>NC_139898.1:25613207-26813207 GCF_905171665.1 Trachurus trachurus | reverse complement strand
TGTGACTCAGACTTGCTCGACACACCCAAACTGTCAGCGAACGCGTCTCCACCCTGGATCTGAAAAACAAAGATCTTCACAAAATCAAGTGTCAGACTCAGAACAAAGCTTTTCCCATTGGTGACGATGCGCTCGTCAAATTATGGGTGTGATGACGGTTCTTTTCAGCTCTCGTGCAATTTTTAACAAGTGCACACTGTGACTGAGTGTTTGTGTGTTATGTCTTTAAAGGTTCTCATTCATTTCCAATTGTTGGAAAAATCCATCACTGTTAACATGCATTAATTAATTCCAAACCACATTACTGTTATTGAGTACAGACTTTAAAAAAATAAACAATAATCTGCACGTTACCACATGAAGATACAAAGTAACACCGACACAAATTAATGCAGACTTGATGCCGACAGTGATGGATGACACTTAATAAAGAACAACACATCCAATATCTAAGACTCTGTTGAGTGAATGATTGTTGTTAAAAACCTCGAGCACCAACATACTGTTATGACGCTGCCTCCTCTCTGAGTATCACCATCAGTTCTTTGAGGGCGAGCGGTAAAATAACTCCACTGTGGAACTGGACACCTCATAATCAGGAGAGAAAGGTGTAACAGAAACCATGTACAGTTAAAAGACGAACAAGCAGGACAGAGCGATCACTGGCTTCTTGTTAAGGCTGTGTGACCTGTAACATTACAACACTGCCCTCTATCATGGTTTAGTTTTTTTTCTGAGACGTATCTCTCTCGTGGAGTAAATTACCTAAAGGAAAAAGGGTTGAATAGTAAAGTTTCCAACTACATTTCCCATGAACGTGCAGTCACATGTAACGCTAACTCCTCTGTCCACCTCCACCAGGTTTCCCTGAGCCCCGAGTGTACGAGGGCCCTGATGAAGCTGGTCTACTGCCCTCACTGTCGCGGCATAGCCTCGGTCAAACCCTGCTCCAACTACTGCTCCAATGTGATGAAGGGCTGCCTGGCCAACCAGGCCGACCTGGACCCTGAGTGGCAAAACCTCATCGGTAAGATTCAAGACAGAGAAGGGAGGCAAGGACAAGATCATAGAGATAATCCACATGTTATTGGACATCAAGTCTCATCTAAGAGAGAGTTGTTATTATCTGTGATTCCTGAAAATTAGTTGTATAAACCATCAGTACCACCACCTGTACAAGTGATCTAGACCTGTTGTACCAGTCATGTGCAGTCTGTCTTTATCCATATTTAACATAGTTTCACTACATGGTGTTTGTATCAAGAGTTAAGTTATTGCTGATTCTGAGCTCTAGTCTTCAGGTGGACTTTTACATATTAAAACGGTCAATAGCAAAAAAAATAAGAAAGAAGACAGGAACTGCAACTTAAATAAGAATGGGATTGTCTATATCTTATCAACTCATCAATAAAAAGCTTTGATCTGCAGATAAGGCTGTGAACTTCCTCATATCCAGGTTATATCTAAGGTCATTTACAACTTTAACTAGTGCAGTCTCAGTACTAGGTTAGCTCTAAAGCCAGACTGGAGTTTCTCATGGATACCTTTGAACATTATAAAAGCATTCAACTGATTAAAAACAAGTTGCTCTAAAATCTTACTTAAAAATGCCAGATTGGATGCTGCTCTGTCATTGTAAGGGTCTAAAGCATCTAAACCATTCCTCTTCAGAAGGGGCTTAACCAGCGCAGTCTTAGAAACAGTAGGAAAAACACCCATCTGAGGGGAATAATTTACAATAGTCAGTAAATCCTCATCCAAAAAGCCATAAATTGTTTTAAAAAAGGAGGTGGGAATGGGATCTAAAAAGCGGGTTGAGGGTTTTAGTTGTGAAACAACTTTACCAAGGATTTCAACATCAACCAGGATGTAAGTCCAAATTCAGCTATGTTTGCTGACCGTTGTAAATGGCTGTAATATGATTTCTATTTGTACTTTTGGTTTCAGTATGACTTAGAGTGATAATAAAGAAGATGAGCACTGATGATGGAGACTGTACAATGAACAGTTTATGAGCCATTATAAATCGTCTCTTTATCCTCTCTGCTCAGACACCATGATCCAGGTGGTGTCCAGCTTCAGCACCGAGCCCAGTCTGGACGTGGTCCTCTCCTCCATCCCCGCTCGCATCTACGAGGCCGTTCACTTCCAGCAGCAAAACATGGACACGTTCACGGCAAAAGTAAGACGGCTCTCTGTTTGTCTCCTCTCCACTTGTATTCTGACTGCGTTCGAGCGCCTGTGCAAACTTCCACGTGAGCATTTTAATCTCCAACTAAGATGCCAGCTCATGCTTATGTCTGCAGTCCTGCAGCCGCTCAATTATGTGTCACACTCACCAACTCTTTATCAGCCGGATTTGATTCTGGGGTCAGAGATCATTAAGGAATAAGCAAAATCGTCAAGAGGCAGAATTATTATCCTGAAGAAGCGCTTACAGTGAGATGGAGCTCAACATTGTGTCAGTGGGCTCCCATTAATTTACCAAAGGTTTTCTTACTGTATGCACAGTGTATGGTTTTCTGTTTTTCTCACACATTAAGTCCAGTTTATTTTCAGCCTCTGTCACTTTACACGTTAGACCAAGTGTGATGAGATGTGTGAATGTTACGTAGACAAAGTCAATGATTCTGATTTGGCTCTAAAAAAATAATGAACAGGCACTTTACTGGAGCTGAACAGCCTTTTAGTCTGAAACTCTTGACTATGGTGACATCTAGTGGATGGTTTTAGACCTCGCATGTACACAGCAGGGAAGCCCAGAGCGGCTTTTTTAGATGACAAGGCAATTAGAATTTAAGATTTGAAAGTTTCCAAAATAAAAGCTCCCATTCAGCAGCTTCCAGTGCATGTGTTTAACAGTGTTGTGTGTTTGTGTTTGTGTGTAGGTATACCAGATGTGTGGAACTCCAGGTGAACCAGGGACAGGAAGTCCGGCCCTTCATGAGCAGAGGAAGAAGAGCGGCTCGCTGACGGCTTCAGAGTACAAACCCTCCCCGACCGCTGGACTCAGACTGGGGGTGCAGGTGTGTGGCTTCATGAACGCGTATATTTAATGACATGAAACATCTGTATTTTTCTCAAATAAAGAACAGTAAGTATTCAGTGAGCTCACTGGTGGTGCCCTGTGATGGACAAAAATCTAAATTACTGGTTGTTTGCGTCACAGCGTGTCAGGTTATTACAGATAACGATATAATTACCTTTATTTATATAGCACCATTAAAGACTTTTGAGAACCATAACAAAACAAATAACTCAACGAGCACGAAACCAAGGCAATAGTACTATCCTGTGACTCATTACGTTATGAAAAGCTCAACAGAGACCAATATAAAATGTAAAGTAGATGCACTCAGCTGGTTGTTTCATGTTCTGTCCTCAGGTGTCAGACCTGTCCAGTAAGCTGAGGGAGATGCGACAGTACTGGACTCAGCTGCCCATCGCGCTCTGCAGCAAACTGTCATCAGGAAGCACCACTCAGGATAAATGCTGGAACGGCATCAGCAAAGGCAGGTGAGGGAGACACCAGGAAACCAGCCAGACCAAGTCACACACCACCGGGCTTTTATTGTGACACAGTTGAATCTGACATTTACATTTAAATTCACCTCATATTCACACTATGTTTAAAGGGATAGTTCACCCAAAATTGAAATTTCACTCATTATCTACTCACCTTCATGTCGACTAAGGGCTGGGAGAAGTTTCAGAGTTATCCGTGGGTTCTCTGTTACAGGGGGTCTCGGCGTAGCAGTGCATGTCCATATAACGGTTGCAAATGGATAGCAACTGTCTTCGTAACAAAAAGACACACCAAAAAACATCCAAATACCTCCATGCTGCTCGTATGTAATGTCCGTCTTGTACTGAAGCCCCAAAATGCGAAATTGTCCCGAAAAAAATTAAATAAGTCTATATTTCAAGCTTGTTTTGTAGCGGAAGCTTCTCGAAGCTCCTCTTCCTGGTTCGTCAAATTTGGATGAACTGGGAAGAGGACAGACCCTGGTTCGTCCACATTACATATGAGCAGCATGGAGGTATTTGGATGTTTTTTGGTGTGTCTTTTTGTTACGAAGACAGTTGGTATCCATTTGCAACCGTTATATGGACATGCACTGCTATGCCGAGACCCCCTGTAACTCAGAGAAGCCACGGATAACTCTGAAACTTCTCCCAGCCCTTAGTCGACATGAGGGTGAGTAGATAATGAGTGCAATTTCAATTTTGGGTGAACTATCCCTTTAAATATGATTCAACCAGACTGTATTTTTCTGTCCTTTTACTAAACACATTCATGTCTCCTTTGCTGCCTTTACATAAGTCTATACATTCAGTCCTGAGTTTTATCCCCTATGGTGAAAGGAAAGGATTTAAGTAAAAACCTCATTCTTTCATCCTTCACCACTCACAACGCGTGAATAAAACCCTCTCGAGGCCTCGGGGTGCATTAATGCAGCACAGAAACGTTTACAGACTGTTCTTTAACACTTCAAAGCTAAAAAAAAATGAAAAAATGTTTCTGCATGGAAGAGAAAAAAGAAATGAGAGGACAGGAGAAGACAAGCTTACAATAAAGTTGCTATGATACAGGCCAGTTCTCAGCCTCCTGAAGGCCGTTTGTTTCCTTTGTGTCACAACAACAGAGACAACAAGCTGCTTCTGCTCACGCAAGCTGAGAGGACAGTGTGGCGTGAGGAAATTTATTCAGAGCTCTTACGAGTCGCTGTTTCATTGAGTTTCACATTCTGCAACATGAGAGCATTCATGGCCACACACACACACACACACACACACACACTGTTTATTTCAGCCCCTCCCCCCCTTTTATTCCATGTATAAATGGTTTATAGGACAATTTGATGCCACGTTGATATGTGTACATGTCCACACTCACACCGCACATCCATTCAAGTGTTTGGATTAGAGCCAAGCAAGGAGATTTATCCTGAGCAGAGCACTCACAGGAATATATGACAGTCAGTGTGTGTGTGTGTGTGTGTGTGTGTGTGTGTGAGAAATATGAGAGAAGCCATGAAATATAGATGAATCACCGACTGTGTGTGACAGATTAAGGAAATATGAAATTTGTGTGGCAGTGGGTGAATTATCATTGTGACCAACAGTTTGAAAAAAAAAAAAAAAAACACCAAAAACCCACAGCGACATCTAGTGGATCCACAAAGAGCTCCATACTCTACTGTATAAACGTCACACACAAAATTACAGCGTCAATAAATTGTTCTGGAGTGGAATATGTTATAGAGGCTGGGAGTATGGACTTTAAATGGGGCTGTTTAACATTTTAAGTAGTTTGAAGAACATAAATTAAATCCTACCTCTAAGCAGATGGCGTGTGTGTTTCTCTGTATTAGTGAGGACCACAAGCTTTAGTCCAAAGCCATTCAAAGGGTTAAAACATGGGGTTATGTAGTGTAGTATTAGGTTTATGACATAATATAATATACTTGTATTTTGTTTATAAAATATTATCAAAATTAATAATTCAAAACTGAATACATGTAGTTATTTTACATAAGCTGTTCTGTTGTCTGTACAAACCTTACATGTAGTGATCCAAATGGACAAACATGGACAAAATAATAGAAACAGCTCTCGCGCTCCAAAATAACTTAACATCTGCATCATCAATAGGGTCCAACAAACTATCACTGTCATGACAGGAGAATTTTATTGGAGGACTGTTGTATTAGAGTTTATTAGATTCAGAGAGGTGTACCTAATAAACTGCCAGTTGTCAGGTTTGGTTAGATTTAAAGGCCAGGCAAACATTTTGTTCACTAAGTTTTACACTGATGCTGCAGTACATTTGTGTGTGTAAGTGTTTGCTTGTGTGGGCTGTATAACTCTTCGTCAGTCTGTGTGCTGACCACGCACCGTCAGCACAAAAATGCCACATCGAATTTACCAAATTGGACCCAGCTGTGCAGATTTATAGACTTTGCAGATTTTTATTGAGCGAGTGTTTGAGAGTAAAGAAATATTTAAATCGAGCCTCAGAACGGCCTCAGAAGATTCACCACGTTTCCCCTCTCTCTCCCTCCTGGACAGATACCTCCCTGAGATGATGGGCGACGGCTTAGCCAATCAGATCAACAATCCAGAGGTGGAGCTGGACATCACGAAGCCAGACATGACGATCCGGCAGCAGATCATGCAGCTCAAAGTGATGAGCAACAGGCTGAAAAATGCGCTCGACGGTAACGACGTGGACTTCCAGGACGCCAGTGGGTCTTTTTTTCTCACATTTTGTTTTGTTGAAAGTGTTGGAACATTTTATGAATGAGGCACCTTGTCCGTATGGATGAGGCTGTTAAATGGTCTGATTGTCTGTGTTGCACTTGAGTCAGGAGCTGAGGAGCAAACACTCCCACCTAGTGACTAATAAACTTAATTAAAGCATTGATTCCTTTCATGAAGGTCAAACGGTTCCTGCTCAGTAATTTTCTCAGTAATAACAACCTAGAAGTTGAAAAGTAGGAGCTTCGTTGGGGCATTTGAAGGTGAAGGCTTTGCACGTTGTTTCCATTAGACGTTCACTCATTGATCTTTTTTCTGTGTCTCTCTGACAACATCCGCAGGTGAAGACATCAGCGGCTCGGGCAGTGGGATGTGTGTGGCCGGACAGTGCAGTCGGAGCAGACCGGGATTGTACGCCTACCCGCCGGACAACAACCGAGTCAGAGGAGCAGCCACGTCTCAAACTCGCCTCTGCAGCCTCCCGCTCCTGTTGCTCCCGTTGGTCCTCCTGCTGCTTCAGCGATGATGGACAGCCGCTGACGTCTACAGTACAGCAGGGCGGGACCATGGGACAAAACAACGACAACAGGGGTTTGGTGGGGGGGAGAGGAGGGGAGGGGGGAGATTGGAAAGTAACTTTGCCAAAAAAAAAAAAAAAAAAAGATTGGAAAAGACATTGTCGGGAGTAAATGGACAAGTTTTTTTGTTTTTTTTGAGGAGCAAAAATTGACAGTGACAGTTTTCTTTGTTTTGCTTTGCTCAGTCTTAAAATGTCTTGGTTTGAGTGTGATTCAGTTGGATGAGCTGGTATCAGTCGATTTCCTGGAACGAGGATTAAGAAAGAAAAAGAAGAAGATGACGATGAAGGTGAAGATGAAGATGAAGAAGTGATGAAGAATGAAATTGATGATGATTTATTGACTTTCTATTAAGTCCATTTGTCCAGTCAGCAGGCAGCACAGCTCAGTGCTCTGATATATGGTGCGTTCAAAAAAAAACTTTTTTTTTTTATTATTCTGCTTTGTTTTCTATCTGGAGGTCGTCCACCTTAACAAACATTGTGTAAGCTGTAAATGTTTGTGTACATTAGCTAAAAACCTGGCACCATATTCAGCCATGAATGTACAGTATAATACTATATTGGCAATGAATTCCCCCATAATCTGTGATGTAGTTGTCCAGATGTTTTTCGGTGTGTGTTGGCATAAGCAGATACATTCAGTACAATTCGTTTCAAAATACGTACTATGGATTCCCACACTCTTAAAAAAAATGTATGAGATGTTGTGATTGCATTGAAGGTTTCACCTCACTCTTACTATACAGTATATCCCGAGCAGCATTTCAAAAAAAGACAAAGGAAGCGACCACTTTTATAAACAACTCATCACCTTTGTAAAGAAATCAGCCGTCGCATCAAAGCACCTATAAACAAGCACAGACTAACAGTTTCCTTAAAAGTCCTGTAAAAGTACATTGGGACATTTGTGACATCACTTTCACCAGGTTTTTAACTGCATTATGTTTAAAAAAAAAAAAATCCATCACTGTTAAAAAAAAACACACAAAGTTTTCAGTTTTTGTACATACAGTGCAGGAGATTTTGCAGAATGTTAACGACATGTGTACGTTAACCTGGTGATACATCACTGACTCGGCATGCCTCTTTTTTCAGTCTGCACCACTATACTGGTACATATGGGACCCTCTTGCACACACACACACATTTACACACAGGCTTGGGTTGTGTAATGAGCTGGTTTTTATTCATGAGTGTATTGAATCTCACATTTCATTCATTAAACTCTGTTTGAGTGTTGCAGTGGATTTTGCCATGGACAGTTTGATTTGATTGTTATTCATCTATGTTTATTATTAAATGTTTGGCAGTATACAGTTAGTGTTGCCAAGACTTACACTCTCATATTTTTTTTTTTTTTGGCATTTTGGCAAATTGGCCCATTGCCATAATCCCTATAGTTTTAGGAGTAGGTTCGTTACCTTTAATTGTCGGTGCAAGCTATTTCGGCTATTAACGGCGGAGCAGAGCCGTGAGCTGCTCAGAGCTACGCTACGGAGGCTAATGGGATTTCTTGGTTTCCCTCATCAAACTCATCAAATACACAATCCAACAACTCCAAAACACTCTCATGGACAAGTTGTGACCTGCACATTCACCATGCTATGAGATAATAACAGAACGTTACGAGACAAAGTTGTTTTCGAGGCAAATACAGAGACTGCTTGCTGAAAAACCGCGCCCGATGGAAACGCTCATCAGCGGTTTTGCATGAATTTACCTCTAAAACAACTCTGTCTCGTAACGTTCTGTTATTATCTCATAGCGTGGTGAATGTGCAGGTCACAACTTGTCCACGAGAGTGTTTTGGAGTTGTTGGATTGTGTATTTGATGAGTTTGATGAGGGAAACCAAGAAATCCCATGAGCCTCCGTAGTGTAGCTCTGAACAGCTCACGGCTCTGCTCCACCGTTCTAAAAATAGCTTGCACCAACAATTAAAGGTAATGAACCTACTGCTAAAACTATAGGGATTATGGCAATGGGCCAATTTGCCAAAATGTTGAACTATCCTTTTAAGGCTGGAGACAACTACCCTAGGTAAAATGTCTCTCTTTAATCTCACTAATTAACACTTTATATAATGTAAAATCCTGAAAAAGAAAACTTTTTAAATTACTGTCATCACTCTCATGCAGGAAAATCAATATCCAGTTTCTCCAAATTGTCAAACTTGCTTAAATGTATAAAAAAAACGAGGCTACTTCTCTTTTAAAGGCCTCCCTCTTCCTCTCAGCTTGGAGTCATCTGATACAGCGTTTCATCTGCTCATACGGGCTTTCATCTGTAACATACCAACTGTTCTCTTCACAGTGTCTCTGCCTGATGCTCTGTGGCTACCACATTTAGTCATGACTCACTCCCTGGTCCTGTTTCCGCTGCAGGGGCCAAGCGGGACCTCTCACTGTGTGCCACACCCACTCACAGATATCTCCTTTTTCAAGCAAGAACAAGATTTTACACATTTTTCTACCAAAAGATTCAACTTTCCAGATCCACTGTCTGCAAAAACATATAGCTCTTTGTAATAGGCACTGACGAGCTGGGGGGAAAATGAGGTCATGCATTGTGTATGTGTGTGTGTGTGTGTGGGAATGACAATCCTGCACCAGTCAGGAGGTTTGGAGTTAATGAATGATTTATTGTCCTGATGCTGATGTTTAAAATCTGATACAACCAAATGAAACTGAGCAGGAGGCACACACACACACATACACACACACATACTGTACACACAGGTCCACAGAGTTCACTACGAGTTTCTATTTTTGAAGAATTGACTCGAACGTTTCAGTTTCACATTTCATTTCTCAGTGTCTGACTGTGACCTGGTTTGAACTGACCATTGTCTACATCACGTGTCTTTCCCTGAACTGTGTCTCGTGGAGATTAACGGGAGAACTGGACCGAGTTTACATTAAGTGCAAACTGGGAGGAAACAGTTGTTTTTAACTCAGTCGTGAAAAGATGTATTGACGCTCAGCACCGTGTCTGAACTGTCTGTCCATGATCACGTCCAAGTTCCTTACTCGCTCGTTTCAAATCCCTTTAGTGAGATCTGCCACTGAACAAAAGGCTCCACAACTCTGGCTGCACAAATTGAAGAGACTGTCTGGAGACAGTTTAAGCATAATTGTCGTGCTTATGTAGCAAGCAGCGAGCCTGAAATTGATTTTTTTTAGGTCTCCACCTGTGGTTTAAAATTGACAAACTCGGTGCTTAACGTGTTGTCTTGGAAATTTTAAATGGTTCCAACTGCTGCCTTTGAGATAAAAAGTTTCTGTCTTTGTCTGCTTTTCTAAAAACACAGACATACACGTCTCATTAAGACACTGGTCAGTGTGTTCTTTGGTGCAGTAGCCGGTGCCACCAGATAGGGGTAATCATTGTAGTGGTACATGGTGTAGTAGTGTCAGAAAAGCTGTTGACGGGTGAGACGTCACGTTGAGAGACGGCAACAACCTTTCTGGACTGGGAAGTACGGTGTCGCAGCAGTGATCTGTGCTGTCGAGTTTCTGAGCAGATTTTTCCTTTTTGTTCAGACAGTGTGTCAGAGATGAGGAACTGCGAGAGATGAAGGAGAAGAGGAACAGAAACTTCAAGAGTAAACTGACCTGAGGCCGTTAGAGGTTGAAATGTGTCGAAAGTTTGATCTTTGTCTTCGGTTTTCATTTTGCACTTTGTCAGTTGAACTTATATGATACTACAGATGTTGCAGAGGGACCAAAAAACTTTTTTAATAGCTACTTCCTGTTTGTACTACATTGTTGTGTATCGACAACCAAAAGAGTGATACTGCAGGACACAAACATGACGCTGCTATGGGAGGTTATTGATTGATTAGATTTTAATTTCTTTGGTCTTTGTGATCGCTTTCAGGAAACAGCCCTTTCAGGCATCTGCAGAGAATAAACACTTGGCTGGTTAAGTTCATGTGCCAGTGAGAGTGATGAGGGTTAGTGTTGTTGCACTCAGACGGCTAATTAAGGTATAATTAGTTAAGAGGAGTGAAAACACCTGTGAGGCCGAACCAGAAGTGTTACTTAAATGTTGATTTAACCTCGTTTTCCATTGCAATCTTTGCTTTTTCTGTTGCACCTGCAGAGTCTGAACCGTGCATGTGCCTGTTTCCATGCCCCAGATTAAGGGAACAGGCCCATCACTCATCACAAACTCAAGATGCAGTCATGTTTCCATGATATAAAGGTGATGTTTCCTCCTCTCTCTTTGGACGTGCGCTGTGTTAAATGTCTCTTGCATACCGGTAGTTTGTATATTCAAGTACGTTGGTTGTTCTGGTATTTTGATAATGTTCAGATTCTTTCAAACTTCTGACTTTCAAAAGGTTTTGTTTTTCAGTGATGGTTATAGAATTACTTACATCAAGTGAAGATATTGTAGTCAAGGCCAGGTGTGTTTTTCTTGGCAGCTTTTGTATTTTTCATGTATTCATACAGTATATATTCAGCAGGATGCTTTTTATTTTTTATGAGCAAGGTCAGTGTGCTGTCTGCATTAACACTTCTCATTGACTCCACCTGTTGGGAGCTGAGAGAGCCACACACCATATAAGGAAAAGAGATACACCTGGCTCCTCTGATTGGCTGACTAGCAGGCGCACAGGTGTTCCCAATGAAGTGCTGATTGAGTGTAGAGCGTCGGTTCATGCTCCAACACAGAAGGTGGCGGTAATGCACCTTTTAAAGCTGGTTGCCTTCCCGCCAAAAAATCGAAAAGGAAGAAGAAGAAGCGATTACTGAAGCTACTTAGGTCGGAGAGGTTGAAGCAACAAACTTTTTTTTACTAGCAGTCAACGTGCAGTTGTGTTGGGTTCCAGCTGACGTTGGATGGAAGAAGAAGGTTTTAGCCTAGATACGTAGCTACAAATGATAATGATATTTTTAGGCAATTAAATGCCGGGAAAAGTTGAGGAGTCGATGCAAATCTACACATGATGGAAGTCAGATAGACGTGACACACCTAAAAAAAAAAAGAAACTGTAGAGCACGTCCTGATGGCCTGGGGACAGTTTGGAGAGGAAAGAGAGAGACTCAAGTCTGTAGCCTAATGTTGGATATTGGTTTGAATCCCAAGAAGACGAGGAAGACATGAGCTTTTACTGACACATTGCTTCATTTTCAAAGGTAAGACCGCGCTTGTGCTATATTTTTTCTTTAAAGGTGAAATGAAAGAAATTCTCACTGATGCACACAGCTTGTTGGTTGTTTCGTGACTTTTGAATATCTGTCACGTGGGCTGTAAAGAAAAAAACCCCACAAGGAACGATTTAACAGCAGAAAAAGTAATGCAATTTGCAAAAAGCATCAAATTGAGGACCGTGTGTGGATCATTTTGTTTATTTTCCCTGCTCTGGCTGCTGTGCCGCTTTACGACCACTGGGTGTCGCTCTCCCGTCGCAGAGCCGCCGTGCCGGGGCTGCTGAGACCTGACCATTGGGCACAAAGCTTGGGGTCAGGTGGAAAAGAACGGGTGATTGGTTTACGATGCTTTACGAGGTGCCATGCGCTCTCCTGATTGGATAGGAAGGTGTGAGAGAGATGAGAGGGAGCGAGAGAGAGAGGGAGAGAGAGATCCACCAGCAGTCTATCCGCCTCAGTCCCCGCTGACTGTGCCGGTGCAGCACACACGTACACACACATTCACTCACTCACACTCTCTCACACACACTCAGACTCATACACCCAGAGGACTGAGATGTGACTGTACATCGGAGGAACACAGCGCGTCTCTGTGGGGATTTTCTCTGTCAGCTGGATAATGGGAGCGGACAGGCGGGGAGTCATCGTGGCCGCGCCGGCCACTTGGGTTGCGGTGCTTCTCTGTGTGATTACCCCGGTGCACGCAGTGGAAGGTAGGTGGGCAGAGAGAGAGGGAGAGAGGGGGGCATCTCTCTGCGCTCAGCCGGTGCAGGGTGATGAAGCCTTGAACGCATTCGTGCACAAAACTGTGGTGAGAGGAGAGAGGATGCAAAAAAGCTTGTGCTGTCACCCGAGCGCTCTTTAATTAACTTTGTGGACCAATATTTATTTGGGGGAACTTGAATGTGTGCATGCGCCTGTGTGTGATATCCCTCTCTGCTATTTGCCATAAGAAGTTTCTCACTCTGTCTCAGTGACTTGTGTGTGTTTGAGGGGTTTGAATGGGGGCTGATTGGCTTTCAGTGGTGGAATTTAGGTCCGTGCAGGAGCTGCTGCTGCTGCTGCGCTGGAGGTTAAAGACGCTGCTGTTGTTGCTCTCATGTCTGTGCACATGCGAAAAAGACATGACATCTTTTTTTTCTTTTTAAAAAGGACAATCTGTAGCCTTCATGCTGCTCTATGCGTCTCAAAAATGTTCTTTATTTCACTACCACGCATGAAAATGTTGTTTTCAGTGACGGGAATACATTGTGTCATAGCCTGTGTGGTGTTGTTGTTGCTGGTGGCTGTATGGTGTTTCTGTTGTGGCTCACCTGGAGCAGCAAACTGAGTCATAATTACAGCTTTGCAGGTGTTTAGTGAGTCCTTATAGCCTTTTAGTTACCACCTCCCCAACATCACCCCCTCCTGCTGTTCCCTTCCTCCCTCTGACTCCGGTGCCGCACCTCTCTGCCTACGGTCTCATCCTCCTCCAAATTTCCCAAATGTTAAATCATCTAACATGTTTGTCAGCCTCCTCCACCCCAAAGCATCACCTCCTGCTCCTGCTGCTGCTCCTCCTCCTCCTGCAGCTTCTTCTCCTCCACCTCAGGCATATCCCACTGCTTTTTCCATTTCCCTCTCACCAAGCTCTTCTCCACCTGCTCCTCTCTTGAGCAGCACCACCCGGATATTTTGCTGCTCCCAAAGTGTGACCTCCTGTTATTCATCTCAGAGCATCATCATCATCATCATCATGCTGCACCTCACACCACATGAGCCCCACGCTCCTCCAAACACCACATCACCTCCACTTCCTCCTGTTGCATCTCCAACCATCTCCAGCTGCCACCGCACCTCTCCAAACATCTAATTATTCTCCATCTCACCGTCCTCCTCCTGTTCTGCCTCCTTTCTCCTCCTCCTCCACACTTTCTCAAGATCTCCTCCTTCTTCTCTTCTCTCCACCATTAACAGTACATCTCCCAAGTCTTCTCATTTTTCCACCTCTCCTTACACCTCCATGCATTTTCCACTGTTGCAGCATCTCCTATCATCCTCCACTCCCACGTCCTCTGTCGCTGCTCCTCCTGCTCTTCCTGCTCCTCCTCCTGCTGCTGCTGCGGTCCCTTATGGAGGCGCTAGATTAGTCTACTGCTGTGTTTTAATGGTGCGTGTAATGACATGCTCCGTAGTGAGTCTCCTCCATTATGAGACATGTAAATGTGTTGAATGGCAGGTCTATTTTGATTAAGCGGAAAGGTGTAGGTGTAGGTGTGTGTGGGTGTGGGAGAGAGAGAGAGGGGAAGCTGAAGGTGTGGAAGGTTAAGATAGAGAGGACAGACAAATAGGTAGAGTGTGGGTGTTGGGTTGTTTTGTGGTCACAGTGGCCTTTTCATGCTAAGTAGGTGCCTAATGAACTGATGCATAAGCTGATCTGAGTCTGTTGGTGTAAAATCTACTCACTGCTGACACAGTCACTGTTATCTCAGCTGTGTGTGTGTACACTTGTCCTCCATAAACTTTCAGACTCTTTTTTTTTTATAGCCCAACTGATGAATCAGGTTTTTTTTTTTTTTTTTTAAAGCTGGAAGTTTCAATACTGACAAAAACTGTTGGTGATTATTTTTCCATCCACCAACTGATTGATTAATCAATTCATAGTTTCAGATCTAATCTGTTGACATGAGTGTGTAATGGTCGGGAAAAGCGTCCCTGCAGCTGTCATTACCATCCTGAGAGGAAGATGAATCAGTTGTGACATGCTATCTTAGCTTTAATCAAAAATTCATTACATGTTCATTATAAATGCTCCTTGCAAAACACAACTGTTTTTAAAGCTTATCATGTCAAATATTGTGCTGCAACTTTATCTATTTTTTTGGATTATTGGATCTGTTTATAAAATGTGGAAAAGACCCATTATAAGAGAATTTTAGTCATTTTTGGTTGAATAAATTGATCACAGATTAGGTTTTCAGCTCTAGATTAGTTAACACATTAGTATTTCTCATGTTACATTTGTCTTTCCTTTATAAACTGATATTGATCATCATCA
The DNA here is from genome assembly GCF_905171665.1 of Trachurus trachurus. Classification (NCBI taxonomy): domain Eukaryota; kingdom Metazoa; phylum Chordata; class Actinopteri; order Carangiformes; family Carangidae; genus Trachurus; species Trachurus trachurus. Next base: position 26,798,171 of record NC_139898.1, on the reverse strand, counting down.
ATATTCCAAGTTCCAACTATTTAAATAACTGTTTCGGTGTTTTTAAGGAAATTAAAGCAGAAGTAAGCGGAATATTTGTGTTAATATAGTTATATCTTCCGACAGCAATCACTTATATAGAGTGTTTGGTCTGAAACACGGGTCTGTCAGTCACTCTGCTCTGCTGTAAGCCGAGGAGAAAACTTTCCTTGTATCCTACAACCTTTATCCAATGAGGAGAGAGAATGGCATAAAGGGGCGGTCCTCTCTGTGTGTGCAGCCAAGGGATGCGCGTGAATGTGGTAATGTAGGGACGAGGGCGGGGACTGCTAACTCCATCGGCTGACAGAAAGTTAGCCAAAACGACCGGATCGCTTACTTCTGCTTTAAATATTTATTGGTTGCAGCTTCTCAGCTTTGAGGTGTTTGTGCTATTTTTTTCACATAAATGAGTTAAAAACTTATTATGTTTGAGTGCTTTTGGAAACTGATCTGATCAAACACAGAACATCAAGGCATCCCTTTGGGCTGGGGGAGATTTTGATTTTTAATACTATTTTGTGATATTTAAAAACAAAATAATCAAATAATCACTGTCTCATTTGATAGCGAAAGTCCCACTTACTTGGTCTTGATTCAGATGAAAAGGATATTTTTTATAGATCTACTGGCACATTCATTCACTTGTGATGCCACTGCATGGGCCGAGTAGTCCCAGCTGACATCAGGCAAAGGTGGACTACACCTCCAACAGGTTGCCAGTGGCGCACACAGGACTGAGATATAGACACAAACAACCATTCACACCTGCAGGCAAATCAGAGTCGGGCTGACCTGCATGTGTTTGGAGTGTGGGAGGATTCCTGAGCGCCGGGAGGAAACACACACACACACACGCATACACCTGAAACCCTGGTTCAGGTTCAAAACCCTGAACCTCGTTCCTGTGAGGTGACGTTGCTGATAACGGCTGCACCACTGCGCTCAGCCAATTCATCATTATAAATCTATTAATCTCAAATATCAATATTGACATCCGCTTCAAAAATCCTCTGGTCCGACTCTTGTGTTTCTCTCTGTCTCTGTCTTGATGCGTTTCTCTCTGCATCTTGAAGTTCCCCCGCTGTTTGCTGTGTATAAAGCGAGTGCTTTGCTGGATTTGAAATGTCTAGATGATATCTGTTGTTTACAAAGGCATCTATATGCAGCTTTTTGAACAAGGGAAGCCAGACAGCCTTTGCAGATTTGAGGAGAAGCGAGGGGCGGAAAAAAAGGTCCAAAATGCTTAAAGTTTTTGAGTTTAGCGACGGAAGTCTAAGGGATATGTTATTCTGGCTGTGGCTGTTTGCTGTCATGTCCACACAGCCTGAGATTGCAGCAATTGTTCAATGACCTTTACTTTCCCACAGGAGTTGGACCTATTCAGAGAGCCCAGAATGCAGTGCAGTAATCCAGCGTTTGACCCTGTTATTCTGAAAGTCAATGCAAACCCTGACCCAGCGGATATTGTCGGGTGTAAGTGCTACATATCCCACAAACAAGCCTTGGGAGTGGTGGCAAAGTCATCTGTGTCTGAAACAAATGCGCACTCAGCAGCAGGCTCTGTCACCGAGATTGCTGATTTGTGTCAGTGTTGAGTGTCGAAGGGGTCGAGGAGTTAATTTCTTTCGACTTTTTCAAGCGGGAGCTGTTCGTCGGCACCTAATTTAGAAACCCTGAATCAGTGCATCGCTGCTTTTTCTGCTTCCTCACAAGCGCTACATGTTCGACATGCATGTGTACATATGATTACGCTGCACATATTATCTCCGCTGCTACATGTAAACTATTTCAGTCTGTTTTTCCCCGAAGCCCGAGCACATACATGCAGTGCCCCATCTGTCATCCTGCGGGAATGCTAAAGGTTAAACATCGTAGGTCCTGTTTTAGACGCTGGTAAGAACATGACAAGCTGTAATTTGCGACTGTGTTTAGCATGAGTGTGTGTGTAGCAACAAATGATGAACAAATGATCTCCTCGGGGGGGAAACCTATCATGCACTTATTGGGGAAGAGATATACAGATGAGACACTGCACGTACAGCTCAGCCTCACACACACACACGTACACATACTGTACCCTTCACCACGCTCTGCCAGCTCATGTTTTAAAGATCCAGCTTCTATATTCATCTGTTGACAGGTTATCAATGTGACAGACAGATAGTTGAACTGGGAGGAAGGTTGGAAGAAGATCCCTCGCACCAGTCCTGAGGCTCTTACTCCACCACTGTATCCCAGTCAGTTCTTCCTCAGGGCCTCCTGACAGTATGAAATATTTATTTCCACACAGCATTCAGATTGTTTCAGAATAAATTTAGTTTTCTTCTTCTGAGAGCTATTTGGGACCTGTGGGAATATTTACTTTTTTTTTTTCTTTTCTTTTTTCTGGCTGTGAGACTCAGCGTCCTGGGGTTTTTGTCGCTTTATTTCCTGCAGCGATTTGGGCATCAAGGGGCAATTTCAGATCAGTCAGTCCGTTATTAGACATTGTGCCTCTCTGCAGCCACAGGCTATCCTATCAGACTTCACTATCACAGTCCTCAGTGGTCCAGGAAGTGGTTCGCAACAAAATACGCCCAGTGTTTCCCTGAGATGTGATTAATAAGTTACATTAGTGTGAAAATATATCCTTAACTCTGAATCTTCACACCTTGGCTGTGAAATTTCACACACCTCAACAATCCCACTCTTATATTCAAGGATGAACTTGCAGGTCCATTGGATTCGTCTTAGAATGAGTCATGTCAATTACTGTGGAAGGGAGAAAAAAAAATCACTTTTTAATGCAGATAATACTTTTGGCAGCATCTACATAACCAAGTGTCGGGGTCACGATGTACATCCCATTCTGATGAGTACAGATGCCGTCTGTACGACATGTTCTGAGATTGTTTATAGTCGAGAAGCGGCTGCTGCCAGAGCGTTTTTTCATGTGTTTTGGGGCGAGTCCAAGTAAAGTCTCAAACCTTCATTAGCAAATTACAAGTAGCTCCAAGTCTTTACGTTTTTGAACGCTACCCATTAAAGTGACGCAGCGTTTTAACATTTTACTGTGTTAATAATTGAAGTTGAAGTTTCATTATTGACCTTGGCAGTAGTACTGAGAGACAAAAAAAAAATCCATCCACTGATGAGGGCCATGAGACGTGACTAAAAGATTTCCAGTAAGTGGACGTTGAGCTCAGAGGTTTTTAGTCAGACTGTGTTAGTGGTGTTTTAAACTGAAGATGAGTTTACTTCCACAAACCATGAGTAGACAGTTTATTTGAAAGGTTGAAAGGTTTTTGCAGTTAAAAGAGACGTTCAATCATGTTAAGTCTCGTCAACTTGATTGGCAGCAGTCCTGTACAGTTTAACTGTGGCTGGACAGAGGGGTTGGAGTGCAATGCAGAGAGACGAGAGGACAAAGGACATTAGTTGGACACACAGCAGGGACATTTGTGTTTGTGTTGGCGCCATGTTGGCTGATGAATCAATGAATTGATCAGAGCTCAGGTTCCAGCTTCTCCAATGTAAGGTGTTGTGTTTTAAGGCCCGTACACACTGTATTTCAATATTATCAATATTTTTTTTCTGGTCAAACTCTGGTTTTCATCATGAGTCCTTTCACACGGACCATGAATGTTTCCAAGTGAAAATGCGACAAGATCTTTTTTTTTTTGGAGTGAGTTCGATTTTCTGAGCTGTCGCCCGGCGAATAAACGCATCATCATGTTGTGTGTAAAGGAGGTATATCACAATCCTACACAACACCAATACAATAATGTCAACAACCTGTGTCTCTCACCACCTTGTCTTGATTGACAAGGGAGACAAACGTTATAAGACAACGAAAAGAAATGAAAGACAATGTGAAGTGGAGCATCGCCAAACGACTCGGCTGTCAGGATAGTGATCTGATAGTGAGTTGGTTAGTTGAGGTAGTAGAGTTGGTAGAAAGACGACAGTGGTACAGCAGGTTCGGCTAAACAAACCGGTGTTGAAAACATGAGGGATCGGTGAGTAGGTTTGTGTTATACGGTTTTAAAGGAGACCTATTATGCCCCTTTTCCACTAATTAAAATAGTTCCCAGGTGTCTTAAAGACATGTCTGTGACATGCTTTGGTCAAAATACCCCAAGGATCAAACATCACAGCTCTTTTCATCCTCTCAAAACAGCCCTGTTTAGAACAGCTGGCTGGTTTCAGTGCCTGTCCCTTTAAATGCAAACAAACCACTGCTTGCCCCGCCCCTTCTACTGGTACCAGGTTGAGGTGGTATTATGCAAATTCGAAAACTAGTTACATCATTACCAGACAACCGAGGGAACAGCTTGTAAAACCACATGGACTTCAACCGATAGGGAGCCTGAAAATTACAATTTCTTGTCAATTCTCACATTTTGGGCACTGAAAGGCAAGACAAACACCCAAATATATGTTAAAGAGCCTTCAAAAAGTGATATTTCCATAATATGTCTCCTTTAAGGCACAGCTTGGAGGCAAAGAACAACCCAATGTGAAGCGAAACTTTGGAGCTTTGAAGCATTGTTGCTTCTGTGGCGTATTCACATAGCTGCCGGTATGAATAGTTTTGATGTGAAATATTTGCTGACAAATAGTATAAATCTTATAGGCCTACCTGTGTTTTTTTTTATTTTTTATCATTGGTCAGTGTAAGATGCCTCTTTGGCTTGTTGAAAACTTTAAGCGCAACATAGAAAAGTGACCAGATCTGTACTGGTGACTGGTGTCTGATGGGGGAACACACTGCTCGCCGTATACACACCCATGAACAGGACTATAAGATGAGTGGCTCACTGCTCTCAGATATACCATTTATATCAACAACAGCAGCAGTCAATCAGCATCTAAACCACCTTCATTACAGACAACATTGAACCACAATCACTATTTCTCCTCCACAGCTGCCGTCGCTCACATGTTTAAAAAAGCATAAATTGGTTTTAGCTGCAGAGAGAAGCAGAAGGCTTGCACATTATAAAGCACTTCACCACCCATACCCTTCAGGTTATTTGCATAACAAACCAGTCTAAATAGATTATATTTCCTGATATGAAACTATAATTGATACTGTTAGAGAACAGAGCACTGGTGGGCATAAAGGGAATGAAAGAGTCCTTTGTTTTGTGCCTGAAATTCTCCTTTTTCCTTTCACTGGGGTCCATTAAAGAGTCACTTCAACTAATTTGCAGCTCAAAGAGTCACATCAATACGCCGCTATGTTAGACAGACAGCAATGGCATGCTCCTTGAGTTGTTCTGTCTTCTGTATTGATTATCTTTTTCAACATGCAAGGTAAGCGATAGCATCAATTACCCTTTGTTTCAGACAAAGGCAAAATCATTTCTCTCCCCTTTCATGATAGAAAAAATAAATAAATAAAACCGCACCTTAATTTATCTTGACCTCAGGCCTCTGACTTGACTCCTCTTAAACACTCTGGCCACAGAGAAGAAACACGAGAGCAGCAAGAGCATCTGAAATATGCATTTACTGCTTCTAAATGCAAATGAGGCATTAGAGGGAAGAGGAGATTGCAGCAGATTGCAGGACTTTCCTTACAGACTGATGCCACAGCAGCATCACGCCACTTCAGAAACAGGGTTGCATTCATATCACTGTGCAGCCCTGGCACACAACACGCAACATATGGGTCATATGCATAGATTTTTTTTTTCTTTTACATTTATGGCACAACTATGAAGAAGAATCATGAATTTAAATGAGTTTAGACCTGAGTGCAAGAGCATGCAATCATTAATGTGTGTGAGTGTTTTCATTATGAATTAATTGTTAGTACATGCTAATGATAATACTCTCTGACAAATAATAAACTGAATAGTGCCCATATGTTCTGCAAGAGCCTTGTTTATTTTGTAAATCCCACAAATATATTCAAATGGTCAAAACAGCAGAAAGCAGAAAAGGGAAGCTGGAATTGGTGCTTGATAAATGTCTTAAATGATTGATCAGTGATCAGAATATCTGCTGATTCATTGATTTGTCTCAGCTGAAGTTGTAAACAGTTTGTGTTTGGCTGTACATTATATAATTATTGACTCTAAAATCATAATTTTGATCATCATCAGCGTTTTGATTGACTGTCTTGCCTTATTCTGTTGTATTGTATTCTTTCCTGCTGCATGCTGCATACTGCTGCTCTGAGCCGTAGACCTTTATAGCTCAGCATATGATTGAACATAATGGCCCATTATTTATTTGCTGGTTGAGAGTGGGCCCTTTGCCAGACTCTTCAGGGTTCCTGCTGTGGGCATATGGTCTCACAGATAGCCAAGCTGGATATTAAGGACTGTGTCACCGTGGGAGCACAAAAAAAAAAGAGGGGAGGGGACACGATGGGTGAGACATTTCACATTACTGATTTTTGCCTCACCTTGAAAAGGTTGCAGAGGAAAAAGTGCCTCTTCAGGAATTTTAATCAGTTTTGATTTGAAAGTTGTGATAAACTGATCAAGAGAGGAACAACGCAGGATTCACCCATTAACATCACAGCTAAGAGTTTGTTTTATCACTGATTAATTAATATCTCAGCTGCTTTTTCAACTAACTCATAAACGATTTAAATAGGAGGGAATAAATGTGCCAGATCTTAAAGTGATGTTAAAGAATTACATAGAAATATATGGAAAATTAATTAACTGTTATATAAAAACACTTACATGCTAAATACAGATGCGTAACATCAGGCTTGTAACAGTGCAGTTGTGAGCTTATTGTTGCTAATGTTAGCATTTAGCTCAAAGTGTGTTTGTGTGATTGTGGTTTTTCTTACGTAAATCACCTAAAGCATCAAAATGATTGTGAATTTGTGGATATTCAAAGTGTAAGTGATAAAAAACATAATTTATTGTTGCTGTGAACAGTTATTTTCAGTATTAAACTGACGATCTTAATCTGACGTCTCGATTAACTGTTTTGTCTATTAAGTGGCAAAATATTGTTGGAAAAAACAAACAGTTGTTTATAATTTCAAACTGATAGCGCCGATTCAAAACCCAAAGTTAATTGAGTTTTCTGTATCGCTTGATAAAATGTCAGAAATGATCAGAGAGAGACTCTTTAATCATCTTTCTCCTTCTGTGTCATCTTTCTAAAATCACGGTGGGTTGACCAAGCGTCCCCCGACTTTTACAGCGGCTCGGTTTCCTCCACACCTGCCTGTTTCTGTTGGAGCGGAGAGCGGAGAGGAAGTCAGTGGTTCTGCTCAACAACAGAAGGAAACTGACCACAGGAGGAAGAGAGATTATTGTCTCAGGCTCTGAGTGTCGACTTGTCTGGCAAAATGTCACACACTTGAACTGAACACGTGACATGACCACTCAGTGCAGACTTTGTGTGTGTGTGTGTGCAGATATGTTTTCCTCTTGTTCTCTCTCTTTCCAAAATTTCTGGTAAAAGAACCCAGCACAGAGCAGAGCGACAGGGGCAATTTCACTTTGACAGTTTTACTCTGTGTGACAGCAGTTATGATAGCAAATCTCCTGAGAGATGATGAGAACAAAAGAGGGATGGAGAGGAAGAGAAAACGAGTTAAAGCCAGAAGAAGGAAGAAGAAGAAGGAGGAAAAAAAAGACGCCAAACCCAGTGGTTACACTTCTGGTTTGATATATGAAACCATGAGCCAATAAGTGTCAGGTCCCTCCCACCAGGAGCCATTTTAACAAGCTCTTAGTATCTGAGTGGCTGTTAGCAGGTTGGTAATCCAGCTGGGTGAATCTTTCTGCTGTGGAATTAAATCATAAGTGTGAGCACATATACAGTATATACGCACAGGTAAAGAGAAAACTGTAACCTTTCTCCAACGGCAGCTGTCTGAGCCAAACCTGTTGAATGCTCTGCAGAAACACGTTTGCTTTGATGCATTTTCTTTAAAGTATTGTCCCAGATCTTGTGAAAAAAAAGACTTTGAGATACAGGAGCTTGTTATTGGCATTCAAACATCTCACTGGTCACGAGCCAGCAGCATCAATATTCGCACTGCAAACACACAGTGTGCTTTATGTGTGCTTAAAGCCTGAGGTCCACCTGCACACTTCTGAGCAGGCAACACATTTCTTCATCCTCGGAATGAGAAAATGAATTTTTTATTTGGGTCCAGGCCTGAATCCCCCCTCACCACCACCACCACTGCTGCAGCCTCCACCCCCTCCGCCTCATGATCCACAGTGAACACACTAACATACAGTGTATTTGATCCTTTTTCTTCACTTGTATCACTGGCCTCTTTGGTGCACTCGACAAGCTCATGTGATTTGGAGCGGAGTATACCCGGCTGACTACACTGCACTGTTTCTGTCTTTAAAGTTTATACTGTATTTCTTTTTTTCTTCTTCAGCCACTAGATGAATACAGCAGAAATACGTCTTGAATGAACCAATTTCATGTTTACAGCTCTGACTGTAAGGGCCATAATGCAGACGGATGCACCTTTGGGGAGAACCTACAATCATTCTACCAATAATAGTATATTGACTTGGGTGCGTTGGTGATGTCAGAGCCACAACACCGACTCGTCCTTATAGAGAGTCAGTGCACACACACAGGTTTGATAACAGTCTTACACAACACCTGCACCATCATCAATGCATTCATGTTTTTTTTGTTTTTTTTTGCAGTTGCAAACTGTCATACTTATTATGAGACACTGTGATTATAGGATGGTATTTATAGGTTACAGTGTATTAGTATAGGTTTATATAATCAAAATGATTGGTGGGTGTATAATAGCGTATATAGAATACTTAACACTGATGTGTGATGACAGCTGGGAGCTGATATGGTCATATTTGCATGTTATCTGAACAGAAAAAGAAATTTCCTTCATCTACAGTTGTTAATTATTAATTTATTTGATTAATTCAGTTTTATTTAGATCAGTTTGTTATCAGGCTAGCTGTTATACCAGCTGACATGGGCTAATGTGGTGCTAGTTTTATTTTATTTTTTATATTTGAAGCTAAGAGGAGTAAGTACAGCCCCTGAATCAAACAGATATTTAACCATGTAATGTACTATACTGTCCTTTTGTATTTATAGAACTTAAAAATGTATACATATGTAGAAAAACCTAATGTATGTACAAAAGTTTGGGCTCCCTGCTGGTCCAATGTTTGGCACATCAGGCGGTATTTCTTATTTTTAGCTCAGTGGGTTCTTCTTATTTGTTTGTAGTTTTGCCGAAATGTCTCATTCGTCAGGGTACTTACTTTCTGACAACATCCTGAACACTCAGAGTTTATCCTGCTGTCCAGACAACTGGGAAAGGAATGGAAATTGTTGCCTGCTTCTGTAAAATCCTGCACGTTGCCAGGCTCCTTTTCTGAGCAGCCAAACCAATGAGATGTGTGTGCATCAAGACATCAAGAATCTGAACTCTGGATAAAAAACAACCAAAAAACAACAACAACTTTGCGCTCCAAGTCCCACAGAGAGTAAAAGAGGCAGTGAGAGGGAGCAGAGATTCACACAGAGGAGAAAGTGGACTGATGCAGATGCTGTGTTGCCGTCCGGAGGGGGGTCAGTCCAGGAGAGGGCAGGAAGGGTCACACCTGTGTGACAGCAGGTCGAACTCTCTGTGTGTTTGGGTGCAGTCGAGCGAAGCAATGCGGATGACTGGACATCATCGCTTGACTTCGAAGACCCATGTGTGCCTCCCACAAACACGGCACCTTCAAGACACAGAATGATGCCCATCAAAGTGGCACAGCACAACACAGCACTGTACAACACCAGGGTGGAAAAGACACCAAGATATAAACTCAGTAAAGCAATAAATCTATCTATTTTTTCCTCCTAGGTTGTAACTCTCGTCTTTTCTTCCACCTCTCCGTCTTTCCTCTGCAACTGATCCTCCTCAGGTTTCTACCTCAAGTAGCAAAGAGGTCACCAAAGTTAACCCCCTCCTCCCCACCCCTTCCCTTTCCCTTCCTGGGCCAAACATATCTCTCACATAGCTGAAATTGTTTTGCTATGCTTGGTTTACCTTAGCTTGCGTGCAGAATTTACATAATCGTCCTCACTGACTTAGAAAATAGCTGCGGTTGGGTCACGGTACAGGTGACCCTCTGGTGAACTCAGCCACTCGGGCTGCGCCTCTCGTCTCGATGATCCCTCGTCCTCATCGGGTTGGGTTTATGGAAAGAGAAATGGATTTTGAAGAGTTTTTCACGCCCGTTCTGCTCTTGCTCTTAATTTTTTGCAGCACCTCTCCGAAATGTGTAAAAGTGGCCTCTTCAGCATTTGATTAAGTAACAGGGGAATTAAAATGATGCATGTTAAAGCTCTTCAACCAGCAATCAACAATCTCCGTTCCACTGTTTGGAAAACTTAATGATCAAATTTAATGTGATTTATAAATTAAATCACAAACTGGCTATTGTGTCTTAAACACCAGAACGTCTGTGACCGTCTGTGATTATCTCCGAAATTCACTTCTATTAACAAGAGCAGCAGTTGATGCCAATTTGTCGGGAATGTGGACAGTGAACCCTGGGGATTTGCTTTATTTTCTCAGAAACCCAATGAAAGAAATGCTAAATTAGAGAGGATTACAGAGGCCAGAATGAGCATGGTGTCAGGACTTCAGCTTTATCCTAGAAAATCTTCCATTTTGTGTATTTCTTGAGTGCACTGTGACATGTTTTGATTTTCTTTTGATAAATTAACTACATTAACCAAACCGTAAATTGTTAAATATTTTATAACCTGGCTATGAATAGTTTAGATTTCCTGTATTTTCCTCCAATGAGGAAACTGGTTCATGAAACGGATGTTGCAGCTCTGCAGCCTCTGATTATTTTTATACCGATTGTTTTCTTGATTAATTGATCATCTTTTTGTCTTGTAAAGTGTCAGAAGAGTAAAAATCCAACAGTCTGACACAAAGATTCAGTTCAGACTGATGTAAAACAGGGAAAAGCAGCAAACTGAGAACTGAAAATGTTTCTGCTTAATATAGAATGGACAGATCAATCAATTGTTATAAGGGTTGTGGTATTTTTTTTTTTTACCACAAACAAAATGTCCTTTCATTTCCCTTGGCGGTCTCAAACTCTTATCATATGAAACCAGACATATCTGCATTACGAGAGACTCTTAGATGTCATGGAGGATCCAACCCTTTAATGTTTATATGTGAAATTCTGTTTGATCTTTTCTTTTTTGTGTGTTAACAAATAATGGTAAAGATGGTGGCGGCGGCGGCGGTGGCAGTGGCAGGAACAACACAGTGTCTGTCTGTTAAAGGTTTCCTCCTCTCAGGGGTCACGGCAGCAGCAGCAGCAGCAGCAGCAGCAGCCACTCTCTACCCAGCGTGTCTGGTAGCGTGCAGCTCAGCACTGACATGACCGAGCCTCATGCTGCGTGAACATGTGTCTCTTTGCCATGTTGCACACTCCGGGTTAGCAGAAGGTGTCTCACCGAGCAGGCGGATGTCTTCCAGGCTGCTTTGGGCAGAACATGTGGGACCAGATTGACCCACTGCTGGTGAGACGGGAGAGCGTCAGGGGAGATACGGCGGAGGCACGGTGGCATGTGGTCAGCTGATATCTCTCTTTTTTTCCCCCACTCTTTGTTCGTCTCTGTCTTTCTCTAGCTGTCTCCAGGGAGACGAGCGGAGACACATGCTGACATGTGATAAACAGATCTGTGACTAATGGTCTGCCTTAATAGAATACAAATTAGATGATTAGACAATCTCGTTTATGCCAAGCAGGGAAACTCCTCTGACAAAATAACGCTTAAAGCCGGAGTCTGATGGTTTTCAGTCATCTCATTACTATATCATATTATGTGCATCCCTCCTGGAGGTGGTGTAACATTAACACTGGTATCAGTGCTTCAGCTGAAGGAAATATTGACTAGTTCGACAGGTCACATTGTCCTGGGAGACAATATGTGTTAAGTGTGATTTATATTCATGCTCGGATTACCTTGTCAGTCAGTGACTGTCCCATTTGACACAAACAGCACACACCATCTGCCAATTGTAATGATTTTCTTCAATATTTAATGGCCATTTGATTTTCCTGGGAAACGAATATATAAAATCGTGGAAAGGGCCTTTATTTACTTGGACTGCGGATTTTAACAGCCCTTTATTTGAGGTGATGCTTGTGTATTTCCACTAAATCATGTTGTCAATACAAACTCAGCACTTCCTGCAGCAATTTCAAATTCCCTTTAGTACTGTATCTCAGTGTGCAAAACCCTTCCATATTTCTTGTTGTTGAACATTTGCAGGCTAATCAAACTGTAGGTAACGACAACCAGATGGCTTTAAAAGACGCCAGGTTGCTTTATTTTGAAAGGGTCTGCAACTTCCTCTGTCTGTAGTGAGGTGATGTCAGGATGTCAGAGGACGATGATATTGTATAATAAGCTGCACAGACCTTCCCTTCTTGTTGTTTATATACATAAACTGCTCTTTATTCAACCTCCTCTTCTACTTGAACGATGTAGTAAAGAATTTTCTTCAGTAATACTTAACTTCTGACATCGCAGTTGCACTCCTGCTTTTGTTAAATTGGTCTGCATGCTGGGGCAACAGTCAGATAAGGTAACACTTTACACTAAGGTACACAAAATTAGAGTAGTTAATGAGTAACTAATGAAGAACTAATGAGGAACTAATGAGTAGTTAGTGAGGAACTAAGCTACACAAAATTACAGTAGTTACTGAGGAACTAAGCTACACAAAATTACAGTAGTTACTGAGGAACTACTGATTAATTAACTATTAGTTAATGGTCAGTTCTTCAGGAACCCCTGATCAAATTTCAGAGGAGTAGTTACTGAGGAACTAATGAGTAGTTAGTTAGGGAAATGAGATACACAAAATTTGAGTAGTTACTGAGGAACTAATGATTAACTAACTATTAGTTAATGGTCAGTTCTTCAGGAACCCCTGATCAAATTTCCGAGGAGTAGTTAATGAGGAACTAATGAGGAACTATTAATGATCAGTTCTTCATTAACTCATGATATAATTTCATAGAAAGTTAATCACAACTTGATGATTAGCGAACTAGTTACTTCATCAGTACAGAATCATTACTCAATAAAATGTCCAGTAGTTAACCTTTATGACCTAAAGTGACACATAATGAGTGGTTTTTCATTTCTTCATCTTCATCTTTACATTAGTAGTTCCTTAAAAAAAATCACAGACAGCAGGATTCTTTAGAAGATTTTATTCATTAATTTCAGACCACATACACATCAATATGACCATCCATTTTGCCTTTGAAATAAATATGATAGTTTGTCACATGTTTGGTAGGCTAAATGAATGTATCATGGGGCTGTGTAGTACTGTATACTGATCACACCGTGGTTCACAGTAAAGTTGTTTGAGGTGCACAAAATTTAGAGTAGTTATTTACTATGAAACAAATTTGGAATGAATGAGGAACTCACTATTAGTTAATGGTGAGTTATTCAGTAACTCCTAATCAAATTACTGAGGAACTAACTATTACTTAATCATTAGTTACCCTTTTTGTGTACCTTAAGGTAAAGTGAGACATCAAAATGAGTAGGTAATGAGTACTGAATCATTACTTAGTCATTAGTTACCCTTTTTGTGTACCTTATAGTAAAGTGAGAAATCAAATTGAGTAGGTAATGAGTACTGAATCATTAGTTACCCTTTTTGTGTACCTTATAGTAAAGTGAGACATCAAAAGGACTAGGTAATGAGTACTGAATCATTAGTTACCCATTTTGTGTACCTTATAGTAAAGTGAGACATCAAAATGAGTAGGTAATAAGTACTGAATCATTACTGAATCATTAGTTACTATTTTTGTGTAAGGTACACAAACATTACAGTAGTTACTGATGAACTAATGAGGAACCAAAATAATCATTTGCCTCCATGTGCACCAAAATGACATAGAATGTAAAACAACAACAAAAACCTTTGTAACTTACTTGCTTAAAAAAAGTCATGTCTTTTATTTTGGAAACAAGATCTTCAATTCCGGTGGCTCACCTGTGCAGCTTTACTGTGAGGAGCAGTGAATTCATTTGACGACGATGAGAGAAGTAATGGACAGAGCAAGGAAGAGCAGAAGCTCCCATCTCAACTATATCAGAGACGTTCTATATCTCGAGGATGAGGATGTGACTGTACAGTATAAGTACATTTTAATGGTATCTCTCTCTTTTTTTTTTATATATATACAAATTCGGTAAGATTGCTCCTCAAATTTACTGTAAGATAACTTTGTCCAAAGTGAATTTAGCCCTCTAAAACCGACCGTAGTTTGGTTAACCGAATGTTACATTGATGCTACGCTTGCACATGTTTTACAAAACATTAAATAACTTATGAACCGTTTATGATAGAGACGAGCTGTGAACAGCATCTGAATCGGGGGGGTTATCCGCTTTCCGAGGGTCCTTGAATGGTGCCTCTACGACAACACGTGACACTGGAAGAGAAGCTAAACCGAGCATAGCATTGATGCTGAGGTTGCACATTTTTGTCAATATTTAATAACTTATGAACCGTATATGATAGAGACGAGTTGTGAACAGCATCTGAATCACTGGATTTTTTGAATGGTGCCTCTATGACAACAAGGGACGATATGCGTCATGTAACCACATGGTAAGGGAACAGAGCTAAACCGAGCTAGCATCAATGCAACACTTGAGCATACTTTCATAGAGGCACCATTGAAGGACCCTCGGAAAGCAAAGAATCCCGCGATCCAGATGCAGTTAACAGGTTATTTAATGTTTTGTACAACGTGTGCAAGTGTAGCATCAATGCTACATTCTGTTAACCGACCATAGCATCGATGCTATGCTAGGTCACTTTGGAGAAAGTTAGCATAGTAAAATTTGAGGAGTCATATTACACATCTTCCAAAAAAAAAAAAAAAAGACAGATACCATTAAAATATCACTGTACGGTCACACCCTCATCCTCGAGATATCGTCGAAATGGGATTTTCCTTCTTTTGCTTTTCCCTGCATGGTCCATTGCTTCTCTTGTGGCATGGTCAATTGCTTCTCTTGTGCCAAGTGAATTCACTGCTCCTCACAGTAAAGATGCACAGGAAATGATGATCTCGTTTCCAAAATAAAAGACAAATGACACTTTGTAAATGACCTTTATGATAAGAACATTACTTCATTTGTTGTTTTTATGTTTATTTATTTAGTTTCTGAACATTAGTCAAGGTCAGGGCTTTATTTCTTATATATTAAGCCGACGTTATATTCAGTGCTTTTATTTTGAAAGCGTCTCGCCGAGACCTCATAAACTTCCGGTGCTACGGATTTTACCGGCAGTGTGTCTGCAAGGCCAGAGTGTCTTCAATGCTAAAAGTGTGCCTAACTTACATGAAACGCCCTAGCACCTGGCTAATAAGGGGCACAAGGTTTGTTTTTGTTACCTTTTCATGTTATATTTATGTCCGGCTCGAGTTTGGTCGCCGTTGATAGTCTCATGTATGTATGGAACATGTTGTGGTTAGCGGTAGCTATTAGCATTGGCCAGCTCGGCTTAGTTAGCTTAGCTTAGCTCCATCTCACTTCAATACATTGAAGTGAGATAAAGCTAAGCTAACTCGTTGATTGTTTTATTAATGCAACAGGACTGTTTTGTCTGTTTGATGTGAGGTCTGGTAAGGTTAAAAACAGTTTATTGGATTAAAAACAAACGGTTAAAAATATTTATTTCATGGTAATACAGCACTCCATTTGGATATTGTCTTTTGATTAAATAGATAAAAAGGGAGTCAACTTACATTGAGCATGTTTTTATTTCCTTTACCCTGTTTTTAACATTTTTAACTCTTCCTTCTACCCTGTTTTTAACTCTACTTTCCCTACCTTGTTTTAACAATTGTAGCACTTTGAGATCGTGCCGATGAAAAGTGCATTACAAATTAAATTTATTATTATTATTATGATTGTTTATGTGATAAAAGCAGTTAAAAATAATTTCATTTATGTAAAAGGAAAGGTAACTGTATTTTATTTTCTTCTCATAGCTCTTACGGTGTGTCTGCAACTGAATACGGTCCATGGAATGAAGGAATGTGAACCATCAGTTTCATCATTTGTGACCATCATTTAGCTGGGGACGCTACACACTTGTTATTTTTTATTAGGCTATTATTAAAACAAGAAAGCTACAAAGGTTTTTCTTTTCTTTTCTTTCTCTTTTTATTATTATTTTTTTTTTACATTCTATCATATTTTCTTGTGTGTGGACATAAAAAAAAATGTTATTTTGGTGTACCTGTGCAGGTAAAATCTTATTTTGGTGCCCGTGAAGACAAAAGTTATTTTGGTGCACATAGAGGCAAATGATTATTTTGGTTCTTCATTAGTTCATCAGTAACTACTGTAATGTTTGTGTACCTTACACAAAAATAGTAACTAATGACTAGGTAATGATTCAGTACTTATTACCTACTCATATTGATGTCTCACTTTACTATAAGGTGCACAAAAAGAGTAACTAATGATTCAGTAATGATTCAGTACTCATCACCTAGTCATTTTGATGTCTCACTTTACTATAAGGTACACAAAAAGGGTAACTAATGATTCAGTACTCATTACCTAGTCATTTTGATGTCTCACTTTACTATAAGGTACACAAAATAGGTAACTAATGATTCAGTACTCATTACCTAGTCCTTTTGATGTCTCACTTTACTATAAGGTACACAAAAAGGGTAACTAATGATTCAGTACTCATTACCTACTCAATTTGATTTCTCACTTTACTATAAGGTACACAAAAAGGGTAACTAATGACTAAGTAATGATTCAGTACTCATTACCTACTCATTTTGATGTCTCACTTTACCTTAAGGTACACAAAAAGGGTAACTAATGATTAAGTAATAGTTAGTTCCTCAGTAATTTGATTAGGAGTTACTGAATAACTCACCATTAACTAATAGTGAGTTCCTCATTCATTCCAAATTTGTTTCATAGTAAATAACTACTCTAAATTTTGTGCACCTCAAACAACTTTACTGTGAACCACGGTGTGATCAGTATACAGTACTACACAGCCCCATGATACATTCATTTAGCCTACCAAACATGTGACAAACTATCATATTTATTTCGAAGGCAACATGGATGGTCATATTGATGTGTATGTGGTCTGAAATTAATGAATAAAATCTTCTAAAGAATCCTGCTGTCTGTGATTTTTTAAGGAACTACTAATGTAAAGATGAAGATGAAGAAATGAAAAACCACTCATTATGTGTCACTTTAGGTCATAAAGGTTAACTACTGGACATGTTACTGAGTAATGATTCTGTACTGATGAAGTAACTAGTTCACTAATCATCAAGTTGTGATTAACTTTCTATGAAATTTGATCATGAGTTAATGAAGAACTGATCATTAATAGTTCCTCATTAGTTCCTCATTAACTACTCCTCTGAAATTTGATCAGGGGTTCCTGAAGAACTGACCATTAACTAATAGTTAGTTAATCATTAGTTCCTCAGTAACTACTCTAATTTTGTGTATCTCAGTTCCCTAACTAACTACGCATTAGTTCCTCATTAACTACTCCTCTGAAATTTGATCAGGGGTTCCTGAAGAACTGACCATTAACTAATAGTTAATTAATCAGTAGTTCCTCAGTAACTATTGTAATTTTGTGTACCTTAGTTCCTCAGTAACTACTGTAATTTTGTGTAGCTCAATTCCTCACTAACTACTCATTAGTTCCTCATTAGTTCTTCATTAGTTACTCATTAACTACTCTAATTTTGTGTACCTTAGTGTAAAGTGTTACCTCAGATAAATTCACTGATGTGAAGGAAAATCGATTGCAGTAGTATAAATGAAACATCTCTGCTGAAGTGTGGCGGTGAAAACATGAAAAGGTGTTTTCAGCATCGCTGTGGCTGAACTCAACACACACTTATAGAAACACAAGTATGTTAATTAGAATAAGTTCCATAGCCTATACAATTGATTTAAGTGATTATGTATATTGCAAATAAGTCCCTTTGATGATAATGAAATAATGTGTTTGGGGTTTGAACAAATACAATCCCTTTGAATTTTTTGTGTTTTTCTGCTTTAATATATTTTTTAACCTAATTATTTAACAAGAAATAATCAACCAAATGAGTCAATAGCAATACATGGCACAATAAATGCTTGTTTAATTTATTATATGAATATAATATAAAATGGATATAATCACTGTTTGCAATGCTGCAGTTTTTTTTTTTTCTTCCATAATGTATTGTTTGGCCAAGCGTACTGTTTAAAAATGAGCTTATTTGAAGTAGTGGGAGGCTTCAGAACAATTTAAATGATCTGTTCCTTCATACAAAGACGTATAATTGTGAGCTCAGCTGAAGATTTTGGCTCGTTGCAGTCTGAAATATTACACACACACACACACACACACACACACACACACACACACACACAGACGATTGTTTTTCACTTCTTCTTTTTTTTTGTCTCCTCGTTGCCTTCTCCATGCACTTATATAAACTTAGGAAGCTGTAATGCTCCAGTGGGTGTGTTTCTTTGTGAATAGAATAAGCTTGTCACCATCTGAGATGCAGTGTAGATGTACTTAGACACACAATGCACACTGTGGCCCATTTCCTTTTCAGATGTGCTCTATTCAGCTACCAGGCTTTTTCCATCAGGCTTTTTCTGATCACAAATCGCATCTGAAGTGATTTTAACGCCCCACTTTGATTGATTTTTGTCTTCAGTGGGATTCTTAATTATTGTCAGTTTATGTTAAAATGCAAAAGAAATATAAAATGGAAGTATGTTTATTTGAGATTTGACTTCGTGAGATGTGTGGGGGATTGAGGCTTTGATGTTTGGGTCTGGAGATGAAATGTTGGCGTTTGGAGCTGTGATGCGTCGATGTGAAGCTCGCAGTGATGCCTCGTCTGATTTCGGGTCCCACTCATCTTTCATTTCTGACTGGCAGCTCAGAGACACACACACGCTAAAAACATTTTGAAATCTCTTGATACCTCTTAAAGCCCCACTGGATCTTCCTCATGTACTTTTTTTGTGAGTCTGTGAGTTTTATGACAGCTGAAGAAGTTGTTGTCTGGTTTATAGGGCACTCTCCAGGTTGAAAGTAGTAGCAGTAGAAAATTCCAAGATTTAGCAAACTGGAACAAAGGCTCCACGCAAAAGGTCCAAGTCTGGCGAAGATAAACCTTTCTCATAATGTCATCACCACACAAACATTCACAGAGCAGGTGGTTTCTCAGTGGGGAGAACAGACTTAATACGTTACAGGCTAAAAAACACTCCCGATCAAAACTTAAAGAAAACTCTAAATTCCTTACAGAGTGTTTTCATGGATCTCCTATGAATAGTCATAACACTTTGATTTTCAATAGGCTTGTGTTTATTAGTGTTACTAGTGCTCTAATTGCTCTAAGTAAAGTATAAAACTCCACTGTGGACATAGAGAGTGTCTGGAGCTTGAACTTTATGATGCGTTCCATTTCAACTGGGAATTTCTGACTTCCCATTAACCTCAGAAACTCACACAAAAACCAATATAATATGGCTGCTCTGCACAGCAACACATTAGAGCTGTAGTTATACTGTCTCACTTATCTGTAGTATAGATAGATAGATAGATAGATAGATAGATAGATAGATAGATAGATAGATAGATAGGAAAGATAGATACTTTATTTATGCTCAAGGGAAATTCCTCCATGCATAGTTCATTACTGTAAATGTCAGTGTAGATCTGCTTCAGTGGCTCAGACTGAACCTTACACATAGAGAAGAGTGTATTAATCATTACCTGGGTGAACTGTCAGAGTTAGGAGTCAAGTATTATTCTGTAGATAAAACATTAAACCACGAGCTTTAGCTGTGATAAAATGTCCCCCCTGGTATCAATTCAACAGCTGTTTCCGTCTCACTTGGCTTTCAGACACTCAGCCTCCAGATATGTGCTGATGTGATCCATTATTACAAATTACAAATTTACAAATCCACAAATACGCCTGTGTGTATCTCATGGTACCGTAGGTCACCGTGTTTGGGCAGTGCCAAGCCCAACGCAGTTACTTTTGTTACAAATATGGAAAAATTCAAGTACACACAGTGCAATGCCAGCTGCTAGAGTTTTCTTCCTTTCTTTCTTTTTTGACCATCACGTTAAGTCAATACTTTGCTGCCCAAACTTTTGCACTTGTCACAATAACAGTTTGATTTAGTTTCCCTATCTTAACTTCAGGAAATAAGAAATAACAGTTTTGAGAAAAACTTTTTAATATCTGTTTGCTGCAGCTGTTGTATTTACTTACTTTCACTGTAACACTTTACTTTAAGCCTCCAATTTTTATTCCTTGTACGTGCACTAACAAACTAATTACAGCAACTATAATTTGTCCACTTATTTTTACACACTGTCTCTGCTTGCAGTGGTTATGAGCTCGAGCATACCCCCTCTAACTGTTCGATTAAGTTTTCATTCACAGACCACACCAGCAGTCATGCATGCTAACAGAGGAAAGACAAACTGCACAAAACTCATCATGTGTTTTCCCTGTATTAAAGAGGAACTATGCAAGATTTGCACCTTAATTAAACAGCATTGGAGTAATTGTGATGGTTAAATGACTTGCGACAGGCAGAATGGAGGCTTTCTGCCTTCCTCCTAGCTCCTAGCGTTCTCTTGGCTGAAAACCAAGCTTGCAAGATCAGCGCCTCCGACCCGGTGTCCCGGCTCTCTCCAAGCGAGAAACATGGACTGCTTTACGGCACTACAACACAAACATGCCCAGTAATCTGTAATCTTTTGTTAATACCCACTTTGATAGACATCGCTCCATGGATTGCCTTCTCACTGGCTTTGTTGAAAACAAACGCACATGACCAGGAGGGGAGGGAGGAGGTTTCTGATTTCTGCTCAAATCAGATTTTTAGGCCTGACTGTCCACACTGTTCAGACTGGGCCACATTATTGACCGATCTGACAGGTTGCTGTAGCAAAGACGTCGGAGTGGAGGCGTCATCCAGCGCTTGTATTGTGTTACGTCATATAATTGCGACAAGAACAACAACGGAGCCATCCATGAGCCATCTCCCCACAGATTAATGAGGAATTTTGTTTCGTCCTCTGTCCAAGGACTGATGTTTTCAACGTCTTCCATTGACTGCTTCATTCTGTTGATATCGCTCCACAACTCTAAATAGGCGGGCAGTCAGAGGGCGGTCTGGCGCGGTGTACAGTAGAGTGACGTCACAGACAGTCAAAACCGATCTGAGTGTTTGGAGCTGTTCAGACTGAGACGCATCTGTCCAAATACGGTTTGAAACTACCTCCCAAAGGTGGTTTCAATCCCGGTTTGCAAAAATCGGATTTCATGTGATTTGTGACTGTTCAGACTTCAAAAGATCCATCCGGTTCCAATCTGGATTGGCTAAAAATCGGATTTTGGCTGGCACTCTGAACGCGGCCTAAGACGGTAAAAATATGTACGCCCAAACTGTAGGGGGAGCTCAGTAGAGTGAGTAAAAGCGACCAAAACAGTGAAAAAGTGACCGACTTACATAGTTCCCCTTTAACATTTGATTTCTTCGTATTCCCACTGAACAAAAGAGAACAAACAGCTCCTCATCCCGTTCGCCATATGTTCCACAGCGTTCCCATTAACTTTAATTTCTGCCACCGAAGCCGTCTCGCCCTCACCCGTTGCCCACTCATGTATAGCTCTGTGAGCTACCCGCCCTATCGCGGCGCTCAGCGTTCACTCCAACAAATGATCCCACATGTGATGATGTCTAATGTGGCGTCTACAGGCGTCGCTCTCCTTAAAAACAGAGCGTGTCAGCTAGAGGCCTGTTCCCCTTGTGTTTAGTCACAAAGGCACAAAGGATTCTGCCACAGTGACAGACTGGATGCTTCACGGGGCGCTTGTGTGCACGTTTGTGTGTGTGCGTGTGTGTGTGTGTGTGTGCACGTTTCTTTTTGTGGAAGTGGCAGTTTCATGTTAACTTTTCATCCAGAGAGAGAGAGGGAGAGACAGACAGGCTTCACATCAGGGCTCAGTTCTAAAAATAAGAACCCAATATGTTCTTGTTTTATTGTTGTGCTGTTCCTATTTTCTAAAAGACAATAAGTTATTTATTTATTTTACAGTGACTAGCACACCCTGTTGTCTAAAAACTCAATATGTTGCTGTTATATTTATAGTGACAAGCCGGCTGCTGTGACAAGCAATCATATTCTGGAGAACCACAATACATCTTCTGTGTCTTTAAATCCACAATCCTGCCCTGCATCTTTAAAAATCATATATTGCGTTGACAGGTTATCCAACATATAATGTCTTGGTGGCATAGTCATCAAAATATATTATTGCAAAGAAATCCAACATTATAGGAGGTGCATAACAGCATTTCTCAACCCTGCACTTTTTATCACTCGCTCTTTCTTTTTTTTGGCAACAACACAAATTATGGAGCAAGCTGTAAATTGTCAAAATGTGTAGGTATCAGGGAGGGATTTTAACAGGCCTTTTTCAGTTTTCTGAAAAGCTGAGATGGAGGGTTTCTGTACGACAGTGATGATGTGTTATTTTCACAGTGACGAACACGTCCTCTTTCATCAAGTGAAATCATGACACCACAAATTTTCTAGGTCAAGGCTGTTAACGACAGATTCAAGAAGAAAATGAGCGGAGAGGTGACAAACTAGAGGACGAGAGAGAGAGACGCAGGGAAAGGTAAAGAATATAAAAAGACAGGGACTAGAGAAAGACTGTGTGTGCGTGTGTTTGATGCTTGTTCGGTAAGAAACAGTGACACAGATAAGTGCTCATGTGTGACAGCTTGGTTGTTCTTTTTAACACAGCAGCCCCGTGCCTCTCCCAGCTTCCATTCACAACAACAGCGACATGTCAGACACTGGAAAAAGAACCTGATACCTCAAGGCATTGGATACACTCGTGATACAAACGTCTGATCCTAAAAGATCCGTTGCTGTGCTGTGAGATCACTCTGCTTTTCGGGCACACTTGGCCTCAAAACGTCTACCATGCATTTCCCTTTTGATGGATGGATGAAATCTGAAATCCACTGCACTCATTAATTATCTATTTACAACCTGTTGTTGGGTCATTATCTGGTCTTGTTATAGGAGCTGGTGATTTCAGTCGGTACAAATCTTTGGATGAATGTTTTTGGGCCATTTGGAAGTAGCAGAAAGCAGAGTTTTAAGTACAACTGACATATTTATTACCCTAAAGAAGAGGTTATGGTGAATATATTAGCATAGGACTCACTTGTCATGGGTAGACACCTCAGCTGTATGAATTTGACAGGGTTGTTTTGCTCCTTTCCTATTGATCTCAGGAGGAAACGGTATCTGTCGGGAAAATTCCCAGCTGTCAGGATGTGCCCCCCCCTCTTATGATGGCGAATTTTAGGAATAGCATCCCAAAAATCACAGGATTTTTGTGAATCTGTGTGTGTCACGAAATACCAGATAAATTGTGCTATAAAATGAGTTTTCACCCTTAGTGCTTCCTGTGGTTTAACAGTGTTACCAGTTCGGCCTCTCTGGGGAGTGGATGTCACTTGAGCATGTGTTTTGTTCACCTTTTTGGATGAGGGCGGGGTTAGGGGGGCCGGTAGTAGGAGTAGCAGTAGTGGAAGTAGCAGCTTATTATATTGAGTGTCAAAACAACACTGTAAAGACAATTTAGGTAGTGTTTCCCAGGGCATAAAAACAATTCAGGCAATTAAAAACCATTTAGGACATAAAAAACCAGGGAGCTCCAAGCTGCTGCATGTGGCCATGTTTCACAGATCTCCATGGGGGAATAAAACCTGGTGGTCATACTGCACAGTGCACACTACTCAAGTTGAGAGCTGCAATTTATGAAACTTCCCCTTCTCAGCGTAAAGCAGGTGACAGTGTTTGTACACCTGTGATGAGAGGATGAGGAGGAGCTGTCCGCTATGTAAACTTCAACCCCTATTTAAATAACAGTAGACTAACATTAGGTGCTCGCCTGCACAGCGTCTGTCTCTGACTGAGCTGGACAGTGTGTCTCTGGATGTGTCTGTTGTCCTGCTGACCAACCACTTCTAGGGCTGCAGAGTGACTTTGTGTCCCGACAAAAGTGGGAGTGAAACACAACTATTTATATTGATTAACACCAACAGGCACCAGCTCGGAAATGATAATCATGTCGTGTGCATCCAAATGAGCGTGCACCAAATGAAATGCATACCCTCCAGCAGTGACCTCTGTGGGGACCACAGTCCAGACAGTCTGATGCACATGATTTTTAACCACAATCACTCTCTATCAAGGTTTAGTTACAACTCTTGGTGAATGCAAGAAAAAGGAGTGGACTGACATGATTTAAAGGGACATTGTGTAACTTCTCCTGTTATCTAATCACGAAAATCAATTATTTGGTTCAAAAGTCTGTTTTTCATTAATCAGTAATCACCCCCATCAACAAACTGAAGTGTTCCGGTAAGCTCTGAATTTGCCGTTCATTTCATTCATATCTACATGGAGCGGGTAAGCTCGGTGCTGGCTGCCATGTTGTGTCACCATGTTTTTCGTTCGTTCAGTTCGGATTGTTACAATGATGCTGCATTCACCTGCAGTCGGGCAGACGGCCGTCGGTAACAAACCAGATGTCATTTTAGTCACAGAAGTCAAGAGAAAGCCGGTAAAACGTGGGTCAGGTAAACAATACAACATCGCCATGACAACAAAATGTCACGTGTATTGTTTTGCCTCTTGCTGACGGACCACTTGTTTACATAGAGGCTTGTTTATGCTTGCGATATACAACCGCAACGCTAGATGGGAGTAATTCCTACACAATGTACCTTTAATATTGAATTTAAAATATCATTGAGCTGGGCATACTGGGAAATAAGGATGCACATCTCTCAGTGGCCAATATCCATTCAGCCATAAGTGTATTTTATGTAACATTATTGCTCAGGGGTGAAGTAGGAAGCTCCCTGGCCCTTGTGCTGAACAGGCTCTACTTTAACTGGATAGTAGTGGTGCCACCAGGGTGGTAATGGTATAAGTGAGGGGTGGTGCTGAAGGCGTTTAGGGCCAAGCATATGTACACACTCTGCCTTTTTCTCAGCCACCACTTTTAAAAGAAAACCTATGGGAAGTGACTGCATTGTGGGAAAAAAAGCAGCTGCTCTAAAAAGGCAGCACAGCATCCTCTCCCACATTACTCGCCCCTAATGCAGGGGCCTCCTCTGCAGCTTCTTTTATGAATTGTAGATGGGGAGCACGACTTGGTACCAGGCATAAAAGCAAAGAAAGAAATTCTTATTTTCAGGCCAACATGGTGCACAAGTTCAAGCTGCTGTGATGTAGGACCACAGAGATTAGCTGGGTGGGGGGTTAACACGGTATTTACTGCAGAGGACAAAAAAATGGTTTGTTTTTTTTAATCCTTATTCCTTGACTAATTGATAGTGAAAGCTCTATTCTATTATATTATTAAATCAATAGGAGTTATCTACAAAGACGTTTGTATGAGACAGAGCTCTTATAATCTACAGCCGCAGGCATCATGGTTCATAAATGTGCGTCTGCATGCAACATGTGCTCAACTTGTTCACTGCTAATAAATAATCAAGATCCCTCCGGCAGAAGGTGTCATAACTTCATTTGATTAGGAAATCAACAAAAAACACTTGATTACAAAATGATGTGATTAGGCCCGATGTTAAGCAGCTGTTTGTTATTAAGGAACAGACAGCACTCACTGATTCATGATAAATGAGCAATGATATTTAACAAGGTCGTCTAAAACAGAGGGTCCACTTATATCCTAAGAACAGTTCTGATGATTTATACTCAAAAGAATCGAGCTGAATCAGAACCACTTTCTACTGTATTTAAAAACTGTTACAAGAACTGTAAAATCTTAATGTAGCCTATTGCATTTTTGCATTTCACCTTAACTGCTCTATTCAGGGTAGTCTGTGTGTCACGGTCGCTATTTGAGCAGAGCCTGAATTACCTCTCTTGATAAAATGTGTTTAAATGTGCATAAATAAGAGCTTAGCTGACAGGAGCTGAGACCAAAAATACTTTAAGAGGCTGCTTGCACCTAATTTAGCTGCAAGACGTCGGAGAGCAAAAGCTGAAATCCACAAAGACCGATTCAGAACCGTAAAGTGGAACTTTGACATCGTCATATTTTCATCATTAAGAGTTATCATCAAGACACACACATGCACACACACACTGGAAAAAGCATCACCATTCACCTGCTTAAATGAATGAGGTAAGGAAGCCGTAATACTCAGGAAACAGGAGAGAACTGCAGGAAAGAACTGCAGAATATAAGTATTTAGGGTTAATTATCTGAACACTGTCTCTGTTTTTGTCCAAAAGGTCGACTAATAACTTGTTTAGTTTCTGTTCAACACACACAAATTTCACAAGTGTGCTATATCAACTTTCCCAGAGCTAGTGACCGTGGTGTCATTACTGAAGTCCCTATATCCTGTAGGCTATACAATGTGTGAAAGCAAATGAAGGCTATACAATGTGTGAAAGCAAATGAAGGCTATACAATGTGTGAAAGCAAATGAACGAAGCTAAGCTATTAATACACTGAGACCAAGCACCCCATGTGTTTAATTTATTTTGTGCAGCACACAGAGCAGAAGTCAAGAAGGAAATTAATACCAGTATTGTATTAGCAGAAGAATTTAATAGAGGATGAGGATGACAATTGTTCTACTACTCTATAGTTTTTTCACATGAGTCATGGCGTAGACATGTGGTCCAACATGGACCAATCACAGAGCCAGATCTGTGCCATCAGAAATGTTTAATGATCTTGCTCGGTAGCAGTTAAGCATGAAATACACCAGTGATGATTTATGTAGGTTTAACTTAATCATCTACACAATAATTGGTATAATTTGTATCTAAAAATCAGAGTACTGTATCTGGTCAGTCTGGTTATTTGCAATGTCGTTGGAGAATTTACACTTTGTGCACAAGGTATTATGGGAAATGTAGGAACCATTGGTTTCAAAGTTTCATCTCTTCTAGGAACTAAAGCTGTGTCTCAATTCAGGGGCTACATCCTTCGGAGGACGCATGAGAAGGCCGATTACGTCACAGCGTTGCGACATGGCCTGTCCCAATTTGAAAGCTCCTCTAAATCCGGCCTTCTCTTGACTGTTCTAGGAGGACACACCACACACTTCGTGGCTTCCCATATCCCAAGATGAATTCTTTGCATGCTGGTTATTATTAGCCACCTAGCATTCTAGCTATCAGAATTTCAAGGCGGCTCCGCGCTGTCGCCATGTTAGCCACGCTTTGCTGCCGGCTTGGAGACGTGGTAGCCTGCAGGGCTCTGCTGGCTGCATAGCCTGAGGCGTGGGGCTGAGGAGCCGTTGGAAGTGTAAAAAAAGCTGCTACTTTCAAATACGTCCTCTGAAGAATCCAGCCCCAGAATTGGGACACAGCTGAAGTCTCTGGATAATCAACCAGTGTGGCCTCCATTTTGTTTCCATTCCTTTTTCTGTAATCTGTTTTAATAGCAAGGGTTTACGTTGAGAAAGATTGATCATTATTATTAAAGGGATAGTTCAACATTTTGGCAAATTGGCCCATTGCCATAATCGCTATAGTCATAGCAGTAGGTTCGTTACCTTTATTTGTCGGTGTAAGCTATTTTTAGAACGGAGGAGCGGAGCGGCAGGCTGTTCAGAGCTACACTATGGAGGCTAATGGAATTTCTTGGTTTCCCTCATCAAACTCATCAAATACAAAATCCCAAAACTCCAAAACGCTTTCGTGGACAAGTTGTGAGCTGCACAATCACCACGCTATGAGATAATAATGGAATGTTACGAGACGGAGCTGTTTTAGAGGTAAATTCATGCAAAACCGCTGATGCGCGTTGCGTTCAGGGACAGTTTTTCAGCAAGCAGACTCTGTATTTACCTCGAAAACGGCTCCGTTTCGTAACGTTCCATTATTATCTCATAGCGTGGTGATTGTGCAGGTCACAACTTGTCCACGAAAGCGTTTTGGAGTTTTGGGATTTTGTATTTGATGAGTTTGATGAGGGAAACCAAGAAATTCCATTAGCCTCCATAGTGTAGCTCTGAACAGCTTGCCGCTCCGCTCCTCCGTTCTAAAAATAGCTTACACCGACAAATAAAGGTAACGAACCTACTGCTATGACTATAGCGATTATGGCAATGGGCCAATTTGCCAAAATGTTGAACTATCCCTTTAATATCATTTAGATGGAGTTTTTGTCGAACAGGTAATCTTTCGTTTTTATTGTGGAAGTTGTGACTTGTGAATCCAACATTGTTACTCTGTTACTCTGAGGGTAGGGCTATACAAGTGTAACGGATGTGCACTCACTCCACCCATAAAAGACGTGCTAACCAACTGGCCAAGTGGTTGTCAACCTCTTGGCAAAGAGGTTAGCATCGTCGCCTCCGGTGCGGGAGGTTATGGGATCGAACCCCACCTAGGGCAGGCCGTGAGAAACACAACGCAGAGGGCCAGATACAAACACCGGCTCCACAAGCTCAGAGGGGCGTGTGTGCGGGGGGAGGAATGCTTTTTCAAATCTTTCTCATCGTCTTTCTCAACATCGACCATAGCTTTAACTTTACTGTGGTGCAGTACTAAATTGCTGCAGTGGCCCTTTAAAATGCTTTGCTAAGGAGTCTGCACCATCTTTTTTAGACATGCCCATCACTTCCTCTGAGTTTAGGAGGTGAGATGAACAGTTTCTGTCACAGCTATTGGATGTACAGTTTATCATTAGGCTACATTATGACAGCACTTACAGTATCTCACAGGACCTTGATCAGATGTTTGATTTCATACATTGGCTTTAACTGGGAAGTAACCAACAGTAAGTATATTAAAATGAAATAATCTATAGGTTTTTTGTGGATAAAAATAGAAAATGCCGGATCCTTTCTTTAATTTATGACATGCTGGTGTCATGCTTGTGTGAAAGAAGTGCGGTTTTGTCCCCAGCATCTGCGTCTCCTCGTGTAAATCCACTGTTGTGGTACAGTATAGGCTAGGTATGTGCAGGTTTTTTTTTTTTTTTGCTGATACAATGTGTTTTTAAACTGCTGAGCGGGCTCTTTTGAGACAACAGGGTCATCCCATTAGCTAGTACCTCACACTGATGTTGAATGTAGGAAATTACTGGGGGAGACTTTGCAGGCTGTGTATTCACTTTATATGCAGCCAAGTGCATCTGAAGGCAACTATGTGTGCAGATAAGAGCAGTTTTCAGAGTATAAAACTAAGTCTGCTGGAGCTCTGGAGGGTCTGACACAGACACACACAAACAGTTTTGACACGAGCTAAAACTTGTTCACAGTAAGTACAGAGGTGGAATGGAAAACTATATGTTTCCTCAACATTGTTCTGCACAAACTTTAGTATATTTTTTACTTTCTCACTACATTTCATGCTTGTCACTCCACTATACTGTATTTATCTGGCAACTGCAGTTACTTGTTACTTTTTCAGAGTAAGATTTTACATTTAAGAAAAACAAAACATAAATGGAGAAACACACGCTTTAATTCGAATGTGCACGATTAATTGCATAGTTTCTTGTGGAGAAGTAGCCTAAATGTTTATGTGTGGAAGAGTTATTTATTTTTTTCTGAGCTGTTCAGAGCAGTTTGCCCTGCCTGATAATTGTCTCCATAATTGAGTTTGGGGCCATGTGAGGTTGGATTAAAAAGAAAAGCTTCTCTGCATGAGTCCTGCAGCATTTGTGTGTGTGTGTGTGTGTGTGTTATGAGGGTGTACACATCTTTACACCGTACATATATTTGATTTGTACATGAAAGTAAGTGTGTGTGTGTTTATGCTCTTGACTGGGTTGAGTTGCCCTTCCATGATGCTGTGTCATTCCACTCCAGCGCCTGATTGGTCAACAACTGTCTCTGCGGGCGGTATGACGTCTCTCACTCCAGGAGGGCTTTTAGAGTGTGTGTGTGTGTGTGTGTGTGTGCGCGTTTGGCCTTGTGTGTGTGTGTGTGTGTACACGTACATGTCTGTGTGTTATTTTGGTGTGTTTTCTTAACCGGTAGTATGACGCCTCGAGGTGTATTTTCTGTCAGGCGTCAGATGTAAATGCACATACAATATACCATACACACATGTGCACACACACACATTCTCTGGCATAACAGCAGCACTAATTTGCAGCTTTTGAACAGTGGACTAATCTACTCAAAACATAACAGGCTAATTAGCATAAGATGATTGACCACTGGTACTTATACATCACACACACAGGGACACACACACACTCATCTGGAGAAGGAACAACAGAAGGGGGCATCAAAACTCTTAATTTTACTTCTAATTCAGTGTCTGTGATGGAAATGCTTTTATTTGTCCCTCGTGGGCTACAACAAGGCTTTAACGGCCTCTTTGACTGCAACAATATCGCACAGATTTACCTGCTGTTTCCTCAGCCATAAAAACAGCTTTTGGTTTCGTTCAGTTGCGTTGCACTGGTTGAAGAGGGGGGGGGGGGAGCGTCACTGTGGGGGAGGTG
The DNA here is from genome assembly GCF_905171665.1 of Trachurus trachurus. Lineage (NCBI taxonomy): Eukaryota > Metazoa > Chordata > Actinopteri > Carangiformes > Carangidae > Trachurus > Trachurus trachurus. The sequence goes on along the minus strand of NC_139898.1, from coordinate 26,767,533 downwards.
GGCACACTGCGATCACAGCCTCCAATATGTCAGAAGTAATTAGGCTGATCGGAGAGTATACCCTATTATGCACGGAGAGGTGTGTGCTGTGTTCTGTTAATTAGACTGATGGGTGGATAAACCCACCCCAGACCCTCGGTTACACGACTGCTTCTGTTCTGATTTGACTTCTTCCCCTTTTGCATTGAGAATGTATGTCATGTGGTTTGGTTTTTGTTCTTACTCATGAACCAGATAGCTACACGTATATGAACAGGGCTATTGATAGAATTAGTCAATTGACTGAAGAATATAAATCTTGTTTCAGACAAAAATACAAAATATAAGCAGGTAATGGATTGTAAATTCTGCTTATCTTTATCATGCAAGGCACTTTTCCAAATGCTACTCTACAAACTAAGCTGTTTCACTATTTTCTGACATTTGATAGACTAAATATTTAATTGATACTCTCGAGTATTGTTCGTTGAAGCTGTAATGAAGAGAGAAAGATGATCAGACATTTGGTGGAATAGGATTTTTTTTGTGTGTAAAATTCATTCCTCACATTTATTTAGTACAAAACAAGAAGTGGGATACATTTGGGATCCAACAGTTTTTTTGGTTTCATAATTTTTAATGTTTACAGCAACATTACCCTTCCCTGCATTTGATCATTATGGTTAAGCCGAGATGGGATTTAATAACATGATATGATGAATCACTGAGGTTTCCCAAGAGTTCCTGCGAACGATGGTGCAATCAATTTTCAGTAAATAAAAATTACCAGCCAGGTTTGTATACTGTATAATATGCTAAAGCTGCCGGGGAGTGTGCCTTTAACACCCTGGTTTGAAGAAGAAAGATTGTGAAACAGGAGAGTGTGACAGTGCACAGCCATTGTTATACATTTTTTGAGCAAAGCCCCTGAATCAAATCCCTTCTTGCACGACTTTGCTGGAAGGTAGCATGAGAGACTACATGAGCTATTCCAACATCTCCTCTGTCAACACTGTGTGTGTGGATTTATTACCATTTTTTCCTCCTTTGCCTCTTTTTTACCCGAACTTCAAAGCCTTTGTGAACAGGAAAAATATGCAAGGTAGAAGTAAACTGGGTCCATATTCTGCTGTGGATCGGCTTTTTGAAAATCTTTGTTGACAACATGCCACTTAACGCACCAAAGCTACAAATTAGACAGTGGCAATTGTCACTGTTTGAATAAGATTTGGTCCAAGATTTTGATAGTTGACTACATTTTTTTGCATGATAAGCATTTCATTTTCCCAAACGACCTTCATTCCCAGGGGAGAGCTGAAAAACTGGGTTCTGCTGTAATTAGGCTAGCTTGCTGACAAAAAAAGAAGCACCCAAGGTAGAAGGGGAGGGTTGGGGGATAAAAGACGGAGAGGTAGAGTGAAGGAGAGGATGAAGGTGGGGAGGGTGTGAGGAGGAGAGCAGATAATGAGAGGCAGGGTGACAGAATGAAAGAGTGCAGGAGGAGGAGAGCATGTCAAGAATCAAGGAGGGGGGTTGTTTGCCTGCGGCTGCCTCATGGTGTGATGTCGTCGAACCTTCTCACCATGTTTCATTACAAAGGGCTCTATGTTAAGGTCTGTGGTGTCAGCATGCCAACTAACTTATGTCGGCTTGAGTGTCTCAGCGTGTCCGCTAGCCGCAGTGTGATGCTGTTAATTTTGCATGCAGTCGTTTGCTTCACTCACAAACAAAACGATGGTTATAAAAAGCACATTAAAAGCATGGGCGACTTTTCAAGCTGTAGAATCGCACAGGAGCTCACGACAGACCCACAAACCTAAAAGGGAAAAAAGAGAAACTTTTTAGCTCTTAATGTGGTTCTGAACACAATTTTGGCTTGAATTCTTTATCACTGCAATACTGAGCAGTTTCTGCCATCTGGATTACCTCAGTTTACATGACTGAAGGTGGTGGACAAAGCCTGTTGTCATCACAATAGCATTTCACATTCTGATGTTTGTTCCACTGTCTGTATCACATAGCAGTAATGAAACAGCTTGTAGTCTTCCTTCAGCTCCCACTGCATACTAACATTGACATGTATGGACAAATTAATGTAATTAACTCAATTCCCTTATTGAACATCTCATCTCAACATGCTCCAATTTCCTACAGCCTGTCAGGCATTTGCACAAATAAGAAAGAAAGATGCTGAAAATAGTTTTTTTTTTAGTGAGTCTCACGCAGCAATAATTCACCATTAACACAGTAGGATCTATAATATAAAGTGACAACGTTTTACAATGAAGGCAGCCATCTGGGCTTTTGCTGTCATGTGGCGTTGTTGTTGAGTTGTCATATACTTCCCGGCTTTCACACACCTTTTCTTGCCATATCTGAGGGGGGATGATTAGCTTTGTGTTGTAAGGAACTGTGTCAGTGTGTCACCCAGCTGTGATTTAATCAATGTGTCAGGTTAGTATGTGAGATATACAGCACGACATGAAATCAGTAGTAGCACCCAGATCAGCTTAGTGCAAGAGTTGTCTATTCAATTACATTACTATTGCTTCTGCTCACTGATTTCACCTGAATGTAATTATGCTAACTGGCAACATTGGGCAGTAAGGAACACTCAATGTGATAAGCCTGCTCAATGTCAGGTAGAAGTAAAGGGACAGCAATTTGAAATGTTGTATTTAAAGTGCAAGTGAAGTGTATTAATTGTCAGTAAGAAGCAGTCCTGCTCATTTATTTGCAATATTGTCCACAATGGCCTGACAAAGCCAGAAAGACAAAATAGCTTTCAAGCTATTATATTGAGAAGAAAAATGTCTGATGGTTGATGAATTGGTAAATTGGCTACCCCTAATTTCACACTTTGTTTGGCTAATATATTTGCTGCCCCAGCCCCCACCTCACCTCGATTAAACCACCAATTGTGATGCAATACCACAACATCCATGATTCAGCTATTTCTACTGCTGAAAGCTTTTTGTGATGCGTTCAGGGAATGTCACGTAAACTGTGGTGTTTGTGGTCTTGTGCTGTCTTCCGCTGCTGGTAACATTGTAATTTCCTGCAAAGGATTAATAAAGTATCTTTAACTTAACTGTATGACCAAGTGGGAAAACCAAGTCATGATTTCACTATCATATCAGGAACTCACTGATACCAGATACCAGACCTAACAGACCTTGGCAATGCCACCAATAGGCTATAGCCTATTCTTATTTTATATACATTATATGGTTAGACATTTCACTTGGTAATGCTCTAATCCAGTGGTTCTCAAACTTTTTTTTACATCAAGGACCCCTAAATTGACACAAATTGACTAGGGCTACAACTAACAATTATTTTCATATCGATTAATCTGTCGATTATTTAAACGATTAATCGATTAGTTGTTTGGTCAATAAAATGTTGAAAAATGTTGAATTTTTTTTTTTAAATGTCAATCAGTGTTTCTCAAACCACAAGATGACGTCCTCAAATGTCTTGTTTTGTCCACAAACCAAAGAGATACTGTAGGCTACTCAGTTTATTGTCACAAAGGAACAAAGAAACCAGAAATATTCAACATTAAAAAAGCTGAAATCAGAGAATTTGGACTTCTTTTCTTAAGAAAATACTCAAACCGATTATTCGATTATCAAAACAGTTGACGATTAATTTAATAATCGATTTTTGTTTGATTAGTCGATTCATTGTTGCAGCTCTACAATTGACCATGGACCCCCATTTGACAAAAATTTTGAAGCAAATACCAGAAATACACAAATATTTGTTCCGAGACCGAATAATAATAATTTTTGGAAAAAATTCAAGACATTTCTGGAAAAAATGTAATATTTCTGTAAAAAAAAATTTGGAAAAATTGGAAAAAAAAAAAGTCGGGGACCCCCTTAAACCCTCTCAAGGACCCCTGGGGGTCCCCGGACCCCACTTTGAGAACCTGCTCTGATATGTGATGTCAAGGTACTAAGCTAGCTACTTTAGAATAATGAACACTCTTAAATCGACATTACAGGTGTTTTTCGTTGCTATTTTTGTTTACATGAAATGAATCTACTACACAATTTACACTTTAACTTCATTCATCATCTTAGCTTGTTGTTGCTCGTAACTTGTGCAGTGGGTTAACTACTTTCTGTTAACTGCTTTTTGTCGCTATGTGCTGTTGGCGTTCTGTCAGCATCTGTTGCTACAGTACTAGCAACTGTTGCTAACCGCTGTTAGCGTTCTGTTGGTATCAGCATGCTGGTAAGTGCTGTATGGTTGCTTAGTCTATGCTGTTAGCGTTCTGTCGCTATATCTCTCTTTTAATTGTGTTGGTTGATAAAGTGTTCTGTTGAACGTCTTTCTGTAGCTAACTGTTATTTCCGGTACCCCAAACAACATTTTGCTAGATTTGTTGTCACTGTTTCAGTTCAGTCTGTTATTGCTGTACACTAACTATATTAGCATTTCTCTTTTCCCACTGGGGAAAGGCATTGCAGAAAAGGTGTAAAGGGGGATTTTATGATTATAAATTAAATGCATCATTGTGCAATGCTAAAGTTGTCGTCTGAGCTGGCTGTTAATTAAACTCACCTGTCCTGTCCTTCTGCTGCAGCTCACTCTTTTCACCTCTCTCTCTCTCTCTCCATGTCTCTTTTTATCTGACAGAGACAGTGATGGATACAAGGACAGCGACAGCTGAGCTTGGCTGGATATCGTTCCCTGCCAATGGAGTAAGAACAATGTGCAAAAGTGTACTGTACGTGTGTGCAGGTGTGTGTGTATGTGTGTACACCCTTGGGAAACGCAGTTTGAGTACACATTACAGTGCTCCATTAACAAATCTGTCAAAATCTTAATTACAGTGGCAAGGTGACACCAATTAACTGCTATTGATGCAGAAAGGAACTGATTCCGATAGATCACAGAGGTGTGGTGCACAATAGTCTGCAACAGACATATGAATAGAGAGAAAGAAAAGAGAAACAAAAAGGATTACCAGAGAATTGAGTGCCCAGCCACTTTCTTATACTCCTTAGTATTTGTAAAGCTGGCTTGGCGACTAGCTGGTTACAATAGGTTGCAATAGTCTGCCGTGTGTGTGTGTGTGCGTGTGCGTGTGTTTGAGATGAGTGGCTCTAATTGTGATGAATGGTTGTCCCTGTGCAGCACAGAACAAGGTAGAGGAGAAGAAAAAAAGTGAATGAGGGAGGTGAGTGGGAGAGAGAGACAAAATAGGAGCAAGGGAAAGAGAAAGTTTAATTTGTGTCAGGTCTCGGTAAACCCATTAATCATTTTAGCCCCTCTCTCCCCTCTTCCTTTGCCCCCCACTCCCCTCTCTCATCCATAACCCACCTGCCCTTTCTTCACACATACACATTCCTCAGTGGGAGGAGGTGAGCGGCTATGACGAGAACCTCAACACCATCAGGACATACCAGGTGTGCAACGTGTTCGAGCCCAGTCAGAACAACTGGCTCCTCACGACTTACATTGACCGGCGAGCAGCACTACGCATCTATGTGGAGATCCGCTTCACCGTTCGCGACTGCGCCTCCATCCCCAGTGTGCTGGGCTCCTGCAAAGAGACGTTCAACCTCTACTACCTGGAGACCGACAGGACAGTGTCGGAGAGCATCAAAGGGGTGGAGTACTGGGCCAATGCACCTTTTCTGAAGGTAATGGACTCAGAAATAAGAGCCTTTTGAATAGAGGAGCAAAGCATGAGGAGCTTGAAGTATTGTGTCATCGTAAATTAACATTGAAATTTAAATTATAATCTCGGTGTCACTCGGTACAAAGACACCGGTATCTCTTGGGCAATGTTATACCAAGGGTTCGGCATGATCAGGTTTTTTTGTGACTTTGGTATGCTAAAAAGCAGGGATGTGCTGCAGTACCCTGAGTCTCATCAGTTGCTACTCTGGAGAAAATTCAGGCCCGAGGCTGGTATTCGTTGCATATTAATTTTATCCGTTGCTCTCCCCTGAAAACCAGTATCTTAACTCGGGTTGAGATAGTTCTCCTACTTTGTAAACCAAATTAAACCACTGGATTATCTGAAAATGTAATCGTAATTTTCACAGGAGAGCAGCCATATGCAGTCTGCAGGTGTAGTCCACCACCTATCTGAATTTAAAGTTTATAGATTGCAAGTGTTTTTTCCCTGGTGCCTTTTGGGAGTCTTATTTACTTCTCTCCTAAAAAATATCATGTACATAGTCCATGTGCATTTGAAGTTTTCAATTAAACAAGACATCCTTTCAAGTGTTGAAATCTCAGCACAGCCATCACTGGGGATCATTTGGGACTAAGTTTCAATATAATGGAATTAAATCCTACGTGCATTGTGAGTATTATACATTAATTGGTGAATCTAAAATGAAATTTGTTGTTTTAGAAAGAACAAGGAAGGACAAACCAAAATGTATCATCTTATATTCACTCTTTTGCCTTTTCTGTCCTCCTCTCTTCTTTGTGTCTCTGCCAGGTGGACACCATTGCAGCGGATGAGAGTTTCTCCCAGGTTGATTTTGGAGGGAGGCTAATGAAGGTGAACACAGAAGTTCGGAGTTTCGGGCCGCTGTCCAAAGGCAAAGGCTTCCACTTGGCCTTCCAGGACCTGGGTGCTTGCATGTCCCTCCTGGCCGTCAGAGTTTTCTACAAGAAATGCCCCAGCGTTGTGCAAAACTTTGCTTATTTCCCAGAGGTATTGACCCTAACTAATTAAAAACCGTGGTGCTGAATCCGTCAAACTTTGTTAAAGCTGTTATCATCAAAATATTTAAACATGCTAATAGAGCCTATTCTGACTCCACTTTGCGCAGACACTGACCGGAGCAGAGTCCACCTCATTAGTCATTGCCAGAGGAAACTGCATTCCCAACGCTGAGGAAGTGGACGTACCCATAAAGCTCTACTGTAACGGAGACGGAGAGTGGATGGTTCCCATCGGCAGCTGCAGCTGCAAGGCGGGTTATGAACCAGACAATGGCAACGTGTGTCGAGGTAAATCTGTATGTTAATGAGGCTGTGCTAGTTCAAACTGTGCTCATAAAAATGATGAAGGAAAACTGAAAGTATGAATTCTCTACTGCATCTCAGAATATAAAACGTGATGGCATGTAGACTGAATTAATTAAAAAAACTTTAACAACCTTGCCACACACTGCAGACAAAAGTTATAATATTTTGCAGCAAAAACAACAAACATGTGTCTAATAATAAACCATAGCGGCCCTGCTGTCCTGGCAGGCAATATCTCACTGAGCATACGACAAACATAAATGACTAACATTACAAATAAACCTCAGAAACCATGAAAATACAGCTGTGATCAGAGTCAAAGCAACCAGAAAGGTCTCAAGTGTGCTAAAGTGAAAGAAATGACTACAAAACCAACTAGACTGACTAGAAATCAGCCTGACTTGGTCTATGAAGCAGCATCATTGCTGAACTCTGTGCTGAGTCAATTCTGTGGAAAATGCAAATGTTTATTTTATCCAGGAGAGTAAAGTGTGTCATTTCTGGCAGTCATAGCTGAATAAGCACATGCATTAATATATTTTTAAATGTATTTTTGCCCAAGGGTGCAGCCCACAATGTTCCATATGTTAATATTAGCAGAAGCAGACTTGGGTGAACGTGGCACAGAAATAGCTCCTCTTCCCTCAATACTCCATGTATCTCTACCTCTTTTCCTTTTATATCTGCCCTCCTTCCCCATTTCCTATCCAAAGTAGTACCCATCATTTCTTATTCTCCCTGGAGAGTCTCATCTATTAGGTGTGTGTGTATGTGTGTGGGCGTGTGAACATGTGGGTGTGTGTGTGATGTATGTACATATGGTGAGATGATAAGTGAGGCCGCTTCAGCCCATGTTAATTAGTTTAGCGTGTTCCAGCCAGATTAGTCTGCTGCAAATTAGTCCTGGACTGTCGGAGGGTGTCAGGGAAGACTGAGGAATATCAGGGAGAAAGGCAGGGGGAAAAAAGAGGGGATGGAGAATAGGAAGAAAGGAAGACCTTCTCGAGGGATGCACCAGTAAGAAAAGTAAAAAATGAGGACAACCCAAGGACAGAAAGGTAAAAAACTCAGAGATAAAACAGAGAGCACAGAGTAGAGACTGATGAATGGTTTTCTATCTGACTCTGGTGAAATACATTAAATGCACTGAGTGAAATGGCAGCTTAGCCTTTAGTGTCAGTGTCTCCTTGCACAGAAAAAAACTTGATGTGATATTTGAGTGTGTGGAAGTGAAGCCATGGAGAATTCGTGAGAGAGAGAGATTAAGTCTGACAATATTACAGTAATGTTGATTGTCATTGCAGAGGGAATTAAGGTGGAATTTGGTGGAGTTTTTGAAGTCTTCCCTGTCCTTTGCTACATGTCTCCAAAAATATTAATCTCATCATTGTTGCAGAATAAGAAAGTAGGGTTGGGCAATGTCTCTGTCAAGCTCAAAAATGTTACCACAAGGAAAAACCTAAAAAACAAAATGACAGAAAAGTGCATGATCCATATTTAAATCAAAAATAAATACAGCATATAGAAGCTTCAATCCTGTCAGAACAAAACCTTTTAATTCCCACAGTGTGAAACATCGTTGGTCATCAGTTAAAATCCCTTTATTTTCAGCCCCATGTATTTTCCATTAAAAAAAGCAGCAGCAGCAGCATGTGTGTGTTGCTGGGGTGTTTCTTCAAGAACGTTGCTGCTTGATCTTGGGGACGAGTCTAATTACTGGTGAGACTGAGTGCACTCTGCATGCATTATCAGATGGTGGTGCTTCAGGTGATTAACCCAGTTCCTGGTATTTCCCATCTCGTTGCTAGCACAGGACTCCTCCTTGTCACCACCAGGATGTGTGACCCAGCTGTTTCATGTCAGCCTTTAAGTAACGTACGATCGGCACAGTTTGAGACTGTCTCTCACACACTGCAGGTTTAAACAGGGCTGCAAACACACCACTTACTACTTGTTATTCCGTTAATCCACATCTCTCTACTACATTTAAGGATGCTATACTGTAAATGTTAAGATGGTGCTTCGTCTAGCTAGTTTTCCACTTTTTAATTGAGTCTTCTAACAGCACTAGCATGTGGTTCATGATTAGCTAACTCAGTCGACCCCTGCTGAGCCTAGTTTTGTAAGTGAACAGTCCTTTCATACAAGACTGGCATACGATTTGTCTGAAACAGCTTTGTTTCTGTCTAATTAGTACATTTCCATGCAGTGGCACTTGCATACATTATACTGTAGTAGTTTCCAATTTCCTGTATCAAGGAAAATGTGTATAGCTACAAGTGTTTAGATTGTGTTAAACACCATCCCTGTGTGGAAGTCTGACTGGATTCTATCAAATGCAAACAAATTCAAAGGCAAAACTTATTCCCGGATGGTAAAATATCAGTTGGTGCACGAGGACAGTTTCATTGGTGCCAGGTCTCCATACACCTGGGTCACGACACACGCTTCAGTCTCTTGTGCCTAAACTGTGATTTGAGATGTCATGGGACAGAGCGTGTCCCGTCTGTCTCCACCAAGCTGGCATCTTTTTGGTGTGCTCTTCTGCCAATCAGCTGATAACAAGTTGGCAGGAAGCTGGAGTCACTATTAGAACAGATGGTTGTCTTTTTGTGTGTGTGTGTGTGTGTAAGGGCACAGAGATGGTGTTTATTTTGCACCAAACCAGCATATTGTGCAAACCATCCGGCAAAACTGGCTCAACATCAAAGTACCGTGTGTCTTTTTCTTGTGTGTGTGTGCGTGTGCTTGTCCATGTGCATGCGCGTGTGTGTGTATAAAGTAAACAAATATTCAAAAGACCCTTACTTCAAATGCACCACACGACAAATTTAAGTACTACCATCAAACGCAGACAAACACACAAACTACCCCTGCTGTGGACCCCAACAAAGCTCCATCAGTTTTTAAAACCTGCAGGCTTTTAACAGACTCACTCACATTTAGACACAAACACATGCGCGCACACACACGTTTTTAATAATTGATCAGTGAGCCTGTATGCCAACTTTAGACAATTGTCATCCACATGATCGCTGCATGACTCCACACAGCTGGCAAAAGTCGCTTTTTCTCTTCTTTCTTTCTCTGTAAACTTTGTGACTTACACGTCTCTCTCCTATCTCTTGCTTTTTGTTTTTCTTCTCGTCTCCCTCAGTCTTGTTTTTTTTTTCCAGGTTGAGTGATGGATTTGTTTGCTCTTCTTCTAAAGTTCTTCCTCAAAGGCTCTTTTATTTCTGTAAACATATCACTGCCAAATAAGGTTCATATCACTATGAGAGTTACAAATAAAAGAAAAACCCTACAGTATACAATATAAATGTCCTAGAATATAGCTGCTTCCATTAACTTTTTACTCAAAGTGCTCCCTGAAGGTTTCTCTGCGAAGGCTTACATTGAAACAGCTGTACACCATTTAAACTCAGGAGCAATAACAATTATTGTTCAATGCATATGTATGATCAAATCAAAGTTTAGTTCACTAATGGATTGTTGTATATTATACAGGATTTTTAATGCTAGCTTTTAACGAAAGGCCACTGTTGCCAAGTCAATATACATAATCAAAATTTTGCCCATATAATAACTGATTGTGTAAGCGTGGGCACAAACCCAGTTGCACGCACGCACGCACGCACACACACACACACACACACACACACAAAAACAACATTCACATGCATTTGCATTGTTAGCAGTTTGAAATCCTCAGACAACTGGACACGGAAAGTGAGAGAGGGATAACTATACAGAGAGGTATCCAGAGATGACTAATGGAAGAGAGGGAGCAAGACTTGTTGCCATGGTGACACGCCCCATGTGTATGAGCAGGGTTGTTGAATAAATGACCTTGACAAGCCAGATGTCTATCTGACTATTCAAGGCACACACACACACACACATGCACACATCAACATATGCACATGCAGAAGCCATTGACACTCCTGAAGACACAAACTTCAAAGAAAGGTGGATTCCTGAATATAAAAAGAAACTAACAGGGAGGGAGAGCAACAAAGAAAAAGGAAAAGTGTCTGAGGAAAAACATGAGCCAAACTTTAGCCCAAGATAATTTGAATATGTGTGAAACCATAATGGATATCACATTCAAGTGCTACGCACACTTTGCAACAGACTCCAAGGAGCGCAGGGCTGGTCGACTTACTGCTTACATTACAGAGCTGGTCATTCTGTTTAAACCACTTTGATCTATTTGGATGTAATAACCCACCCAGAGCCTTTAATGCTGCTTTGCCTTTCACAGCTTTCTGCTCCTTTTAAGTCTTTGTGCTGCTCTCTTTAAGTATGTTGTGAGTATTTTCCTCTGCATTTTGTGACAGACAGTGGAGATGTGGCAAGAAATGAGAGAGATAGAGCTGCAGCAACAAAGGTTCCCGGCTGGAGTTGAAGCGCTTCTCACTCTGCCGTTGCAGGAAGCCGCTCAGAACAATTCAGAAAATTATCCTAACTGGACCTCATCTGGATCCAGAGTTCCTAATGGGCTGTGGTTTTTGTGCCATCACATCTCCACAACTGTCAGTTTGATTATTTAACATGTGGTTTTGGCCATTTGCCCTATGGTGATTAGATCCACAATTAAAGGGATACTTCACCCAAAATCGATAATTCACCAATTTTCTACTCGCCGTCATGCCAAGGAAGGGTTTGGAGAACTTTCAGAGTCATCAAAACCCTTTTGGAGTTCCAGGGGGGTTTCGGCTGGCAACAGATTTTCATATAATTGCGGCAGATAGAGTTCACTTTTGAATCATCCAGATACCTCCATACTGCTCGTCCGTACTGACCCAAGTGTCCTGAAGCTGCCACATGAAAAACTTGTTTGGAAAAAAATAATTTGATCTCTGTTTTTAGCCTTGTTGTAGCAGTAGCTCCCAGCGGTAAACCATTGGATGTACAATGTAAACACAGAAGAAAATCGCGCAGCAAATCTCGTGCAGCCACTGGGAGCTAATTATAACTCCGAAAGTTCTCCGAACCCTTCCTTCACATGACGGTGAGTAGAAAATTGGTGAATTATCGAATTTGGGTGAAGTATCCCTTTAACAATTCTCACAAAATCGTTTTGACGATAAAATGCCAGAAAATAGTGAAAATAAATATTCCAGAGTCCAAGGTGACATATTCCTAACACTTGTTTTGTCCAACAATTAAAAATACAAAGATTATTGTATTGTCTATGTATGAACAGATATAGATATTAATAGATGGTGAAGTGTAATATAAAACTAAGGATAGCAGATAATCATCATTTTTAAGAGGCTGAGATCCTTTTATTTGGTATTTTTGCTGGAAAATATAAACTAATCATCAAAACAGATGCAAAGTAATGCTGATTAATGAATTAATTGACTTTCTGGCAGTGAATTGATTAATTAGCTGTTTTTCAGCTCCAATAGTAATACAGGGTTTGTTTTCTCCTTTAAGGAAAAGACACATCCAAAAATCCCGACTTAGAGTTGGGACTCTCCAACATCCTCCACACCACACAATAATGAGGGGACACCGTGTTGAGTTACTTCATACTGTCAGCGGGGGGCCAGCGATGTATAAAATTGCTCAGGTTTTAATACAAGCTTAATCAAGTCCTGCAATGGGATGTAGTGTGAAGTAGCCTGCACTTCAAAACATCTGAGCAGCCTCAGTCAGTCCCTGTGGCTCATGGGCAGTGTAATTACGCAGTAAAACATGTCCAATGTAAATCATGTGAGAACAAAAGCATCAGCAAAACCAAGAAATAACAGTATAACATTTCAGGGGAGTGAACACAATGGAGCAGTGCTGCGGGAATACAATGATGTTGAGAAGGAGGGATAGAAAGAGCAGTTTCATTGTGTTCCCTTATCATCTTGCTTCGCTCACATTTTTTTTTGACTTTGTTTCTTTTTTCAATAACTTTAGTTTCTTTTCCCCCACCTCCTTCTCTCCTGAGAAAATCTGTCTGACCCTTTAACCCTAAAACATTTGATTAAGCGACACCCTGAAGCTCTTACCTTTCCGTCTCTTTCTCCCATTCAGCTCATGTCATTGTTTGGACTCCAGTTTGTGTGGACTCCTTAAAAGCCCTGCTGGTGCAATCCTTCTCTGTCCTCTGCTATAAATCTATTTAACATTTGCATTTTGGTCTTCCACCATACAAAGCATCTCTGAGATAAAGTGAGCATTCATTACAGCGCAAGAAGGAAAACAAAGTGCTAAAGATAAATCATAAACTGGAAAACGGTAACATTGGAAAAAAAAAAAACTAATTTCATTTTCCTCACTCTTTTGGCAGAGCTTTCATTTCAGTCTTATTTCTCATTTCACACCTCTCTTCCCTGTTCATCTTTTTTCTAAACTTATAATCATAATTCAGGATGTGTTTGCCCTTACAAAAAGGCACTTACGAAATCCTATGTGCGAATTTAAAACAGGCGTCTTTTTGGGGGGATATAATGTACTCTGACTTCCTAGCGATATGTTTTACCTTGGATGTTCGACAATGTCTTCATGTTATATTTTATTTTGAAGTCAATCCGCTGCGACCTTTTTTTCCACTTGAACTTCAAACTAGATGTAAGTCCTTGTTATAGTTCAGCTGTCACACACCCTCAGCACTTGCTGCCAATCTCACAGCCACTTGTAGCAGTGCTGTGGTGACAGCGGTTCTGCATAAATTGGAGCTTTGAAGGGTTCAGTTACTGACCAGCGAAGAAACGTTAAATGGCCGACCTGTGCTGCCATCAAAATAGCTTGAACAAAGAACCTAATATTTATACCACAGGGAAATAATTGAGAAATACTTTCACCCGACACATGAACACAAACTCTCTCTCTGTGCCACTTGCTTGCCTTCCTTGGGTTCAAAGGAGATCCATGCATTTTTTTTGTACTTTATTTTTAAAGAAAGAACATACAACATACAGAAAAACATAGAACAAACAGTTGGTCACCTATACATTCTACAGACGTTATACTGATGGAGATACAAGTCAGATAATGGCTCAGTGAGCGTCTCTTGTGGTCACAAACACAGTGCTACATGCAAGTTTTGTTAGCATTAATAATTGTACTCTAGAGGAAACATTGCAACTTCAGCATCAGACTTCATTCCTTTACTCACTAAGCAACACTCTTCTAAAGCTAAAGTAACTAAAGCTAACACACTATCCGGCTAGACCCAGCCCAAATCATCACTTTCTGATAGCTCCTCACTGTGGCCTGCAATCTGCCCTGGAAGATGTTGCACTGCTCAGAGGGAGTATTGTAACCTTTTGTCTTGGCTCTTGTCAAGAAACAATCGCTACCATCTGCTCCCTAGTAAAAAAAAAAAACGTGTTTGGCGGCACAGAAAACTTACAAATAGCTTCTCTGACTTCAGATTTATAAATCAGAAACTGACTGTAGCTTCTCTGGAAAAAGAAAAAGACAAAAAAAAAGCTCTCTGATGTAAAATACATGAGATTTGACATTAAACCCAAACAGTAACACCATGATTCTGGTCTATGACATCATGTCCGGGCAAAGGTCGAGCCTTGTTGTGATTAAAAATGCATGTTAGGTATTAAAATGCTAGTGGGGGGAAAAAAACATCAGAAACCTGCTGTTTTTGTAGATAAATATGGAGCGAAGTAAGTGTGAATAAAGGCTTCTAATAAATAAAGGCTGTTAATGTTTGTAAAATTATTTTTTATATACTTATACTTATATAGTCTCTGCTGATTCTGGCGCACGTTACTGCTGTAGTGCCTTTCTAAGCATATACTGCATAGAGTTGTGAAACTACATGAAGGCAAGCTGAATAACAAGAATGTACTTTTTGCTCAGCCTGAACTGTCCCTGAATTTAAATGAGTAAAAGTTGGAATAGAGGACACCATGTTTCAGAACTCGTATGTATTTTATGTCATAAAGGATAATTTAGTTAATATTTATGGTGATGAACAACCCTGACCCAGATAAGGGAGCTGGAGAAATGAAACCATAATCTACACTACAGATAATCAGATTGTGTGTGCGCGTGTGTGGACCCACACAAAGTGTTTTTGTGTATCTTGTCAGAACAAGCTCATGAGCTGCTATCCCAGAAAATCCCCCTCTGTGCTTTGTCAACTTCTTCGTACCAATAATAACTCCGCTGGTACAAAGTCCTTATGAAACAAAGTTTATCAAATGTTTTGCAGAGAAGACAAATATAAAGCTCACACACACTCAGGCTATGAAAATTATAGTTTATTTATCGCATTTCATTTGTGTTGTGGATCCAGAGTTGTGTATTGTTTTTTTTTAATGCGTCTCTTCTGTCTTTACAGCTTGTCCCCAGGGCACCTTTAAGTCCTTCCAGGGAGCAGGATTATGTCAGCAGTGTCCGCTCAACAGTCGCTCCACCATCGAGGCCGCCACCCTCTGTGGTTGTCGGAACGGCTATTACCGTGGAGACATGGACAAAGCAGAGGACGTGTGCACCAGTGAGTCCGTTTTTCTCTCTGTCAAACAAGCACATACAGTACATAAACAAACAAAACCACATAATGATTCTTTGTGTAGTGTCGCTGAGTGTGATTATACCTCAAGATGACCATGTGATTGTTGGTCTTTGAACCTTTTTGGTTAGGTTACCAACGGTTACAGCATATCACTTCATAACGTCACTGGCAGACCCAATAGCTCATCATTAAGTTAAAGGCCAATATCTGCTTTGATTTATTATTCCAACTCTTAATTTTATGCAGCTCATTCACAGTGAGTGTGCCGCAATGTTCCCGTCCTTGTTTGGGGATTTGGGGAGCAGTAAGTAATAACGCTGCCACATTCCTCAGGCTTTCCATTGAAGTGAATATGTGTTTAGTGTGTTGAAGAGGCGATATTGCTATGCAAGACGAAGCACAGAGTTTGAAAAACGCTGCCTCTCGGTTCCACAGAGAGATGGTGTAAGTAGGTTGAGACATGAATCATTTTTGGACTGTCTAGTGACTGTGTAGCTAGTCTCAGCGTGTGTGTGTGTGTGTGTGTGTGTGTGTGTGTGTGTGTGTGTGTGTGTACCGTGCGCATAGGTGCGTGCGTGTGCGTGTGTTTGTGCACGTCCCATTGACCTGGATACAACTTAATGCTTTTTTTTTTAAGGCGGGTTGGAAAAATTCTGGTTCATTCATTAATTTGACTGTTTTCGACCCACAAAGGAAAAAACAAAAACCTCAAAAATGCACATAATGAAAAAATAGTGAATGTGCTTCTTTACCACTGGTGTTGATCTTCTTCTTCTCTACTATACTGTGCTTTACTAATCTGCCCAGCAGTGTGCAGTTTTCATTATTTTCTCATCTGTTATCTGCATTTGTTTGGTCTTAACCAAAAATGAGATGCTTTGTCGTCTATTACTTCTGATCTGCTTTGTGTCGGCTTTGTACAGATGAGTCAATAGGGATACTGTAACTAGGGAACAAAGGAAATCCAATTCTTCAAATCTGACAAGTTGCAGTTCACTTAACTGTGCTGTTTGTGTTTGTTTATCTTCTCTGATGGTCACATAGAGTAATTTGTTGAAGATGATGATGAACCCCAAATTGGACCTCACATGGTCTAAGGAGTGACAGACTGATAGAAAACAGACTTTAATGACAAACTGTGAAAATAGAGTATTGAGGACACGAGCAGAATACATTCAATTTAAATTGACAGGGTTAACCACCTGTTGCTTTGCATTTAGATATAAAATGATCTGCAGCTGCTTTATTACAGGTTTACAACAGATCGCTTAAGGATCACGTCCTTGCTGGTCAGCCATTGTGAATTATGGACAGGTGGACAAAATGTATGTAGAAGTAAAACCATACTTACATCTGCTCCACTGCAGAACTTCTATTCTAATAGAAAAGTACTTTGTGAGAAGTAAATAATATATACAGTCAGTGCTTTTACTGTCAATCTCACCTGTCACTTGGCCCTCGCTGGCTCTCCCACTGCAGCATGTTGGCTGCCGTCTTCCTCCTCCTCCTCCTCCTCTTCGTCTCCTATACGTCCCTCTTTATTAGCTGCCATCCCTTCCCGACCCTCTGTTGCTGCTTCAGCTGCCACAGTAGCACTGGTGGGAGCCTGGAAATAGTCAAAATAAATTAATTGGATAGCTAATCACACTGGCTGCAGGACTGTGCAGCAGCTTTTCTTAAGTTTCTCTACTCTGTGTTTTGGCTGATACCTCTGGCCCAAGACTGTCTTTGTTACCTCCTCCTGATGAGCCCTTCACAGTCTTTTGGCATATCTTTCAATATTGATACGGCCTGAGCGGGCAAACATTCAGCGACAGGGTTAAAGGATTAACATTAGCGTTATCTACTTGCATGAACAGTCGATACCGACTAGCGGCTCTGCCAGCAGTCTTCTCCGAGGGGAAAAGAAAGCAACAGTCTTTTCCTCTCGCATGATCGTGTTTTGATTCAGATGTGCAGGGAGAGGAGGAACTGTAACTGGAGGATGGCTCTGTCAGTGTTTGTGAGGAAGAGAGAAATGGATTGAGCAGCCCACTGTTTTGACCACTCTATTTTCACAATAAAAACAAGCTGAAATGTATTTTCTACTCATATTTATATGTAAGTAGATGTTAATGGTATTGCCATTGAGTGTATTCTCTGACCCTCTTTGTGAGTTAAAGGGATAGTTCAACATGTTGGCAAATTGGCCCATTGCCATAATCCCTATAGTCATAGCAGTGGGTTTGTTACCTTTAATTGTCGGTGCAAGCTATTTTTTAGAACGGCGGAGCAGAGCCGTGAGCTGCTCAGAGCTACGCTATGGAGGCTAATGTGATTTCTTGGTTTCCCTCATCAAACTCATCAAATACACAATCAAACAACTCCAAAACACTCTGGTGGACAAGTTGTGACCTGCACATTCACCACGCTATGAGATAATAACTGAACGTTACGAGACAGAGTTGTTTTCGAGGCAAATGCAGAGACTGCTTGCTGAAAAACTGCTCCCGACGGGAACATGCATCAGCGGTTTTGCTTTCTAAAAATAGCTTGCACCGACACGAACCTACTCCTAAAACTATAGGGATTATGGCAATGGGCCAATTTGCCAAAATGTTGAACTATCCCTTTAACGTTAGATAAATCATAGTTCATCTTCTAAGTTGTAGTACTCACACAATCTCGAGCAGATTTTCAGACAATCTTGGCCTAGTTTCTTTTTAGCCTGCACAAGTTTGATTGATAACCTCCTCACCAGACTACACAAACCAAATTAAATTGTCAAGAGCTCATTTAGACAGAACCAAACAAACAGGTTTTGTGTGAAGGTAGTTCCTTGTTGGTGCAAATTATCCCAGTGATTCATCAATACAATATGTAGAGGCAGTAAATAAAGTGATTTGTTAATTGAGTTCAAAGCTTTCAAACTCATTCTATGTTGAACACTAAAAACATAAAGAATACTATAAACTAACCCGAACATTTTATTCAGGGAAACTCAAAGTGAAAATTTAAGAAAGAATTGACTTTGCCACAGTGGTTATGGAACAACTTATGGAGTTGAACTTACTCTGACTACAGAGGCAGCACATGAAACGCCTCAGCTCAAACGACAGCAGCAGAAGAGTCCCGAATATATATATGTTGATAGAAGCAAAATCAACCTTCCCAGGGACTAAACGTGTCAGGTGTCGACTTTCTCAGCCTAGACAGTTCTGGGAGTTACTTTGCTAGTTTGAATTAAAGAACAAAAAACAAATGATATTATATGTTGTTGTTGTCTGGTTTTTTCCCCAGACACAAATTGGAAAAAGAAGAGGAAAAAACTCAGAACTGTAGGATAAAACTTCAATATAGGATGGAGCTCGAGTTTATTTATATATGGTCTAAACTCAATCAGATATAAAATCAGATCAGCGAAATGGAAGAGTGAGCGCACAGTGTGTGGACAGTTGCTTGACAGAAAATCATTCCCCCAGCATGCCTCATGGGCTGCATAGGTGCAAAGTGTGTGTGTGTGTGTGTGTGTGTGTGTGTTTGTACTGTATATGTGAGTGTTTCTGTGTGGGTATTTTTTAAAGTGTATTTTTGTGTATAGGTCAGATTGATACTGTGAAAGCTATTTACAAAACAGTGAAAAAGTGCACAGCGTGGTTGTAGGCTGCAGAGCAGGTTGTGTGTCTAACTCACTGAAGTGGGTGAAATGTTTTTTTTTCTGTATTGAAGCAGCAGTATTTTTTGATTTAAAATGTTTTTATTATGACTTTTCCTCCAGTTTGTCATTTGAATGCGTGTTTGCTGTGTGAAAGGATTTGTATGTTGCTATACACGGTATAAAAAGTAAGACTGAGTATCTGTGTCAACACCCTGCATGTGTGCTTATAATTATGAATGCACAGCTTCGATGGGTCCCCTCTCTCTCTCTCTTTCCTTCCCCCCTTTCCTTCTTTTTCTTTCACTGCAGGGATGATTATAAGATGCTATATAGATTATAAGATTTTCACCCCCCCCTACTGATTGTCAGCACTGATGCAGCAGCGTGTGTGCCTCTCGGTGACTGTTTGAGAAACACACACAAACGTCTTCCATGGGGCCGTCTCAGTCGTTCTGTATGACTGTGGTTCAGGCCGACATAGAGTATCAATTTCATCTGTTTTTGTTTTCAACATGTTGTGTGAGTGTGTGTCTGTGTGTGTATGTCTGTGATGTGTATGTGAACAGTCAAGGCGAAGTGCACCCACTAGAAATGATTTAACCTTGTGAAAACTGTGGATGTGCATTGAAAATTCACAATGACACCCTAAAAAGTCTCCTAAAAGAGTCTCTCCAAAGATCAAAGACATGAGCTGAAAAGTAAAAGAGACTTGACTGACTGACTGACTGACTGACTGACTGACTGACTGACTGACTGACTGACTGACTGACTGACTGACTGCAAAGACACAAAGAGACACTGATCGTCCTGCTACTGAGGAGCTGTCAGGTCACCGTTTGACTGAGAGTGACAGCTTTCCGTACACGTATAAAAAATGCACTTTGCAATTTTGCAGTAAAACCAGCTCCCAAAAACGGTGATAGACAGTGATGTAGACTGTAAGACCACTGGTATCATACATTTTTAATGTGTGTACTGTAAGTACCCATCTTTGTATTCACTGGTCAGTCCGAGTTTTGACAGAGCACTCCCAGACTTTGACTTGAGTGTGGTCTAATGTCTTTTCCTAAATCGAGAAGGTTCCTTATATGCACAAGCTGGGAAGGGAAAGGGTGTTGTTCTTCTCTATTGCAGTCTGCATTGTTATTGTGTTTATCATAGATTAAACTTCTATTATAGTCTTTAAAATGTTATAAAAAGAATATTTGTGCGAATATTTGTCAGACGAGCATAAAAGACACCGAGTCTACTACCATGAACGACTAAGAAAAGCACATTATTCACATTTGAGAGGCTGAAATCAGTGGATTTTATTTTTTATTTTTTATTTTTTTTCTTCCTAAAATGACAATTTATTACTTATCACAACAGTTTAGAGTTAAAAGAGGAACATTTTTCTGTAAAAATAAAGCAGTGAAATACCGTAATCAAAAAAGGGGTTTGAAATTAGTGTTATTGTCCTCTGTTGTGGCAGCCTTGTTTTAACTAATGTTTTTAATTGTTTATTTTTTATAAGCTGTTGTTTGTTGTGTTGAATTTTTTTTTTTTTTTTTACAGTATCTTTCTTTACTGGACAGTTATTCTATTACGGAAAAGAAGTCTCTATAATGTAAATAGTTAATGCAGCTTCTGCAAAAATCAAATAAATGGTCATATAAGGATGATATGGCATTCTGGGTCACACACAGTTCGGCCTACAGTTTACTGCACGTATATACAAACTCAGTAATATATAACAGCTTACTAACCCTACTTTTTTTTGTTTTCCA
Organism: Trachurus trachurus; assembly: GCF_905171665.1. Lineage (NCBI taxonomy): Eukaryota > Metazoa > Chordata > Actinopteri > Carangiformes > Carangidae > Trachurus > Trachurus trachurus. The sequence continues at coordinate 26,746,658 of NC_139898.1, read as the reverse complement.
TATACCATGACGAGAAACCACTTTATAAAAAAACAAACAAATAATTTTCTTAAGTGCTCATCATAATGAATTTGATTGGATGCAGCTGCTTTAAGCTGACAGGCTGATCTGAATCCACCTGATTAATATCTGCATCATTTGACACAGACATTGGAAACATGTATTTTCAGTGTCAAGCCCCCTCTTACCCTCCTATCATGTCTCCACAGGTGTCCCTTCAGCGCCTCGCAATGTGGTCTCAGTTGTCAACCAGACGTCGGTGCAGCTGGAGTGGCACCCGCCACGTGAGACGGGGCACCGTGACGACTTGTCATACAACGTGTTGTGCCGCCGGTGCCACAGCAACGAGCGCCGGGCGTGTCAGCCGTGTGACGACAGCGTGGTGTTTGTCCCAGCAGGCAAGCGGGGGCTGAAGGAAACAAGGGTGGAGATCAGCAAGCTGCGGGCGCACACGTCGTACACCTTCGAAATACAGGTTGGTCCCCAGAGAGAGACGGATGTGTGTTTGTTTATTCTGCGGGGCGTTTTGTTCACTACACGGTGTTGTTAGAGGAGTACTACAGGGAACATCTGTCCTTTGAGCATCAAACATTCACAGGTTGTAGCTTTGTGGAGGTTGGCAGGCATTTCTTTTTTTTTATCATTGACTCCACTACTGACCCAGAATTACCAAAAAATTCACAAATCATTAGTGCAGTATTATTAATGCCTGTCCACCATTGATTTGTACATAGTTTCTCTACAATGTGCTACATGGCTGCATGCAGCTCTCGGCTAAAGCTTCACTACAAATGTGGCATTTATTCATTTGGATTTGACCTTGGAAATCCCATCAGCATCCACTGTAAATACTTTAAATACAGGTCAATTAAAGCTTTTACCCAAGATAAAGCAAGAAACAAACTTTGTGTATTCTCCATAGTTGCTTTAAATGATGCTTTGAAATTTACTGTATCGTCTTTTCTTTTGTGCGACTGTAATGAAAAAATAATTAAAATGCAACTTGGAAGAGTAGAAATTACTTATCACACATTACCTACTTCAAAAGCAACCTTCATGCTGTCAACTCTTGTTTTAGATGCAAATGGCTGCGGGATATTCTCTATGATGCTCAAGGATACTGAGGCTGTATAAATGCTTGCTGACACGCAGACTTTTATGCACGATCTGCAGTTATATCATGTTGTCTCAAACCCCAAGGCCTCTCACAAGTCTATAAAGTTAGTGCAGTGGTGAACCTGCGGTACTGGGCCATCAACTGAGTTTACCATCAAGGTTGGGTGTCTAAATCAAGGTCACCTGCTTTATAATCAATTAGGGTTTTTTCTCTGTCTAGCCAGTGTAGGTTAGAGCCAGAGCTAAGTAAGAACCTCCTCGTGGAGCAGATAATGCTTTGATTATGAAGAGAGTGGCCTGAACGTATGAATTGATTCTTCTTGAAGCTGTCCGTTGCCGGATGAACCGATCAATAGTGATGAATGAATGAATAACTCGAATGACAGTGTTGATTGTGAAAGTATTGATTAGAATTAAGTGGTTACTGAAGGCATCCACCTTTGAAGTAAGAGACAAATTTTCATTGAAGTATTCAGGGTCAGTTCACTTTCTCTCAGAACTAAATTACCCAGCAATTGAAAACACTGACAGCTTTTCTTTCTTTTCTTTTCTTTTTATTTTAGCAGCTTTTACATTTAAAAAAAATACTGATATGGAAACATAAAGAAATGGGAGATGCATGCAATATAAAAGAAAAACAATGAAGCAGTAGAGCTTGGACGAGGCCATCAAGCTAGCCTCACTAATTACCAGCCTTTGTTTAATGATTTGCTACGACTGACGACATTGTTTTGACCGTCAAAATGATTAACTGTGCTCATGATAAACAATATGTGGCAGCTAATGAGGTGGTTTTTAAAACATGCTCAGAACCTCTTAATTGTGTCTTTGTGTTGGTGAGATGAGGAAGGCGGTGGGACCTCAGCGTTTCAATGACACACTGGCAGCTCCTACGACACTCTGATATTAAAACCATTACATTTTTGCTGGTAATTGACCGTTTCCTCCCCCTGAACAGCGAGCGTCCAGTCGAAGCTTAGCAACTAAAAGATTAACAGGGCAGGTCCGTCGAGCTGTATTCAGTGTGTATGCTCTGTGTCATTGTACATAAAATTAAGGAATTGTGTTTTTCCAGTGTTTTGGGTCATGGATGCCACAGATTGAAGGGTCACTTTAACAGTCTGGTGCTGCTCATTATCAGACTTATGTTTGCACTTCCTTATGTGAAATCATAAATCAAACCTCTTTCTCACTTGTCCTCATATGCAAAACAGCTAAACAGTGTATTCTGAGTCTGATATACTGTAGCAATACACTATTTCTTTATATCAGTGTTTCTTACATGGGTATTTAATTGTTGAGTTGCCAATTTTATGACAAGGACCTGCTCAGCTTTAGCTATTAATGAACTGTCGCCATCGACTGCATGTCTAGGACTATTTTCCAGATTTCCCCTTTCAAAACAAGTCAGCTGAAATCATTAAAAAGTCACCTGAACACGGCCTTTTTCTACCAGCTCATGGAGCTGACGTCAGTCTAATCAGCAAGTAAAATCTGCCAGCGACAGCTGCTCTCTCAGACGGTAAAATCGACAGTTGCTCCCTTAAAATTGGGAGCCAGCTTTTCTTTTCCTCCAAAGCACTTATTTTAAAAACCACTAAGAATTTCAAGTGGTAAATTTGCCCCAGTTTCTGTAAATCATGAAAGTGCAGAACATTTGGCTGAGGAGGTATAACAACAGTGACCGACTGGGGGTAAAGGACCAGTTAAAGTAACTATTAATGCGAGTGTGTATGTGTGTGTAAGAATAACTGACCATTTCACTTTATACTCTACAGGCAATCAACGGAGTCTCCAACAAGAGCCCTTACCCCGCCCAACAACTGTCAATCAACATTACAACCAATCAGGCTGGTGAGTGGCCAGTGCAAAAGCTGTGCAATTGTATATATATGTGTGTGTGTGTGTGTAAGCATCTGTGTATGTGTGTAAGCGTCTGTGTATGTGTGTAAGCATACCCCGGGGCACGGTGGATTAAGCGAGGGAGGGATGGCTAGGGGGATAAAGGAAATTGAGCTACAGTCTTTTAATTCATAAAACATGTTATAAGCTTGTCATCTCTCTCTCCCTCTGCCTCCCCCCTCCTCTCTCTCTCTCTCCCCCCTTCTCTGTCTTCCCTGCACATCCACAGCTTTCATCCTGCTTTCCTCTGCCTCAGTCTCGATTCTCTTTTTCTCTCCTTTATCCCCTCTCCCTGCCCTCCTCTTCTCTGTCCCTCTCTCTCAATCTCTTGACAGTATAATTCTTAGAGACTATAAAGTGAGCTGAGTTACTGCTCCATCAATACTTTATAGAGACAGACACAAGTGATATTTCCACCGCTACCCAAATTCAGATTTAAAAGCTACTTTTCTCATCACATCATTTACCTCATCTACAGCAGCTCATCCCCTAATCGAAACATGATCCATTGTCACCTCGCTGCTTCCTGAGCACATTTGTTTCTGCTGCCGGGTGCAAAGCTTTTCCTGTCCCTGAAATCTTTCAGGAATCAACAAAAACAGATTTATTTTCAGGTTGACTGAACATGGCTGAGGGTGTGGGTTAAATTATGCAATAAGTTTTGAGTGGGTTTCATGGGACCTAAGGATATGAATCTCGCTCCACATATAGAGAAAATGTCAATTGTGGCGATATTAAGAAAAAAAAAGTGAGGACCTAAGGTGACGGTTCGCTAATGCTGTCAAATCATGTTTACACAAGTGGTATCTGGCTCCTCAGGTATCGCAGCATTTACATTTACAGGATTATGGCGGTCTCAAGATGTTGTGATGGTCCCGCTTTCATGCCATGTACTTGCATTTTAATGCATAAAACCAATTATTAATTCTGTTTTCAAGAAAACATTAATATCCTTTTGTATCCTTTGAGGCACAGTTCACTGTTAATGGAACTTGCATCACTTCGATTCTTCCTCCACTTGTGTGGTATTAATCTCCCTGTCTTGATTCCTTCCTCGCTGATGAAAACCATCACATAAAAAGATCCCAGAAGCAAAAGCATGAAATGCATTATAGCTAACAGCTTCTAGTTCCCAGAATTATGAGTAAAAATACATTGCAGACATAACTCTTGTTTCCCCATCAGTGACAAGTGCAGTAATTTGTTTTCATGAGCCTGGATGAGGAGACATTTTTCTCCTTTGGGTGTAAATAATCTTTGGCAATATGTCATTACATTACACACTGTATTTCCATATCCGTGGCATTTAGGCATGCTAGTGAATCTTTTAACGGGCTAATTGATTGTGTGTACATGTTTGTGTGTGTGTGTGTTGTTTTTTTAACAGCTCCCTCAGTAGTTCCCATAATGCACCAAGTGAGCTCAACAAGCCGCAGTTTCTCGTTGTCATGGCCACCGCCCGAACAGCCCAACGGTATTATCCTCGACTATGAGATACGATACTATGACAAGGTAAAGTGGGATGATAAATGTCTGTGTGACTTTGTGTATCTTTGTGTTTGTTTGTGTGTGTGTTGGTGTGTGTGTGTCTGTGCCGTTTTTGTTGTTAATGTCACTGCCTGTAATCCATTAGAGTCGATAAAACAGGCGAATCAATATCAACTACATCTAAGTCATTTATTATCAGGGCTGCTACTGAAGAGCAGCTGCTACAAGAAGTCAAAACAGTTCATTAGTTATTACACAGATGCTGCATAAATTAACCATGGAACCCACAACCATCAGGTGATTAAAGAAAGGAGGTCTTTTTCACTAAATGAAGAGAGAGACTGTAAATAAATACGAAGCAACAGGATTCATGTGCGTTTAGCTTAGCATAAAGACTGGGAATCCACCTACCGCTATGTCTATAGCCGTCTGATTCACACAATGCTTCTTATGCTTCTTCTGTTTTTATGCAAAAGCTACAGCTTGTCATTGTTCGACGTCAATTTTCTTATGATATTGTGTTAATTACTAAGCTAAGAGATCCTAGTAGGCAGATTTTTCACACTGTCCAAGCTAGAAAATCAGTCTAGCTGTTCCTACTTCCTTCTTCCAGTGTTTGTGTAAAGCTAAGCTAACCGTCCACTGGCTCCAGCTTCATAATGAACCTACAGACACAGGAGTGGTAATTATCTTCCCATCTAACTCTCAGTAAAGAAAGCAAATACACATGTCTCCTAAACTGTGAAGCTTTGCCTTTACAAGAGCTGCCAACTACTATCACATTATAGAGTGTTTGAAGAGAAGATAAAGTTAATCAGAAAACTAAATAATCCAAAAGTTGAAGAAAACGCTCTTGATCAATGAAGACAAAGCACCACTGCTCAACAATTAAATATTTCACTGTAAGAACTAGAAATGTACGGGTATTTATATACTTTTACTCTTGACAGTACAAACAACATTTCAGAGGGGTTGCCATTTTTCTACAGCGACTACCACCATTGAAATAATGTACAGTACACACAAGAATAATGATGCTTTGAGATTCAAGATGACCTTATATCTAATAATAGAACCTGTAGTTTTTGTGGTGTTCTTCTTATTATTTTCACTGGTTGAGTAAAAAAAAAAAACATCACTGTTAATTGTTCAGCGACTGAAATGAAGTTAAATGCTACTGAAGGCAGAAACCTGTCACCATATTTCTTTCCTCTTTAGATGTAGAAATTCCTATAATTAATGTATTTTCTACCTAATTTGTACTCGATGCATATTAATGTGTTGAGGTCATGCATTTAGCCTTATACAATATTATTCCTTTATATGTCAAGATTGTTTTGAGATGAAGTGTGCTCTTCATGGTGCCTAGTCACTCTGACAGGGTTTTAGAGTGATGGAGAGTGAGCTTTACTCCATCGCACATAAATAGCTGATAGTATTCATGTGGTAAAAATGAGCATACATTCATTAACAAGTACCTTCAGTGAGCCGTTGTCAAATGAAGACAGCATCGCTTCAACTAAATTGTAAGAGAAAGCCGTATTGATTTATTCAGTCTCATAAAGCCGTGCATGCTTCTTCCATGAACAGCTGATGAAGTAAAGGTGTCACAGTCTCGTAAGTCACAACACACAAAATAGAGAAGATCCAATTAATTCAGCAGTTGAAATGATTAAAGTAACTCACAAAACAAACTCTCGTGGGTCTACTCTTCACTTTAATCATGAACAAGCAACTTAAAAAATGATAAATACATTCATGGACACTGATTTAGAAATTTAAATTTGAACAAAAAATGATATCTGTAGCTATCCTAGCTGAATCATTGAATATTTCATCAGGATTTTTTTTTTTTAACACACTGCAGAAGTTGAAACTACATATTTTATAGCTGTTTTACAGGAATATAATCACCAGCAGTCGCAGTCATTTCCTCAATGGCACTATGAAATGAACTTCCAGCCCTGATGCCGTTTTTCACTATAGTCTCTGGACGTTGGCGGTCTGAAAGATTATGTGAAGCCTGTGGATAGAAATGTTTAAGTGTTTGTGGACAGCAGCCACCACCAGCACGGCGGTAGATTCAAGTGGGCTTCAAGTCTCTATATGGACGTCGGTGTGAGGCAGAAGTCAGCACAAATCACTGGTTCTACATACGTAGTTACCTCCATCTGTGAAGGACGGAGCTTAGGAGAGCATCTCTTTAGAAAACCTTTCATCCTTTCATCCAGGCCTTGATGATGAGATTCTACTGACGCACTGACGGGAAGGAAAAGTGCCTGTTGAAGTGCCATTATGTACTTTGTGGAAATTGGCTTTATACTTCCCACCCTGGACAATTCTGTGAAGAATTGGGAGGGGGGAAACGCAAGTCTCAAGAAGCAATATGCAAGAGTAAAGCAATCCCAAGCTAGATGAGATATCAGCGGCTTCCCTACCAGTCTTGATCAGATGCTCGAACCACCTTCCTATAGAGTAAACCTATTTTGATGTCAATACAGATGATCGAACTCTGTAAAGTACTTCCTCACTGGTCAAAGCTCATACTGTAGGTGAGAGTTGAACATGGAGTGGCTGGTAAACTGAGAGCTTTACCCTGAGGCTCATGCAGCTCCCTCTTCACCACTGCAGCCTGGTATAATGTCCACATCAGCATTGCCCCTTCCTGACCCAAACCTTTCAGAACCGGAGTAAAACGTCCACTCTGCAGCTGCAGGAGACAAGGAGACAAGTGTCTAGTGGCTGCCTCAGTGTCAGGACACTCCACCACTCACTACATAGATAGACACTGATGAACTACAGTACAGTTCACCACAGTTTGTGTTGACCTCAGTAAAGTTTTCATCAGCCTTTGTGAAACTGTTGTTTTCAGTATTTAGCAAAAGAGAAAAAAGCGTCAATGTGATGATGATTAGAGGAATCTTTTTGCTGTTCGTGTCAACATGTTGAGAGCAATAGAAGAGCTTTCTGTCTGAATCTCTGTAAGACCAGAAGACCAAAGCAGCCATTTATCTTGAGAGTGGCTCTGTAGGTGTTGAAATCAAAGCTTCTTCCACTCTGCTCTGACTGAATCAATCAAGCCTGCAGCTGCTCTGTGGTGGACAAGGTCCTAACCTGTATGAACCAGGAGAGCAAGCCACAAAACACTTCACTGCCAGAGTTCAGCGATCTGACCGGCCTGCATACATAATGTCAGACCTGTGGCAGCAACGAGGGTGAAACGTTCAGGACATGATTGCTTTCCCATCAAAGACTTCCGCTCTAGGAAAGAAAAAAGCAAAAGAAAGGGCAAAATTGTAAGCGGCATATCTTGTCTTCTGTGTAATTCAGTCAATGGAAAGCAGTGCCGTTTTGAGACTCAAAGTTAAATTAAAAGCGTATCTATCACCCAAAGCTAAACTTAAGAATATCCTCATCTTTTTCTGAAGCTGAGCCAACAGCTGCAAAAACAGATAGACTTTCACTGCAGTCGGATTAAAGACAAAGAGCAAAGCACCTACAAGGGATTGTGTGAGATATACCAAAAAGAACAACATGCCTCCTCATCCACAGCCCACATTTGATTCCTTGCCATCTTCTTATCCTTTTTACAAAACTGAGGAAAATAGTTTTTGGCATTTTTTTTTTGGGATCCCACTGCAAGTCTCACTACTCATTTCTTTCTTTTTAATACACACTGTCAGTGCGTTGGTGCTTCCATAACTCACTGAAACTCTCAGCTACAAACAGAACTACAAACTTTAAATGCTCAAGACTCTTGTCAACCCTCTTTCTTATCTATTCTCTTTGATGAAAACACTCAGGCACAGTCCTAAAGCCCACGACTCCAAGGGGGCTCGCTCATGATTTCCAATTTTACAGAACAACACAATATACAGTATTATGGCAGTAATTTCACCGTTCTTCACAAGATAAAGGGAGAATGTGTGTGTGTCATTGCTGCTGTTGGGGTTATTATTGCTGCTTTGAAAAGCTCCTGGTGACAATGCTTGTTAAATATTCACATGTAAGTTCTATGTAACTGTCTGAAAGCAGCAGTAACGGGACCATACAACATTACACAGGTAATTAAACTATTACACTGAATAATGCCTTCCAACCTGTATGTTGATGCTTTTGATGAATTGCATTCAACTTCTAACCAAATCAATGAATAATTCATATGTGCTGGTATATGCAGTAATTATGCACAGAATAACCTTGGTATCCTGCAAAAATATACTTTTAATGAGATTATGTAAAGTCTCCCTCATATTATATTCAAACTGTGCTCATCCCCGTTTCACTCTCACATTTAGAAACGCTCCTAAAAATGATCAACACATGCAGATCCAGTGTCTAATGTCCAATATAATGGAAGCTGGCTCGTAACTATCCTCATTACCGATTTCATTTCATGAGATATGATTTAAAGAGATCCTCCAGAGCTCATTCAGTGTGATTCCTCTCCAATTAGTGAAGTTCATTATGCCTTTGTAAGAATGTAGTACCTGGACAATATTTCAGCAGTTGTTCAGAGAAGAAACATTTGCGGACTCTGCTGTGAAGAACTAACTCTAGGTCAAATTAACTGTTGGTCATCCTCAGTAGAATAAAAAAACAACCTCTGTTTTTATTTGCTGTGAAACCTTGAACGACCTGTTTACTTTCTCCTGACAGGTAACCTTTTTGTGGTCTTGCAAATAGTGAGTCTCCTTTTGAAAGCAAAGGTTGCCCTGTGCAAAACCTCTTTGAAAGGAGTTCAGATGGGAGGATGGCTTTACAAAATGCCTGACTTTGTCACTGGAAGCCATGATTCACATTTGGTGTGCTACCAGTCGACGCTGGTCCCTTTCAACCTTTGATGCTTTTTACTCGATGTCAGGAATGGCAGTGGCAGATCAGAAAATGTTCACAGGAAACAGTAATTTTAGGAAGCTGTGAGAAATTACCTGTTTTGCTGTTGGTGGTGTGAATGCTTGCTAAAAGCATCACGCATAGTAAAACAGCTGCTGGAACATAAACACAATACATTTGTTGAGCAAAAAGACAGACTCATTGATACATATACGACATAACGCAACTCTCTGCAGTCCATAATGGAGGATTTAACACGAAATAAATGACATTTTGAGGCATTTTTTTGTTCTTTATCAGCCAAACAACATATTAAAAATAGAAAAGGTTGGAAATTCACAGCAGTGCAGTGTCACCACAGCTGTTAGTTGTCGCTTGTTTCATTCAGCCTTCCCGCCACAACAGTTCAATACAGGCACAGTATTTTACAAATGATGAACCGTCAGTGGAGGCTGCACAATAATTTTAACAGGAGTAACATCTTACAGCAATACAAGTATTCCCCATGAGGCAGGGTGCTGCACCTGGGGGTAGAAAGGCTGCTTAGCCCCCTCTATTTCCCGAGGTTTCTGGTGACAGTGAAGTTCCAGAGAAAGCAGAAAAAGAAAGTTGAAAATCTGCCTCAGAGAGAGCAATTAGAGTGAGTCAAGGACAGAATGAGAAGTGGTGCACTCGCTGGGAGATGTACTGTAGCTGCAGTCTGACAGTCACAGATAAAACCCTTACTTTGTCAAAATCAGGGCAGCGACTTTACAGTGAGCCGGCCTTATTTGCTGCAGCCTTTGCTTTAACATTATTTAACATGGAAGCCAATTAAGACCAAGAATCATATGCTGACAGTTTGTTCTGTCTTTGTTTCCTCTTTTCATTCCTCTTCCTTGATACACATCATAAGAAGGGAGAAATTCTGTATTCTACACTGTGAAGACAAGCCAGCGACATAAAGTGACTAATTTTAGCTCATAGCTTCAAGTGAAAGAAGTCCTCAGGGAGCAGTTTGATAAACCCAGAGAGAGAGATGACAGGTTTTTCTTACCAGACAGATGTACTGTATCTCTTCTTCCAGTACTTTGTCATTTCCCCACCTTCCTTCCCTCCATTTTTTTTTTACCCTTCCATCCCTCCCTTACCCCCTCCTACCCTTTTAGCCACTCTATAGATAATGAGGTTTTAATGTAGTAAATTTGATATGGCACAGGGAGGCAGGATTTCTCCCCACTACTTATCTCTGGCTACCAGACCTTCCCAGATGGGCTGTCCCCTAACCTCTCCGCTGTGGCGAGCGTAGAGCCAACCCCCCACACACCTCTCCAAATCCAAACCCCACCCCCCAACACAATACCCCCATTTCTTTGGCTACGTCCAAATATAACCCTTCTTCTCCCCACAGCTTCTAACATTGTGGACTCTACAGTTGTCCACGTGTCTTGTCTTTATTATCACAGTAGCATTGAGACAATCTCTCATGGCGCAGTACATCAACAATTTGACTGTTCAAAGACGCCAGATAGAGGAAGTTATTGTAGGTACAGAGGAATCTTATATAATAATGGTCGTACCAGCCAGAAGCGACAACAAAAGGAGTTTAAGATGGACAAGAGGGAAATGGGTATAATAGTGATAACCCTAATAACAGCTCAGTCATCTTTAACCTCCATTCAGCTGTGTGCATGCCTTCTTCTGATAACCTTCTCTTTAACCTCCCCCAACCCTCACCCCTCCTAAACTCTTCTCATCGCCACCACCACCACCATCATCATCTCTCTTCCTCTCCTCTCAGCCCTGCCGCCGACCCCCTCCCCTCTCCCCTCTCCCCCACTCCCCCTCCACTCTCATCCACCACCTCCTTCATCCGCACGGCATGATTCCCTCCCCCCTCCTTTCATGCCATCATCACACCATGTCTGTCGCTCTCTCTGGACCGTTTCAATTTTGCTGCAGTAAAAACCTTTTTTTTCCTTCCCTTTTTCTATTTTTTTTTTATCCAAAAGAAGCGAGTGACAAGAAGCACAGCAGAGGGCAGAGGAAGATAGTGGTAAAAGGTTGTAGCCAATAGGGTTTATAAGATGGGCCTGATAGGTCTGATGTCTAATCCACCTCAGGTGGAGGACAGAAGGGAGAGAGCAGCGAACGCTCAGGTGGACCGGTCTCTGTGGGCAACAGCTAATTAAGTGCATTGTCACTCATATTTGCAAGGAAAGAGGGAATTAATGGGTCAGAGAGGTGGAAATGGAGCAAGAAGGAGGAGTAAAGAGGTGGGATACAAGAGACTCAGGGAAGAGAAATATGAAAAAGGTGTTGGTAAACAAAATGAATGATGACTGGAAGAAATATGAGAAGGTGAAGGAAAGACATGAGGTGAACAGAAGGCTAATGATACAGGAGTGGTTATTAAATGGTCAGTTCACCTAACTTTTAAAAATTAAAGCAGAAGTGAGTGATATATTTGTGTTAATATAAGTCTTAAATAGTTATATCTTCCGACAGCAATCACTTACATAGAGTGTTTGGACTGAAACACGGGTCTCTCAGTCCCTCTGCTCTGCTCTGAGCCGAGGAGAAAACATTTATCGTATCCTACAGTTTTTATCCAATGAGGAGAGAGAACTGCATGCAGGGCTGTGTGTGCAGCCAAGGAACGCCGTGAATGTGGTGATGTAGCGACGAGGACTGTTATGGTGCGTTCAAGGAAACTCGTTTTTTTCCGACCTGTGACGTCGTACCAGTTCGATCTGGTACGAGTTCACCGGTCGGAAGTTACGAGTGGCCGTTATAGTGACTTTCACCGGTAAAACAGGTCGGAAAAACACGAGTGGGTTGCCTGGAACGCTACAAAGTCGTAAGTTGTGACTTGAAGCTGTAATTTACGATTTCAAAAGCCTGCCTGGAACGCAGCATTAGCGAAAACGACCGGATCACTCACTTCTGCTTTAAATTCACTTTCTTTTAGAAAGAGTGCACATACATTGGTTTTATGTGCCATAGTTTTATATATGAGCTCTGTGGCTCCACGTCTCTTTAAAGACAATGACCCAGTACTTGTGGATAATTCACTGAGGTTGTTTCTGACACACTTTCACAACAGCTACTGCACTTTGATGAAAAGTACTTTGAATTAAAACACCAGAGGACAGTGGATGGTGTCTCGGCGAAGATTCTTCTGCATCATTAGTTTCTGGATCTAAACACAGACACAGACAACAAGGCGGTGAGGGTAAAGTGGGTTCATCGGAGGATTAAGGGAAATGGTTATGGAGATGAAGATGGCTGGCAGGCTGAAGCAAAGGGCAGGCAGGCAGATGAGCGAGTGAGCCGGCTGGCAGGATGAAGTGGCGTGGGCAGATGAGGAGACACGGTGGAGAAGAGGGCGGACGGGATGAATCCTGAGACACAGGGAGACACAGTTAGTGAGGGCACGAGGAAACACACGGACAATAACTACCATACTGCAGGGATGACGAGGTGGTTGAAGCTTGGTGTGGAGGGAGGTGGAGACGAGGGAGAGATGGGGAAATCAGGGAAACTGAGGAAATATTTCATCTTTGCCCATTATATCATAGCAGCAACAGAAAACACATATTATGGTATGTCCAGTATCCTTGTTTTTGGTCCCTTAATTTGTAGCTTTGCTGCAGTGATGTAGAAGACGGGGTGCTTCGGTAGACCACGGCATTGCTGTGTGTGTTTACAAGTACAACAAAAGGTTGCTAGGTGCTTGACGTGGTGCAACAACAGACTTGAAACACTGAAACATTACTTTTTAATGGTTTGGGTGAACTGACCTGTGAAGAAGAATCTTAAAAACCACAAAAATTAAAAGCAGCAAACAGATTTTTCACTCAACATTGGTTTTGTTTTTCCCTTTAGATGGTCGCAGCTTTATGTCCCAAGGTTTGAAGATACATTGTTATGCCGAGACGAGAGCACACCATAAGATGAAAATAGCTAAAATGCAGGCTACAATCTCTGTTATTTAAAGTGTTAGTTTTATTACACAATAACTGAGTTTTTTTTTTTTTTAATGTTTTTGTCTGTTGGCTTTATTTTGCTTTTCTTTGTTATTGTTAGATATTTTAGCCTATGATCATGAAACTGTCTGTACAAGTGTGTTTTGAGAGTGGACTGGAGGGTTACGACTGTGTTGGTGAGCGTTGACAGTGAAGGCTCTGTCACTTCTAGTTACCAACTTGGATCCAGAAACAGACAGGAGATCCTCAGACTGATGATTTGGCTCATACAGAGTGAGGAGCTTACTAATATCATTTTGGACCCTGTTTAATTTTGAATGATCCCCGCAAGAAAAAGTTAAGAATTATTCCAAAATCAGTCGTCAATGAGGAGAGGCCAGGATTTGATTTGTATTTTCCTAAATTATTTAGCAGCTGCAGATAGGGAAGAGATTTTAGCTCAGTATATGGTGTATGGTGTTACAGTAGTCCAGAAGTGAAAAGATAAAAACCCAAAACAACTTAATTTTGGTGATATTTCTTAAGTGAAACAAATAGGAAAGGTACTTTTGTACTTTGTACTTTTTTATTTGCACATTATATAACCTACACAAACAGTAAAAAATAATGAAATTAAACATTGTGCAGGAGAGGTGGAAGCCAAAAAAGGCTTATGAAAATACCTCCCCTATGTAAAAAAAAAACAACAGCGGTGCACTTCAAAGTAAGAAGATAATACAGAAATTCATAACATGAAAAATAGAAAGAAAAGACACATTAACATGGAAAAATGAAAGATACTGAGGTCATTTTCAACAAACTGATACACCATCAAGTTTATTCTGGATCGACTGGTGGGTAGATGCCAGATTTGCTCTCATTCAACCACAGGAGACTGCTGGGGCATTCAACACTTCATCTCATTAATCTAGTTTATGAGGATACTCAGAATCCTGGCCGGAGTACATAAGGCTGAGTGTCATCTGCGTAAAAGTTGACATTTATCTTATGTTTATGAAGTGTCAACACAATGAAAAACATTCAGAGCAACTCATCTTCCTCAAAACAAAACAAAACAAGGCCAACTCACTCTTGATGATTAACTCACTTTTCTGTGAAGAATATTCAGGCAATGACCTTCCTTGAGTAGAAAGAAGGTCTTCAGTTTGGTCAGTGAAGTATCCAGTATTGTGTTTACCTCCGTTGTGGAGTGGGGTGGACACAAATAACTCAAGATTGAATTGATCCCTATTGCTTCGACAGTGTACTACAGGAAGTAAATATAAAACTGTCTCCTTTGTTATTTGGGTGAAGTGACCCTTCAAGGTGTGAACAGATAGATAGAAGTAGCTCATTCAAGTGTGAGGAGCACAGAAACTAAATGTAGCTGAAGCTGGAGTTTGTCCTGAACTGTTTTTTATTTTTTATTTTTTTTTAACCATGAGAAAAATTGGAAAAAGATAGAGGAAAGAGATAGAGACTGACATGGCGTGACAAGGGTCTGAGACTGAATTTAAACTCAAGATGTTGCAGTTACTCAGTCCTGCCGGGGTGTCCGAGGTGTCACAGTTTGAAAATAATAAATGTCTCAGTTTGGACCGGAGGTTTGGGAGGATTAATCTTGTGTCAGCTGAAAGCCAAGACCGAGAAACTGAATTAAGACTCCAATCTGTGACTCAAGCGGTGTTACAGTATGCTCCGTCGTAGAATCATCCATCTCTTGTACTTTTTCCCCCCCTTCAGTCCCAGTCGTCGCTCCTGAACAGCTCAATGGTCCTGAGCGAGACGACCAACGTGGTTCTGGAGGGACTGAGGCCGGGGACCGGCTACGTGGTCCAGGTTAGGGCCCGCACTGTGGCCGGCTACGGAGCCTACAGCAAGGACATGCTCTTCCAAACACTCACCGATGGTAAGTGGGTGATGGTTGGTTGGCTGCAGTGTGTGGAGGTGTGTGTGTGTGTGTGTGGGCGAGTGGGGGGTTTTTGTAGTGGAGAGGAAAGAGAGTGTAGGAGTAAGAGAGGAGAAGTGAGAGGTTGAGATACAGTGAAAACCTGGCTGTGAGGTAAATAAATTGTGCTACTTTGTGTGTGTGTGTGTATGTGTGCGCACCTGGTGTGTACATACTGGCAGTGATGTAAAATGAGCCTTGTAAATGATATTTTATGTGTGTGTGCTAGAGAGGAAAAACTGCCAGGTGTATATTTTGCCCTCCAGAAATGCTCAGTTGTGTTTATGTGAAAGCACTTAGAAATATGAAAATAATACCTCTCCTTTCACTGTGTGTGTGTATGTGTGTGTTTCTGCAGATGAGTACAAGTCAGAGCTGGGACAGCAGCTCTCGTTGATCGCAGGCTCTTTAGTGGGTGGAGTGTGTATCGTCTCATTGGTAGCTATTGCCATCATTTGTTCAAGGTAAGAAGCACACAAACACACGCACACACATAACGCCATATTTTACAATTACACCCCAGCAAACCAGTCAAAATGTCCTCAGGAAAAGCACTAAACATGTAGTGACTCATTTACATGGTTTAACAGGGGTCATTATTTTCTCTTTTTAATTAGCGAGTGTATCAGTGTCTATTTAGATTTAGATTAAAATTTAACATCAAGCACAAACATTTTAATGAGACAAAAATCCATTTCCGTGTTTTTCTTGGGGCTTTCGGTGCCATCTCATAGTTTTCCTCAGCAGACTGAGTTTCATTGTGTCACCCAAACATGGACCTTGAGTGATGTGATAACAGTTTACACACGTCCAATCACTCGCTCGTCTTGTGATGTGCCGTCAAGTTCCCGTCTCAGCCGCGTCAAATCAGGTGAATTCATTTATAGAGCACATTCGGAAACAAACATCGACCAACGAGAGATTATGAGATTATTAGATTGATGATTACAATCAAACAAAAAAACACAGAGATAATTAAAAGTGAGTTGATGACAGCGAAGACTATCTGGATAAAATCAAACATTGCATCACTGCACAGTGTCCTGAGGTCATGTGATGACAACTGAGCAAACTCCATCTGCCGAGGAAGACTGAGAGATTCATTTACACACTCCACACTGGATGACAAAATATTTCCGAGCCAGTTTGGTAACGCGCTGTATTTTGTGAATAACAAAACATGTTTTTACCAGAGTTTTGATGAGAAAAACTTGGAACAATAGTGACATAGCACTGTTACAGTTGCTTCAACATTTTGGATTTGATTGAAGAGTTTTAAAGTCGAGTTTCACTCTCTGAAATGCCTGAAGTTTCTGCGACCCCGTGACCTCCCAGAAATAGCAAGCGACAAGCTGTCTCTCCTCTTTGCAGTATAGGGTGTCTTTTGTGAAGATCAGTTGACATATTAAAATATTACAGAGCGTGTCTCTTTGGTTCCATCCCCAGATGAAAGCAGGAAACAAGAGATGACAACATAGAGCAGAAACAAGTCACCCAATACTAATGAATTCCTGACAGACTTTTCCTTTCCCTCCTGCAGACTTTTTCTGTGACATTCAGGAAGACTATTTATTTTATCTCAGCCCAGTTGAAGAGAAGACAACCAATTAGCATTTTATTCTCACAACATTTCATACTTTTGTGGAGAATTTCTCTCTCTCTCTCTCTCTACTTGGCACTTTATCCCCTAAAAATCTCTCCATCTTTGTTTGTGTGTGTGTGTGTGTGTGTGTGTGTGTGTGTGTGTAGGAGAAGGCAGCTGAAGGAGAGTGTTTATGGCGACAAGCTGCCGCAGTACAACAATGGAGGTAGTACGACCAGCGCTGTTGCTTCTCCTTCACTTTTGCATTTATAAAATAAAATAAAACCCACCTTCGTACACATTTACATGCACCACACTTTAAAAAAAAATTATGTTGAACCTTTTCTCATTCTCTCTTCAGAGGTGACTCTGAGGCCAGACATGTTCACCGGTACCACCCCGACTGTGACCTTTCCCACCCTGTCTGAGGGTCACAGTTCACCAGGGGTCAAGATCTACATCGACCCCTTCACTTACGAGGACCCCAACGAGGCCGTGCGGGAATTCGCCAAGGAAATCGACCCCTCGTGTGTGAAAATAGAGGAAGTCATCGGATCAGGTAGAGATTTTCATAGATGGCGGTGTCCTTAATCCTCGGGCTTAGCCTTCCTCTCTCTTTCTCGTGTTGTTTCAGTAACCTGGTAAAAGAAACACAACAAATGCCTCAAATTAAAATCCCTGATTATTTCAATATGTGTCAAATAATAATGTGCAGTTCACTCTGTTTGCACAAGAGCTTTGGTTGAAGAGTAGGAGAAAAAAAAATCACATCCCCCTTGCTCATATCTACGCCAAACTGCTTCAAAGGGGAACATTAGGAAAGTAAACCTTGCTTCCCTTAATGAGAGCAACTGTCACTTGAAACAGCAGATACTCTACAGTAAATTAATCAATTTCTTCAGCTGACAAACCTTTGTGTCAATGAGAAATATCTGGCAACATGCAATGCCAATTTATTATTTTGCTTTATTTTTTTTTACCCTCCTTTGAAGTCAGGGGAGATGTTTTATTCATGTTGAGAACTTTCACAGGAATAAATTAAAACTGTCCTCATGCATTCTCTTTGGCTATCTGAGCTCTCACTGTAAAAATGCTGTGTGATGTTTGGCAAATGTTGGATGTGAAATGGAGTCCCAGAGCTCCCACTGAAATATTAGGGCTGTGTGTGTAGAGGTTTTAACGTTGCAGGTTGCAGCTGTTGGATGGAAAAAGGAAGAAAAAAAAAAGAAGAATCGGGAAAATCAGAAACAAAAAAAAAATTCACAATTAATAAGTGCCTCATTTTCACCACTGATCCCAGAGGGCTGAACAAATATTGTCTACAAAACATGATAAAATGCATACACAGTACACAGTATAAACACAACTGGCTCCGTTTAATAAATTATTAAAGTCTGTTCAATCGTTAAACTCTGATAAGCTCGTAATTGCCACATAAAAGTTCACCTGCTCTGTTTCTGATAAAGACTTAATTCACTCTTTGATGCTTTGTCAGTTTCCCCAAGAGAGTTGTGTCTCTAACAGGCGGTGTGTGTATGTGTGTATGTGTGTATGTGTGTGTGTGAGAGTTAAAGTGTGGTTACACTCGTTGCCACAAGTCCAACAACTCTTTTGCATGTGAGAATGAAAACACGCAGCATGTGTCAAAACATGTCATGAAAATCTATACACCCATACAAGCAGAGAAATGCACAGTTTTCAGTTGCCGCCTGTGTTGTGTGTTATGTATATGGTAGCCTGGAGGCACACGAGGTGATAACTAAATATTATAAGCATGTGTAAATTATTAAAAGCAGCCATTACTGATACTGTATGAATCTAAACAATGCTGTAGCAGGTTGCTGCTCAATAATGTTAATTATGACTGTATACAAAGCATACAAAAGGCAAATCGATGTTCATTCTGATCTTTTCTTTCTTTCTTTCTTTTGAAAAATAACAAAAAGAGCTGATAAAAGAACTGACTGTTGAAGTATTAAGATGATGAGCAGTGTCAGTGAGAGTGCTACCATTAAAATCTTAAAGATACTCAAATATGTACACTTTTAAACTCGGTATACAAGGTCACAAATACAGTACATCAGGCATAACATTATGAGCACTGACAGGTGAAGTAACACTGAATAACACTTCATCATGACACCTGTTAGAGGGTGGGCTGTATGAGGCAGCAAGTGAACATTTTGTCCTCAGAGTTGATTTGTTAGAAGCAGGAGAAAATGAAAAAAGGTGAGGATTTGAGCCAGTTTGACACGGACGAGTCGACTGGGTCAGAGCATCACAAAAACTGCAGCTCTTGTGGGATGTTTCCAGTCTGCAGCTGTCCAAGGAAGGAACAGTGAGTGGTGAACCGGGCCACATGGGTCAGGGCCGAGGCTCATTGATGCACGTGGGGGAGTGAAGCGGATCCGACAGACGAACTACTGTTGCTCAAACTGCTGAAGAAGTTCATGCTGGTGGATAGAAAGGTGTCAGAATACACAGTGTTTTGCAGTGTGTTATGTATTTGGTAGCAAAAAGAACCAACACGATATTAGGCAGGTGGTCATAATGTTACTACTGTATGTGGCTGATGGTTGTAGGTTCATAATGTCATCAAAGTCCTCTGTAGATTATAACATCGGCCCATGTTAGATGGAGGAATGTTTTTACATCAGATGTTTCACCTCTGATAACTCAACTTGTTTTCTCTGCACCCAAACCAATCAAACCACAAATGACCACAGAGCTCAGGGTCACGAAAACCAGATTCAGACCTTCACCGCTGCTGCCAAGTGTGTGTGCCCTGGGCTTTGGTCTGTTGAGCCACTCTGAGAGGCTTTTTGTAATCCCTCCGTTTCTCGCTTTATTTCTCTCAGGGGAAGGTTTCTCACCTCAGCCAGAGGTGACGGAGGAGGGAGGAAGACGACGAGGGAGGGAGAGAGGGAGGGAGGGAGAGAGGGAGGGGAGAATATGAGCCTGGGTGATATGAGATGTGGCCGGACTTTGAGCTCTTAAACGGTCGAATCGCTCCCGTTCCTCTGCGATAGAAAGTGAAAATGCTTTTCGCTCTTTCTCCTCCGTCTCCGACTTTATCATCCTGTTTTTCTTTTTGTCTTTTCCTTGATTATTTCCGCTATCTTCATCTCCCTCCATGAGTCAGCCCCTCTGGAGTTTCAGAGTTTGTTTGCGTATAGAGAAATACTAAAACAAACAACCAAAGGAGAGGGATGGGGCGGGGGGGGCAGAACAACCGATTGAGGGGGGAAGATAAAAGAAGAAAGCACCCTAAGGAGATAATAAAAATATCTCACCTTACTCTCTCTTCCTCTCCCTCTGTGATAACACCTCCCTCTTTTCTTCTTTCCTTATTACTATCTCAAGCATAGGAAACGTCCTTCATAAAAAGCACTTTTGGTTGAAGATAAGTCCTGTAACACTTGAAGTTACAACAGAAATGAAGAATAATGTCTCACCTGACAGGCCAGTTAATTTCCTTTAAGCGCCCTTAATATATTGCTGTAGATTTAAGTCAAGATATCAGAACAAAACCAATGAATATTTGCTCCAGTGCTCCCTCCTCTCCTTGACCACCTCTATTTTAGAGAGACAGGAAGTGATATGTCATCTTGTCTCATTTCCATTCTCCACTCTTTCCCTTCTTGCACCCCTGATCTCTCCTTCTTTCCTTCCTTCCTTTCCCCACATCCTCTCCTTCTTATTTTGCCCTCCATCATTCTCTCCTCCTGCGAGTTTACAGCACTGACAGTAGATAGTTTTTAATGAGCAGTGAGATGTGGAGCAGAGATCACAGTGAGACAGGACGACGCAGCCTGTCATCCAATTCCCATCACTCATCCATTATTCACACGCCGATTTTTATCTCTGGGACGAGGACTTTTATTTTGAAGTGATATTCAATTTTCATGTCCCCCGAGCAGCATATGGCTGCATTTATTTTGACAAAAGACAAGCGTGTATCCATAGAAAAGAGGCTTTCTGTAGGTCGAGCAGTTTAATTGAAGTTAATGCGGTGCAGATTTAAACATCGTATCCGACAACACAAATCAATTCGTAGATCAAAGTAGTACCATGACATGACAAATATGCTGTTACCCCATTTAGTTTACCACATAAACCTTCAAATTAGAAACAAAAGCTAAAAACTAGAAGGTAAAAGTAAATACAGTAACTCAATTACTGTTCTTACTGTAGTTTGAGGTATTTACTCATTATATTAACTCATATTTTCCACTTCCTGTTATCACCTCCACACCATCTAATTTAATTGGGGAAATGTACTTTTACACTGGTAATGCTCTATGGAACAACAAAATGGTTAATGAATAAATAATAAAAGATGTTATTTAGTAATCAAATTTAAAAACAGAGAAAACTATCAATTTAAGGGGCACTACACTAGTTATACAAATGAAAATCAGCATAGCCATACACAATCATTAAAGGGGCCACCACCACAGGTGCTTGTCAGATCAAATAGCTCCAGAAACCACCTGTAACTATGCACTTCCAGTGACAGATTGGTGCAGAGTGTGTGCAGCCATTTCAATATCTTTCTGAAACTGACAATCTGACATTCACCACGACTTGACGCCTTGATTGGCCAGCTGTGTGGGGCCCCACTGTTTGAACGTGTCCATCAAGCTTCCTTTTTTTTTTCATTCCTGACAATTTTTGTTTCTCTTTTCATGCAAACAACCGAGTGCAGCACAGTGAATGTCTTCCAGGAGAGGCTGCAGGAATATGTGCGCTATTTTTCACAAACTTAATGTGATATTGCTGATATGTCAGCCTCCCTGTGACATCTGTGGCTTTTCACCGTGCGGCTGTTAGGTGCAAACCAAAAAAAAACAAATTTCTGTATGAGTTTGGTCGTTCCTCTCAGACTGACAAAATAACCATGATCATGTCATCAGAGATATCCATCCACAGATTTTTAATGAAACCTCGGGATGTCCCTTTTTGAAAGATGTGGTGTTTTTTTGGAAGAAAAAACATCTGCAGTTCTGAAATTGTCAGCTAAATCAGTTCAGTGTGTGACTAATTCTGGTTCTTCTCCTCTGCTGCTTGAAGTTAAACCTTTCTCAAATTTAATTATCTCATTTTAATGAAATGTTATGACCGAAGTCAGATCTGGTCATGACCCTAATATTAATCATCCTACCTGGTTATGAAATAAACTGGCATCCTATTGGACCACAGTCACCTCAGCTCAATAAAATGACGCTACAAACAGTAAGATATTGCTTTACCCTGCAACATGAATTAATTGGTGAACCAGTGAACTTTGTGCATCAGTACAGTGTCTTTATCCAGGCTAAGGTTATCCAGGCTGCCTTTGTTTAAAACAAGAGATGACAGTGACAGTCGAGATGTGCAAAGCCTCAGAAATAATAATGACACCATCCCTTTTATCTCATTTGCCACCTCTGCTACACACGCAGCCCTCCATCATCCCTGTGAGAGCTTCTTGAGTGGATTCAATTTTTGTTGTTCGTTCAGTCTGCAAAAACTGTTAATGTGCCCCAGAGCAAAGCCCCTTGACCTGAGAGTGAACCCACAGCGCAGCTCGGAGCCCGTCGGTGTGAGACTGAGGGTGCAGAGGGCAGCTCCCCGGCCAGAGAGAGTGTGCATCCATGTTTAACACTCCTCGCTCCTGCTGCAAAGAACAATATGCTGTTTCTTGTGTGATTGACAGGAGGATGTTAAATAATGAAAGGCACCCAAATGGTATGAACCTCAGCCCAACTGATTTCACAGCTGACCCATTTTACATCATAAAATATAATTAAAAGCTAATAATTTATTAGCCCCTTTTATTATGTGATAATTTATTGAGTGGTTCTTAATGAGAGGGGGGAGTATTAAAAAAAAGAAGCACCACCCAGCAGTGCTTTGTTTTAGCTGCTGAGTCACTTCCTGTTTCCTGAAGAGCCTTGGATGTGATACGCTGCCTTGTTATTCTGCTCCGAGACAGAGTGCTTTAATTTCAAACACCTTATTCATGTTTTCTCTTTCTTCAGGGGAGTTCGGGGAGGTGTACAAAGGCCGACTGAAGCCCGTTGGGAAAAAAGAAATCCCCGTGGCCATCAAGACTCTGAAGGTGGGCTACTCCGAGAGGCAGAGGAGGGACTTCCTGTCCGAGGCGTCGATCATGGGCCAGTTCGACCAACCGAACATCATCAGGCTGGAGGGCGTGGTCACCAAGAGCCGGCCCACCATGATCATCACAGAGTTCATGGAGAACGGAGCTCTTGACTCATTCCTCAGGGTGAATAGCCCACACACACACACATACACACACACACTTTGTGTCCACACGGACGTGTATAGTCATTTTGGAGAGTCCCGCTGCACTTTATGTAACATTCGAGAAGGTGTTATTTACAGTTTTAATATTAGCCAGAGGCAGCGTCAGTGCATGGATGTGTACTCTTCCACTGCAGAGGGCAGCTCCCAGGACTTAGAGTCTGTTTATATGATTAACTTGCCCTTGGCCTTTTCACTACAATCTCTGATTCTGCTTTTCAAAACAAAGTTATATGGTGCTTTTTTTTTATGAACATTTCAGGAATGTCTAAGTAAAATCAGACTAAAAAATGTACTGAAATACTCGACTAATTGTATAAGATGAGAATAATTACACAGTTTTTAATGACAGACTCTTTTTAAAAGATTTTTTCAGATACACTACCAGTCAAATGTCTGGACGCACTTTTCACACTTTTCATTCAATGGATTTTCTTTCCTATTATTGCTACTATCTACTTTGTAGGTTCATACTGAAGACATTAAAACTAAGAAGGAACACATATTGAGTTATGAAGAAACAAAAAAGTGTTAATTAAAACAAAAGTGTTACAGTATCTCTCACCGGACATAAACCCAACTGAGATGGTTTGGGATGAGTTGGACCGCAGTGTGAAGGTAAAACAGCCAACAAGTGCTCAGCACCTCTTTCCAAGACTGTTGGATAACCGTTCCAGGTGATGACTTCATGAAGCTGATGAGAGGATGTCAAGAGTGAGCAAAAAGCTGTCATCAAAGCAAAAGGTGGCCACCTTGAAGAATATAAAATATAAAACATATTCTGCTTTGTTTAACACTTTTTTGTTAGCAACATCAATCTATTTGTGTTCCTTCATAGTTTTGATGTCTTCAGTTTGAATCTACAATGTAGAAAGAAAGAAATATAAAGGAAAACCATCTAGTGAGAAGGTGTGTCCACACTTTTGACTGGTAGTGTGTATGATGTAGAAGATGTTCACAAGCCCAAATGGATTGTATGGGGCTTCTCATTCATGGTAAAATAGCAGTTCACCAAAGAATCTCAACGTAAAGCCTCTGACAGCTTGGCTTTAAGCATTTCCCTCTCTGAATAAATATTCATTACCAAATAAGAACAATATAACAATCTAATGCAAAAAATACATACATTTAGAGATATGAGAAATTAGTATTTAGGACTATTTAGGATCCAGTGATTTGAGAACTTTAATTCAATCACACCGTATGTTCCTCATCAGAAGATTAAAATTATGGGAATCATTAAGAACAGTAATCTACCTACTGGATCTTGAGTAGAGATTGTTTTGTTATCGTTGTCTTAATGAAACTTATAATGCAGAGTTGATGTACGTACAGTATGTTAGGTGTCTTTATGATGCTCATCAGCAGAAGGCAGGACAGGTTTGATCTGGCTCCCAGGATCAGGGCGTTACCGCACCGTCTGTTGCAGGACTCTGTGTCCCCGTCGATGCTTCACATAGTTCTTTATGAGTCTGTGGCTGCGTGTCGTCGTTATGTGGGTCGTTGTGCTGCTCGTCCAGACCGATCAGGGGCTACTGTGTGATACAAAGGACATAAAATGGCTGAAAAGTTTGCTCAGTTATGGTCAGTCCGCAGTGACATATCCACACACATATAAATAGACATTCAACAGAGGAACATGAGCAGTCGGAGGCTTGGGAGTTTTTTTTTGAGAAAGAGACACAAAGACAGAAACAACCTCCTGCTCTCTCTTTTCTCCTCTCTTTTTCCTTCCTGTGCTCCTTCCTCCTCGTCCTGCCAGCCTGTCTGCCCGTCAGTCTGTCCATCTCTTTGATCCTGCCCTCCTTTCGAGGCGCCTCTAAAAACAGAAAGAGAAACACTTTGATGTTCGGTTCTCACAGCGTGACCCCTTTTGACTCAAATCATCCTCTGACTCATACACGCACACAAACACAATGATCGATCTCACTGGTGTTGCTGTCCTAGCGTGACCATCTTGCAGGCACAAGACCCAGAGGATCAATGCGCGTGTGTGTGTTTGTGTGTGTGTGTTTGTGCGCACCTAAAAGAAGGTTTTGCCTGCAGAGGATTAGGCTAGAGGAGCATCAAAGGCACAGTTTGATGCACAAAGTGAATTAAAAGACACACGCACACACACACACCTTCCACTGCAACTATGTCAGCGGGGATGTCAGTGATGTTTATAGAAGACGGAGTCAGTCTGGCCCGAAGGTGAAAGAGTGAAATCGCAGAAAGGCAAAAATGATTTCAGCTCATAGCAACAACAGACCTACAGCTTGTCAAACCGTTTGGTTTTATGTGTCGATTTTTGACATTCAAGGCAGCAACTGTGTGTTTGCTCCTACGCTATAAAGATATATTCAGATAAGCTATGGCACAATAAAAGAAATGGTGTTCATAATACTATACACACTTCTCATATTAACTTGATTTATACATGGCAAAGCATTATTGCAGTTATGCTATGTAATGTTTTATCACATACATCTCTGGGACAGCCAAAGCCCATCGGGCGACATTATCCAAGACTCTGATGCAGAATCAGTCCTCATTTAATTACTTCACCTTAAAAACGTCTCTGATTAACTGTGCTATTCTCCAAAGGGGAAAAACAACATAATTAACTCCATAAGCCTGATTTAAAGTCATTTTTGTATAACGCCGGTTGACCCTCTTCATGCTGTTCAAAGCAATGATGACGGATTAACTAGTATCCCTTCTATGTGGGATAAACTGTAGACCCACAGCACAACGTTCAAGGTTCAAGCTTCCTTTATTGTCGTTGTATAAATACCAAAAGAAAAAAAGAGTTCAAACACAAGGTAATGTACAAATTAAGTTGAATTGTCTACATGTTGAACCAGCCAAATGAGGTCAGATACTTAGATACATTTATAATAGCAACTGTAAAAACTTACATCTCCTGTAAATTACCTAAACAGAGCTCTGTCATTCTCCCCACTGATCACATGTGTGCTGGCTACCACCTTTATTTTGAAATGACATCATGTTATGTTGTTTTCTGATTGGTTGGTTTGTAGACATGGGATCTGGTTGTAATAGAGTGGCAAAGTCCCGCCACTTCCGCTGGACCCCCATGGGACCTTTCGGATTCGGAGCGTAAAAAATGAATGGTGTTAAATGGACAGAAAATGTTCTGATCCCCCAGTCGTTATGCTTTGGATTACACAAATGTTGTTTATAGGCTTAAATTATATTTTTTAACATCAAGAGTTTATTGACAGTTTATTGCGCCATTGTTCAGTTAAATGCTGTTGAGAAAACAGAATGAGAAAGGCTACATGTTATGTCGCGTATGTGACGTCACGTCATCACCCTTTCCCTCCCTTCCTTCTCCATCCACAGTGATTCAACTTTCCACATTTCCCCGACTTATAATGATGTTCCCCTCTTTCTATGCTCTTATCCTGCCCTTGTAAAAAGGCGGTGAAGTGGAGCAGAGAGATCGCCATGTCTGTTGCAGAGACAGCGAGAGCAGCGAAGCTGTAGTTCACAAAGCGGGCTCACACAAAACCGAACATTATCAAAATTCTTCGTGCTAAATTGTCGTCTTCTTTGCGTGAAAAATTATCTTTAAATATCACAAACAACATATGTGAAATCCATGGCACAATTCAAACGGGACCAGAAAATAATTTTTATCTACCCATTGAATCTCATTGATCATTTTTCGCTTTTGAGGACCCATGCACCGGAGACGGACGGGCGGGACTTCACTCTATAGCATTGTGAGATCTCAACTCAGCTGTTTGTTGACGTCTTCCACAGAGCGGACATGGACCTGTTTGGATTGACATCTATGTAACCCTTTTACCACCGGCTCATGTATTAAAACCCACCTTATGTTATGAAGATGAAGCTTTAACGCTTATCAAATGTTTTATGGTAAAAGTCACATCTCAAATAGTAAATATCAGTCTAGGGTAATGTATGATTCTCACTTGTAAATAACCAGGTGGAGACTGCAGGGAAATACACTTGACCTGTAAGTTATCTTAATACTTCAATAGTAAACACCATTCAATAAAACCAAACACAATGATCTCAGTTTTGCGAATGTATTAATGATGCAGGGAAAACACACATCCAAACATTTCTCTTTGGAAGAGAGATATAGAAAATAAAAAAGTATAACCCCGGGGTTTTAGAGTTTTTGTCTTTTCTCAAACTGTCTAATTTTATTTTGAGTGCACTCTTTTCTACCTTCGTTGGCGCGCTTAGTTGGAGCTCATGATGGAAACCTTTTGATACCTGTACTCCCGTGTGTCTGTGAAGTCAGCCAGACCAGGCCGCAGCTGATGAATCGCTCGCTCGTTGTGGTAACGACCGTCTCCGCTCGCAGCAGCTCGCAGCGGCGAACCTCCGTCTCCCACGGCAGCAGCGAAGCGTCCTCTGTGTCCCTCGGCAGCAGCGAAGCGACCTCCGTCGACGACTCTCTGAAGCTCCTCCCGTCCGTGCAGGCGGCGTTTCCCCTCAGCGAGGCCCGTGGTGTTAGCCTAGCTCCTGCTAGCTAACAGAACCGAACTCGTCTTCGTGTTCACAAAACACAAGCAGCGGTGGAGAGTTGGACTAAACACACTCCGAACACGTCGCTCAACTACAGTTCAAAGTCACTCACTCATAACTCCACACTGGCGACACGACATTCCCAAAGTCTCCGCTCTACGCCATTAACACGTTGCTCCTTCTTCTTCCTCGCTCGAGTCTCTCCCCGGAAGTGTAAACATTCAGGTCATGACCTCACGCATGAACTCACGCACGTAATGTAACGTAATAGAATTACTTTTAACTTCTTTTAAAGGCATACACATCCCATGAAATGATGTTTTTAAAGTTACTCATTTTAAACATTAATTATTTATACATTTTAATACCTCGTTTATATGAAATAGTTATTTATGTAGATTTTAACTTCACCATGAACTGGCATTTTATACTTAACTTATTCCCATGGAAATAATGAAATAAATACCACTGATA
Organism: Trachurus trachurus; assembly: GCF_905171665.1. Taxonomy (NCBI): domain Eukaryota; kingdom Metazoa; phylum Chordata; class Actinopteri; order Carangiformes; family Carangidae; genus Trachurus; species Trachurus trachurus. The sequence goes on along the minus strand of NC_139898.1, from coordinate 26,718,547 downwards.
TTTATCAGAGTATTACACTCTCCCCCCACCAAAATAAAAGCATGCCCTCATGACTTTGTACCTTGAAAACATAAAACCAATATGGCACATCTGGTGAGTGAAACACACAATTAAGCAATTATAGGTGTACCTATCCACTTGTAAATACAAGAAACAAACTTCACCGTAGGGGCTGCTATGACACTTGGATGACCTGGGGTGACATAAGTTAACCTTAAAGGAGCCCTCTTTAGTCTCTGAGGTCTGGTCTGAGCGTCAAAGTCAAGATCAGTCTCAGAGTCAAGGTCAATGTCTTCTTCTTGTAAGGGAATGTTTTCCGTCAGTGTTTTGTCTCTTTCAGTCTCTTCGTGGTTCTCACATGTCTCTTGTAGTTCAGGTTCTGTTGTCTCCGTTGACTCAAGTTCATTTCCACTGTCCATTTCAGGTTCCTCCACACATTCCTGTGTTTCTGCTGGCTCAACTGCTTTTGGTTGTCCAGTCAGGTCGCTTAAGAAGATATCCAAATCCAGACTGAATGGTTCCAGAGTATCATCATCCATGTTGTTCCTGAGAGGTTCAATAGTGGAATCATACCACAGTCCATAGTCCTCATCCTCTGAGTCAATGTACTCTTTTCCAACAGGATCACTGGGTCTAATTTCTCTTCTTTCAGAGTCTTTATCTGGCGTTTTCTGTGATTGTGTCTTTTCCTTTTCAGGCTTGTCTGTGTGTTCTTTCTGTTTTCTCTGTCGAAGAACTCTCCTTGTAGGTGTAACATCTGTATTAGATACAGGATCTGGACATATCCTCTTCCCGAGAGACAGGAGGTGATTTCGATGGAGGATTTTGATCGGTCCATCACCATCTTCAGGTTTCAAGCGGAACACTGGTAAGTTCGGCATCTTGCTTTCCACAACATATGGTTTCGATGCCCAGCGATCTGCCAGTTTATGCTTCCCTTGTAATCCAAGGTTCCGTAGTAAGACTCTGTCTCCAGGTAACAACTGTGTAAATCTGATTCTTTTGTCATATCTCTGCTTGTTGTTATGATTTTGCTTGGCAGCGATGGACTCTGCTAGTTCATAAGCAGCCTTCAACTCTTTCCTCATGTCAGAAACGTACTTGAGGTAAGTTTTCTGTTGTGTGCTGTCACTAGAAGTCTCAAAACATAGATCCACAGGTAATCTGGCTTCACGCCCAAACATGAGAAAATAGGGAGAAAATCCCGTAGCTTCATTCGGAGTACAATTATAGGCATGAACCAAATGTATAACGTGCTGACTCCATTTTTTCTTCCTGTTTGGTTCCAGAGTCCCTAACATGTCCAACAATGTCCTATTAAACCTCTCGGGTTGGGGATCTCCTTGAGGATGATAGGGCGTCGTTCTTGATTTTTCAACTCCGAGTGAACTCAACACTTCGTGGACAAGGCGACTTTCGAAATCTCTGCCCTGATCACTGTGCATCCTCTTGGGCAATCCATAATGGACAAAATATTTCTCCAGTAACACTTTTGCCACTGTAGAGGCTTTTTGGTCCTTTGTTGGAAAGGCTTGAGCGTAGCGAGTGTAGTGATCAGTAATGACTAGGACATTTTCTGTGTTGCTCGAATCGGGCTCAATGGACAGAAAGTCCATACAAACGAGGTCAAATGGTCCCTCACTTTGCAGATGAGACAAAGGTGCAACTCTCTTGGGTAAAGTCTTTCTTTTTATGCACCTCACACAAGACTTGCAATACTCTTCGATCTCTGACTTCATCCGAGGCCAGTAGAACCGATCTTTAATCAGGCCGTATGTCTTGTCGAGGCCCAAATGACCTGAGTCATCATGCAGTGATTTCATTACTGTGTTTCTGTACTTTTCTGGTAGCACCAATTGAGAACAGCGTGATTTTCCTGGTGGAGTTACAATGCGATACATTACTCCTTTCTGCATCTTTAACCTGTCCCACTCTCTCAACAGCAAAGAGCAAGCTTGATGTTTTGTCTTGTCAACTTGGTTGATATTGCCATTTCTCAGAGCCGACCACACTTGTCCTATGCCGGGATCTTCCTGCTGAGCGGTTGACAACTCAGTGAGACTCACAACAGGCATATTTTTGACACTCAAAGAAGCCAAATTACAATAAGCTTGTGGGATAGCTTGCGGAGAAATCCCCAAAAGGTCAATGGCTCTTCCAGACTGTGGGTTTCTGTGTTCTGTCACCGCAGACATCTGGCACATGGCTCTCACACCTGCTGCAGGAATGTCTTTCCACTCTGATTTTTGTATTGGACTGGGATGTGGACGACGTGAGAGAGCGTCGGCATCAATGTTTTGGACACCGGATCTGTACCTGAGACTGAAGTCATACGTAGATAGGGCAGCAAGCCAGCGGTGACCCGTCGCGTCCAGCTTGGCAGACGTTAACACGTATGTCAGAGGGTTGTTGTCTGTCCTCACCTCAAACTTAGTCCCGTACAGATAATCATGTAGCTTGTCCACTACCGCCCACTTCAGCGCCAAAAATTCCAATTTATGGGCTGGGTAATTCTTTTCTGAAGGAGTCAAGCTTCGACTGACAAAAGCCACGGGTCTCAATCCTTCACCCTGATCCTGGTACAACACTCCTCCTAGCCCTTCTCGGCTAGCGTCGACATGCAGCACATAGGGGAGCTGAGGATTTGCAAAAGCTAACACGGGAGCTTGAGTAAGCCGTCGCTTCAGTTCCTCAAAGGCCGCTTCACATTTTCCATCCCACCGATGACCAAAGGGCTCTGAAGGGTTGAGGTAAGTATTCTCCTGTTTACCTTTGAATTTCTTTGCAGCTGGTGGGTAACCGGACAACAGTTGGTTCAACGGGTGAGCTACTTTGGAATAATCCTTCACGAAGCGTCTGTAGTACCCACAGAATCCAAGAAACGACCGCAAAGCAGTCACAGTGTTTGGTCTCGGCCATGTGGTTACAGCTTCGGTCTTCTTTGGATCAGTAGAGACCCCATCTTGTGAGATGATGTGTCCGACGTAGGTTACCGATGGCTGACAAAACTGGCATTTATCCAGTGACAACTTCAGTCCTTCATCTCTCAAGCGGTCAAGCACCTTCAACAATCTGGTCTCATGCTCCTCGAGCGTTGCTCCAAACACAATGATATCATCAAGATAAACCAATACCTCAAGCAAATTCATGTCTCCGACAGTCTGTTCCATGATCCGCTGAAACGTAGCGGGAGCCCCTGTCACTCCCTGTGGCATTCTTTCAAATTGGAAGAATCCAGCCGGGCAGATGAAAGCTGTCTTGTCTTTGTCAGAGTCTGTCATTGGCACTTGATAGTATCCACTCCGAAGGTCGAGCACACTAAACCACTTACTTCCACTGAGACAGGCCAAAGCATCTTCAATTCTTGGCACTGTATATTGGTCTGGGACAGTGCGACGGTTTAGAGTCCTGAAATCCACACACATCCTTATTTTCCCGTTCTTCTTCCTCACGACCACAATGGGCGAGGCATAAGGACTGCGTGACTCTGTAATAACACCAGCGTTTTTTAGCTGTGACAGATGTTCTCTCAATGCCTCCACATCTGCAGGCGGCAGCCGACGAGACCTCTCACGAAATGGTTTGTCGTCTGTGGTTTTGATAGTGTGCTGGGTGCTTTTACTGCATCCTACATCAAACTCGTGCAGAGAGAAAGCCTCGCTCCGCTCCATCATTTTTGTCACCAACCTTTCTTTCCACTCCTTAGGAACTGGTGAGTCTCCAAAGTTGAAAGAGGAGGGCGTCAACTTTCCAGGTGGCTCAACATCAGACTCTTTCTTTTCAGGTGAAGATGACACAACGTCAACTGGAAACAGATGAGCTATCGGCATTCCTCTGGTCAAGGTAATTTCTCGTGCCGACATGTTTCTGACTAGAACGGTGATTTTCTTAGCCATCACACCAGTGGAGGTCTGTAACTCTGGTCTCACCAGGAGTTCATCTGGAAACCGTGACTCATTCGCAGGGTCATCAGGTGAGTCCACGAGGATGGTCTGAGTGCTCGGCGCTCCCTGAAACTTTGCTGCACCGGTCACTCTGGCGACTCCCCCAGGCCGTAAGGTGACAGGTTTGGCTTGAGTAAACCACACAGTTCCTCTTTTGTTGTTGTCAGTGTCAGGTGGCAGAAGTGAGATCTCACTGAAAACTTTTCTGAAGATTGGGTGAATGTGCATAGTTCTCACAAAGTTTTCTCCTCCTTTTTCTTTACAGTGGCTAAGCAGTCGTCTCACAGTGGGTGTGTTTGTGCCTACGAGCATGGAAGCTTCACCTCTCACAACTGGGTCGGGACATACCAGCACAAGTGCATCAATGGTCTCACTCACTCCGACGTCTGCTTCCAAAAACTCCAGCCTAAGTGACAAATAGCCATCATAAGGGTACTCAGCAGAACCAAGACCCCATATCTGCAAAGTGCTGATAGACGTCAATGGCAGGTGTGTCAGATATCTGTCGTAGAAGGATCTGTACAGCAAAGTTACTTGAGAACCAGAGTCGAGTATGGCTTTAGAGTAGATGCCTTCAATCTGTACTGACACGACAGAGCTTGGGCCCACTAAGCCTTCAGGTACAGTGTCAATCACTTTTCTTTCTGAGTTTTTACACTTGGTGGAACGTGTTGCAACCACCGGGATGCCAGGCCGTTCCTCTACTGGACCCCGCGGTAGTTTCCCGATTTCTTTGTCAGTTTAATGAGGCGCTTGTTGACTTTGAGTAGGTTTTCTTCACCTTCACATTCTCTCTTAAAATGTCCATCCTCCCCACATCTATAGCAAAATATCCCAGGTTTATCCTCTTGATAGCCAAACCTTTGTGGGGTAGCATTTTTTTTGTAGGTTGTCTTGGCAGGGATTTCTAGTTGTGGACTCTGTGTGTCTGGATGTGATGCAACTGTAGCAGCTTTAAGACTAATCATTTCAGCTTTCATGACACTGATCTCTTGTTTCAGCTTTGCTACTTCAGGATCGACTTCCAGTTCAGGTGCAGGCTTGGAAACAGGAGTTACAGACTGTGACATTACTGGGTTCTTGACATCGTTTCTGCTTTGGAGCATGTCCTCTTCCTCCCTTACCTCTTTTAGCAACTCACTGAAAGAAGGAGGTTCTCGCAGCTTGTGGGTCATGCGGAGACGTAGAGCAATCATGTCTTGTTGCAGTGCTCCTCTCACAACCTGCTCCATCCGTAATCGATTCATGTCAGACAGTGCCACGCCTCCTTTTCTGAAAATACAGTGCAGCAGTTTATCCAGCCTCAACAGGTAAGTAGACAGTTTTTCACCAACACTTTGATATGTGTGTCTAAATTTCACCAGGAGATCAGATGTACTCTCAGTTGTCCCAAAAGCTGTTTCCAAAGCTTGCATGTAGTCATATGAAGTTGCAGTGGGCTTCTGCACTCTTAAAAATCTCACAATGTCAGCAGCTGGACCTTTTAAGCTTTCCACTATCCTCTGTTTCTTTGTATTGTCACTGCATTGCCACTCTTCTAGCAAATGCGCTGTCTGCTCTGCCCAGGCATCATACTCTTCCTCGCCACTGGGCGTAGGTTTCACACCAGAGAACATGCGCAGCTTGCGATAACTCTGAGAATCAGCAGATGTGGTGTTACATTTATCCACTAGGGAGCTGATGGCGTGTATCAGTGCAGTGTTCATGTCAAGGGGTGAAGGTTGGAGTAAGCCGCTAACATCAGTGAGGGTTTTACCTTCAATCTTCAGAAACGACATTAGTTTAGCTTGAAACTCTTCATTTTCTGCAGGAGCGGTGAGCACATGAACAGGCCATGGACCAGCCTCCCCAGGAAGTCCAACAACGTCAGGTAGGGTTTGTTTAGTCAAGTCAGTGGAAGTCTTGATCAGTATAAAATGTGTTTTAGAAGCTACATCAAGATAACGATCAACTATTTCAGACTTCCCAAATACTTTAACCTGACTTAAAGCTGTTAGCAGAACTTCATCTGTGACATCTGGGTCAACATCACTCAAAACAACTGCATTTTCATAAGCTAACTGCTTCCTTTTGCACCAAGCTTCAATTTCAATTGCTTCCATTTTTTTTTTAGCTTCAAGCAGCAAAAACTTCACAATAAATGTTAACACACTTGATAATTCCCCGTTTTTAGCAATGAGGATAATTACATTAGCAGTCTCAGAAAAAAAATTATCTCTCTTTTTTTTTTTTTTGAATAAAGAAAATAAAAAAAACAGGTCAGTTATAACAAAAACACATCCCGGACGAGCCCCCAAAAATGTAACCCTTTTACCACCGGCTCATGTATTAAAACCCACCTTATGTTATGAAGATGAAGCTTTAACGCTTATCAAATGTTTTATGGTAAAAGTCACATCTCAAATAGTAAATATCAGTCTAGGGTAATGTATGATTCTCACTTGTAAATAACCAGGTGGAGACTGCAGGGAAATACACTTGACCTGTAAGTTATCTTAATACTTCAATAGTAAACACCATTCAATAAAACCAAACACAATGATCTCAGTTTTGCGAATGTATTAATGATGCAGGGAAAACACACATCCAAACATTTCTCTTTGGAAGAGAGATATAGAAAATAAAAAAGTATAACCCCGGGGTTTTAGAGTTTTTGTCTTTTCTCAAACTGTCTAATTTTATTTTGAGTGCACTCTTTTCTACCTTCGTTGGCGCGCTTAGTTGGAGCTCATGATGGAAACCTTTTGATACCTGTACTCCCGTGTGTCTGTGAAGTCAGCCAGACCAGGCCGCAGCTGATGAATCGCTCGCTCGTTGTGGTAACGACCGTCTCCGCTCGCAGCAGCTCGCAGCGGCGAACCTCCGTCTCCCACGGCAGCAGCGAAGCGTCCTCTGTGTCCCTCGGCAGCAGCGAAGCGACCTCCGTCGACGACTCTCTGAAGCTCCTCCCGTCCGTGCAGGCGGCGTTTCCCCTCAGCGAGGCCCGTGGTGTTAGCCTAGCTCCTGCTAGCTAACAGAACCGAACTCGTCTTCGTGTTCACAAAACACAAGCAGCGGTGGAGAGTTGGACTAAACACACTCCGAACACGTCGCTCAACTACAGTTCAAAGTCACTCACTCATAACTCCACACTGGCGACACGACATTCCCAAAGTCTCCGCTCTACGCCATTAACACGTTGCTCCTTCTTCTTCCTCGCTCGAGTCTCTCCCCGGAAGTGTAAACATTCAGGTCATGACCTCACGCATGAACTCACGCACGTAATGTAACGTAATAGAATTACTTTTAACTTCTTTTAAAGGCATACACATCCCATGAAATGATGTTTTTAAAGTTACTCATTTTAAACATTAATTATTTATACATTTTAATACCTCGTTTATATGAAATAGTTATTTATGTAGATTTTAACTTCACCATGAACTGGCATTTTATACTTAACTTATTCCCATGGAAATAATGAAATAAATACCACTGATATTTATCAGAGTATTACATCTAAAACATTTTTTATGTTTCTCTCATGATTGACAGTGTCTCAATAAATTATAAATAGCACAGAATAAAGAGACTTCAACACACAATTCAAGAAAGTGAAAGTTTCCACAACAATAACTTAGAAGAGTGTGCTCAGATATGATCCTTCTTCGTCCTAATCATGTTACATTATGTTCTGTGACTCAAAAACATTGTTTGTCACAACATTCGCTGTCAAACGCTGACACATCTTTAACTTGTCTGACTTTTTCCAACCACAGTGAAAATGTCTGATAACAGAAAATAACACAAATCCTGTCATGGTTTATGGTTTTGCAGCAAAATGACGGGCAGTTCCCAGTGATCCAGCTGGTCGGTATGCTGAGGGGCATCGCGTCTGGAATGAGGTACACACCAACACACACACTCTACACACTCTACAGAAATCCATTTTGTTATCAAGATGACGCACAAACTTTTTTTATTTGATTGTTCAGTTGTTATGAGAAGTTAGATTTCTTTGAAACAAAACCAGCTCTGTCACGCTGAGACTTCGTGTGGTGACATCCAATACAGTCTGGTGATGTGTTATAATCAATCAGGCATCAGCAGCTTGAGATGTACTGCCTCCTCCTCCTTCCTCTTTCTCACACACACATACACACACACACAGACACACACACACACAGTCGTACCAACACACACATGGAAAAGACAAAGAGACAAAAACTCCAAGAAAAAAAAAGGTTGTATGGTAATCCAAGCTGTTTAGTCAAGTTTACAACACCACTACTTGTCGTCTTGGCACCTTGATACACAGCTCTCTCTCACAGACACACACGCACACACACACACACACACACACACACACACACTATAGATTCTATCTGTGTTTTATTGCAGGCGTGTAACTGAGATAACACACAAACATGTTCATGTACACAAACATTAAATCCTATTCCTACTTTATCTAAGGTAGCCGGCAGTGATGTCGCACACACGCACACACACACACACACACTGATATGTACACACACACACATGCACACACTAAATCCCATTACCTTTTTATAGTAGCCCAGGTAGCTGGCAGCAGATAACACACACACTCACACAATAAATCCTGCTGATGTTCCAGGTACCTGGCGGAGATGAGTTATGTTCACCGGGACCTGGCAGCTCGAAACATCTTGGTTAACAGTAACCTGGTGTGTAAGGTGTCTGACTTCGGCTTATCACGCTATCTGGAGGACGACACCTCCGACCCCACCTACACCAGCTCACTGGTAAGGACGCACACAAAAACCCACGCACAAACCCACATACTGTAGCGACAGGCAGGCTTAAAGGGATAGTTCAACATTTTGGCAAATTGGCCCATTGCCATAATCCCTATAGTCAGAGCAGTAGGTTCGTTACCTTTAATTGTTGGTACAACCTATTTTTAGAACGGCGAAGCAGAGCCGCGAGCTGCTCAGAGCTACGCTACGGAGGCTAATGGGATTTCTTGGTTTCCCTCATCAAATACACAATCCAACAACTCTAAAACACTCTCGTGGACAAGTTGTGACCTGCACATTCACCACGCTATGAGATAATAACGGAATGTTATGAGACAGAGTTGATTTAGAGGTAAATGCCCTCGACAGGAACGCACATCAGCGGTTTTGCATGAATTTACCTCTAAAACAACTCTGTCTCGTAACATTCTGTTATTATCTCATAGCGTGGTGAATTTGCAGGTCACAACTTGTCCACTAGAGCGTTTTGGAGTTGTTGGATTGTGTATTTGATGAGTTTGATGAGGGAAACCAAGAAATCCCATGAGCCTCCGTAGCGTAGCTCTGAGCAGCTCGCGACTCTGCTCCGTTGTTCAAAAAGTAGCTTGCACCGACAATTAAAGGTAACGAACCTACTGCTATGACTATAGGGATTAAGGCAATGGGCCAATTTACCAAAATGTTCAACTATCCCTTTAACTAAATGTACATTTATGAGGGCGCGAATGTCTCAGTGTCACTTTTGGCCCCAAAGATGGTAAACTGCCTACTAACCTGTCGCCATGGTGATTTTAATAACCGGGCGGAGGTTTCACTCACATTCATAAAGACAACACTAAAAGTCCACTGCTTCCACTAATTGGAAAATGAAATTGCTGAATGGATGAAAAATTGATAACTTTGCAAATGTTAGACCCTGATGACTGGTGGGACATTAAATGGTAAAGTTTGTCCCCGGGGGCGTCTCTTAAAATGGACATTGGCTACGATTGCCAAACTCAGTTTTTCACATGTGTTTCTTCGGGGGCCTCAGCTGTAGTTAGACTCATCTGTGCGTCGAGCTGAATGCTAATGTGAGCCACGTTCACATGTGCACAGTTGGAGACATTAATCTTTATATACAGCCGATGAAGCTGAAAAAAACCACTGGAGGTAAACAAATCTCACAACGCCACTTCTCGCTTGTCCCTGAAGATGTGTCGGTGCTTGCAAGCTCACAAACACTTGTTGATTGTTGATGTTTTCTTATTTCAAGTCCTGAGAGCAAGAGGATTTTAATTTTTTTTTCAATCTTCTTCCCTCTTCCTGGTCGGTCCTGTGCTCTGCCACATTATACCGAGTGATGTTTCCCTCATGCCCCATAGACAATTAGTTTGACCATTCTTCGCTCAGTCATTTAGTCATTAGTTTTAGAGATGTGGTGTCATGAACTTAAGTGTTGGGTAAGTGGACAGTTTAAAGTCTTGGTGGTGCTCTATAAAAGCTCCATGGACCATCATGGTCATTGAGGGGCCAGTATTCTCCATCAGACCGACCTGACGGATGGTTGAAATTGGAAATCCATCCAGTTGTTGGTGAGATATTTCTCTTTGGATGAAAGCGTTGGGAGAAAAAAAAAGCAGTCTGACTGGAGGCATTTTGTGTTTGCTCAAAAGTATTTCTTACAATTTCAAAAGTGTAAAAGATGGTGGTGATAAGAAGCTGCGTTCAGGTCTACGGTGTGACCCTTTATAGCCGTTGTGAAGCTCCAACTGAGATACGACAGTTTGGTTTTGCAGATGCTTTTGACTTTGTAACATCAGCTATGCTCTTCACTCCCAAGGTCTTTGGTTTTAACAGTCATTAGCCTTTGAACAGATGATAAAGGGATAGTCCAACATTTTGGCAAACTGGCCCATTGCCATAATCCCTATAGTCTTAGCAGTAGGTTTGTTACCTTTAATTGTCGGTGCAAGCTAATTTTAGAACGGCGGAGCAGAGCCTCGAGCTGCTCAGAGCTACGCTACGGAAGCTCATGGGATTTCTTGGTTTCCCTCATCAAACTCATCAAATACACAATCCAACAACTCCAAAACGCTCTGGTGGACAAGTTGTGACCTGCACATTCACCACGCTATGAGATAATAATGTAACGTTACGAGACAGAGTTGTTTTCAAGGTAAATTCCTGCAAAACCCGCTGATGCGCCTGTCGAGGGCAGTTTTTCGGCAAGCAGTCTCTGCATTTGCCTCTAAAACAATTCTGTCTCATAACGTTCCGTTATTATCTCAGCGTGGTGAATGTGCAGGTCACAACTTGTCCACCAGAGCGTTTTGGATTTGTTGGATTGTGTATTTGATGAGTTTGATGAAGGAAACCAAGAAATCCCATGAGCCTCTGTAATGTAGCTCTGAGCAGCTCTGCCGTTCTAAAAACAGCTTGCACCAACAATTAAAGGTAACAAACCTACTCCTAAAACTATAGAGAGATTATGGCAGTGGGTCACTTTGCCAAAATGTTGAACTATCCCTTTAAACCTCAGCACTTGGATTTAAAAGTGAAATCCTCAGCCTCTCTCTGTCAGTGTTATTTGCTTTCTCTACTGGTGCACAATCAATCCTTGGATAGGTAGAGTAGAGCCACGAAGGCTCCGCCCATCGCTCATTGTGACGCAAAAGCAGCCTCTACAGGGTGCGGCCCCAGAATTTGGGACACAGCAAATGTATTCCTACGAGAATAAAGTCCGTGTTGCAAATATCTCCCACTCTCCTGGACAGCAGTATCAGCAGTCAGAACCAAGCTTTTGTTCAGTCGGTGCTTTGTCTTCATTAGAGAAGACACAAAAGAAACAAATGTAGATGAACAGTATGTATGTGCGTGCTATCCATCTCACTACACAATCAAACATCTGCTTTGTCTTCTCTCTCTCTTTGTGAGTGCATCTTCTTCTTCCCGCTGTAAAGTGTATATGATCCCACAATGTGAATGCAGCAGGTAACTCATGGGCTCACACTGACTGTACTGTATGACATCAGTCAGACACACATTTCTCATCCCTCTGTCTGGTCCGGATTGTGATGACCGTTACATTAATAGTCACTCTGCACCTTGGTATTTATGACATACTATGGCAGATATACGGGGCTGCCTATAGCCTCCGTTTTCAGTACTGTGTGATGATGAATGTTCTCGTACGCACATCCAGAGCGAAACTGTAATAAAAAAGAATTATTTTTAAAATCAATTTTCCTCATTTTATTCTTTTCCTCTTTTCTTTTCTCTCTTTCCTTGCTCCCAGGGTGGTAAAATCCCGGTGCGGTGGACGGCTCCCGAGGCCATCGCCTACAGGAAGTTCACGTCTGCATCAGATGTCTGGAGTTATGGGATCGTCACCTGGGAGGTGATGTCATACGGCGAGAGGCCTTACTGGGACATGAGTAACCAAGATGTAAGTCACCACCTGTGTGTGTGTGTGTGTGTGTGTGTGTGCGTGTGTGTGAGAGAGAGAGAGAGAGAGAGATGAGGAAAAAGACAGCGATAAAGACAGTCTGTCTCTTGTCGTCTTGTGTTCTCATTGATGTCTGTGACTGTATAAGATTGCGTTCGTTCACCCATATTTTTTTTCTTTTAGTTGCACACAGTATTTCTAGAGAGAGACAGCGTGTGTGTGAGACAGAGAGAGAGAGAGAGAGGGGGGTGGGGGTATGGGGGTGTGATTATTTGTTTCCTTTGCCGTCTCTCACAGCGGGGTGCCGGCATGCCGAGGAAAACACACGGAAAATGAGGACATCAATTTAGGTGTCACAGAAATGTTTGTTCCCTGAAACATCAGACCAGGAGGCGTCAGATTTCTGGTTTCCAGCCGATTTTTTTTCCTCAGAGAATTTCATTTTGTTTTGACAACTTTATTCCAATTACCTGCACAGTACGATCAGTTTGCCACAACATTTCTATACCTTTCTTAAATTCATGCCGGCATCACGTCGATTTTATTTTTAAGTGGTTTGAAATTATATTTATCAATTATATTAGACCTCAGTTATCTTCTTACAAAATACACGTGTACAATTCTCTGCTCTTGTGTTAACATAATATGAAAACCACTCTTTTATCCTTTCTTTAGGCTGAGTATTCAATTTTACTGTTTAAACCTAAAGGGGATCATGAACAGCACATGGAAAAGGAGGTTCCACAAGATTGGATTGCTGACGTTTTTATTTTTAGGTTTCTATTTCCGAGAAGAAATGTGATACACAGATTATAGTTAGTTTTGGCACTAAACCCCACTTCAAAGCGTCGAGGCTCTGAATTCCTATTCTTGCTTTCTGAAACTATAAATCTAATGACTCTGACACGGAGTAGCCTGGGAATTTTACAAGCTGAACAAGAGTTCCAACTTTAAAATACATTTTTTTGTTGCTGCAGAAAATTTGCCAGCGCACTACCGAGTGAGTTCAGTTGAGTTTATCATCTGGAAAATATGCTTAAAGCGAAAGCTCCTTTTTAAAAAAATGATTTAGAGTTGCTGTCTTATTTCTAAAAGCACATTTTTTAAAAACTCCAGCTCCATTTTAACCTGCTTTGGATCCCATTATCTTATATGTGGAATTTTTTTTTCTATCTGGTTATCTTTCCCACTGATGAGGAGTTAATCAGTGATGAGATCTGCTTCCGACTATAAGACAGAAACACATTTTCATCTAATAAACGTAAATCAGTTCCTAATTTTCATCTGCAAGGAACCATTTCCCCCGTCTAGCATTTAGATCACCTTAACCATCTCATACTCGCTCACACGCCACCGTCTATCTCTCTCCTCCCCACCCCCCTCCCTGTGCAGCCTCACCCTTCATTCCCCCATGGTTGCTCCAGAGAGAAATGGAAGCAGCCAATACAGCAGTAATGACAGAGATTCAGTATAATGACAGAGACAGTTTTATAATGGCACAGAAAGTGTATAATGATGGAGAAAGTGTGTGTTACTGCTATAGCTAACGAGGGTCTGTTGGGGCATTAACTATGCATGAACCTCACACCCTAAACTCACACATTCTGCACACACACACGTTAACCACACGCATGCAGGCAGTGACACGTTAAAAGGCGCACACACACATAAAAAGGCACACATACACACATACACACACCCAATTTCAAAGAACACGGAACGGTGAAATTGTCAGTGGAGCCGCCACAGGTGCTGTGTTCGACATGAATTAATCATGAAAGAGACCTGTGATGTTTCACTACACTTGCTGCTATTGTGATTGACAGCAGTGCTTAGAGAGAATTTGTGTGGCACAAAGCCTGAGAAGTGTGTCGGGGTCAAGTAGAGTTCACCCAGCGAGCAGACAAATCCCCGGCGATGCATTTACAGTAGAATCGCTGCGACTCCCTCGGCTTATATGGGCTTAGACATACACTGACTTGGTCTTGTAAGTTTAAATGCCAGAGAAGGAGAGGTGGGGGAAAAAAAACAGTTTTTATTTTTCATTTTCCTTTTCTTTTCTTTTTTTTTTGGCACTTTACCCTTCATAATGGCACAATCTATCATTAAAATGTGAACAAAAACACAGCAGCGGCTCCAAAAACTCAAAACACCAAGCACAGAGTGTTTGGACTCGGAGGCTTGAATCACTGGCAGAAAAGGTGGAGTTATAACAAGGTCAACGATCAAAGCTAGAAGAGGTGTACAAGTCCAGGGGGGTAAAAAGCAGGCATGCAGACGTCCAAAAAAAGACAGGGGTCATAAACTGATGCCAGGAAAACAAGACAAAAGGCTGGAATGCTTTGGCAGGAAGGCGTCGTGGAAAACCTGGCAGCGCTCAGGCTGAAGAGAGGTTAAACCTGGGGAAGATAATGAGCGAATGAGGAGCAGGTGTGCGGGTGAACGTGGAGGTCAGGTGATGAGGGGATGGCAGAGTGAAAAGGAAAAATAACAGATGCAGGAAATGCAAATATTGACTGCAAACGAAAAATAGTATAATTACAAAAAAAAAAAAAAAAAACGATGATGCGCGGCAGAAATTACAACATAAATGGATTAAATAATGGTAATTTTACTTTTTGGGTTATCCAACTGTACTGTAATAACAATAAATTCAAAGTAAAAGTAACTACAGTGTTATTGTTTAAGCCATTTTTAAGCAAACGTACTAAGTAGCTGAAGATCAAATGTGGAGCTTTGTCTTACATTGTGGTAAACTGATATTGGACATCGTAATGTTTCAATTTTTTAGCATTACCCTACATCTTATCACATTCATGTACTTTTTATTCCTTTTTTTAAATTTCTCTTTGTGTGGATAGGTGGTCATTATTCAAAACTAGTAGTGAAACAAGGTCTGGTGTGGTTCTCTTTCAGTCTGCAGTCAATTACATATTTATATTTACATGTATTGATCTATTTCTATATTTATTTCCTTATTTATTTATTTCAATATTTATTTGATTGTTTATGAACTTATGTTTCTACAATATTGATTGAAAGGATGTGCCATACAAAGGCAGCAAGTTACTATTTCAGACAGTCTGTGATGTTCACAATAATTAAATTCTGCACCTAAAGGTATGCTGACATATTTAGCACAAAGTCCCTGCAGTACAGAATCCCTGCCTAAAAGTTTTTCTCAGAAAAACCTCGAAAGATCAGTATCTCCGTCAGAAGCTGCAGCAGCATAATGAAATCAGAGGCTTCTCTGTGTAAAAAAAAAAAAAAAACTACCTGCCTCCACATCACAGTCTGCAGCAGGCGTCACTTCTTCTGCAGCGATGAATATCTGGATAATACTGAGTGACTGCACGCTGTGTCAGGATGAAGCTCTCAAATGGAAATTGAATCCTCTTAACTAATCCAAGTTTTCATTTTTTCCTGCAGTTTTAAATAAAAGCCAAATGAGGCAAGATCCTGTCTGTAAAAATACACCTGTCCTATCAGCCCAAAATATCACAAGGAGCTGCTGCAGCGGAGCAGACAATCACATCACGCCCATACTCGGGTCTTGTTTGCCTGGAGGGAGTCGCATATCAAAATATATAAGTGTCCCCTAAACATCAGCCAGAGAGCCAGACTCAACTTTGGATCTGATGTCACACCCTTTTGATACCCTAAGCATCACAGACCAGCACCACGCTGCGTGCAGTTTATTGATGTCACAAGATTAAATTTCTTTCAAAATATTTTCTCCCCTCTGTCATTTATAGCTCCCATTTCCCAGACCAGAGAGTGGGCTGGTTTAAAAAAAAAAACACACACACAGAAGAACTTTCTGCTGCCTCTTGATATTTGTCAAATATATGTCAAAAAACAAGCATTTTTCTGAATTTATATCCCCAAATCCCTCATCTTATCTCTTCTGGTGCGACATGAAAGTCATTTTTTATATCCTGCTCTCGGGGACATAAACATAAACCTTGGCTAATCAAGTCTGATTATGGGAACCCAAACTTCAAACTTCACATTACAAAAGCAGCCTAAGTGTTTAGAATTGATCCATTTCTCCCTTTTTCTCTGCTTCCTGATCCAACGACGTGGGTGATGGAGGTGTGGGTGGAGGCAAACATCCCTTCACAGTTGAATGGCGGGGTTGCATTTAGCTGTTGTTCCCCAGAGAACTCGCTCGCATGGCTCCCAGAGCAGCGGCTGCTTTAAAGCGATCACATCCTTCGCCATTTGATCAAATCCTTCCAGAAATTACACCCCACCGGCACATTTCAAATCAATTGACACCGTGTTGCACAATCGGGAGACTAAACGTTGGAGCACCAGATGTGAGGTATTGATTACAGCAGCTTTAGGTGTGTAGAATGAAAGTATAAATAGATCAATGATGTTTCAATATTTTGTATCATCATCTCCTCCTCTCCTTTGTCGTCCTCCCTTTTTTTTCTCCCAGGTGATAAACGCCATAGAGCAGGACTTCAGGCTGCCTGCACCGATGGACTGTCCAGTGGTGATGCACCAGCTGATGCTGGACTGCTGGCAGAAAGACAGAAACGCTCGGCCAAAGTTTCCTGATATCGTCAGCATGTTAGACAAAATGATACGCAACCCTGCATCTCTCAAAGCCGGCACCAACAACGTGGCCCCCGGGTGAGGAGAGATACAAACTCATTTACATACACAAACTCACTCAACCCCTCTGTTTTCAGCGATACACTGTTTGCTTGTTTGTTTTTTAACTTCTCTCTATATCCACTATAATATCCTCTCGCTTCAGGCCTCCCCATCATCCCTTGTTAGACCGCGGAGCTCCAGACCTGAGCAGGTTGAGCTCGGTGGAGGACTGGCTGGCTGCTTTGAAGATGACCCAGTATCGAGACTCCTTCCTGGGCTCCGGCTTCACCTCCCTTCCCCTTGTCACGCAAATCACAGCCGAGTAGGTCCACACATTACACCGCCGTTCTGTTCTCTTGTCCACCTGCCTTTTCTTCCTGCCTGCGTCTCACGCTGCTCACCTGCCAAGGCGCAGTCTTGTTAGCTGGATGACTGGCAGCCGGTTGGCCGACTGCTGGTCTAATTGCGCGCCGGCCTGTCTCTCTTTCTCAGCGAGCTCCCCGTCTTACTCACCGGCCGTCCTTCATGTTATAAAATGCTATGAGCACCTTCGCTGAGCATCAATACATCACTGTCTAATAAATAGCTGACTCTTCTTACCCAAATGAAACCACTCTGCTCTGAGTGGGGTTTCTGAAAGGTAGGACCTCGTTTCCCACGGTGTCTCTCTTTCACACATCTCTTCTCCAAACCTCATGTCTCTGCTTGAGGTTTGTTCTTCACAGTTTTATCACTGAAACAGGTGTTTTTTTCTATAATGTTTAATTCCCAACACCATCTGTCACTGTGGGAAAAAAAAGTTTTTGCTTTGTTTACTTTAGTAATGAAGCCACTATAGATTTTCATTTTGTCAATGACTTGATCGCTGTTTTTTCCAGGCAAATATTCTATGCAGTACTGTACTGTAAGGTTTAGATCGACCAAGCCTTTAGCCAAGACCTCTAAACTCCTCAGTCAATGAAAAGCCAACCAGAGGGTTTCCACCATCACCTCTGGCCGAGGCCCCGGCGTCAGACTTAGCTCTGCACCGTGACTGTGCACTCCTCCTAAACAGTTAGACTGAGTCAGACATAGGGGATTAATTCCCCCACAGGGATTAATTAAGTACATTTTAACATAGTACAAGTGTGGAGACAGCAGATAAGAGCCAGCGAAATAACTTAGAGACACTGCTCATGCTACTTGGGGAGGGATGGATCAGAAACTTTACAAAACTTACTCTTTAAATTATTCTATATGACCATGTGGGATGTTTAAAGGGATAGTTAGCAGTAGATAGCAGTAGGTTCGTTACCTTTAATTGTCGGTGCAAGCTATTTTTAGAACGGCGGAGCAGAGCCGTGAGCTGCTCAGAGCTACGCTACGGAGGCTCATGCGATTTCTTGGTTTTCCTCATCAAACTCATCAAATACACAATCCAACAACTCCAAAACACTCTCATGGACAAGTTGTGACTTGCATATTCACCACGCTATGAGATAATAACAGAACGTTACCAGACAGAGTTGTTTTAGAGGCAAACTGCCCCCGACAGGAACGCGCACCAGCGGTTTTGCATGAATTTACCTCTAAAACAACTCCACCAAAGCATTTTGGAGTTGTTGGATTGTGTATTTGATGAGTTTGATGAGTGAAACCAAGAAATCCCATTAGCCTCCGTAGCGTAGCTCTGAGCAGCTTGCGGCTCTGCTCCGCCGTTCTAAAAATAGCTTGCACCGACAATTAAAGGTAACAAACCTACTGCTAAGACTATAGGGATTATAGCAATAGGCCAATTTGCCAAAATGTTGAACTATCCCTTTAACCATGTGCTGCTTGTTCAGTCCGTTTAAAAGCAAATTGCCCAGATGCCACATCAGATCAGTAAATTAAATTATTCATGTATCTGAGTGGAGGATGTACCTTTTGAATTAAAAGAGGTTAAATCCTGTGAGATATATGGTAATTTAATGTGACTGTAGTCTTTGATTTATTTATTAAAATCCTACACATAACACTTTTAATTACAGTCTAGTTTATATTAATAATCTGGTGCTGATGATTCATCCTATATGTCTTATATAAATATCTATATATCTGTGTCTGTCTCTCCAGGGACCTTCAGAGGATCGGAGTGTCTCTTGCCGGCCACCAGAAGAAAATCCTGACCAGCGTTCAGACCATGAGACACCACGCTGACGACCAGTCTCCCACCGAGTCCGTGTAGCGGCGCGCAGGAGCGATACAGTATGAAATCTTGTTACCAGTGTACATACAGTCTGTGAGGGAGCAGGCTGTCATCTCTACAATTCTTCCTTTTTACTCTCTACACTCTCTCTACACTTCAGTTTGCTGCTCGTGGAGATCTCGACCACTTCTCATGTTTTTAAACAATAGCCAAACCGTGGCCATTTATGTGTCTGCACGGCCGCATCTCTCCTTTTTCTCCGGTCACTGGACGTCTCTCGTGACATTTGGCTTTTCAGACTTAACTTTAACAGACAGTTGCAAGAGCCAGCGACTGAAAACAAAAAAAAAAAACAAAAAAAAAAAGAAAAGACTACTCTCTGGATTTTCTGTGTTACAGTCTCTGAAGTGGCTCTGCAGTCACAAACCCCCTCCCCTCTCATACAACATCTGCAAGATCTCAATGGTGGAAGTTTTTCTTTTTTTTCTTACCAACTTGACACTTTGATTCCAGGACAACACGGCTTGGTTTTCTGGTTTTCTGGTTTTCTGGTGTTTTTGCGTTGAGGATAAATCGCTCACAGATACGACTGTGAGGACTGTGTGAGCAGACGTTTAACATGATTGGACCAAAAGCCTGGCACACGCTCTGTGAAGCTGTGTTTCTTGTGACAAGACCCAGAGCAGGCCTTGTTATCTCCACTATGTTTTTGTCCAGCGTGTTGGTGAAAGTTGTTACCATTTGAATCCAGACAGGAGCCAACAGTTTAAATGGCACGTTTTTTTTGTTTTTTGTGTTGTGGTTGTTGTTGCTGTATGTTTTATTATATTTTTTTTAATCCTATCTTCATATTGAAGAGTCTGTACATATTATAATATAGGATATTTATTTCCTATATGCTCATTTGCTTCCTCCTCTGCCAACAGCATCGGACAATTAATTGTCACAGGAGCATTTGTGAGTTCTCTATGATTATCCTCCTCTGCCTGACTCATCACTGGAACTAACTTTGAAGTGCTGTGTGGACTGCGGACTTTTAAAAAAAGAAAAAGAAAATAGGGTTTCATAGTGCTATTTTTTTGTACTTTCCATCCAACCATGAAAAGATAAACTCTCGCATGCAGAGAGCAAGCAAAGCCTGTCCTACTTAGAATACTTAATTCAGGGGAAACTCATAATGGATGATGTGTTACAATCAGCACTAATGCCCTCTGAGTAAAGCCAATTATGGATCAGAAAACGGCACCATAATCAGATAAAGAAGTATTATACCATACCAGGGTAACAAGCTAGGAGGAAAGGAAGGAAGGAAGGAAAGAAGGGAGGAAGGAAGGAGGGAAGGCAACTGCACACTTTGGAGGAATGGAAGAAGAAAGGGGAGCTTAAGAGACTGTGGGTATTGAGTCATTACCAGCTGCTGAGATGCACCTGTTATGAACGCACTGCAGTGGCCAGAGAATCCCAAAAGACAGAAAAGGTATTGTCATCCAATGTTCTTGTGATTTGGCTGAAAACCCCCGCAGCCGACTGCCAGTCGAGCATCAATACAACACATGAACAACACCGAAAATCCAATGCTCATGTTCTGTCCACGCATGAAACAAATCTCATTTGAGTCGGAACTGTATGGCTGCCGTCCAGATGGTAATCATCACTCTACAGCAGGCAGGCAGGCAGACAGGCAGGGTCCTCACTATTAATTTGTTTTTTTGTTGGGTTTTTTTTCTTCTCTCCATTGGCTGGTGAACATGTCATTGTTGTCAGAGTCTGTTTTGACAGTCGCATTTCCCCAACTGACATCACTGATTAATACTGTGGTGTCAGTTTGCAGATGAAATGACAGGAAGTGACCTATACATGTTCTCGTCTGTGGACAGGAACCTTTTGACGACGCCGCGCCTCACACGACACGCAGAGGCGATAGAGAGAGAGAGAGAGATGAAGACGGTGAAACAACAAGACGCCGCCTGGTCATTTGTCATGTTTTAATACGTTAATGTGATGTTTTAGACTTGACTTATGTGATATCACGAAGGTCTGATCTCACTCGGTGGAGACGAGAGGCGCTGGGAGATCTCTCTTTCATCTCGGCGCCGAGCAGATTACCAGCTGTGAAACAACAGCAGGCTTCTGCTTCTGCCCTCAGCCTCAACCTCTGGTCATGCGTGTGCACCCACATCCCAAGGATTACCGGTTTCGATTGGATGTTATGATTTTATTTGTCATCCGCTGTGAGCTGTGCTGCTCACGGTGACGTGAAGCGACAGTGTTTAGTTGTTGTTTGCTTTTTTTTCTCCGAACACTTTTTTTTCCTGCAGAACGATGCGTTTGTGTGTTCGTCTCGCACCACCGATGATCTCCTACTGCCGGGACACTCTGCTCTGTTTTATTTATGAAAGTTGTGACATTGAGTGGTCCGTTTCCTATTTTAAACCTCCCAACATTTCAGGTTCCACTTTTCGGCGAAACTCGACTGGCAATTGCGGCGCGACCCGGAATTGCATTTGTTGCCTGGCAACAATAGCTTATTGAACATTTTATCAGAAATTATTGAGATCAACTGGGAGAGAGTCAGTGGTTCAGAGGCGTAATACGTTGTAAATAGATGCCTCTGGAAAAACAGTTTCAGTGCTGGCTCGGGGGTTTAATAAAGAGTGAGATGACTCGTGTGCCTAAAAGCTCATATTAAGCGCCACCTAAAAAAAAATTGTCATGCAGAGGAAATGAAAGCTATCAGCACAGGCAGGTATCTTAATCCATTATGTAAAATCTGCAGCAGCTCAGTGTGATGTGTCAATTCTTTGCTTCATATTTTTGTCTTCTGATATTTAACAAGGTTAGATGTGAGTTTTTCAGAGACATTTCACATGTCACTGTGTCAGTGTTTGTGGGGCGGGAAAAAAAACAAAACAACGCAGGCAGAAATGTACATGTACAGCACGACTTGTATTTACATACCGCGACTGACGTGTAGTCGGTTCGAGCACAAATCTTCACCACAGAGACGAAATCTCAGGAACACAATGGAACATGTTGCTGCATTTGGTAAATCCTGGACTGTAAAGAAAGATGAATCCAAGATGAAGCCCATACTGTAAAGAGTTAATGGAGAAAACAGTTTTTCATGCGAGTTTAATGAAGTGTTTATTAAAACTTAAATCCACGCTGAATCGAGCCCCTTTAAAGAGAGAAACATATCAAAAACCTTTATGTTGTGTGTGTGTGAGTCAACACAGCATCTGATTGTGTCTTTGCTGAATATCTGGACACATCATCTAGTATGAACTTCATGATTTTTTTTCCTATTTAGATTAGATTAGATTAGATTGCCTTTATTATCATTGAAAGAATTCAACAAAATTTACGTTGCTGCTCCACTGTGGTACCATACAACATATAAGACGAGATAAGTATAAAACATGAAACACATAAAAACATATCACATGAGACAAGATAAGTATAAAAACATATAAAACATATAATTCATAGTCATGGAGATTTGTAATGTTTCGTCAACGTCCAATAGAAGATGGCATTTTTGCTGTTGTTTGACTTTAGTCCCCCAAAAAGACCCTCATTAGGGCAGCCCCGAGTACAGCTGGTCCACTGACAGAGTGCCCACATTCTTTCAGTGCGTTTACACAACATAAGCTCAATACATCCACACTTTTCCTATTCATACCACCCTACACATGACATATGACTGTACTTGCACTTGAAGCAACATGTTACACACATAAACTGAGTTGTATTATCCAAACCAAACAACACAGAGTGTAAAATAAACACAAAAATGTTGCCGCCCCATGTCGACCTTTTAAAGATAAAATGTTGCTGTCGATTTGACACCATTTTGTCACCTAGGCGACGCTCAGAGGCAGTGGAGTTGCCGTTTGATTGACAGGTGCATCTGTGCATGTGTTGGCGGGTTAAATGTACCCCGTGGAGTTTTCTCTTATAAATTGTTTACGCTCAGAGTTTCTCACCTGAACACACTGAGTTTGTCTTTGATAAATTCACAGAACCATTTTTTTTTTTAATCTCCTCTCTTTACTTCGATGTTGACTAGATAACCATCCTCTTCACTGGATGGACAAATTTGATATCGACTTGTTTTCAAGTTTTGATTTGCACTGCGTCTACAGTGGAGTGTCGGCTACCGACTACTTCCAGGAATCACTTGCTTGAATGACAGAGTTTATCTTGCTATAACGGTGCAGGTGACTTTTTTTTTTTGATTGCTCACTGCAGCTGCTGAGAAACCTGGACTCACTGTTGTTTGTCATTTCCTGTACGGACCAAGCTCTTGACCTCTGCAGATTTGCTCATTTACTCGACAGGCAGTGGACTCAGTGCTTATTAGCCTTTGGATGCTTTTCCTCCTGCTGCCTGCAAAGTTTGGTTGATAGTCACACTATACTTCCACTGTCTGTTACAGTTAATGATTATTGTGCACTGTGGCTGTGTAGCCTGGGCAAACTGGAGCAGTGCAAGACTTGAACTTCCTGACACCGGCGTGCTGCTGTGCTGTTGAGGGTTTTGGTGCATTACACAGCGTTGGCACTGGCAGGGATGTATATTGCATCAGCCATGTGCTTGTGTGCTTGGATGTGCAGGAAAATGGAAGCCTCTTGAAAAGTATTAATCCATATTGCTACTAGAGGTTAAAAACTCCACAGGGTGTAAAGTGTGGAATGGATTTGAAACACAGAGGCTGTTTTAAAGTTCAGTTCTCCCTTTAAAGAAAAGGCAGACCTTGAACATGCTGCATATGTTCTGCTTTGTCATTCATTAGGACATGATTTTGTTATGAAGCATGCATGACACTTGATAACAATGCCTGTGGCCGCAGCCCACCTCCCTTTTTTTTTGTAAAAAGCTCAACATTTTATTTTATGCAGCTTAAATGTATTCTGCTCTGCTGGGAGCTCTGTCGATGGAGACGACTGTGATGAATTTGTCTCCATTCATTGTTGAATGGCGGTAAAAATGGCAGCTTCAGACAAAAGAGCTCACTCTTTGATTCAGAGCGACTGACATCAAAACCTGACATTTACTGCAGATGTTTTAGATGGAAATCTCAATTCAGACTCCTGGTAACCCCGTGGATGGAAATATATCAACATGATGTCACATTATGTTTGGCCAATAAAGCACAGATATGGACCACTGAACAACAAACAGGCCCAGAAATGCAAGGTGCATCGCCAGAAGCTCCACCGAGTGCTTTAGGGTGGATTTATCTTTTAATTGCAGTTATTTTCTGGGAGCTGGACGAGCTCGGCTGCTTTTCTCCTCTCCTGTTGCTCTGGTGTAATAGATACTGCAGGGGGAGGCTGCTAGATGCGAGGAATCGAGTTATGAAGAGAGGGGGAAAAAAGTGAAAGGGAATAGGTAATAGAGGGGGCAAGAGGAGACGGGGAGGATAGAAGAACAGAGACAACGCAGATGGGGGGTGGGGGCGCGAGAGGCAAAGCTCGCCTCTCGTGTTTGAATAAAAATGAGGCTGGGTGTGGAGAGATTACTCTTTCTCTTTTTGTCTCTCCCCGCTTTGCCCGGATGTCCTCTTTTTCTTCTTCTAATGCCCACAACCTCTCTGTACAACTCGCTCTGCTTCCAGTCTGTCTGCATTTCCTCCCGTCTCCTGTGACAGTTTAAAGGCAAGCCAGTGGAGCAATCTCTCTATGTTAGATGAAATATTTCCACAACCATTTTAAACTTATATATTGGCAAGTTTCACCAGTGCACAAAAAAAAGCGGCTGTTGTTTTATTGTGAGGATTTATTTCTCACAAAACATTTCCTGGACGGATTGTCGTGACATTTTGTTCAGATATCGATGATTATAATCACCTTATCTTTACCACCACAGATGACATTTTTTTAAGTTTTAGTGAAATGTCTTGGATTCATCTCGGTTGTCATGTGCCACAGCCTCGGTGATGTGATCTCTTAACTTCCGAAAGTTGAAAGTTGAGGCCAGAAGAATGAATGTCATTCGCATCTGTTCTTTGTGCTAATTGACACATAAATGCTAGTATGCTAAGTCGCTAAACAAGGTAAACTTTTTTTTTACCAGTGAGTTAGCATTGTCATTTTGAGTATTATTAGCATTAGCTTGTAGTTCAAAACACAGTTAAGCTTCAGAACAGCATCAGAAAAGAAGATAGAGTCAAAATCGAACTTGCTCCGCCCTAAGGAAAAGCTGGCAAAGACCTCTTCTGGCAAAAAAAGAAAGGAAAATGAAAAACCTTCAGTGTTTTGTTGCAGTTTACCAGAGGAGTTTTTTTTTTTTATCCCAAAACTGTGAACACAAATGTTGCTCTATAGCGTGAAGAGACTGATCTCTCATTTCAACCGATTTATCTTTGATCCATGTGTCCGGTCGGTCACAGTGTTTTCATCAAAAACAACCTGAACTGAAACAGTCCAGCTGTAAAACACCCTTTTTGATAGTTTTATTTTTTTTCCATGTTAATTTATTTGCTTCCTGTGGCTTGCCATACTGTTCAGTATGTATGTAATGTACGGTTTCTCTTTAAAAAAAAAGAAAAAAAGAAAAAACAGCTCAGTAATCAGCTGTGGTCTGCCTTTCTCTGTTTACCTACAATACTGTTCTAGGTGTTACAGCTCATATAGTCAGAGCATCCCACTGTAATGTATAATAATACTGTAATATAATGTGAGTATGCGCACGCCTGTGTATCGTTGTGTGTGTGTGTGTGGGGGGGTGTGTGCGTGCGTGTGGATGGGTGTGTGTGCTGTTCAGTGTACAGTAAAATGTTTGTACATCGTGCGTGTGCGAGTTTGTAGCTGTTAACTTTCTGAATCTAACATTTACAATGCACTGTTTGTCAATAAAGAAGACAAATCAATCAAATGGCTTTTGGCGATCAATGCGCAGACAGAGCTCAAGATGAAGGACACTCAATGTAATTAAAGGCTTTCTGCCCTATATTTTATTGTGTTGAATAGAAAACAGTGAAAAGAAGTAAAGATTTGTTATTTGTTTGGAATTAGTGTTTTTTGTTTTTTTCACCGTTGCAGCCTGAATCCATCGACCAATCATCTGCCTTGTGTCAACAGTCCAGGGTTGGCGGTGGTGTAACTGTGTCTGGTATGTCTTCTTAATGCCAATCAATCATGGTTTGATTACCACAGCCTCTCTGAGTATTGTTGCTGACCATGTGAATCCATTTATGACCAACGATTTAATGCTTCTTCTAATCTAATGGCTACTTCCAGCCTGATAACGCTCGCCACAGTCTTTTTTTCTTCTTTTTTTTTCGTGAACACATGATGATGAGTCCGGTGTCCCTCAGAGGCCTTGGCAGATCTGAGTCCAGCAGAACACAGCATGAATGTGAGAGTGATGATGATGATGAAATAGCGTCAACATGGAGCAGGATCTCAGAGGAACGTTGAATCCATTCACCATGAAGCAGTGAGGGAGCCATATAACTCGGCTTGGTGAGTGTGTGTTTGTTTACATGGAGCTAAATCTTCTTCTTCCCTCCCTCCCCTGTGTCTGTCCTTCATCTTGAAGGGTCAATACTTTCTCCTCTCATCTGTTTTCGGTGACGTCAGACGGAAAGAAAAACAGACGAGTTATTGTGATTATTTGTGCACATTTGGGTCCTTTGAGAAAATAAAAACCAAGGTCAACAGAATGAAACGTTCAAAAACTGACTTCAGATAATGAAGAAAGTCGTTTCAAGTCCACCCAGGATGTGGTGGATCAGTGTGTAGGTCATACTGCTAATAATAATAATAATGGAAATGCTCAATATTCTTTGATGTTCACGACCGGAGGCAACATTAAACCTAAATTTTACCTGCGATACTGTACGAGAGAGAAATTCCTCAGTAGATTACAGGAGACATCTGCATTCAGAAAAGTAATAAAGAAGGTTATAAAACTCCTTAATGAGTTCTACTTTTATGCCATCACACTAAATTAATCATTCATGGGAGGAAGAGTCTGTCTTTTTTTTTGTCAGTGAGGGGGTGACTCATGTTTTTGACTGTAGCTCTTTGTTGATAGATGGCAAAGTTTACAGCCTGTGAGCAGGACTTTTGAGCGATACAGCGGCAGTGCTCGGAGCGTCGGAGGCATTTAACACTGCTGAGCTGACAGAATTTACAAAAGCTGGAGAAAAAAAAAAGAAATCATGAGGTGGGGGTAAATTGAATCACATTTAAAGCTAGATTCACTAATAAAAGAAATCCATTACCTGACAGCCTGTAGAGCTTGGTGCAGTGTATTATTCACAGCAGTGAGGGCCCCATCAATTCATGTGAAACAGATTAACAGCACAGGAACTATTGCAAATTGCTAATGAGCGCCATGAATACAAGTTAGGAGTATAATTGACATAAACCCGTTAACTGTAGCTAAGTGACAGAGAATGAGATTTTATTACAGTGATGGAGGGTGGCCTATATGAGTAATATAAAATAATTAAAATCACAATATATCCCCTCCTAAATGTAAAATAGTCGTCAGGTGTGCCCCTCCAAAATACGTCTCCTAAACTAACAATGAATTCGTCCCACTGACGGGAATTATGTGCGCCACTAAAATCTGATTTATCTTATTTCTCCACTGACGTGCTCCTAAAAACACAACCGAGAGCTTCACTGTTGCACACTATCAAGAAAGCAGCTGCACGGTTTATTTTAGGGTTGTCAAAGTTGACGCAATGATAACACGTTAATGGAAATTCATTATAACTCCACTGTTTTTTGGACCAATAGATTCATTTCCAGCCACTGACTCAAACTATTTGCTAACAGTTAGCACAGTTGGTTAATTTTATTATGTGCAGTGTGAGGTCTTTGAGGGTTTCTGAACAGTATTTGTCATAGTTTTTGGTTCGTGTAATTGCATTTGCACAAAGAAATTACATTTGTCCACTATTAAAAACGTGAAAAATACTCCTTTAAGTTAGATTTTGAACAAATTAAAAAATGTGTGAATAAGTTGCAATTAATGTTGATTAACTACAGACACTCATGCCATTAATTGTGATTAAATAACTAAATTGAATGATAGACATGCTGTTGTTGGACCTAAACCTTCCTAAAGCACCAACTGTGAATGAATACGCAGTTTAGAATAGGCTCCAAGAAACACACCATTTGTATGTTTGCTTAGAAAATGATAATGCCCATGTGTTTTAGACTTTTCTCAGACAGCGAACCTGCTTTTAAAGATTTATGTGTTTAAGATTATCTTTCGTATTGTCCCCAAACATCTGGCCCATCCATGGGAGTAATACACAACACTGTGTGACAAAAACAAGCATTTTGTGGTGAAACACTCACAAAAACAATAGTGCAATAAGAGTGCATAGTCTTAAAAATTACATATTTATGTGGAAACGGATTCCAAAAGAGCCTTTCACCTAAAACAACACAATACAACTGCAGCATATCTGCAGTTTATCCTGATAAAGAGCCTTTTCCTCCTCTCCCATCCTTCTTTTAAGTAACTGGCTCATTGAAATGTCGTCTCCACATTTACAAAGTCAGTATCCATTTGATCTAAGTAGGAGAGATGATGCACAATTCCCGGTAAAGCAAACAAAAGAATTCATTTTCTAAGTCATTTAGACAGCACACTGTACAAATCTGCTTTTGAACCGTCCAGTTTCTTCACCAGAAAATCAGCTGAACGCACAGATCTTTGCTTTTTAAATAAATTACACACACACACTCATTCCCAGTACCATATACTTCTTCTATAATGTACAGTAATGTCAATGTTAGTCCATTGATCCTCCACATAAAGTAGACAATTCTTCTTGTAGCAAGCCTCACACACTTCCCATCTCAGAGAGGAAAGAGCCTGTGACTGACACACAGAAAGATTTTTTTTTTTTTTTTTTTTAACTTTTTGATGTTATTAAAACACACAAAACACACACACACACCAACCATCTTTACTTGATAGTGTGTCCTATTGACGTCCTTTTCCCTTTTGTGCCATCAGAACTCATCACTTCAGCCTCCTGCCACTGCCACAGTGTCATTTAATGCACACTGTGGATTTTCAAAGATTTCAATGTCTTAAGATCAATGAAGCTGAACTTTGGTGACAAAACCTGAGGGAAGTGTGTGTGTCGGTGTGTGTGTGTATGTGAGACATCACAGCGTGCACAGCTCTGCCCACGACGACACCGACACACTCTCCATTCAAAACGCTGCACAATATCATCTGAGTTTGATGGCGAGATGAGGAGAAAGAAAACATGGCTTCGTGTCTGATGAGCACAGTGGGGCGGCTGCAGACAACAGCTTTTTTTTTTATTTATTATCAATTCACCTAATGATTATTTTCCCAGAAGCCTCTGGGGGCATCTTAAAGTGTCTCGTCTTTAAGAGGTGAAAAAATTATGACTACACAAACCAGGAAAGGGAAACTAGAGGATTTTGACTTTTAAACCTTAATATTTTGCTGATTGATTTATCAATTAACTGACTAATTATAGATTATAGATTACACTATGGAGGGAAAGTGGAGAGTCATTGAAGCAATGTAATTAAAACCTTATGCACACCCGGTGGACTGCACATCGGGACTGATGAGACATTTCCCAGTGGCTTCATAGTCAAACAGTCGAGTTCACCAGTGAAAATATATGAAGAAAAAACACAAAGTATCCACTGTTTTGGCAACCAATATACAGTAATCACGCCCCTTGGCGACACACAGCAATGAAACATATTAAAGCTCCACTGTCTTAAACCTACAGAGTTGAGTTTACATGAAAGTCGCAATAAGTGGAAAATCAGAAAAAAAAATAAAAGTGGAGCAGAAACATTGGCTGTGGGCGACTTGTGTTTGGGTCAGTACAGTAGCCGACACACTACCCGTCTAGAGTTGACTCAAAAAATGTAAAGGTGTACAGAAAAGAAAACTGAATTTGAGCCCACTCTGGATCATAAAATTAATGTGATAACTCATCTATCAGACGATGTAGGCCAAATTTTGTGCAAAATTCTTCTTTTGAGTAAATCCGGGCTGAAAGTGTGTATTTTTTTTTCTCGCATTGGATAATGCAGGCGCACGGATTATACGTCAGCCTGTACACGATTCATCAACCACTGATATTGGATCCGTAATCCGTCATTCAAACGTCTGAGACACACACACACACACGGAGCTCGGTCTCGCCCCCAGCTTTGAATATCCCGCCCGCTCGATAACGACCAATCAAATTCGTTTTCCTTACTCGGGTAAACTCGTGTTGCAGCTCGTGACAACTCGGCGCGACAAACAGGACAAACGGCCATTTCTGTACACCTTTAAACATGTTTGAATTGCTGCGACTGAAGTTGGGCGGGGTCTGTTCACCTCACACAACTTACCGATTCGAGTCTTTACCCCATCACATACCAACAGGTTTCTGTGCCAACTGTCCCCAAACTGTGCTGACTGGTGCAGACCAGGCCCGACTGAATCGTGGGTAAAATCGTGTAGTGTAGGCTATCCCCAGCTTATACTGTACGTAACTGCAATACAACGATGAAGATCAGATCTTCCACTTCTCTATCTAGCTTCAAAGCATCACTTCTAATTCATTTGCAAACTCCCTGTTCTTGTTTCTGATGATTTTTATTATTTATTTATTTATTATTATTATTATTATTATTTCCTATTACTTATCTTTCCTCTCTCTCGTGCAAACTGTAAAAAATTTTCTTTCTTTGTGTGTGTGATTCTCTTATCTGATTATTTATTTATTTACTTAATTTTTATTATTATATTATTATTATTTTATTTCTTTCTGTATTTTTCCCATTTGTAAGCTAAGATATCACAAGTTGACTATTATTCCGATATCTGGCCGTTTGTGGATTAGCTGGGGTTAGGAGAGCCTTGTCTTGCGTGTGTGTGTGTGTGTGTGTGTGTGTTTCTTTTTATTTCTTTACCTGACATTGTATCATTGTATCTTTTTGTGGAAGGACCCCCTCGAAAATGAGATGATTCATCTCAAGGGGCTATCCTGAATAAATAAATTCAAATTCAAATTCAGATCAGTAGGGCTGATTTTAGTGTCAATTTTCTCACAGACAAGCAATATCAATGTTAGAAATACGTTCTGATTGATGTATTTTGTAATTTGGATAACTTTCCCTCAGTGTGAAAAGTGTAGAGCCAAATTTCCTAACCTGATTCATTGACCCAGTCTCCTATACCAACTTTTTTACCCACAAGGTAAAAACTTAACC
Organism: Trachurus trachurus; assembly: GCF_905171665.1. NCBI lineage: Eukaryota > Metazoa > Chordata > Actinopteri > Carangiformes > Carangidae > Trachurus > Trachurus trachurus. The sequence goes on along the minus strand of NC_139898.1, from coordinate 26,687,408 downwards.
ATCTGAGGGCTCCACACTAACTTTTCTTACTAGGAGCCCAGTGGCCCCTTAACTTAAAATTTAAGAAGCACAAGCAAAAAAATGTAGGGGCGCACACAATAGACATGCAAAGCAAATATTCACATTTCCTTTTCATTCATGATCCTCACACACATTGGCCTGACACCTGTAATAACAGATTCCAGAGTCTTTGAGTTGACGCTTCCACATTTAACCAGTGTAAAAACAAACCCAGCAAAAACAAAAACCAGCAAATGCACTGGTTGCACATGCGCAAGCAGATGAAATATTTACTTGCACTGTCTCGAATCGTCTGTCTGGAGCCCTGCGTCTCTGTGAGCTGAAGGTGCCGTGAGCTTCAGAGACAAAGACCAGGGGGATAAATGGAGCTCATATCTTATGGATGATGTCGTGAGAGTCTCCCCCAACCCTTTGCTTCATGGGTTAATGGCTTTCGGTGGTTCCAGACCGAAGCCTGGCCGGGGCAGGCGTGTTAGCGGAGGTGAAGTGGGGTGGGGTGGGGTGGGGGGGGGCACCGGGCGTGGTGGCATGACTTCATCACCAGCCCAGAGGAGTGAGTGACAGAAGGAGGTTGAGGGAGAAGATGGGTGGGGGGGGTTGAGGGGTGGAGGAAGAGAAAAATGAAAGCCAACAGATTCTGTATGTGAGTGTGTTTGTTTTTGTATGTGTGTGTGTGTGTGTGTGTGTGTGTGTGTGTGTGTGTCACACAGTGAGTCATCTTCACACGACCTCACCAACACAAATCTGTCTTTCCTCTCCTCCCCCAGCAGCCCCCCGGATAAATAATTGACTCCCTGTTTCTGAGGCTGGTCCGCTGGCGTGAAGCATTTTGCTCTCTGGTCTTCGTCAATTCTTTCTTTTTCTCTCCGTCTCTTGTTTCTCTTTCACTTTCATTCGCTTCTATATCTTTCTCTGGCAGAACTCTCTCTGCAGGAAACGATGAATAGCGTGGGCTTTTTTTCGTTTTTTTTCCGTTTTTTTTTAAAGGAATGAACAGTTATCTATTATTGAGCAGCAGTCAGCAGCAGCAGCTATCTCTATCTACTACGCTGCTAAAATAAATATGACACAGCACTGGAGAGATTTGCACAGAAGTGAACTGAGCCCCCTCACGCTCTGAGCGTTCAGAGTTACACATTCACCAGCGAAGGCAAAAAAAAAAAGCCGTTTGCTCAAAGCAACTTGTAAATGAAATGTTATTTTGTTGTTATTGTTGTTCTGCAGAAACATCACAATTGGAAAAGAAAAAATCAAGACATCTTTTACCTCCCTCAGTGAATGACTGACAATACGACTCTTTGTTTAGACGCTCCAGTCGCTCTTTGTCTCAGATTACTCCAGTAGAACCACGGTGTCGTTTCATCCTCCTGTCGACTCCCTCGGCTCAGTGCAGACCCTGTTCTCCACCTGTGCAGCGTTTATCCTCGACACGTTTCCTGCTTCACTCACCTGATCGGGCTCCAGCATGCACACCTGCCCCTTATTAGTCACTGCATACACACACAAACACACACATACACACACACTCCCCAGATAACACTCACTCCTTGTTTGTGATGCCTTTTTATCTGTAGCTTTCCAGCCCCTCTCCCCTTATTTCACCTCCCCGAGCTGTTTTCAACCAACACCTTGTTGCCTTTGGCCATTTTGAATCTGTTTGCTCTCTCTCTGTAAAATGTCTGTTGACAACAGTAAAAGCTTGGATCAACTCGGTAAAGACTGTTTCCTTTTCCTCTGTGCCCTGTTGACTGTTACGGAACTAAATAATGATTTCTGTGGCATCGGATTTCCATGAATATTCCCGCTGACTGGTTAATAAGAGGATGTCGATCAGAGTAGGAACACCTAGGACTGAGAAACAAAGAAAGAAGGAGGGGAGGTGGTGGGGGGGGATGGAAACATAGCAGGATGACGGGCTTGTGGAGTCACCATCTGCAAGGCGAAGAGGGGTCGGGAACAGATTCAGGCATCGCAGGAGTTTGGCAGCGGGAAAAGCCTCGAACGTGGAATGTCACCTCTCTGGGGACGAGGAGCTGGAGCCGGCGTCAGGTTGAGCAGGAGCAGGAACTTGGATGTGCAGTTGTTCGACTGAGCTCGGTGTAGTGTTGTTGATGTGTGTAGCCAACCAGTCTCCTGGGCTGACTCCAGATATCAGAGTACTGAGATGCACACACACACACACACATACAGTATTTAAAACTGCAGATGACAAGATATTTGAAGTTCATGTTTGCGTTCATTGCAGTGTTATTAGAGACGCTAATGCTGCAAACTAATCCCAGGAAATTTGAACTCTTGTTGTACATTGAACAGGCTGAGGTTTATATGGGCTACACACTAACCCCCCCATTTGTCCAAATAATCCTCAAGTGTCAGGAGTCAGTATGATAATTTTATTCCTCCCAATCCCTGGTCTCAAATTGTAAATATCAAACATGTTTGATATCTATTATTCCAGATTTTTAAAAAATGTTATTTAACCTTTACAGTATTTACCCAGGCAAGCAATTAAGAACAAATTCTTATTTACAAGTACAGCCTGAACAACATCTGGCTGCCTTCAATGGAATTAATGAGAGCAAACAGACTAGGAAGTGTCACCAACCTGATGTTGCATATATCAACAGTAAGCTTGACAGCTGCACCTACAGTAAACCATCTTCTCAGCCAAAGATAACTTGAAGCATAATGAGTGTAGCAGCCACTTTTTGTTTTTTGTCTTTAGTCATGTTTGATCAGATAGATAGATGGAAAAACTTTATTTCGGTGTCACTCCACAACACACAGGCAAAAAAAAAAAAAAAAAAATGTTGGGGCGACACCAACTAAAAAAACCTGAAAAAGAGAAAAACATACATCGACTCCTAATGTCTGTGGTCTCCAAGTTTTTCTTTTTCAGATCTGTTAGATTTGAACGTCGTCTATGTTGTGGCCTTGGACTTCAGACCAAGTTTGTTGTTTTCACCCAACTACTATTTGGACAACCTGTGAAGTGAGGATATACAGTAGTTGATGTGGATCTGAAATCACCTGTTGAATGTTTAGTTGTAACAATCACACCAATGGCCCACAAGGAACCATTCAAAAAACAATCCTGTTTCTGTCTTTATTATTACACTGGTCTAGTGGATGTTGGGATGTAGCTCTGAATAGAGGAAGGTTATTAGTCCTTGTTCTGTTGTCTTCACCTCTCGCTGCCACTGCGACCTTTTTAATTACCGACTTAACTTTTCTTTCTCTCTTTTTTTCAGTCCCTGGACTCTGTGCCAAGCTGCACCATCCCTGTGAGCTCTGTCAAAGTCAGACCTGCAGTGTCTGCGCTATCAGGTAAAGATTTTTGACCTTTTAATTATTGCACCTCATTAAGCTAATCACTTTAATTTGTAATGAATACAGAATGAGTGCAGCAGCAGACTCGCAGCAACTTTAGAGTTGGGAGTTTTGCAAAGTTTCACATTTTAGCCTTGGAAAAAAAAAAACACCAGCCACCAGCAGATGAAGTAATGTTGTTTTTTAATGCACTAAAACATATTATAAAGCTGCATCATTACACCAGCTGAGTGGGTGTTTAAGAGTGTGATAGACAAACCTTGCATAAGTGATTTAAAAGCAACTCGTTGAACCTCACGTTGCCGTCTGAAGCTCTGTGAGGAAGCGAAGTGTTGAACATTGAGACGGAGATTCCTGACTGGACAGCAACAACAACAGAGCTGTAAATCTGTTGTGTGGTCAGACTGGCACTGGACCTCAGCAGGGAGTAAACACCTTGTTTCCAAAACACACACACACACAGGGGTTTATTGCACCCCTGCCTCTTTGAACCGCAAACTTCCACAGTGACACAAGGCTTAAATCACTCTTGACCTCAGCGTGTCACAGCTACGTGGTCAGAAGTTCAGTCCATTTGACTGGGTTTTGGTTGATATTTTGTGCTACTATTGAAATATTTGTCTTTTTTCCTCGTACACTTTTGTCAAGGTTAAAAGAAAAACAATTTAGAAAAGGCTTCTGGATCATAAAAGGAAAACGCCAGAGGAAGACAGTAGTAGTTGTATACTGTAAGAGGGCTCTGCTGGATGTGCTGTGCCTGTTCACAGTGATGCAGATCCTCGGCCTTGGAATAAAAGAATTAAAATTCAAAGTGCACTACAGTACTTGAACAGGTGAAGTCGTGTCCTGAGAAATTTGCTGTGCAGTAAACGTTTTGAGACTCTGCCCCTGAGGGTGAATTCAGGAAGCGTTGTCTTGCCAGATCCACGTGGAAGCAGATCGTTTTTCACGGTTTTACTCTGAGCAGCTGAAATTTAAAAGTTGTAGGTCAACTTTAACTTTAATGTTTAACTTCATCTGAACCTATTATCCACTTAAATCATCCCAGAAGTGGATTCAGCGGTGAGATAAATAACTATGTTCAGCCTGGGCCAGTGTCACAAAGATATTACCTGCAACACTTTAGTTCATGTACGGAGAGATGGGATTTATCTAATATTAAAATGTTATTTAATATTTAAACTTTAAAACACTTAAGATTTGTGTCACTGTAACAAAAAAAAGGAAATCCACAGATTTTAAAGTTTAAATTCCAGGTAAAATCACAAAGTTTGAATCGGTGTCAAAGGTCAAAACATCACTTCAGCATCTCTGCGCCGTCTGCATTTTCACACTTCTTTCTTCCTCTTCCCTCTTCAGTCCTCTTCTTCTTTCCCTCTCTTCTTCCTCCCACCTTACCTCCCCTCCACCCCCCCTTTACCTTCCTCCTCCTCCTCCTCCTCCTCCTCCTCCTCCTCCCCCACCCTCCCGCTCTGTTTCCTGCATCCCATTGTTCTTCTCTGCCCTGGAGCTTCTGAAGTCTAAATATAGCCTGTGATTCTTCTGGAGGGATCAGTGGTTGGGTTGCTTTCCGAGGACGCCCTCAGTGTTTTGGAGGAAGTAGTTCAGTATAATCTTATTTTTATGGTGTGTGTGAGACTTCTGCTGGAATATTTTTTCAAAGTACGCACAAGAAGAAACTCAACACACTGCTCTGAGACCGACTCAGACCGTGTCGGTTTTTTACAGCTTTCGGAGTGCAGGAAACTAGAACTGATCTTCAATCAGCTGTGAATAAGCTGTGAAGACCTTAAGTCAATATCAAACACTAGTAGTATTTTTAAAGGGTTAGTTCAGCCAAATGTCGCCACAAAGATTGTTACAGATGTTAGGAGAAAGCCAAACCATTTTAATGTCTGCATATCAAAAATAGAGGACACATCAAAGAGGAACTATACAAGAATTTTTTTTTACCTTAATTAAACAGCTTCGAAGTAAGTATGATGGTTAAATGACTTGTGACAGGGAGAATGGAGGCTCTCTGCCTTCCACCTAGCGTCTCTTGGCTGAAAACCAACCCCTGCAAATTCAGCTCCTCACTCCTCTGAGCGGCAACACGACACAAACACACCCCATAATCTGTAATCTCTTGTTTATGACAGATAGGACCGCACAAATATACACATTAGAAAAATTATATGACATTGTATGAAATAAACAGAAGTGAAAAAGTTTGTTCAAAACTTGTGCAAATGTGTAAATGACATGGCATATTCAGTATTTTCTCAATGTTAGCAAATAAAACCTGCACTGATTATATTTATATATTAATTTCCAAACTATATTTGTGTCTCACTCACCCACAGAGGGGCTGCTCTGACCATCAGGTGCAGCTTGGGCTCGGCGTCTTGTCAACATGTGGACAGGAGGAGCAGGAGATCAAAGCTCTGACCCTGTGATTAATGGACGACCTGCTCTTCCTGCTGAACCACAGCCAAGTGTGTGTCACAACTGTCCTAGAGACAATCACAAAACCAACAGTGTGGAGGTTTGTGTCTTAATATTTTCTGACTGCTGTGATTCTCAGCCCAAAGAAAATGTTATAAAAACATTAAAATCTTGAAACGGGTCACAAACATATACAGTATACTGTAGTTTTCCACTTCTGTCTAAAATGACAGAAATGACATGAATTTTATTAATGAGACTGACTTGTGATCCGCTACAGTCAACATAACAATCACCACATGCAGAAAATCTAACTGTATCAATGAATTAAAGCAGAAGTAAGCGATCCGGTCGTTTTGGCTAATGCTGCATTCCAGGTAGGCTTTTGAAACCGTAAATTACAGCTTCAAGTCACAACTTACGACTTTGTAGCGTTCCAGGCAACCCACTCGTGTTTTTCCGACCTGTTTTACCGGTGAAAGTCACTATAACGGCCACTCGTAACTTCCGACCCGTGAACTCGTACCAGATCGAACTGGTACGACTTCACAGGTCGGAAAAACACGAGTTACGGGCTGCCTTGAACGCACCATAACAGTCCTCGTCCCTACGTCGCCACATTCACGGCGTCCCTTGGCTGCACACACAGCCCTGCATGCCGTTCTCTCTCCTCATTGGATAACTGTAGGATACGAGAAATGTTTTCTCCTCGGCTCAGAGCAGAGCAGAGTGACTGAGAGACCCGTGTTTCGGTCCAAACACTCTATGTAAGTGATTGCTGTCGGAAGATACAACTATTTAAGACTTATATTAACACAAATATATCACTTACTTCTGCTTTAATCGAACCTGCACCAATCACTTACAGTACTTCTTTTTTTATCAGTCTGGTTCAATCAGACTCCTTCATTGCATGAAAGCAGCAAAGGGGGTGAAGAGTGTAGAGAGCCAAGGTAACATACGTCACACACACACATGCACACACAGACACATGATGGTTTACTGCATTTGTGGGGATTCATCATTGACTAAAATCCCCCTCACCCCAACTTTAACCATCACCACTGACCCTGAAACCAAGGCCCAGTCCCATTTCCCATTCATATTCATACTGTAGTTGTTGTTACCCCTCTGCAACACAGCAGCCTGGGCAGAAATATTCCCTCATGAAATCTGACACCACCACCACCATTCGACTGTATGTCATCATCTGTATGTCATCATCTGTATCACTGCTGCTGGACTTAAGATACATTTTGTAATCTGCTCTGCAGGACTGTTGTGCAAGTCTGCAATAACGATGTTGGATTAGTGAACGTAACAAACAGCCAACTTGTCATTTAAGAAATCAAATGTTTCTCTGAAGAACAGGGTTATGATATATGGACACGAGATTTAAGACTATAAGATTAAATGTTTTTGATTTTAAAATCCTTGTTAATGGTGAGATGTCTCTTTGGTTGCTTGTGCAGTCATCTGGGAAATCTGTCATACCCTAAAAGTTAGTAGTGAAGTGTAATTTGAAGGGTAATATTACCCTCCCTCTTAGCCCCACCCCTCCTCCAGAAGACAACCGGATCCCCCCACCCCCGACATGAAAAGGCAAAACCAAGGTATACAAAGGTCTGAAGTCTAAACCCTCAAACATGTGTAGAAACACACACACACGTGCACTGGAGTCAGCTGTGCTCTGTGCTCAGGACTGCAGCTACGAGTTGAGTTTATGATTTGACCACAAGGAGCAAGAGAGGGAGAGAGACTCAATTTAGTATCGCCATAGCAACGGGGGACTGTGGAGAAATCTGGTTCTCCCTTTTAATCTCTTTTTTAAATCATCTTTGAAAATATGGGATGGCTCGCTGACATTATCTGTGTGTGTGTGTGTGTGTGTGTGATAGAGAGTGAAATGTCTGACAGCAAAAAGAGAGAAATACTCTCTGTGTCTGTGAATGATTTTCTGCAGTAATTGTGGCCTGTGTCTTTACCTTCTCCCATCACACACACACACACACACACACACACACACACACACACACACACACACACACACACACACACACACACACACACACACACACACCCCCACACCCTTTACTTCTCTCCAGGGCCGGCCCTGTACATCTGGGGGCCCTAAGCAAGATAAAATTGGGGGCCCTGCCTCACAGTGTATATATGTACCATCAAATATTCATAAAACCAGCTACCGTATGCAACCCTTGCATATTTTATTGTACCTCTACAGTATCAACATGATGGCGAGCAGATATTTTATTACTAATTAGAGTCACTGAAACACTTAAAGCTGTCTAATTGCACTTGTCATTTTTTCTTCTACTTTGTTTTTGTCTGAATGTTAATGTTAATATTGTGAATGGCAATAGGTGGCTCCAAACCTGCAGTATTAAAGGTGTACAGAAATGGCCGTTTGTCCTGTTTGTCGCGCCGAGTTGTCACGAGCTGCAACACGAGTTTACCCGAGTGAGGAAAACGAATTTGATTGGTCGTTAGCGAGCGGGCGGGATATTCAAAGCTTGGGGCGAGCCCGAGCTCCGTGTGTGTGTGCGTGTCTCAGACGTTTGAATGACGGATGACGGATCCAATATCAGGGGCTGGTGAATCGTGTACAGGCTGACGTATAATCCGTGCGCCTGCATTATCCAATGCGAAAAAAAAAATACACACTTTCATCCCGGATTTACTCAAAAATAGAATTTTGCACAAAGTTTGGCCTACAACGTCTGAAAGATGAGTTATCACATTAATTTTATCACCCAAAGTGGGCTCAAATTCAATTTTCTTTTCTGTACACCTTTAAATAACTACTTTTGATGTAGCAGAAAGATAAAAGATTCTACAAAAGATTACAGTTTGAACAGATTTATTTTCTTTAAATTATCTGTACAGCTAAATTCTAGAACCCTTAAAAACAAAACTTCAGTTGAGAAGAAGATAGAGGATGTTGGTTGGTCAGCAGCAGCATCATCAGCAGTAACCATTGGAGCTGTGGAGAAGATTAGTAGAATTTTGTTAGCCACTTCTGTAGGCTACACACAATTAAATTTTCCAACAGAGATAAACATATTGTGGCAACAAACAAGAAACTTACCAACTGTATGACTGGAACCAGCCACAGGGGAATGAGGATGTGGCAACATGACATATCTAATCAGCCATTAATAAATGGGTGATTGATCCTTTATCCCCTCACAGGAAAACAGCTGTTATCTTTTCACTGTAAACAGACCTTAAAATCAGCCAGGACATGTGAACTGCAGCAGGCTGGTACATGTAGCAGCTAGCCAGCTAAGTGAGCTAACACAAGCACCAACATGTTTTTCGGCTAAACGTACATCTGGTAAACATAACATTAATTAGCCTTACCTTGTCCTTGTTTTTTTTTTCATCCTCGACCTTCTTCATTTTCCTATTTTCCGCACCTGACGGATATATCATTTTGGACATCGTCGCTGTCCAAAAGCTAATCCCCTCCTCGCAAATCGCGATCTCAGTGAGTGAGGGAGGGAGGGGGTGGTGCGCGCTCGTTACCGGACAACGGCCACAGTCTGCGTTACGTTTACGTATGCGTGTCACGATCATTGTTGCCAGTTGGGTCAGGGGTTACACGTTGCCGTTGTCAGAGACGGTTAGACAAATGATTGAGCAAAGTTTGGGGGCCCCCTAGTGGCTGCGGGGCCCTAAGCAGCTGCTTAGTTCGCTTATAGGGAGGGCCGGCTCTGCTTCTCTCTCTTGTCAGTGTATAGATTTTCTCTCTGCGTTGGCCTTGTCTTCCTCTCTGCTCACCCTCACCTTTCAGAATCGGCTTCATTTGGCCTCCATCTCCTGAATCCTCCTCCTCCTCCTCCTCATCCTCCTCTTCCTCCTCGTCTCAGGTCGACACCTGCTTCCTGAAGCTGTTCCCGCTTCTTTAACAGGCTAAATTAGACTTTTAAGTGCTAGTTTGCTTTTTGTTTTGTAACATCAGCGGGTGAAAAGTCAAGAATCGAAAAACAAAAACAACAAAGCAGGCTCACAGACGAAACACAGCGAACTTGACATACGGCAGATTGAAATCCAATTTGCATCCTTTGTTGCGTTTCATATCCTCTTCTTTTTTTTTTTTTTTTGCTCTGCTGTATCTCCTCCTTTGTCGCTCTCGTCCTCTGTTTCCTCTCCTCTGGTAAACAAATGTCAAGTAATCTTGTTTATAGTACAAATCTGAACTTGGGTTTTCTGCTCACAGCGTTTTTTTTGTTGTTGTGTTACACTACAATTTTTGCTGATATGAGCACCATTGTAACTTCTGGAGGGGGGCAGCCGCCTTTGTGCTGCATCAGGAATGAGTCAGTATCTGCCCCTTGGTTTCATACGACTGATACAACCAACATATGATTAAGGGAAAATTATTAAAAATAGAGGAGATGCGTACTTTATGCAGGGCGCTCTGCATCTTTTTCTCTCAGTGTGTCGCAGTTGCAGGACGGTTGCATCATGTTGGGGTTGATTTAACTGCTGAGCTCACACTGACTCACACAGCGGGGCTCAGAAGGTTACTTTGAGTTATAATCTGTTATAAATTACTGATTGATTACCTGCTTAACACTTCATCCAGCACAGGAATCTTTCAGATGGCGCTGTTCAAGCCATGTGAATCACTCATCAAACGTGGATTAAGCTCCTTTGAATTATGTCATGTTTGTTTTATTTTTCATTGCACTGACATCAGCCTTTTGGAGTATCAGAAAATATTCAGCTGCTCCCTGGTTTCCCTTTTTTTCTTTGTTTTTTTTATTATTTTTTTATCCTCTACCTCTTTAGAGCAAAGTCTTTTTTCATGCCGTCTCTGTATCTGTATTTCGACGCCATGCAAGGGGCCAGGGTTGTGCAGCCTCTGCAAAGTCCCAGACCTTGTTAATATTTCACATGGTCACAAGCCAGAACTGGTTTTCTCCCGAAAGGGAAGTCTTCTCCTCATTTAACCTCCGGGAACCCAATCTCCATGCTAACCAGCCCAGCCAAGGGCTTAACTAGAGACTCGCTGATTGTTGCAGTTTGGATCCCCGTTGTTTAATGTTCTTCTTCTTCTTCTTCTCCCACCACTGTGCTGCACTTCATTGTCATGCAACATGACAAACACATTAAGTGTTGGCTCACATAGAATCACTGTTTTGTCCAAGCAGCAGACAATTAGAACAAGAAACATGGATGTCACAGCAAAGACACATCACTGAGTATGTGCAGATTTTTAGAAATCAGGCTGAACCCACATTAAGATTTTTCCTTTTTCATTCTTTTTGTGTGAGAGCACAGCCTCAGATAATTATATGCCAACACCTGGACATTTGCTTTGTTTTATGGATAAAAACACAAAACTTCAATAGAGAAAGTTGCACCCGTTGTTGTGTTTGTTTCTGCTCGAGATGATTTGAAGTTTCTATCTTTATCTGTTCATTAGTTATGCTAATTCTGTCGAGTTGTATTCATGGTTTTTTTTTTTTTATTATTATTCAGCTTCAAACCCTCTTCAGCACTGAACATCTGACTGGTCTCATCCTTCTGTCTGTTTTTCGATCACTACAATAAATTCAGACAAACTTCTCATCCTCTCTTAACTCAGAATAAAACAACACAGCTAAGTGCCACTTAAGTTTAGTTGCACAAGCTGGAAACCAGTCCTCTGAATCCAACGCTGTGATTGGCTGTGACAGAAGCACACACCACAGCCAGAGGCCCCCAATACGGTGACGTGCGGCAAACAGGTCGGACTTAACATCAACACTTCCAGAACTGAAGTGATGTGCATAAACTCCACCCCCCACAGCAACCATTCGTCAGTATGTGGAAGACTTCACCTTCCTACATTGGAGGCCTCATCAGCAAGGACAGCGCAGCCCAAAAAGACATAAGAGCAAGACTGCTAAAGGCTCAGTGTGCCTTTTCCCAAATCCGTGCCACCTGGAGGTCTAAACAATACCGCCTTAAAACAAAGATCCTCCTGTACAACAGCAATGTCAAGTCTGTTCTTTGTGGTTCAGAGAGTTGGCGAGACATGAGGAGACTTGAGGTCTTCCACAACAGATGCCTCAGAACGATTTGCTAGATCTTTTGGCAAAACAAAATTACCAACCAACAACTGTGCAAGAAAAACAGTAGTCAGAGCATTACCGAAGACATTACATTGAGACGTTTAAGATGGCTTGGACATCTGCTAAGGACGGAGCGAGACCGGATCCCAAGAGCTGCATTAAGACGGACACCAGCTGGCAAAAGAAAACCTGGGTGACCGAAAAACACCTGGCGAAGAACTGTGGTACAGGAGCTTCAAAAGATGAACATGTTGTGCGGAGAAGCTGCCAAAAAAACGCATGCAATTGAGAGCTCATGTAAGCCTTGTGTCCCATGGGGGATGAAGAGGAGAAATACTGTGATGTGATCATCCTAGACGTCACTAGAAAGGATTGATCAATAAACAAAGAAAGAAAGCCAGGCAAACAGTTATCCAATACAGATATTCTCTAACTTTTCCTATAATTTTATTGACAAATCACAGAGAGGAAATATAATGGGAAGTCCCAATTCTTCATTTTAATGTGTAAAAAGCAGCTTGTCTCTCATTCAAACCATGGTGGAGTCATGACGATGTAAAGATAATGTGATATGCTCTGCAGGAATGACAGGAAATGTTAAAAAGTGACTCTCAAATTTGCAGTGAATGTATTAATAGTTATTTATCAGTGAAAATGGACAACATAATAGCCTTATTTGATAGATAGGGGCGTGTCTGTGTTTGACTGACAGTCAAACTGCTGAATAGCCCAAAAACAAAGTAAACAAACTTACAGTCAAAGCAGTTTAAACGCCATGAGCAGTGTTTTCTCAGCAGCAGTCTTTAAAGACTAACCGTCACATCGGTGTACAAATGATACCATTTTATAAGCCGTTAAAAGCCGAGCAGCTGATGAGCTAATTAGTTACGAACCCTGCAAAGTGACATTAGTGCAGTTTAAGGTGCGAAGCAGCTCATGAGTCTTTGTTTGTGAGCAGCAGAAAAAAAACTAATCTGAGTTGTTGTTGTTTAAAGTTTGTGACTCTTGTGTGATGTAGCAAGCTGCTGTCGCACTGTTAGTGAGTGTGACCATCTGCCAATGACACACACATGCTGCATTATGCATTATCTCCATCTATGTAGACTGAGGAGCAAGAGTTCTCTCGCTTGTTCATACAAAAAAGTAAGCGGTGCCTTCATGAAACAAAAGATGATAAAACATTGATTTCTCATAGAAAATAATACAACATACTGTAAAGCATGTAAAGCAAGTTGTCACTGCTTCCTCTTGCAGCCAAACTCTCACATGCTTCATGGGTTCATCGGCCAAGTCCCAGGTGTAACATCAGCAGCTTTCCAACACAACTCCACACACCTCAGTATCCCGGCCAAATCTGGAAGCCGTACATGTCCGGGGAGCTGGCGAACGTTTGGTCATCTGATGCCAAAGCGCCTGACTACTGCACCAACAATCAGCTGCAACTGGACTCACTCTGGTCGGCTACATGGGATATTTACTACAGTATAAACGAGCGTGTTCAAGGAGACTGGCAGCTTGTGCCTGTACACTGTTGCACTTCGTGTGTGTGTGTGTGTGTGTGTGTGACACCGGGTCAAATTTGACTGGAGATTTTTGCCGGATTGCTTCGTGACACAAAACAGGAAGAGACTGATGGTCCTCCAGCACAAACATTTCCTCACAGAGGCAGATGGCAGGAGGAGTGAGAGACATGGAAAATAACTTTTTCTGCTGTTTATTCTTCCTCAGTGATGTAGAAGAGAAAATATTTGTATGAAGAGGCAACATCTTCTTTTTTTTTCCTGTTTAAAAAAGATTTAGGGTTTGTTGGTTTATGGGAAAATGCGATCTTCATTCAGAGGAACATTAGCAGTGACGGGGTTACTGGTGCAAAGGCTCTGATTACCAATCATCTCCACTGTGGTGTAATTTGTTTACAGTAATTATACAAACAAGTATCGCCACTAGTTTGGAAATGATTGATTATTAAACAGGGCCTCCGTTTTTAAATATTCCTAGATAAACTAAGAAACCTCTTCCTGAATCACTTTATTATATTATGGCATCATAAGCTCTGCGTCCTAGCGGTCACACAGGACCGGCTCACCTCCAGAGGTTGAGGACGAGATGCAGCCGTGCACTTAGAAATTTAGATCCCACATTATACAGACTGTTGCTCCTAATTCAGCTCTTCCAGCGAGTAATGAAGACTCCTGGGAAACTGCGTGCTTCAAGGGTAAAGTCAGGGTCAAAGGTCAACTCCAGACAGGCGGCTCATCATCATAATCATCCCACTTTGTCATTTATGATTTCTGGGATGGATTTCTGTGACTCAGACATGTGTCCTGTTCTTTTCTTTTTTTCTCTTTTTTTCTTCGTCTGCCGACCCGTTTGGTGTGAACTTTATGAATGCTGATGTGTTTCATCAGTGTGAGAGACACTTGCACATTTGTCAAGTTTGGATGATGGTGCTGTTATTACCAGGGGCAACCACGGCTGTTATTGTCTTCACCTTGGGAGTGTGTGTGTGTGTTGCAGTGTACTGTAGCAGGAAGTACCACAGAGACAGTATTGTACGATGGCCCACACACTGCACAACATAGTAGCCTACAAATGCTGCAAAGTCGGAAATCTTCATCAGTTGTACAACAGTGTGCTGCAAAACTCACAGTGGAAAATTGTTTACCAGGACATGTAAAAGTGACAGACCGGGGTGAAAGCTAAGGCTACGCAGAGCTGGTCTACGACGAGCATTACAGTACGACTCTCCATTTAGCCTCATTGTATCGAACTTGATTGCAGTTCCACCAGAATTCCACTAGGAGTGAGGAGTCCTATGGAGCTAGAAGGCTAAATTTGTCCCTTTCACCTGGTAATCGTTGAAAAGTCGCAAATACTGTTGTATTTTCTGCAAGTTCAATATGGATTAGAGGTTAGAAATGAAATTGCCGAGAATGTCCTTTCGATTTTCTACAAGTTGGGCTGTTGTTGGCCATAACACGCTAGCATTCTGCTAATGAATGCTGATTGGTCGGTGATGGACTTGCAACTATTAACAACCAGAGATCCCACCTGATGACATCTAAAGACAAAATAGGACCTGACCTCGAACAACAGCCAATGTTATCGTTGCCAATGCATGTGCCAAAGTGCCAAAAGAATGTCTCCGTGGACGGGCTGGACGCGCTCTCATCAGACTCTGAGGTGACTCAGAAATTGCCGTAAAGCAGCACCTCTGGCTGTGAAGTCATCAAGTTTTTTTGAACGGCTTTTTAAGTGAACTTAAACCTTTTGAAAATAATATTCAAATTACTCGGTGGTCACAGATGCCATGATTAAGCTGTACTTCAGAATCGGCTTCATTAATAAGGATATTCTCTCTCTTTTGGCACATAAACACGGTGTGGTCATAAGTATAAGAACTTTGAAGAGACTGTGTCGGAAACTTGTTTAGATAAACCACACAAACTTGGTGGAGGTTCTGCAGGCTGCAGACGGGTACACTTGGAGGTGGCCGCACAAAATGGAATAACAAGATACAATAAGGCAACTGATCAAGTTGATTTACAGTTGCACCACTTCAGAAAATCCCCTTCACACTCTAAAGACGTTCACACTCTGGCTGCTGTCATTGAGCCATCAGTCGCTGTACTAAGTTAGTTGTGGTGCTGTGGTCGTTTCTTGTGCCGGATTTTTTTTTTGGCTGGCTGGCTGGCTGGCTTTTTTTTTTTTTTTTGCCGAATCTTTTTTTTTCCTTAAGCAATTTCTTTTTTTTTTTGCCGGATTTCTTTTTCTTTCTTTTTTTCACCGATTTTTTTTTTTTTTGCCGGAATTTTTTTTCTTACTGTTTTTGTTAAATTACTTTTGCCGGGTTTTTTGGGGGTTTTTTGGCCGTTTTTTCTTTTTTACCTGTATTCTTTTTTTGGGGGGGAGGGGGGGGCTGGCCCTAATACTCCTTCGTAGAGCTCTCAGTATCACTGAGTGCTACTTTGGCAGCTTGTTTACGTGTTTATAGGACAAATGTGTTACCATAACAACCTTGCAAGAGGCAATCGCAAAACTTGACAGGTGTGTAGTTGAGATTAAAACAGGATTGAACTGTGTGTTGCCTTTTAGTATCAGTTTATGAATAAAAGATATTTTAGTTTGTTTGAAGTTTTTCAGGCTTTGAAATCCTTCCATCCATTTATTATTTTGTCTTATAAATGACCTGTTGTTCTTCATTAACCTCCATCAACTGAATCCACACACACATACACACATACAGGCACACACATACATACACACACAAAAAAACCCCGAGGCCATGATGGACCCGTCAATTTGATTATAGCTACTCAGATTAATACACTAGTTTGGAAACATGCACATTAAACGCTGCAGAAATAATCAGCTGTCGCCAGAAATATGGCAGAAATATATGTGGATTTGTGGAGGATTTATTGCCGTCATTTAGGAGGAGGTTTACAGTTGCCGGAGCCGGGGAGGAAAAGCATGGCTGATGAAAAATAGTCTGTCAATCTGTCTGCCCTGGGTAGAATCTCAAAGCCAGAAATCTGACGGTAAGAATGAAATATTATGTGAAGTGTGAAATATTCCAGTGGTGAAATATTCTGCTCTGTCTGTCCTCATTATCCATCTCTCTCTGTCTGCCTCCCTCTTTTGTCTCACTTTCTCCCTTTCTTTCCCTCCACTGACTCGACTCTCTTCATCTCTCTGCCCTCTCAGCCTCTCTCTCTCTCTCTCTGTCTCCCTCGGTGCTGCAGGGAGTTGCTCAGCATCAAACTGGTCACAGGTTTCACACAGGAGAGGAAGAGGAGGAGGGGAGGACAGAGACGCAGAGGGCTGGAGGAGAGAGTAAGAGGGTTTTTTTCTTTTTACTTTCCTGATATAAAATAATAAATAAAAGGGTTGTGAAAGTCACTACAGCTCAACTTACTATAACCCTGAGCTAAAGTATGAAAACTGATGTCAAATACTAAATGATCTGTCAAAACCTCATCTATTCATCAGTGTGTTTTTGTGCAATTTTTTTTAAAACTAACTTCTTGCAAACATTAACTAAACTGTGAATAGCCGCAAACTTAATTTATTTGATTTGACTTTAACTAAAATGAAAATAGAGACATTGACATTTAATTTAATTGAATTTGTGTGGCAGAGAATAAACTGGCTCTTTGCACAACTATGGAGATATCAAGGCTGTAGAAATGAAAAGAAAAAAGACAAACGGACTCAAAATTGGACTGAATACATTTAAGCGAAGTCTTCATTCAGGATCCTCTGCTTTTGTTGCAGCTCTGATTCTCATTGACGCACAAGGAGCAATGTTGATCTTTATTTCACTTTAGTCAAAGTCAGTAAATGAATAATGTCCTCACTCAGTTGCATTCTGCTTATTGGACCAGTGTTGTGTTAATAGAAGTAGAAATTAATGTCTTCTATAGCTGGGGAGTAATGAGAGAGACAAAAGTGACAATGGTGATAAATAAGTTTTGATCGTAGAGTCCTGACTGATTTTCCATCTTTCATACACCGGCCGGTGTGATTGTGAATCATAAATAAAATCTGAATTTGTTGAGGTAGTAAAAAAAAAAAAGTCTTAAAATCTTCAAACTGACTTGGCGAAACCCACAGACTGAGCACAACCCTGATCACGTGCACAGGCTTTTATCGATATCTATACATATTTATAAAGTGTTTATAAGCAATAAAATTGTTTTTTTATTGCTTATCAATAGAAAATGATGTAAATAGGTTTTATATGCAATAAAACACTGTAGTATGGCCATAATTTTTTATGTCTACTGTTAAAGGACATTTTGATTTAAATGGTGAAAACATCTTCACAACAGATTTGCACTAACAGCTGGACTAACAGCTGGACTTGCATCAGTGTTGACTTCTTCTATTCAGGTAGATTGGAGCCATTTGAACCAAGCTGCCTCCATGTTGCTGATTTACACCTCCTGAGTTACTGGAGCAGCAGCAGCAGCAGCAGTAGCTCTGCACCGGCCTGAGTCCAGTGTGGAGATTAGTTTGGCAGTGAAGACTTCAGGTCCATTCATTAAACCCCCCTCTCTAATGAATCTACTTGGACTAATTGGTCAGAAATGAGCTGAATCCCTGCGATCAGAGCTCGAGTCACGGTGCAGAGAGCAGGACGCTGTCCGTGGTGCTGATCACACACACACTGCTGTCCGTGGTGCTGACAGCAACATGGAGACACTTGGCTGCCTTTATCCAGGTGCAGCACGCACAAAAGCACTTTTTTTAAAACACCTTCTGCAAGCTTTTTTGCTGATGTAATTGATCGTGTCATCCCTTCCCTCTCAGGGTGAATCCCATCCCTCTCTCCGATAGACGCACACCTGCCAGACAGACAGACAGACAGCCGCGCCACATACAGAGTTAATTCAAAAGCTTGCTCCTGAACCAGATGAAAGATTGTATTTGTGTCATTGACTCGAACCGATTCGTTTGACACTGTGACGCTTGATGCGTCGTGTAGCTTCTTTGCTGCAGGAATTTTGGTTGGAAATGAGATTTCACACGCTCCTCCGCTAACCAGAACTTTTTTGGGAGACAAAAATATTGTGAAGTGCTCACCCACACACAAATACATTGCCCACCCTTCCCTCCCCTCCCTTCCCTGCACCGCCACCACACACTCATCCTCGTGTGCGTGCGTGTGCACAGACACACACAGACAGAATAATAAGAATACCTCTGCACTCATGCTGAGATGAGAGCTTGCAAGTGGAAAATAATGACATCTATTGGGAGTCAAGCATCCACCCCCCCATCCCTCCACCCCCTCTGTAACACACACAGATACACACACAAAAATGCACATGTGCACACACAAGTTGATAAATACACTAATTCTCCTGCTCACATTATGCATATTGGATAGAAACGGCTCGAACAGGCTTTTCAGTTCAGCCCGGTTCAGCGTGTGTTTGGCTGGCACATAACTGTTGCTGCTGCTGCTGCTGCTGCTGTGGAAATTAACAGGAAGTCTCTGCGTCACCTGTGGTACCTGATGTGCTGCCATGGCAGAGGTATTTCTTGGCTCGGGAACCCGGTGCTGCTTGTGTTGCCAGTTCTCTGAGTCATGTGCTGTGTGTCTACAAAAGAAGTATATAAATCTGACCTCCATAAATAACACCGGCTCAGTGTTTATGCCGTCATTCTGCGCACACTGAAGAAACATTAGATAATATAAGAATTCAGGTTTTAATTTGATGCATTGTGCTTTTTATTATATCACACAGACTCCTCTCTCATACTGGTGCTTTCAAACAAAAATAAGAGACAAAAAAAGACAAATAATCACAACTGCAACATAAAGATAAGGATTCACTGTGCACCAGGGGATAATCTTCTGATACTGTGTTGTATAGCTGCGGGTTGTACAGTATAGCACGCATGGGGTAGTCATTTAAGAGTCCCCTTTTCCTGGCACGGACACAGCTTTGGTATTGTGGGATTTTCCAAATTATTGCACCTGAGAGAAGCAGGGGTTACCAACAACAGAGACACAAGGAAAATCTCGTCTCACTGAGTCACTGTGGGAGTTGGGAACAGAAACAGATCAGAGTTGGATGGGTTTGATTTCTGGTCAAATAAGGGAGAAATTAGCTTCTTTTTTTTCTTTTTTAAACTTTATTGTATTCAGATTTACATACACTCTCAATAGGAACATAATTGCATTATTTTTTCCAGAAGACATTCATTTTCGTACAATAAAAATAGAAAAACAAATCTACAAGGCTTAATACAGAATAGGAAAATAGCTATTTTAAATATGTGTATACATATAGAAAAAAAATAAAATAAAAGGTATAACACAAATTGAAGGCACTGTACTCATTGGGACTCACTCTAGGGAGAAATTAGCTGCTATTGGGTATTTTGGGATGTTGGGGTAAAATGAGTTGTGACAGACGTCAACTCTGAGAAGAGCAGCAAAGTAAAATGTTCGTGCAACAAGTTTTCTTCGTTCGCAGAACTTGGCAGAGCATGCACCTAATGAACAGAGGCTGTAGTCGTTGCTGCAGCGGCTCCAGGTTCAATTCCACCCCTGGCGGTCCTTTGCTATGTGTCATTCCCCCTGTCTCTCTCCAACTGTCCTATCACAACAATGATAATAAAAAGGCACAAAAAGCCCACCACCCAAAAAATACTAATATTTAAATGATCTTCATCAGAAGTCATGGTTTGTGTTGGTTTTAATGGAATTGTAACAGTTACAATTTCCTTTTTATGCACCAAAGTACACTTTTATCTGAGTCACTGTGAATGATAAGTCCCTGAAGTGCTCAGATAAAATGACAATGACCTGACAGCTCTGGCTGAGAACAGCTACTAAATGGACACAGCGGTGACAATTTCTCTCTCAACTATCACAACATGTTGACACATCATGACTTTAGAGAGTTGAAGAAAGAAGATTTGTATAAATCTGTCCATGGAAAGACACTATAAGAGAAACGTTTTACTTCTGTTTCACACAACCATGATTAAAAAAATATATAAAGCTCAATCCTCGATTTCCCATAAAGTGACTAGCAGCATTTTTTCTAATCTCTTATTGCCTGGTTCCAAATCTGCCAAATGTCACAGGTCTTAATCCGATCAACCTGTAGCCTGAAGGTACAGCTTCAGATGACCCTGATGACCACTGGGGTCAGGCTGTGTTTATATTTGCTTCCTGCATTAAAGCTCATCCTCATTCTTTTCAATGTAGCAAATGTGTTTGTTTCTGGGGAAAAAAGAAGACAAAAAACACAAAACATAGTGCTGTGCAGCAAACAGTTGAACCTGGGTCAACACCTCATTAGCCAAACAAATACAAACAAAACACCAGCAGATCACATTGCTGCATGGAATATCACCATTAAATTATCAAAAGCTGTTATAATATCTACTATAAATTGCTATTTAGTATGTTAGCTTGTGAAACACCTTTAAACTCATTAATCTGATCATGTTAATTGGGATTTCTTGGATTGGTAAAGCTTTTTGTATTTGTATTTTTGGTCTGAACATTTGCATAATTATGTCTGACTTCAAAATTCAGAAGATTTCATACAGACTTTGACCTGCACAGCCTTGAGTAACCTGAACTTTCACATTACTTTGTAAGTGAAGTGACATCAAACTGAAAACAAAGGAAGTTCAGCCAGAATCTACAAACAGGTTGTATTTTGTAGCTACAGTTTACATGTACAGCTGACGAGACAGATGAGAGTTTGTTTCTGAATATTATTTTTAAATGAACGGGGAAGATATTTTTTTTAAATTGTGAGCACTATGACAAGATACAAAAGTTGTGGACAAAGCAGGAAATGAGTAAAAATTATGTTCAAGTCAGCGATTAGTAACATTAACCTCAATGACTGATGCAATCGTTTTCAGGGAGCTGTTTTTTTAATTCAAAATCAAAGTAGTGGAGAACTGAGACGCTGTGAATAGTTGTAATCAGCTTCTTGTCCTTTTTTGCGCAAAACCATTGTCAGTGAAACAAAATCACAGTGATGGGCGGACAAAAGAGAGAGGGGGAATTTCATTGGCTGTTGACGGTCTGCAGATTCACAGAAGTTCGACCGTGGCCAACTTTTTTTTAGTTTTTGTTTGGCTTTTGACAAGTTTGTTTATTATTATCTATCTACACGTCGCCGGCCAAGTTTTGGTTACTAAGCTCCACAGGAAATGAATAGTCTTCCAGTGACTTGTTGATCATGTTGCTTTGAGTGTGTGTGTGAGTGAGTGAGTGTGTGTGTGTGGTGGTGGTGGTGGTGGGGGGAGGGGTTATGGGAGGAATTAAATGAAAATTTTCACACAACAGTAAAAAGCAGCAATCGTGTGTGTGCATGTGAGTGTGCATGAATATTAAAAACCTAGAGCCACAAGCCAACAACACAGTGAATTAACCGAGCAAATGAACCAGAAAAATGAACAAACCAAGCAAAAAAAAAACCTCCATCACTTTGTCACTCTGTCTTTACATCAGTGTGTAATTCTCTTCATCACTTCTAATCAGTCTATTAGGCAACTTTAACCGTTCCATTAAGTGTTTTCAGACCTCGTTAATGTCCCACTATAGAGTGTGTTTGAGTGTGTGTGTGTGTGTGTGTTTGGGAGAGTAGCAGCCAGCCATCCCAGCGTACAGACTGTGCTCTGACTCAGCAGACAGAGGAGTGGAACTGAATGTTAAAAATGACTAAATGCTAAATGCCAGCTCAGTAATGAGAAACTGTCTGAAGCTGTCAGCGGCGGCCTCGGACCAAATGCTCCAGTTTGATTAAGACACCTATCGTCTCGTCTGTGTGTCCCCCCACAAACAGAAAACAGGCCGCGCTGTGGAAAAAGGTCAGGTTTGCAGGAAGCGAGAAACATTTGTTCATTTATCCACTTATATCGCTTCCACTTCACAAAGTGTTTTAATGTTTTTGGCACATTCACAGACATTTGTGTGTGTGTGAGCTCCTCCATATCCCAACTCTTATGGATCCATTTTCATGTGCCTTGAAATCTTATCTTCACAGACGTCGAAGTGACAGTGGTGAGAGGCCGCGGGGTAGAGCCACAACCTGCTGAGCTCACTGTATCTCATCCTCATGTGGTCTGGGGAAAGGCCTCGGGGCTCGCCACCAGGAACTGGAGGATGTTAAGAAGACATGTGGTAAGAAGATGTCTGCCTTACCTCACTGCACCTTCTGCCAGCCCTGATAACCCATATGCAAATGTAATACATACAAATATTACATTTCCATATATGAGATATATGAAGGCTACCTGTAAGATGAAACCAACTACAGAGAAATTTCATATTATGACATTTATGTATACAGTATATACACTCAATGGCCACTTTATTAGGTACCAGTGTTGTGGTACTCAAGACCAGTCTTGATCTTGATCTTGGTCTGACTCACTCTGGTTTGTGTAATGTAATTCAATAACTTTAAGATAATTAAAATTGTTCTACAGAAGTATATGCTTGTGTAACCATCTGAAAAAAACAGTGTCAAATAATGTAAATATCAAACCGTATGATTATTATGAGTTCTGGCACTGAATACGGAATGGTCTCGCATTGGTTTGGTCTCGGTCTTAGACTTGGCCTGGCCCCCCTTTGGTCTTGGTCTTGACTCGGTCTTGGAATGCTCTGGTCTTGGTCTTTACTCAATCTCAGGTTAGGTTGCAATCCAATGCAACAATAATGTCTTGTATTATGTAAATATGCTAATGAAGTGATCGTAATATTTGGAGCACATCTCAATAAATATCCCCCGCCTGACAATGTCAGCAAAAACTGAATGTGTGTAAACTTCATAAAAGAAGAATTTAAGGCAGAGCTGTTGCATTGAATCACAGAGGTTTTCCTATTAACTTTGAGTCTCTCACCCTTGAAGGAAGAAGTAGTATTTGAGTTTTTAATCTCCTTTTAATGTCTGTGTTTGGTCTCCACCTCCTCCTGAGGGAAACGCTCCGGCCCTTTAGCTGCAACACATTGTTCACCTGTTCATCACCACCTGTATCTGTCTGCTGTTTGTAGTGCAGGGTGAGATTTTAGAGTGTGTTTTGTTGTTTCATTGTCACTGAAAACAACTTCCCTGCTGCATCGGAAAACAACACAATGAGCAGAGCACAGTGAGTCAGTCAAAACAGAAACGTTGTTGCTTAGAAATCACCAGTTTGAAGGAGAGCTGCAGATTTAGGTAGCAATTTTATTAATTTGTAGGTTCATCAACAACATCTTTTTTTCCGCATCGTCATTTCTCCTCAGCAGTTCAGAGTTTATTGCTGCTTTAGTTTAAATATCATTACCAGAGAAATGAGCAGCTGGATGCAGGTGAGAGGCTGCGTCCTGTTCACGCCTCTCCACAGGAATCTGATCCAGCCGAACAATGAGAGTGTGAGTCATGCTCGGCATCGTACTGTGTGTATGTGTATGTGTGTGTGTGTCTGTTTATCTACCCTCTCTCTCTCACACACACACACACACGCGCAGTGTTTCCACACAGCGGTGGACGTGTCTAGCTGTCCTTGCTTAAAGGGATAGTTCACCCTAGAATGATATTTCGCTCATTATCTACTCACCCTCATGTTGACTAAGGGCTGGAAGAAGTTTCGGAGCCCACCGTCCCTTCTCTGAGTTACAGGGGGTCTTAGCGTAGCAGTGCATTTCAATGCCATGGTAGCAAAGGGACACCAGAGCTCTTCGTAAAAAAAACACACACAAAAAAACATCCAAATACCTCCATGATGCTCGTATGTAATGTCCGTCTTGTGCTGAAGCCCCAAATTGCGGAATTGTCCCGAAAAAAATTAAATAAGTCCACATTCCAAGCATGTTTGTAGCATTAGCTCCCAGTGTTGTTGTCCGGTCTTCCGCTGCCAGCGCGCATGCGCAACGTTCGCACTGAGACTCGAGTCGGTCTCAGTGCTCTCATGTGCTCTTGCGCATGCGCGCTGGCAGCGGAAGACCGGACAACAACACTGGGAGCTAATGCTACAAACATGCTTGGAATGTGGACTTATTTAATTTTTTTCGGGACAATTCCGCAATTTGGGGCTTCAGCACAAGACGGACATTACATACGAGCATCATGGAGGTATTTGGATGTTTTTTTGTGTGTGTTTTTTTTACGAAGAGCTCTGGTGTCCCTTTGCTACCATGGCATTGAAATGCACTGCTACGCTAAGACCCCCTGTAACTCAGAGAAGGGACGGTGGGCTCCGAAACTTCTTCCAGCCCTTAGTCAACATGAGGGTGAGTAGATAATGAGCGAAATATCATTCTAGGGTGAACTATCCCTTTAACGTGGACAGCGGATGTGGCCACAGTCTCATATCTCTCTCTCTCCATCACATCCACTTTCTGTTGTTGTGCCTTTTTTTCTTTTTTTTCTTTATCTCAGTGGCCTTGTCTGTATAACTGTCCATTTTACCATTTTATCTACGCTCTTACACACTCAGGTTGCTCCTGTGGGAAATCATTCCTTTCGACCGTTTTTTTTTTTTTTTTTTTAAGTAATCTAATAGCAGGAACCAGACGTACCAGGAGCTCAGGAACATTTTTTCACATTCCCATGACAAGATTCATGAATACAATGCTGTTTTTTTTTTTATCACACTATCACTTGATTAAGATGTTTGAAAGGACGCTGGGTAGGAATCATGCAGAGGTGTAAAAAGACAGACCAGCACATCAGTGACACTTCTCTCACTCATTTTGAGCTTCAGAAATTCTGATAAATCCCAAAAGTCCCATTAAAGGAATAGTTCAACAAAAAATGAAATTCAGTCATTATTGACTCACCCTCATGCTGATGAATATATACTCTGGAGTAGTTTTTTATTCCTCAAAGTGCATCTGGAGACCCGGGAGGCCGGTTCGTAGTCCAACGAAAGAGAGTCAATAGCGCCCGACACAAAAAGTCCATAAAACTACACAAAAACCTTGTAATCTTCCTCCTTACTGCTCGTCCGCTGCAATCCAAGTGTCCTGAAGGGATATAGTCCAGAGTTTACTCAAAACTACGTCATTTAGGACATTTTTACAGCCCAAACAGTCCTGTATTGAATTTGTTTGGGGCGCGCACTCGTGTTCAGGCGTGTGAACGTCAGAGCGCAATACAGGACTGTTTAGGCTGTAAAAATGTCCTAAATGACGTCGTTTCGAGTAAACTTTAGACTATATCGCTTCAGGACACTTGGATTGCAGCGGACAAGCAGTATGGAGGAAGATTACAAGGTTTTTGTGTCATTTTATGGACCGTTTTGTGTCGGGTGCTATGACCCTCATATAAAGTTTTCATTGGACTACGAGCCCCCCCTCCCGGGTCTCCAGATGCACTTTGAGGAATAAAAAACTACTCCGGAGTATTCATCAGCATGAGGGTGAGTCAATAATGACTGATTTTGGTGAACTATTCCTTTAACCATTTAAAAAAAGTTAAAACTCTGAATGTCTGAGTCATGATGAAGAGAAAGCTCCTCCCAACACCTCCTGTCCTGTAACGTCACTGGAGGAGTGGGACAAAGCAGCTGGTGCTTATTGATCACAGCAGTCTGGTCCATTGTTCAAACAGAGTCTGCATGAGAATTTAACATGTATTATGAGTCCAGTACAATATAATCTCAGTACAAGCTGTGGTAAAAAAAAAAAAAAAGAAAAATCCCACAATGCTCAGCATGACTCTTCACAGCTTTCAGTCTGGCATGTTTGGGTTCATGTAAATCCAGGCTTAATCAATGAAGTATGATAAACCAGCATTTATTCCTTCCCCCTCCATTAAAGGGACTTTTTTCCAGTCTCCAATTAGCATGAATTATGTTTTTTAGTGTAAGTCTACAAAGCATTGTTTTTAATTTAAGGTTGTTTTCTAGTATCTCTCTCTCTTGGCTTTTGTTTTTAGTTTTTTTTTTTTTTTATGATTTTTTGGTAACCTGCTGGGATAGGGATGGTGTGTGTATGTGTGTGTGTGTGTACTTATGTGCTGAGGAACTCCATTTATTCACAAAATATGTTTCTGTTGCTTTCTGTTTTTTTGTTCTGTTGTTGTTTCAAAACCAAAAAAAAAAAAAAAGAGGAAAAGCAGAGTGAAAGGCCCACAAAGCGATTAAAAAAGAAAAAAAAATCAAAATCCCTGTAGTTTATTTCTTAAAAAGTTCCTGCAGTTTAAATAAATGTTTCTGCTGTTGAAGGTTGTCTTTTCCATCAAACCCACTGATTATCTGAGGTTTGACAAAGCCTTGTGTGGCTCAGGGCTGTCAGTCACATTGGCACATCATCAAGTTCGACCACATCATTGCCAAGGTGAGAGGGCGTCTTTATCACTGTGACAATAACAAAACCGTTTGTTACGGTTTTGTGAAGTCGTCTTTGAAACTCAAACCATGGTCTCTCCGGTTGTTTTTACACATGTCACAAAAAAACATTGAATTTTCTTTTTCAGTATAAAGTAAAATTAAATGTCCTCAATCCAGATTTTTACTGTTAACTATGGAGAACTCGTTGCTGAGTCTCCTCCATATACCATCTTTGTTTTACGCATTGTTATAGCCCAGGGTTGCTGTTGCATATTGTATTGCATCACATTTTTTTTCCTTCTTTTTGTCATTGATTATTGATCAGTTTGATGTGCAAAAACTTTCTTTGTTTCTCTGTGTGCGCTCAACCCTCTGAGATCATGTTGCGATAAAGTGCTTTATAAATAAGTGATAGAGAAGTTGAACTAATTGTGTTCAGCTCTGTTCTACTATACGGTCATATTTTATTCGGTTTGATTGTATTGCTCAATATATTTCCAATCTTATCCCATTCTGTTTGATTTGAACGTCATGTCGCTAATCATCTCTCTTCATCCGGCCGCTCAGCCTCTCTCCCATGATGACCGTATAAACCCCCCTTCCCTGTTTGTGTGACTCTTATTTTTATTTTTGGTTGTTTTTTTTTGTTTTTTTTTGTTTCAGTCGTTGCAGCTGTGCCAACCAGACACAGCTATCATCGAACGATTTTTATCTGGGTAACCCAGCGGCAAACTCCCACCCTTGTTGGCACTAGGCTCTTTTTATCAAAGCCGAGGAAGTTACTTTGATTTAGCAGACAACACAGAGTCTGTAATGATGTTCTCAGTGGAGCCCCCCGCCCCCCCTCTGGAGTGATTGCGGGCCACATTTGTTGGTGTTGTTTGGATGCATCAATCTCACCGCTGAATGGAGTGAGTGGATGGACGCCCGCTGCCACACTGTTCAGCATTCAAATTATCTTTCAGTCAATTAGTCATAAAGTTGAGAGGGAGAGGGGGGGGAGTGATAGAGCAAGCTTTTCTGTGTTTTTTTCCCCCTCCCAGAGTGACCTAAATCTGTTATTTCAAAGAAGTGACACCGAGTTCGTGACCAAGAGGCAGAAAGTCACCAGAGCAATGAGGGATGAAACTTCCCTTTGCTGTAGCTATTGCATAGAGCTGGAGTTTACTTTTCATTTCAGAGGAGGGGGTTATTTTAAGGACTTTATTATTTCATTTTTTTCCTTCTTGTTCTTCTTTTTTTTTAAGAAAGTATGAACACACGCACGCAGACACGCACACACCCACACATCCCCTCACTCCCTGACGAGAGTAGAAAAACCTCATTAAGATCAAAGACTTGTTTCTCTTAATTACTCTGTCGCTGCAGCCCCATCCTGCCCTCACATATGTGCATGCACGCGTGCGCGCACACACACACACACACATAAATGTGGGTGCACACAAACAGCAACTAATTAGACAGTGGTTATTTTTAAACCGGGACCTCTATTTGAGAGTGTTGTCTGTGTTTGTGTGTTGTGTGTGTGTGTTGAGGATCTGGGCTCCCCTATAACCTCATAACACTACCTCAAAGTCACATCACCCTAAAGGAGTTTGATACTCATGGAAAAGTAACATGGTACATATACGTTCACTCAAATAATGTATGTAACTACAATCTAATTGTCATATACAGCTGGTCGAGTGCACAGATAGAACAGAGCAGTAATTAACGCACCGCTGTTCACGCATGACTGAAGGTTGAGGATGGACAGGTTCAGGCGAAGACGTGTAATTGTTTTATTAATGTAATGTCCAAAAAGACGAGTCGGGCGAGCAGCAACGCTATGATGATTGACTTCCACTGTGTTTTAGAGGGAAATATATAACAATCTCACCTCCATTTTTCACATGTTTGGGGTGACACAGTGGTGCAGGTTAGTGCTGTTACCTCACAAGGTTTTATTTAGGTTTGATTCCTGGGCCTGCAGCCTTTTTGTGTGGAGTTTACATGTTCAACCTGTGCCTATAAGTTCCCTCTGGGTTCTCCAGCTTCCTCCCACAGTCCAAACGCATGCACATTAGGTCGATTGATTACTCTACATTGAATGTGAGTGTGTGAGGCCGTTTAATTCCTTACGTATATATTTGACTGGTCAGCCTTGTGATGGCCCCGGTCCATTTTGTCTGTTGCTGTTTGCCCCGCCTGTGCTCCACCCTTCCAGGGTCTTCTGGCCAAGCTCCTCCCTATCTGGTTCTGGGATTCACCTGCTGCTCCTCTATATACGGTAGGCTTGGCAAATCCAAAATGGTGGTCTTTCTCCCTCCTGGATGGTTGGTGCTTGTTTGGTTCTGGTTGTGTTTGCTTGGTTCTTTTGGTTTATTTGTGCATCCAACACCCTTTACAGTACCTCACCACTGATTACTGACTTACACTTTAAGTAGTTTTTTTTTTTAACTTTTTTTTAATTACCTTTAATACACTTATGATTACTTTGACTGGTTGCTGGGTGGTCCTCGCTTCTTAGTTATGCTCTTTAAAGAGCTGGGCATAACACCCTGTCCAGGTGTACTTACCTGCAGCCCTAGGTAAACTGGGATTGGCTCCAGACCCTCCTGAATCTGCATGGATAAGCAGTATAGACGATGCTTAGATGGATGTTTTACACCCCAACCTTGAAAATGAGCAGAACCATTACCATCTACAATAAAACAACTGCATCAAAATGAACTAATAACCATGGGGGCGTGTGTCTGTATTATTTTTTTGGTGTCCTTGTTGTAGTACAAAATAAACTGGGATTAAAATGTGACATAAGCCGTTAGAAAAAATCAACATAAGCTTTTTTTGGGATCACATTTATGCCTCCTCAGAGAAGGAGAAAATAGTTCTGTTTAGCACCGGTAGTTTTCCAACTTTTCGGCTCAGTGCAAACTTCAAAAACAAGACGTACACAGTCAAAAACGACTTTTCTGTAAATCTTTGACTTATTCTTTTGTGGCTTTTACTCACTTGCACATAATTTAAAGGCGCTTTTGCATAAGTGTGGGTGTGTACGTGCGTGCGATTGTTTAAATACCATCATCTTTGTGCGTGAAGTACGACTCTGATGTGCTGCTGGGAGAAGAAATCGTCTTAGATCAGGTCTTTCACTCATGAGGAGTGAGACTCGAGTCAAGTCATCGCTCATCCCAGGTGACTTTAGCCTGACAACTCCGTGGGCTTTAAGCCTCTATTTCGTTTGTTCATTAAAGCCTCGGTAACCTAAGATGTATGAATCTGATTATACTGTATCAAAAACAGTCCCTGAACACCAAAACGACAATGTGTATGTGCTTTGTACTTGCCAACAAAAGCCTATCTCTCCCTCTCTCCCTCTTTCTCTCTCTCTCTCATTCGCCAACATGGTAGCAGTGTGTATGTGTGTGTGTGTGTGTGTGACAGAGAGAGAGGGAGACAGAGAGTGTGTGTGGCATGTAGATGGCACACCTGCCACTTCAAAGCTCGAGCCAGATGTGAAAGCACAGGGACTGGCTACACAGGGACCCACAGTGGGAGGTACCCTCACAGTTCAGTAGCATTATTCACACATAATTATACATGCAGAAACATAATGGCTGAAGCTCATTACAATGCTCTGAATCGTGCACCAGCCCCCGTGTCATCACCTGTGGTCGCACTTTGATGGTCCAACCTGCAGCAGCCTTTTTTTGCAGCTCTCTTCAAAATAAGAGCTTAAGCTTAAGATGTTTTCAGCCGCCAGTTGGTGTTTTTTTTTATTTATTTTTTTTATCACTAACCTGTGACAGCTTTTAATGTTTATTCAACACAGACATGTGCAGATGAAGTGGCAGGTGAAAAGGTCAGTGAGTGATGTCAGCCTCTCTTTGTTGCTGCCTGAGGTAAAATTACGAAAAGGTATATTTTACTTTACAGAATAAGCTTCTTTCTATAGGAGGCCAGTAAAGTTGTGCTTAATGTGTCTGCACACACAATATTAATTTTTTTAAACCTACAGACCTAGGTTACAGTATATTTCAAGAAAATACAGAAAATTAGTTTCTTTTCTTTCTTTTTTTATTCTGTTTTCTGCATAAACAGTGTGATGGCATGTGGCCAGCAGCTGGAAACCTGCAGAGACTCAGAGGGGCCTATAACCTCTCTCAGTTGAAACATAAAAATACAGACATAGTTCATTAGAAGAAACTGGATTTGATAGTAAAAACTCAAATGTTGCAGTATGGTGGTGGCAAGATGGCGGCAGCAGGCAGAAACTAAGTGGTTACAGATGTTTTTATGGAGCCTTTGTAGCCTAACACCTGCTGGCCAGGGACAACAGATGAAAACTAACCTTTTTGGCATGTTTACAGAAATATCCAATAATATGCTCTGTCCCTGTCAAACCTTCTTCTTTTCTTTTTGGCTGCCACAGCGAATCATCTGACTCCATCTAACCTCATACTTGGCTTCCCCTTCTCTCACACCAACCTCTGGTATAAGGTTATTGTCTGATTCACATCTTCAATTTGGCATAGGTTATATGTCAGATGCCCTTCCTGCCACAACCCTCTACATTTATCTGGCTTGTGCCCCCCTTGAAGCTGCGTTTGTACCCGTCAAATAACCAAGTAAATTAAAATATATATTGTTCCCAGTTCAGCTTCTTCTGCATATTTGGTCCATGTGAGAATCATCAATTGGAAACATGAAGATATAATGTAGTTACCGTACTCAGTGTCTTATGAGTGTGACATCACTTCTCTTTAAAGGACCCTTTAAAAAAAAACAAAAATGCAAATTTACTACTCCTGCACAGTAAACTAATGTGTCTATTACAAAAACAGTGAACAAGGTGCAAAGTAATGATGTTGGACTCAAAAAATTAAGCTGAATAATTAAAATCGATGACCATAGCACAAAGTAATTATCGCTTAATTATCCGAGAGACTCTCGTGTTGCTGCGAAACATTAAGGATAGTGTTTAGAAACTAGCACCTCCACTCACTTTTAAACTTGTTTAGCAACGTCAGCTTATTAAGCTATATAGGTGCTCATCCTTGGCAGACACATCAAATATGCATTCTCATAAACAGGGCGGGTGGGTGTGATGATGAATTCGACTTGTATCAATGAGGTGTTTGATTAACGCACTGAGATGATTTGGTTGTGTGCGTTTTTGTTAATTGTGTGTCTTTATTTTTTATCTCCTGTTCCAGTCTGCAGCTCCCGTCTCCACGTTTGACATCAGCCAAAGTCTCAAATCTCAAAGCCTGGACCTTCAAGGTGGGGGTGGGGGGTGGGGGGTAATTAGGATCGCGGGCACCTTGTTTGCCACTTAGACACATCTCTCTCTCTCTCTATCGCTCCTGACCAACACCCCACTCACTCACTCGCCTCCACTTGCTTTCCACAGTCACGTATTCCTTTTTAATACCACAAACCACTTCCCATTTCAGGGTTGATAAAGCTGCAGAACTGTTCCTCTCAGGAGCCACTGAGGTGTGTGCATGTGTGCGTGCACATGTGTGTGTGTGTGGAGTGTTTTTCTTATCTATTAATGCTTAATATCATTGGCAGAGGGCACAGCTCTCCATTCCCTCTCCTACAGCATTTAAGCGTTGAAACATCTATGATTAAAGTGTTGAAATGACTACATCGTCATGTTCCTCATGTGCATCCTCCTGATGGTGCGACGGCCGCTTCAGTGAAATCGTGTGCAGGTGCTGTATGTGCGCACGCGTCTTAAAATGGATTTCAGGTTTTTAGGGTCTGAAACGCTATGTGCAACTGTTAGACTTAAACATGTAAATGTGCTCTAAATTTAGAGCATATGTGTGTGAGAGCTTGTGTGTCGTGGTGCATACAAGTGTGTGAATGTGGCGGCGTATTTATAGCAGACCCATTTTGACTAAAACAACAGAGGTTTGAAATTCGTGCCGTGCATTATAACACTGTCAGGCCCAGGGTTTTATCCATTCAACTTAAGAGAACCAGACAGGTAGAAAACTGGAGAGATGGGAATGACATGTAACATGCACACACACGCACACAAGTATATTCACAAAGACAATCCCACGCACACACACACTCACACACAAAATCAGTCACGCACACATGCTCAGATACACTTTCCTTGTTTCAGTCATTCTCTGGCTGGCATTTCCTAGGGTTGCTCTCTCTGCATGAGCTTTTCACACCTCCTCTCTCTCTGACTGTGAGCAACACTGATCTGATGGGCAGGGGGAGAGCGAGAGAGATAGACAGACAGGGAGAGAGAGAGAGTGTGCAATCAGGCAGATAGTTTGGTCAGAGGCAGCCAAGCAAAGAGTGGTATAGTCAGACAAAGAGACAGACTGTGTGGGAGTGGTGCCGGGACCTGAATTTTTATTTTACCCTAACTAGCCATCTTCATTCAAACATCAAACCAGGATCAATCAAACTGAAGTGAAGGAAACAATGAGTCTTTCACTTCCAAACAAGCAAATTAGTCCCTCGAGGTTTCCCCCCCAAAATTGGATATAACAAAGATAAACTGTAAAAAATATGTTGAAAATTTGGAAAAGAAACCCTTTCATGTGGCCACAATTAGCTCAGATGACCTCAGTCGTCTTGGTAACGACAGTAAACATGCTGTTACAATTGTGGAACGGTCATGGATGAAAGAAACGATGCAGGCGGACCATATGAAACCGAAAGAAAAACAGCGGTCTCCCTTGTTAAAGCCCAGAGTCCACACCGACCTCCTGCCTGTGAAGACGATGGTCACCACATGACTCTGAATGAAAACATGCCATCTCTACTGACAAGGCGCCGTCTCTGCAGCTGACAGCAATAAAAACTGAACCAGTGGTCATAATACAGTAAACTGCCTGCACAAATATCCTATGTGGTGGTTGTTTCCTTAGAGGAGCACAAGCTTGAAGCTCATGGTGAAGGGAGTGGACGTTGGTGCTCCCGCCATTAGATCTTTTATTTGCCAATTCGAAATTCGGATCAATTGGAGTTTGAACATTTGAAATGGTTCCTCTCGTTTTGCTGCAGTGATGCTGACATGTGCTCTTGTGTGTGTGTGGTCAGCACACCTCAGCACATCACTGTCAGGTGTGACTTAGAGGTGCCATTATCAAGGGCCTGACGGTCCAAATGCAAATCCAAGACCGGCCCAATGTGCAACAAAGACCGTGTTATCAGACCGATCCGATATCCAAACACAGTCCTTGAGCATCAAGCTGCAGCCGGATATCACAACAATTAATATGCAGCAGCTGTTGATGAGTGTGTAACAGGTAGAAACGTAGAATTGCCACCTTCTTATTAAACCATTCATGAGCACTGATTTGGAGCTGCGAGTGTGTGAGTGTGTGTAGAGAGAGATTTCAGCTGGAGTGAGCCAATGAGTGTTTGGGGTGTCACATCAGGTGTTGATTGAATGCAGGTGTGTCTCCTCCTCCTCCTCCTCCTCCTCCTCCTCCTCCTCCTCCTCCTCCTCCTCCTCCTCCTCCTGTCTACTTACCCAGCTCACTCCTCTGGTCTCCTCTGTGTGCAGGTCCAACGTTCCCCTTTTCATGCTCTGTTGCCTGAAGGCAGGTTTGGCTTCACACCTCTAAGGCTGAAGAGTGTGCATGTGTGTGTGACGAGCCAGTCCACTCCAAAAGCTCAAGGTCTGCCAACAAAGGTTTGGTACAACTATCATGGATGGAGGAAGCAACCAACCAACCACCCAGCAGCAGCAGCAGCAGCAGCAGCAGCAGCAGCAGCAGCAGCACAGCTCACCTCAGCCCTGGACGGACCGTCTGTCCCCAGTGAGTAGGACACAGACCTTGTGAGATTTTTATTGTTGCTCCTGCTGATATAATTGAAATCTCCCCCTGAAGCTAAAACCTCGCTGTGATTCTAATTGTAATACATTTATATGATAAAATAATCTTTGAACTAACTTGTCATGCCAGGAACAACTGAACCAGACTGTCAATAATTAGGAACCCACCGGGCAACATGACAAGCTGAGTAGAGTTCATCCTGTTTTATTTTGCTATTCCACTTAGGCCTTATCCACACGAGCCCGGGTATTTTTGAAACCGGAGTTTTGCTTCGCGTCCACACCAGTGGTGTAATAAAAACACTCCGTACACACGCAACCGTGAAATCCGCTACTAGTGACGCAATGCACATGTGGAAGGCTGTTTTAACCAATCAAAATACAGTGGAAACCGCTTGGATCAAAAGGCTTGGGACGGAATCATTTCTATACAAATGCTGTTTAAATAATTCGTTATCAAGAAATCCGCTTATAGTGTTCATTTTTGGTCATTTTATGGATGTAAACATGCGCAAAACCATTTAAAAACTATAGCTTTATTTCACAGACTCCAAGTCCAACAATTAAATATTAATTAATTTAATAAAAATGTGTAGCCTATTTATTTTATTTTCGGCGGTGTCCCTTTGACGTGCACTGCTGCAGCAGCCTGCACATGTTGCTGCGCTGTGTCTTGACTCTTGTGCTGTGTTGTTGTGCTGTGTTGTTGTGCTGTGTGCGTCACCTGGCTGCTGAGCCACATGACTGTCTGTCGGTGCGGCGCAACTCTGGCTGTTGTGTTGTCTGTCAAAACATGTATGAATGAAACATCATATCCACTTTATACCGACCGCGGACGTCACGGATACATTTTCGGCTTTTGGCTCGTTCCTCATCTCCGCATAGGCTCTTTTTTTATCACTGCATGACAGCAGCGCGACCCCCCCTCCCGTCGTACCCGGGGACATAGGCTATTACCTGTTCATTCATGAAAATCATCCCGAAAAACTCTCAATCAAACAAGGTGGGGAATAAGAAACTGCGGCGCTACTGTAGTAGTTCTGTCATTTTAAAAACAGCTGATCTGTAGCTGTCACTTGTTACTGTAAATGATGCTGTGTGGAAAACCAGCTGTGGTCTGTGATTGAGGGTGAGTTTGGAGCTGACAAGAGGATCGCCCTGACGACCCTTTCGTTATAAAAAAACTATACAAATAGCCTAGCATTTAGATGATGTAAAAAAAATAAAAAATAAAATAAAAAGTGATAAAAATCCACTTTGTCACCTCCATTTTTGCGAGCTCACCTGCAAACCGCTGCAAACAACCTCTGCAGCTGCAGTGTTTACATCAGCACGTGTGCAGCTATGACGTAAACGAGTAAAACAATCACGGTTGCAGTGTCCACACGCACCCGGTGAAACCAACCCCGGCCCAAAACCCCACCCTGGACCCCGGTTTCAAAAAACCACGGTTTCAGGTTTCCAAAAGCACGGTTGCATGTGGACAGGACATACAACCGGGAACATATGTTCACGGTTTCAAAAATACCCGGGCTCGTGTGGACTAGGCCTCAATGAGGATGATTATAAAATGGACCAAGGTCCATTTTTAGCTGCTCAGACCGGAGTCAGTCTTTAACGACTCCCTGTGAGAGGTATGACAACCTGAAACCAGACACGACACCACTCTCATAGCTGTATATTCTCTTTTCATGTGCTTACTGTATGGTTGAGCTCTTTTTAAGAACTTTAAATCATACTATTGAATTTGCACTGCAAGCCCTCTCAATTGTTTGAATATACATATATATTTTAATGTTTGCAATTTTAACTATTCTGGGTTATTTTAATTTTTTTTAAATTGTATGCTTTTATGCTGTTTTATGCTGTTCTTTCTCAGTTTCCAGCTCTTACTGTTAAATGTTTTGTCTATATGTAAAAATCCTAACCCTGAGTAGTTTACATCCATATTTACCTGCTCTCTACTTCATCTCTGCATTTGATTTTACTCCGGGAACACAATTACTGTGTTGCATGTGCTTGGCAGCTGATGTCCTGTCTCTGCTGTGTTGCCGCTGCTGACAGCTCCATCTCTCCACTTGCAGTTTGCAGGTTACTGTGATGTTGGATTTCTGATTTATTTTTGACAAAAAATGTCATTAAACACCGCTATCTCCACATGTAGTTGCTAAAATGGTTCAATATATTTATATTTAATATGATATACCTTCATCATATATTCAGATTAAGCCTATACAGTAACAACCATAGTGGACTGGCGCCACTTTTATGTGCTATGATGCCAATATGACATCAAGAGGTCAAAGATGCAACTGCAATGCAGCTCACGTAGACAGAGTGTCTGCTTTAACCCATTAGTATGTGCAGCTAAATAAAAAATTAGCATGTCCAATGTGCTCCTGTCCTCAAAGGTGCGGTGCTACTTTCATCTACCGCATTACCACCACCTGTTGATTTGTGGAGTGGTGTCTTGTTGCTGTTGGTGTGTGTGTGTGTGTAGTACGTTCATGGGCATGTGCATCACAAAAACAAAATGGAAACTCACTCATCAAAAACACTGCTCCACAGCTAGTTGCTGTCAAAAAACTCCACAGGCTACCTTCCTGTTTATTCACTTTAGGCGTTTGAGTGTTCGCTCAGTGTTCGTTAGCTGACTGGTCTGTCATCACATCCCCTTGTCTGATTACTCCAGAAAAATGAAAGTGCAAAAAAAAGCATCACATCACATTGATTAGTCAGAGATTTTTATTCCCCCCGAAAAATCCCTCTCACAACAAGAACAGAATTAAGCTGCTGCAGATGTAAAAGCTGCCGTGAACCTGGTAGAAGTTGATTCACTGTGGTGTCATATCAATTAGAGATAAAGAAGAGCTAAATCATTTGAAAAGAAAATATCACAGGATATTACGACGCTATGAAATGCACAACAAAGACACACACCGAATGAAAATAAAAAAAAGATTCAACATTTGATGGACATTAAAGAGAGAAAAAATAGCATTTGATTTTCAAAGACCGGGCTGAGGTGGATAGTAAGTAAGATTAAAAGATTACTCTGGAGAAAGTGAAAGAGAAAGATAATTGAAATGGCATGCCGCCAACGACACCCCAAGTCTGTTCTGTATAAGGCAGAGTGAGAAGAACTAGTGTAGGCAAGAAGATCAGTGTCTTGTTGAAAGGGAAGACACAGGCACAGTATATATCTACTCAACAATCTGAAATATTATAGCACAGGTTTAGTGCTGCAGAGGACAGAGGGGGAATTATTACACATCTTATTAAACATCTCAGCCTAAAACAAAGACTCCACCTCAGATGTGGGAGCAGATGGACATAAAAGGGATGAGAGGTGTAAAAGTCTAGAAATATTAAAGTTAAAAGAAAAAAGAAAAAGGCTTGTCGTCGTGAACCCGAACATAGATGATGAGCTCTCTCACACATTCTCGCACATATACCCAGAACTGCACCCACATGTGCACACACAGGATGAGACATCCAGAGCATCCTCTGTGTGCCAGCCTCTTCCTCCAGGGTGAGTTAGTAGTGCTTTTAAGTGGAGACATCAAAGAGGCCCGTATGGGTGTATAAATAGGCTTTAGGGCTGAAAAAGTTTTAGTTGTCATGAGCTTGATACCCAGTCGGTTAGACAAGGTCATGCATTGACTCAGTGACTTCTCACTAACCCCTCTCTCCCTCCCTCTCTCTCTTTCTCTGACACATACACACATGATAACACATGAACACACACAGAGACCATAACATGGGCAGTACAGGCAACCGCCTGCATGCAGGCTTTCAAATACTGCACAGTAAATAAGCACTGAATCCAGACACATTTGAGCATGTGCAGCATGGACATGAACACACACACACAAACACAAACAAGCCTGAAGTATAAATATCAAGCAGAGGTTATCACATTTTCCAAACAGCTGCAATATTACTTGCAAAAATAATTATTTTTCTTTGGGTAGCGTGACCGGTACTGAAGTCCAGCAGGGTAGTGGGTAGCAGGTGACTGGTCGTGATACATCTTAGAGTTGGCAGAGGAGGTAAAATGAGGAGTGGGCAATGCATCAAGAGAGCCAGAGTTTGGAGTACCACACATGGTACTTCAATCACATTCAGTGATTGAGCCAGTCTCTCACACTGTGCATCATCATCCCTGCTCTGGGTTTCTATAATACACCCTGACATTACTATGTTCCCTGCATTTTCTCCCTGGGACTCGAAACTGATGCATTGTACTTATGGTGTCATTTACTGTGATGGCTCGACAGCTCATCTGTGTCTCGTGATGTCTTTTAAATCCGTTTTTTCTTCTTCTTCCAAATCTCTTTTTCTCACTCGTTGCAATTTGTTCCCAGTGTCACAGAAAACTCTGTGAATGAAAAACCAAGTATAATTGTGTTGTTTAAATTCTTTATTTGGGCAGTGATTAAAATGAAGACACGTAGTGTGACAGAGGGTAATCACAGTGACCTTTCTCTGCTCGACAGAGCCTCCGCTTGTTAGTCGTAGTAGCCTACTAAAGACAGATAATTTTCTCAGACATTAGTTGGATACAAAATGAAAGAGTTACAAATGTCCAGTAACTGGACATTTGTAACTCTTGGCTGAGTGGGATCATGGCAACTGTTAACTTCAACATTTATTATTAAAATTACATAAGACATTGTTCAACCCTCAGTGGAAAAATTTACAAGTAACAGCAGCTCATGCATAAAAGGTTAAAAAAAAAAATAGTAGTAGTATAATAATAAAAGTATATGTATTTAAGGAAAAGTGGAGGGTTTATACATGCACTACTAAAAGTTCATGCTACAGTGATATTTTATCGTGAAAGTAGAGCATTTAAGTAGAAGTATGGAATGGTAATTTCTTCATCTCAAACAATGTATTGAAACAAAAGCTAACAACAGTGGTGGGTATACCACAACAACATGTCAATGTGTCAATAAGGACATCCACTTCCTAAACCTTGCTGTGACTCTTCCAGTCTCTCTGTGTCTCTGTCCAACCTGCTGATGACACTCTGAGCTCAGTGGACTCGTCCCTCTGACAACATCCCATCATCTGAAGCCTCCACATGGTCTAGAACTGTTCGGTTTGGTTTTGGTCTCATGATGTCAGAGTGTGAACAGTAGGATGAAGATGACTGTTTCAATACAAACGGTCATTGAACCAGAACATTTATTGGTCGATTCATGGATCAGACACTTGTTTTGATTTTCATGGGGAACCACCTTGTTAGAGAACAGCATGTTATAACAATATGTTATATAACATATGTATATCCTATAATAATATCTTACTGAAACATTCAAAAGTCTCATTCTTGTGGAAATTACACTACTCACAAAAACTTAGGGATATTTGGCTTTAGACCTGACATTCACTATAACCTTTATAGGTTAACTTAATTTTAACCCTCTCTAAAGCCAAATATCCCCAACTTTTTGTGAGTTGTGTAATTTCCACAAGAATGATACTTAACACCAGGTACTGTAGCCTAGTAATAATATTCAAAGCAATATAGGGTGGTGATGACCAAAGAAGTAAAACAGTGCTAAATTATGTGTGCTAGAATTACTGTATTGTTGCTGAAGAATCTATGGAAATTTATGAAAATTCATTAAATTAATAATAAGATCGTATATCTAGAGTGTCACATCGGCAGAGCCCTCAGCTTTATTGGGACTTGTGACCTGAGTTATATTTCAGAGGAGCTATACATTTTGCTACTGCTACAAGGCAAATTTGAACATTTACAGCTGTTTACTGTACAGTCTTGAAGAAACATTGTTGAGTTCAGCATCAAACTTTATTCCTTTACTCACCAACAGCTGTGTCCAGATGTGGAAAGCAATATTATTCATTAATGTTAACATTAACTCCTGTCCTGTCCTTATATCACGTCTTAGCTCACGACACTTTCCAATAGCGACTCATTGTAGCATCCGATCTGCCCTTAAGACGTTATAATATCCTCAGTGGCAGAGAAAACTTACAAACTTTTCTTTACCATTAGCGTCTTAAAAGGAAAATAAAACTAGACTACTACACAATTATGATGATATTTTGTTTCAAAACATCATTGTACATCACTGTATCTAGTGAATCATAACACGATCAAACAAAAAACATAATTGATATAATAATGTTTTATTTAGCATGAAGCTATAGCTATGATGGAAATATACACTATACTTTCAATTATATTCATAAGGGTGTTTAGTGTTTTATTTAAATTTACAACTATAATCACTGAAACTTACTTCAGTTTGAAGTTCAGTACAACCACCTGAGTAAGACATTACATCTGAGGTGTGTGTGTGTGTGTGTGTGTGTGTGTGTGTGTGTGTGTGTGTGTGTGTGTGTGTGTGTGTGTGTGTGTGTGTGTGTGTGTGTGTGTGTGTGTGTGTGTGTGTGTGTGTGTGTGTGTGTGTGTGTGTGTGTGTGTGTGTGTGTGTGTGTGTGTGTGTGTGTGTGTGTGTGTGTGTGTGTGTGTGTGTGTGTGTGTGTGTGTGTGTGTGTGTGTGTGTGTGTGTGTGTGTGTGTGGTGAGGAAAATACATGTCTCAGCAGTGTCACTGTGCAAAAAGATAAATAACGTTTATTGTTAACAATAAAAGCATGAATTTTCTCGTATTCCAGGTAGTGTTTCGGCGCGGGTGTCCTGTTCTCATTTACTTCCTGCGGCTGCAGAAAGAGGAGCTGAATGCATGATGGGGAAATTAGGAGTCTAAAGCTGACTGCTTTATCCAAGGAAAATGACAGGGATTTGAAACCGCTGCTGCAGCGAATGCCAATCAACGGTAGAAGTTTTGCTAATGTGAGCTCATAGCCGGACCAATTACAGTGGAGTTTTAATGGGTTTAGCATCGCTGTCCATGTTTTGGCCACAACAATGTAGGAATCAGGTCTACCAGGGGAGGAAAAAGTTTGAAACCAATTAAATGAGAGAATTATCCCTCTCCCTCTCCTCTCTCTCTCCCTCTCTCTATCCTCACGTCCTCCCTGCTCTGTGCAGACTGTGACCAACAAGATGAGAAAAAAGAAAGGAGACACAAGCAGAGAAACTATGGATATAAATGAAAACATATGATGTGGAGATAAAGAGGATGATTTGCTAAAGATAAAGCCTGTCTGCTGTGCTGTAATTCTGCTCTATTCATCCACACGTATCTGTGAGAGATGGACAAAGTAATGATAAAAGATGAAATGTAAATACTTTGACTGAGACACACAAATCCCAGACAGAATGTGATTAGAAAGAGAAATAGAAGATGTGGCATTTAGCTTTAGCTACCCCAATGTGCAATGCCGTAAAGAAACCAACCCCCCCCCCCCCCCCCCCTCACCCCCTACGACGCAGGTGATGTGACACAGGAGGAGATTTCTGCCAGTATTTCTGCCAGTATTTCCCCCAGGTGAAAATAAGGTGGAAAGGTCTGTGAAACCGCATTTACAGCGTGCAAGATTGAAATTGGCCGCTGAAAACAACACAAATGAACTTCCCTGAAAGAGCATTAAGACCATGTCAGAGTAAAAGTTTCCAGTATGAGTAACTCCAGTTACCAACATTTCAAAATAAGATTCACTGGAAATTCCTCTTCTCTTCTCTTCTCTTCTCTTCTCTTCTCTTCTCTTCTCTTCTCTTCTCTTCTCTTCTCTTTATCTTCTCTTCTTCTTTCTCTTCTTCTTTCTCTCTTTCT
This sequence comes from Trachurus trachurus, assembly GCF_905171665.1. NCBI lineage: Eukaryota > Metazoa > Chordata > Actinopteri > Carangiformes > Carangidae > Trachurus > Trachurus trachurus. Next base: position 26,645,224 of record NC_139898.1, on the reverse strand, counting down.
CTCCTCCTCTCTTCCTCCCTCTCTCCCCCAGGCCCATCCCTGTACAAAGTGAACAGCAGGAGCCCCAGTGGCAACAGCCCCATCCTATCTGGGCCTGGGCATCACTACATTGTGGCATCTCTCTGCAGCGAGCAGAAGAGGAGATTACTCTGTGCTCACATCAAAGGAGGTTTGTCTAACTTGGGTCTGGCGATGTGCTGGTGGAGCGAGTCCTTGGAGCAGCCTCGCCGTTCTTATCTCTCCCCCACAGACTCTTTCTGCTTTCTGCTGCAACACAACTGGCTGCCGGTAACACTGACGCATGCATGCATGGCTCTGCACGGTCAAATGTGCACACTGACAAACACCAGCGCACATTCTCTTGTATGAAAACACATGCACAGGCTCACACAGGCGCACAATGACACACACAACATTGATATTAGCAGAATTTGTTCTGCTGAGTGAGTCTCCCTCTCTCCGTCTGTCCCTCTCTCCCTGTCTCCCTCCTCCAGCCACTGTTGAGAGCTGAACCTGGTTCAGTGAATGTTTGAAATGGATTAAATGATTATCCCTGGACAGATGCTCACCAAAAGAGCCCACTACACTCGAGTGTTGATATTTTAATATTTTAACTACTTAAGGTTGATATTTTCAACCACAAACACCACAAATCACCCACGATGAACACGTAAACAACTGTTTTTTAGCTGATAATCATGATACATAGTCTCACAGTTTGTTTACAGTAGGTCAGACAGCTTTAAGTTTGATATTTTGAGCTTTTTTTGCTTGGAGTTATGCAAGAAGATCATTACAGTGTCACGAATCATCAACTCCTAATGTTTTAACTGCCTTTGGTATCAACAAAAAATAGACTTAATGTTCATCATCACTGATGTTTAAGACTTCTCTAAATCAGTTCATTCATATTCTACTAGACAGAACGGATCATCTCCATCTTCTTCATGTTACAACCCAGAGTCCTGACTTTTCGCCTGTTGAAACTGTTGAGCAGCAGCTGAAATTTTAGATCAAGCAGCAAACAGGAAAATACTAAACGTTTGGAATTAGGCAGCAATTGGTCTCCTCAGTTCCCAAATGCGTAGACACAGTGTTGTTGAAAGAGGAGGTGATGCAACAGAGTGGTAAACATGACCCTGTCCCAAGTTTTTTTGAAATGTGTTGCTGGCGTAAAATTCAAAATGAGCATGTAAATGAGTATGAAATTCCTCCATTTCAACGCTTGACATGTTTTTGTGGGGGTCTTTTTTGCAATAGTTTCAAACAAATATGGTGTTTAAATGTTTTTGCAAATCAGATTCTGTTTCTATTCCTATTTTTCACAGCACCCCAACCTATTGGATAGGGTAATGTCAGTGATGTGGCTAAATCTTCATTTAGATATACTACAGCCAGAGTCTAAAGGTCGGATTGGAAAGTGGTCTTAAATCGAACAGTAGGTGCTGTGTTGTGGAAATCTTTAAAAAGCATCCAATTACAACCTCCCACATCTATTTACTTTAGACTGATGCACAGTCTAGCCTATATCTGAGAACTAACTGCATGGTTGATATATTTCCATGTCTATATTAGTAGCGACTTGAGACAGGAAACAGAGGGGAACCGTGTCCAAAGGTAACAACAGGCGACATATTCGGTCTATGTTACAATACTTATACACGTCATTTGCTCAATACATACCCACACCAAAGTGTAAAAATGACAGTTCACCATTTTACAGGGGATTATGCGTCTTTTTTTGCTCCAAGCCAAATAGTCTGACACATAATCCCCTGTAGAACAGAGAACTGCCATTTTAACACCTTGGTTTTTTATATGGATTAAACAAATGGGATACAACAACGTAGGTATTAGTGCATGATCTTTAGAAGTTATGGTATTGTTACAGTTGGACTGAGACAAGCTAGCTATAGCTGCTTCCCCACTGTCTCCAGTCTTTATATGCTAAACTATGCTAACTCTCTCTCCCATGCAGCTCCAGATTTAACAGGCAGATGGTGGTGATAGTGGTATAAATCCCCTCATCAGCTCTCCACCAGAAGGTTGCACAATTGCTTTAAAAAAAAGCACATTTTCTCAGACAGAAAATATATTTTTTAAAGTTATTTGCGTTTTTTGTTTGAGAGATTTACCTAGAAATGTGTGTTTGTGTTGGACTTACAGGTGTGTGTGTGTGTGTGTGTGTGTGTGTGTGTGTGTGTGTGTGTGTGCGTGTGTGCGTGTGTGCATGTGTGTGACTGTGTAAAGGTTTGTACTCAACTGCAGTCACAGACATTAATCGGCCTTGTCGTGAACAATGGAACCAATCTGACTGCTACAAAGTGGGAACCCCACCCATAGCACACAGTCAAGCCTGTTCACTACCTAAAAAATATCAGGCTAATAAATAATAATGATGATAATGATCATTACAAAAACCTGTACGTCACATTTGTAATACTGTAGATTGTTCAAAATATTTTTTTGGTTCACATTATAACTCACTGAAGTGAAGCTGTTGAAATAAATAGGCTACCATGGCTCATTTAAAGATGATGAAGTAAATGCAGTGAGATTAAAGGGCCATCTCGGTGTTTCTGTAAAATTCAGGCCAAACAAAAAAAACAAAAAAACACAGATACAAGAGTTACAAGGTCCTAAGACAACAGCAAGTGTAAAGCTGGAAGTAATTAACTGGATATCAGTGAATCATTAACCCAGTTCTGCCTGGTGGACAAACAGCTCTCCCATAGCCCCCTGCCAGTAGAGCACCTCAGACTCACAGTGACCCCTAGTGGCGACCTGGTGTTACTACGGCCTCAATAAAAGACCCATTATGTACAGTACAGTGAGTCTTTGCTGTTGGTTTTATATAATGAGGAGCATACACATTTCAGCAGGGATTAGACAGACTCTTACTTAGAATAATCCCTCACATACGCATACAATAGTTTAATTTCTTAATAAATGTAAAGAAGGACACTCCACAGTTCAATAAGTATTGCATCAACTCTATGAAATAACATTTGATAGTTGATGGCTTTAAAGATGTGCTTTAAGTGTGGGTGGGATTTCTACTGTGTGTTATCTGCTTGCCTTGATATGTGTTTTGAAAGGTGCTGTATAAATAAAGATTTCTTCCTATTATAAAACACTTCAGTCATATCATTGCAGGGATTTGCAGTATACAGTATTGTGAAAATACATTTTTGACATTCCTTCTGTTTGTCTGTGAATGAAGGCCCCTCAGAGTACACAACTCCCTGAGACATTCATTCACATATGTCCGGTCTCTGCCATTAAATAAACTTTGTCCTTGGCTCCGTTCCAGCATCTGTGCCCTGTTTTGATTCCAAAAGTCACGGCCCTCAGCTGAGCGCAAACACCAGAGAACAAACTTGACTTTAAACCACCTCTGTCTTTTAGATCCTCTCTGAACCTGTGCGACCATGGATGAATCCGTCTGCACGTTATTCCTGCTGTTATTATCCCTGCTATCAGTTGTGCACGGTGAAGGTTTTGCACTGGTGCCAAGTGAACCAGTTCCAACCCCCTGTAATGACAAAGCGGTGGAGAAGCTGTCTCGCCTGGCTGTCACTTACATCAATGAAGATCGCAACGATGGCTATAAGTTTGCTCTCAACCGCATTGCAAATGTCCACCTGCATGCCCAGGTCAGTACAGAGACAAATGCTCAGTGGGGAGGAAAAAAACTGCATGGGGGCTTTTGTACATCTCTATCAGTGGGGGATTTGTCCATGTTTAACAAAGGAAGTGGTGTGGAAAGGTTATTTTGTCATGTGTTGTGGCAGAGATACCCTAACACCCTTTCTGACAAAGGAGTCACACACTGATAGATTTAACCAGCCGTGGCCAATCTTCATGTCAGTGGGACTCCATTTGATAAGATTTATGTTTTGTTGTTAGAAAAGACTGCGCACAGTCAAAGTCCTAATCAGAAATCATCCTCTTACACTGTCACAATGCGCTGACTCTGGAAATGATGATAAAATTAAACTCTGCCTCTCAAGGACTTATTGGAGTCCCCAGCACTCAGTTTGGGAACCACTGGACTACATCAAAGACATGAAAAATAGCAGCAGCAGTTACATTAAAGCCCTAAAAACAACAATAAATATTTGTTGTCTGCATTTTGCTGTGAACGACCACCATCAGTGCATGTCGCTTATGATAAATGCAACGTTAAAGTACATGATTTTATGTCGTGAAGTGAGAAGCCATCCTCTTTCACGCCTCATGAAAAAAGGCCTTTAGGATGGAAGAGTCTGTTAATAAAGTGCAGGTCATTTTGGTCCAGGACTGCTGGGACAAACCTTGCACAACAGGCTTTATGAACGTCACGCTGTCAGCAGCTGAAGGCTATTGTAGCCCGACTGTGGGATAGATCAGGTTTTAAGAGGCTCAGTTCAACTTCATGACCTCAAAGCTGCCGTTACACCTGGCCAAAGTGTTAACATTTGTTTTCAGCGCCACAGTCGGGGATCAATATTGAACAAAGTGACAGAGGGAATTACACAGAGCACCTCATAAATGGCTCCTTTAAGTGTAACTGAACAAATGAAGGTACCTGACACAGGACTTTTCCTATAGATTGGAGCCTCAGATAGACACAGTAGAAAATCACATCATGTTTTTGTTTTATCGTATTGTGCTGCTGCTGCTGCTGCTGGAAATCTGAATTGTCATCATTGTTTGTCATTCGTGTTTACACTGTGCATGTCAGGGCCCAGCAGGCAATGTGTATTATCTGGACCTGGAAGTCCTGGAGACCAAGTGTCATGTGGGCAGCCCAAAACCATGGAAACGTTGTGACGTCAGACCGTTCATGGAGACGGTACAAACACAAACACACACACACACACAAAAAAAAGTCCTCTTTATACTTCAACTTTTATTGTTTGTAGTTACATCATATATTCCCAAATCTTTCTGTATGATATAATTGTTTGTGACTACTGTTTTATTATTTTCAGCAAATCTCCGGCAACTGCAATACCACCATCCTCCACACGCCAGAGGGCTACTCCTACCTGTACAGCTACGACTGCACTCTGGTGCCAGGTAAGGTAACATCGACTTACTGTGTTTTCACAATGACACTTAAGTGAAATGTGGTGGGAAGTGGCAGTCGTTTCACAGTTGTGACCTAGATTTGATGAATGTTTGATGCTGTGTTTTGATTTGGTCATGCACCAGTCTGATAGAAACCCCAGCAGACTGTACACAGAAAATAAAATGCTTGTGTGCTCAAGAGGCTCTTTGTTATCAAATCAAGTCAAACTTTACAAGGTGATATTACTGAAAATCTAAACTATACAGATTGTACCACTTTGTGTTATGTGTAATAGGCCTCCTCCTCCTCCTCCTCCTCCTCCTCCTCCTCCTCCTGCAGCTTAATCAATAAATTCAGCATCCTGTGGAGTCCTGAAAGAATTAAACTAACAAAGGCTCAAGTGTAATAGAGCAGAAATTTCTCAGTGTAGATATTTGAATTTGCCACACACGCACACACACACAAGCGTGACTAATAACATTAGAAACAATTTGCTGGAACATCTAAATAGAACTGAGCCTAGATTAATGTAATTAGTTACACCTGCTATAACAAATCAAAGTGTCAGCCATAAAAATGTCTGTTGGTTTCGCTCTGATGCTAAACTAAGGATTTTAGATCATCTAAAGGCCCTATGTTAATTTGGTATTTAGACCTGTGCTCAACAATATGCTAATGTTATGTTAACAGTCTTGAAGCTGTATGTTGTTCTTCCATTACAACTACCTGTTCACACCTGTTCAGTATAAAAACATCTGTGCATATGATGATGCATATTACCAAACATAACAGTGTCCATGCATTTCTAGCCTGCATGTTTGTTATCTTGTTTTCTTGTAATTTAAACATAATTGTCTCCTTAACCATCTGTGCTATGGCTCCCTGCAGATCCTCCTGAGAAGCTCCAGAGGATCTGTCCGACCTGCCCCCTCCTGCTTTCTGCAGACAGCCCCGGGGCCGTGAGCGCCGCTCAGGCGACTCTGGCGTCATATAAGAGAAAGTCCAGACTCGGTGCAGGACTCGGTGTGAAGAGGATCACCAGAGCTGCAGAGCAGGTATCGTGCTTATTAGCTCTGATGTGAGAAACAACGCTCCTGGGCTGATTTCATTACACAACAATGTGTTGAATGTTGTGTTTATTGAAAAATTACACTTAAGAATAATCTCTAGATGTGCTTGTCAGACGGTACACTGCACCTTTGAGCGTCTGTGTGCAAGATGAGAACCATTACAGCTCCACAATAACCATAATGATGCAAGTCTGGCAAGGTTGCAAAGGATTACTGAAGGCACTTTAGACCTTACTGTCTGGTCGGGCTTTTGTTTTGGGAGCAAATGAGAAAGCGAATGGTTCTCTTGGGCAATCAAGCTCAGCATATTGCTCCTCTTTGCATATGATCTCACATCTTTTGAGCTCTAAAACCGAGCTCACAGCCATTACATTACAGCACAAGACCATATCTCTTCTATATCTGTATATCTGGCAGTGTGTGTTCATTTGTTCACTTTGTCCTTTTTCGTACTCTATTATTTTTATATTGCAGGTTGTGCCCGTGAAAGCCACTTTCGTAGAGTACACAGTCCAACAGTGTCCAGAGGGAGTAACCGAAAGAGGCACCTGCCAGCAAGTGACACTCAACTCTGACACAGAGGTGCATATTCAAAGACATTACCTTGACATATTAAACACAGTGCTGCTGTTTTGAGAAAAATGTCGATCTTCAAAAGCTCAACTTTTCTTGAGTTACAAGAAAAACTGTCTCGTTTTCCATTCTGTGCAAACCAATTTTATAGATAAGAGTAGATAGTTTATCATTATTATCTTATGAAGCTTCAGCTGAACACATACTGTACAGAAGTTATTCACTTATATTTGAAAAAAGGACATTACTTTAATCCACTGAAAAATAGTTGCTTATCATTTCAGTTTTTGATTTAAATCCAAAGACGGATAAACAAAAAGACTCAGACCAGCAATGTCATGGAGCGATACTCCATTAATTTAAAAAGAGGATTAAAATGATAACAATCTGACACAGCCGTGACACTAATGGATGTTGTTCCTAAAACCCAAATAAACATCGACCTGCCAGCATCTTGTTTACCGTCCTTGGAAAAGCTACTTGATGAGATGACAGACTATACTTTAAAAACTGCCATCACCAAAAAGGCTGCAGTAATAAGACTGTGTCTGACAGGTCTCTTTTTTATTTATATGTTTTTTGTTTTTTTTTCATATTCTTCACATCCTCTTGTTGTATAAATATATATAATCTAAAACGTCTTATTGTCTGCTCTCAGACTGCAGGTTTCTGTGCAGGATCTGTGCACAGAGACATCAACGCCCACGCTGATGTCCGGGTGTCCTGTGAGATGTACAAAGTACAGGTAAGGCATATTTATTTACCATCTTATATCTGAGGTATTTAAACCAAAGTGGCAGCAGTAATTTTGCAAAATAACCAAAAAGTGACAACAAATGTATACAATTATTACATACTGTGTGGCTGAATTGACAGATAGCTTGAAGAGAATGGAAAATTGCAGCTTTTTGACATGAAACAGAAATATTTCAACAGTTTTCAAAGCCTTTATTGATTTTTTCTTTGCATACATTAACAAGTAAATTATAATTAATAATTGCATGTGAAATCCAATTTACAGACTAGTACAGTAAAATACCCTTTCATTTTCCACACTGTCAAAATCCGTGAAAAGAAGTGCACATTCGACTGAATGAAAAGACGCAGAGTGGGTAAAAGTGCAAACACTTAAGTGAAATGTGGTGAGGAAGTGACAGTCGTTTCACAGTTGTGACCTAGATTTGATGAATGTTTTATGCTGTGTTTTGATTCAGACTTTTTACTTAAGCAACCTTAAGCAGTTTCTGAATGGATGCCACTGGCCATATAATCATTTCGTCATATCTCTCACATGCTCTGCTTGTGTCCACAAATGTGTGTGTTGTTCTTTTTGCATGTTTAAACATATGTGTGAGATTTCAAATTGTACGGTTCTGTACTATAATTATGTTGTCTTCTCGCTTCTGTCTGGAGTTGTGGTGTGTCATATAATATTGCAAAACTGGAGCTCTTCTTTTTTTTTTTGCAGCTATAGTTGAGTGAGACTGTGACGCGTCAGTTGGGTGTGATCTGTTGATCTGTTGATCTGTTTGTCTGCAGAACGTGGACATCCTTAGACCGCTGCAGCCGCAGATTCACGACCTTCCCCCTGACCCCGCGAGCCCAACCTTCCCTGCTTGGATCGATGACCCAGCTAATGATCCGCAGCCTGTTCCTTCTGACCCAGAGCCTGTTCCCTCTGCCCCAACATCGCTCCCTGTTGTCCAGCCAGCGCCATTTGACCCCTCACCCGTTCACCCTCAGCCCTTTGACCCCTCTGTTGTGGTTAACCCCTCTAACCCCCTCAGCTCCTCTTCCAGTGAGTCCTTTGAAGGCCTAATCAACCAGCAGCAACCACCACCACCACCAGTCATCGGGCCTGCCGATTCATCCTCAGAAGAAGTCGGAGGTCCACTGGCACTGCGTCCTCCCTTTAACTTCCGCTACCAGAAGCACGACCGCAAGAAACGCCAGGCTTTGACGCAGGCCTCACCCACACACAAGCCTGTCTTCCTGTCTGATTTCCCCGGTGGGCTCTCACCTTTCCGCTCCTGTCCTGGTCCAGCTCGATACACCACAGTTTAACCGTCCCTGCTCCAGGAGTCCATTTGTTCATCTTTAATTTATCCAGTGAGACAGCTGCCTGGTAAACTGCTCCGCTCCCTGTCGCTGGAGGCCTGTAATAATTTCTGCTAATGAGAGGAATACCGTCTCTTTTTCACTGGCCATGAAATGACCTCTCTGCTGCAACCGTTACAGTGCTCCCAAGGCGTCCATGGCTTAAGCACACGTATTTGAAAATGACTTCAAATATTGAATAAATCTTGGTTTCAATCCTGTCAATTACTGGGGAAAACTTGCAGTCTGACAACACTAAGATATTGCTAGAAAAACCTAGATTTATCATTTAGCAGATAGCTATTTTCCTTATCAATTAACTGTTTGAGAAAATGACAAAGCCAAACCCCTGCTGCTATAATTCCAGTTTCATAAAAGTGGTGCCTTTCAGCTTTTTCAGAGTTTTATATCGTTCTAAATTGAACATTTGTGAAGTGTTGCTCATCACTGTGAGCTCCGGGACACCGTGATGGACATTTCTGACATCTGTCATTTATTTGAAACAGTGGATAAATAAACAATAAAGCGTTTTTATAGCGGCAGCATTTGTGCAGTTAATTTCCCAGTTACACAGACAGTAACACTCTGCCGTGACAAGCAATCATTTTACTGAGTTCCTCTTCAAACATATGAAGTAAACAGAGCTGACATAGTGCAGCAAAGAAACACAAAAACTATTGTTTGAGAGAAGAAAATGCCCAAAAAGAACTCAGTAAGCAAAGACAAAACATTATTTTGAGTAAAAGAAAGCTTTGTTAATGTTTTAATTGGAACTCTTCTTAACTTAACTTTAAAGGAAATTATTTTACTCCACAACAAGAGCCTTATTTTAATTGGCTTGAACATTACACTGAGGAAAGTATATAACATTATACTCCCCAGCATCGTTGTGGAGGAAGACAACATGACCACTCAGCTAGGGACAGCTTTACAGGGACACAGTGAAGCAGAGGAGAATCTGGGTTTATTAGCGTCGAGACTGTGCCAAACAGCACCGAAGTGAAAGACAGGTGCAAAACATCTCGGGAAAAGCTTTAAAAGCTTACAGATTTTACCCAGAGTGGCCTATTTTTCAACACAGCCACCAGAGCTGGAGCAGAGGAGATGCGATAAGTCATCCCTTATGTGGTCGGAGTGTCACTCAGGAGAGTCTCCAATAAACAAAGTGCCTCAGTGCCTCAGTGCCTCAGTCAGGAACTTATCCTCTTTAAAACCACTCACCAAACATGAGTAGTGAAGTCCGGCGACAGCTACACTGACCTATACATCAACAACAGATGAAATGTGGACAAGACAGGCCTAACCCACAGGCCAGGGGTGTAGCAGTCTCGTACTGGAAATTAGATTGACTGTCACAGGAAATATTCTTAGAGGCTGACTGATGTTTTTGTTGTTGCATCAAAAAATCAACTTAATCATTAAACATTTAGGCTATCAATGTAGTTGAGCACTAGAGTGGTAGACTACTGGTGTTCCTCAATGAAATTCTGACTCACTAGGCTACTGTAGCAATAGCGGTATTTCATTATCAGTTAGCCTAATTGCATAAGAAATCAATTTTTGCACAAAAAAACGACCAAAAACTCTCAGAACTTAAATTATTCGATGATTACCAGTATATGGAAGCACTGGTAATCTGAATGAAATTCTAATTTTGGGGCTAAATATTTATTTGTGCTAGGCCTATCTGTTAGCCAATAGCTGAATATAGATGGACACTAGTGTATTGACTGGTATCTGGTATTTCTAAATTGAAATTCAGATTTTAGAGCTAAATAAGGGATTAAAGTTTGGCAGTAGCTAACAATTATCAATAGATTAATATTATGTAGCATTAACTGGTATTTGAGAGCCTGAGGTTGCCCTAATGTGGGGATCAAACAACATTTATTTGCACAAAGACTCCAATCCAGCTAACCTCTAACTACCTTTCCACTACTTCGGTTTTGTGTGAATATTTTTCAACACAACAGAACATTTGTGTAATTTCTTGCTGTTGTTTATGTGCGTGTGTGGTTTTTTGTAGCAACGTGCCACTACGTGCGGCAGGGGGCGGAAGAGGGCTTCAAATGCCTCTGGTGCGTTGACACATAGGCTACAAAGTCAGGCTATTCGCCACATGTTGCTGTTTAGGATGTGACTTCTATCAACTTTTTCTTCCCCCCGCCCCCTGAACGTCACACTGACAGCCCTGTATTTACCAACTTGGCTCGACCGATTTAAGCAGCAGTGTCGACATTTCCCACCGCACTTGAAGGCAGCAAACGTAGAATCCTAATTGGAGTCAGATTTTGAGGGTGAGGAGTGGCTTTCTTTCCTCTTCTTCTATTTCTTCTTTTCAACCCGACACAGCGTATAGTCATCCTCCTCCAGCAGGGACGAGAGAGTTGCTGGTTAACTATAAATAACTGGGTGTGTAGACACAAGTTTTCGGGAAGAATAATTCATTTTATTTTACTTTTTTTGAACCTGGAGCCATGGCTGTGGTGTATTCGCGGACTTCACTTTGAGGTGGGTGAAATAACAACTTGAAATGTTTGTGCCGCTCGTTGACCGTTCAGTTCAGTTTAAGCCAGTTTATTTCTCTCACACACTTTTGTAAAACAGCCGTCAGCCTCCTCCTCGTCTTCATGTCAGCAGCAGACGTGTAAACCCGTTTCTTTGCGTTTAATTGTTCGCCGTTTCAGACAGACAGACAAACAAACATGTGATGACACGCTCATACTAAACTGACTCATTTCCAGCTTTCTAGTGGTGAATTTCCTCAATCACTCATCAACATCATCATCACCAGCAAGTCTGTGTCATGAGAAGGACGCTTCACTGACCTGAACAAAAAACATAGTAGCTTCCTTATTCTTTTCAGAAAAGGGGGAAAAAAAGAAAAAAAAAGGGATCTGGTCAGCAAGAATTTGTAGTTTCTGTTATAGCCTATTCTCTGTTTTTATGAGAACCTTGTTAAAAAGAAACAGAAAATGATAATTATCTTAGCCTATAGCCTAGATATTCAGTAAGAATGAATAGTGTCTGCAGCTTTTCTGGGAGTTTATTCACAAATATTTGTTTAATTTTGACTCTGTGGACAGTGATTGGACCTGAGAAGCCTCAATGCTTCATACAGACCAGAAAAGTGGCCTTAAACCACTTTCTAAATCTGGCAGTTTATTCCAAATGTTAAACCAACTGCTCTCATTTAGTACAGTTAATGAGTAGCCTTACTATACTGGTTGTACTCCCTTCACTTCTTGATGAGACACCTCTACTCCACTCGTTAAGAAAATAAGAGGTGGTAGTAGGCTGGCCCACAGTTTTTTTTGGCATTGCTCAGTTTGCTGTTTTAATTATCTTGTGAGTCCCTTTTTTCCCCCATGCAGACTTCGGGTTAAGTCTCTAATGATGGTTTCTCATAAGTGTGCTTCAAAAGGGAAATATGGTTATCACATCTCTTAATTGGAGAGGGACTGGTTGGGTGTGTGCATATTGAAATACTTATGGTTTTTAGGAGCCACATTTGGCCTTTAAAAAAAAAAAAAAAAAAAAAAATCATGAGCACACGTGACAAAATAACTTGGAATGAAGATCCTCTCAAGAGTTGTTTCGTACTTGTGTCATGAAAGATTTTTTGTACGTTTCACACAAGGATACTAAAGAAATGATTTGACTGTTCAGTTGAAATGTGAGGAAAGAAACCATGACTTGGCGCCTGGCTGGCACCAAGAAAGGGGTGTGCCATTTCACCCGTGTCATGATCATGGTTGAGTTATTGGCAAATAATTGTTACGACACATCATGACTCCTACGTACTTTATTTATATCACTGACCATTTTCCTGAGTATTCAGATGAGTAAAAGTTATCGGAATAATCGGATGATATTTGATTCACATCCATTGAAGTGAATACAGATAAAACCAAAAGTGAAAAAAGCAGGTATTTGGTTGCACTTTTGTCTTCGTGGTCACATTTCTCACTTCCAGTAAAGCTATTGTTGAATGCCACATGGTCAGAGGTAGTGAAAATGCTCGGACATAGAGAACATATGTGAGTTATGTGCAAGTAGTACTGGACTGACACTTTTTCTTTACTTTAATCACCATGACACAAGCCTCAAGCAGCACTGGAGAAAAAGATAAAGCTCGGAAACAAGTCAAAAAAAGAAGTTGCCATTTGAAATGTAGGACAAAGAGGAAGATTCAGTGACTCAACATAGTGTGATTGTTCCCACACAGCGTGGTGTCTCTATCATAAGCGGCTGCGCCCATGGAATTTTATTTACTTTACTTTAGCACCACGCTGTGTGTGGAGTTTATAGAGAATGAGGGAATCGAGAAAAGATCACGCAATCAGCTGGAGTTATTTGGCCAAAAAACACTTAGTCAGACTCAGAGAGCGAGAGTGAGATCACAGGAGGATAAACTCATTCAGGCTGGCAAAGAGGCAAACAAGTCCACAACAGCTCAGTGCAACGGTATGTGCAGAAGAGATCAAAACAAAGAGCTCACAGTCTGCACACGATCACCGAGTGGGTAAAAACGCTGCTGAAACTCAAGTTTCTGTTTTGACATGTTTGTGAGAATTTGGCTTTAAAAACCCTCCTGCATTGTTTTAAAGGAGGAAGCTGATAATGTGGAGTCTCTTGGCACACACAGTCTTTTTCTGTGGTAGCAGGTGGACGTCATTTGAATGCAGCACGGTGTCTCAGCATGACGATGATGAGCCACAGCTCTCTTTGAAACCAATGCTTCTAACGAAATAGCCATATATCAAATCAGTGCACTGCCTGCCTGCTATGAGCTAGTGCTGTGCTTTGTATATTCCAGCAGTGCCTTGAACAAAGGTGGACTGAGGCGGTTATTTTTAATTATTGATTAGTCTGCTAAAGATTTTCTCTGGTCTATAAAACTGTGACTTACCCAGAGCAGAATTTTACATTACATTTTAAAACCCAGAAAGATTCAAGTAACTACCTCACGAAGCTATAAGAACCAATGAAAGAACTTAATCATACACAGATTATCAGAACTGTTGCCAATTAATGTTTTTTTTTTATTAATTCATTACACCAAAAGACTCTTAAGCAGTGTCTTAGTTTCATGAGAACATACATTAACAATCACACATAAAACAGCAAAACACAACAGAACAAGATCTGAAAGATGTAACTCAATTAGATCAATTTGCTCAATTAGTTTTATGGTTGTTTTTTTCTTCTTCTTCTCCAGAACTGAGAGCTTGTACAATATTTACGACAGCTTGAGCTGCAGTTGAAATGATTAAGCTGCATGCGCTGAGCGTTTGCTGATTCAAGTGCATCTCCATCTGCATCCTCTCCAAACGACTTGATTGTGTTTGTTGTCACTAATGAATTAGAATATGCCGAACACATGACAATGACTGTCGGAGTGTGTTTACAGTACTCCTGCCCCCCCCCAACCTTCAGCTCCAGTTTCATGAAAACGAGGGCGTGACGGAGAAAGTGTGACGGTTGGATTCCCACACTCATTTCATGCGTGGCAGGCAGCCTTCAGTCTTTCCAGGTCACTCAGTGTAGAGTTCTTCTGTCTTTTCTTCTTGTTTGTTTGCTCTGCACTTGACTTGACCCAGGGACTTATCATGTTCCTGCTCTGGCTCTGTTGGTCAGGACTGCTGCTGCACTGACTTGTCATGTATGGCAGCGTTTCTCTGCGCTGTGCACGGGACTGGGAGCACTTACTTCATGTCCGCCAGAGGTAGGGCTGTATGTTACTGTATGTTACCAGTGTCTGAGGTGTAGAGGGGTAACACTGGGTCATGTAGCACTGGTCTGTACTTTCTGATCATGAAATGACTGCAAATATCAAGCTGAGTTTTAAAGGTATGTGAGAAGTTGGCAAAAACTGTGATGTAGTGTGAGAGGTGAAACAATCCGTTACTGTGAGTATCTGCTTGTTGCTTGCTGAATGTCTTTGGCATTTGTCCAAAATTGCAATAGACGTTTACTTTTGTTTATTTGTTTTCTCTGTTTTGGGAATTTTTTAACAAATAATTGGTGAAATTCTTCGTAGATTTAGTGAAAATATTCTTTAAAATCCTGTCAGGTGCCGCCCTGATGTGGAATTTATGTCATATCATAGTCCTTGAATGTTTTAACAATGAAAACTGTTTGACATTTTTAATTTATAAGGAAATATCAGACAACCAAATCACTTAGTATTTTCATTACACCATATATTTGTACTCGCCTTTATTTTATATATAGGCTACATATATCTGTGAGGATAGTTACTGTAACACTGTGTTCTTTCAAGTTTTTTTCTGCAGCAGCAACGTGACACCTTATTGTCGAACTGAGTTGTCTGCAGGGGGTCCTCACTGACCACAGTGTAAATAATGCATGACGTGACTGAAATGTTTTACACTCATTCAGCCACTGTGTTTTCCTTTTCTGATACTGATATAATAAATTAATGTATGAAGATTAATGTGAAAGGTGTAATCCAGGTGGCCGCCCCATGGTTGAGCGTACCTGCTGGTGTTTAATTGATGCCATAAAGATATAGACGTATCAGAACAGTCATAAACAGTATTAATAGAAACCGTGGTGGTTTTGAGGAGTGTGTGTGGGGGGGTAGAGTTGACACGTATTGCATCACCACGTAGTAACTTTAGGTATTGGATACAAGTCCTGTCAGGTCTGTTTGGATGAATTACACCCCGTCAGTCTCTGACGATCTGATAAGAAAGTACCTGCTGGTCCAGTCTTTAGCAGTAACGGCAAAGTCTCGCACAGGTGTGTTTTTTAAATTTTGTTGCCAACCCCACAATTAAAAAAGCTGTGAGTCTGTGGCTGTTTGTATCTGTTGGAGGGAAAGCGTCTAGAAAGTGTGATTAACACGCCCACGTTTTTTTTTAAAGGTTGGGCTTGGTCCCAATGTTTTCCTTGGTTATATAACAGCTGATCTGGCTTTTGGTCAATCGAGGTGGCAGCTTTAATGTCACATGTCCTGTACCAATCCTGTATTGTGTCTTGCCTTAAAGGGCACATTGGCAGATTTAGTTAATTCAGACAAGTGGATTGGCTGCAGCTGAGTTACTATAAGCTTTAAAGAAAGGATGGTGGTGTGAATTTATTTCTGGCTTTCTTTCTCTAATATATCATTATTCTGTCCCCTGTGGGGTTTTGCTCCAAGAAATTATGGAAATACAACCATGAATAACTCATCTCATTAAAAAATATATTGTCATGCAGGTAAATTATTTTTGAGGAGGAATTATTTCCAACAGAAGAAAATTTCCGCCACCGAGGCCGCCTGCTGCTGAGTGATTATTTCATGGAGTGTTGAGCAAATAGCCTTAGAGTTCACCGGAGCCACTTGTGGCTATAATTACCATTGAGGTCTGGCCTAATTGGAAGTGACACCCACCATCGGGCGGCTTAGACATGCAGGTTACCACTGGATAAGTAATAGAGGAATACGACGGTCAGCTAAACCTGGCAGCCTCGCTGACCGTACTCTTTGTTAATTTCTGCATGGTAACAACCTGGTGTTAATCTGTCTTCACCTAAACAAAAGGTTTCTGACCCCGGCACCTGACCGCTGAGGTCGACTTGAAGAAACGCTGAGCGGATTAAGTCCCTTTTGTTTTGCTTTGCTGTTGCCACAAGTTAGCAGGGCGCTCCTAAAGAAAGGCAGCAGATGCAAGGGAGCTGCCTTTTCTTTCTTTTCATGAGACCGGGACACGGCGGCTGTGTGCGTTATGTGCATCCGCACGGAGGGAGATGAGGTAAAGGAAGTTAAGCTGAAAGAGCTGTGTTTTCAAATCCAGATCGAGGAGCTTGAAATGTCCGTCGTGTCCGACTGTCTGGAGTGCATCAGAATGGGGAAAGGCAGCAGGTATGTTGAGCGTGGGCAGTAGTAAGTCACTTCTTCACAATGACGCTGAGCAGGTGATGAATTGTCTACTGTAGTTAGATGTCAGGAAGCATGTTAATCTGGACACAGGAAACAATTTGCTTTAACCTTTTAAATAGGTTCAAGAGCAGCGTCAGGTCTGTGGGTTTTATAACATGTTGACATAGGCCTACTTTAATGGAGAAGCTGCCCAGAGAGGGAAGCTCTGACGTTTCTGAAGTCTCTCTGCATCAACTTACTGTACAGTACACCTTTGACAGGACATCCTTGCTCTGCAGTTGAGATTAGATAAGTATATTTTTATATGACGCAGGATACCAGGATGACACACATGTAAGAGCTGTAAGTACAACATTGTGTTTGTGTTGTTTCAAGGAGGGGCAGACCTCAGCCCAACCTTTAACTAGCAAAGCATTGGTAGAGGTTGTTTTTGTTTGAGGAGGGGGGGGGGGGTCAGGAAGAGACAGACTGGGAGGAAGTGGTGAGTGTCTGGGTGAGGAGTCTCCTCTGAGGTGGGCTCAGCAAGGACTTAGAAGAAGCTCTCACGCAGCCTGTTGGAGGCTCGATGCTGCTAACCCCCCACCCAACCATTTGCTTTGATGGTTGACATCATCAAACCTCAAGTGAAAAACATGTGATGAGAAAATGTGTGAGCAGTTCGTTTTCGTGTGATCTGAACTCAAATCGTGATTCAATTTTAAAATATTATATTTATGACATTATGTCTTAAAAACTAGTTATACATCTGTAAGAGAGAAGTAGGGTGTTGTGAGTTAAAGTTTAATGTCAGTCAGATGGAGTTCAGCTATTGAAGTTTTGTTTTTAAACTTTAAAACTGCTTCCTGCACGTACACTTGATGGCAGTCTTCTTTATTTGCAGTACTTAATATGTGAACCATGCGCATCCTTGCATGACTGGATTTGTTTTACAATGTGATGTAATCCCACTGTTTCACTCTCTTCTCTTTTTTTTTCCGATACCGGTGGCTTCCAGCCGACAAAAAGTGCTGATCCTATTTTTTTAGGAAGGGCGTGGAGGCCGTAAAATGGTATTCCTCGCCACAGACACATCTGAGTTTACTTTGTGTTCATGGTTGGATGTGAGGGTAAATATGGAGTCCC
Organism: Trachurus trachurus; assembly: GCF_905171665.1. Lineage (NCBI taxonomy): Eukaryota > Metazoa > Chordata > Actinopteri > Carangiformes > Carangidae > Trachurus > Trachurus trachurus. Next base: position 26,627,415 of record NC_139898.1, on the reverse strand, counting down.
TTAGGCCTCAGTCACGACAGACAGGAAATGCTCAGTCCTATTTTGGATTTATAGTTCTAGTGTCTGCTTTCATAGAGTCTGGACTCTCTGTTTGACATATGCTGCTTCTGTCAGTTATATTTGTGACTTACAGTTTGGAGGTTTGAGAGGAGCTGGTGTAATCATTCAGTCATTCAAGTGATCTGTCAGGTTTATTGGCCTGATCCTCCATGATTTCCCACTATGAATAATGTCACTGTGTGTGTTTTTCTAATTTTAGGACGGGACATTTCTGAAATGTTGTTATACTGACAATAAGACTTGAATTATGTAATATTGAGTTATTCATACAGGAAATAATACTGTTTATAGCCTTGTCTTTTCCTCACAGAAGTTCCTCTTCCAGTTTAGATCATGATCTGTCTCCCAGTTTCCAGTTCCTTTAATTTTTTTCCCCTCATGTCATCATCAGAGCTGCAATTATTAGCCAATAAGCTGATGAACAAATAAGTAATCGGCAACTATTTAGATCATAAATTCATTTTTTTGATTTAGTTTTGTTAGATTGTTTTAGAAAACGGACAAACTTTCCTGGGTTTGGGAAAGCAGGATGGATAACCCTATTTTCTGACATTTGGGAAGCATTTATTTGAGAAAGCTGTAGTTCTCACACTTACAGAGCAGGATAAACGTTAAATGAAAGGTCACAGAGACTTGAATCAAATAGCCATACACAATACAAGTGGTAGCTACTTTTCGCATTGCAGCCTAATTTCCTATTCCAGCTCTTTTGTGTGCACAGCTGGCTTAACAGAGTAACACATACAAAAGGCTCTTTCTCTTTTATCTCCCTTGATCAGATGTTGTGCCTCATTTCATGTCGTGCATATCACACGACTCCTCGATTGTGTAAACAAAGTTGTTAAAAATGAACTTATGAGATCATACGATAGTTGTCACTTCTCACACTTAGTCACCACACTTCTCTTTGCAGGATGGAGTCGTCATGTCTGGACCTGGCTCTGGAGGGTGAGCGGCTCTGTAAGGCTGGAGACTATCGTGCCGGTGTGTCTTTCTTTGAGTCCGCCATCCAGGTTGGAACGGAGGACCTCCAGATCCTCAGTGCCATCTACAGCCAGCTGGGAAATGCCTACTTTCACCTGCAGGAGTATAACAAAGCCCTGGAGTACCATCGGCATGACCTCACACTTACCAGGTAAACGCTTCCACAAGCCTAATGGGAACTTGTTGCAAAGCCGCAATTTAACATAAAACAATATTCTAAACAAATACGTAAACTTTTAATCACCTCCATTTCCCTCCATGAGTAAATTGCTCAACACTCAATTATATTGCTCCTTGCAGTTGTGCATTACTGTCTTGCCTCTTGTGTTTCCATGCTAATACACTTCAGTAATCCAGCAATATTCCAGTCTAATTATTTCCTGCTGCGTCTTTTCTCCTTTGCAATCCCAGAACGATTGGAGATGAACTTGGTGAGGCCAAAGCCAGTGGGAACCTTGGGAACACATTAAAGCTTTTAGGGCGGTATGATGAAGCAGTGGTTTGTTGCCAAAGACATTTGGAAATCACAAGAGCCATATATGATAAGGTGGGTTATGTTTTAGTAATATTTAGAAGTACAGGATGGAGCAATTCAGGGTTGGGCAACTACATTTCCATGAGTTATTTTGTTTTGGCAACCTTAGAATAAATGATTTTTCACTGTTCTGTAAATAAAAAGTTAATTTTGAGACTAAAAGGCTCATTTGCTTTGATTAGAGTAAATGAATACCAATTTGTTACATAACATGCTCTGCAGCCACAGAGCAGTTTGGGTATGCTCGCTGTCTGCCGAGCACCAACGTCTAGAATAGTTTTGCCGTCCACCCCCATGCAAACAAGCAGGTCTGGTGTCAGTGTATTTTAAGTATGTAATTACAACAGTGGTCATTGTGGTTTCCATCTGGGTAAATGTTGTGTGCGTGCCGCAGGTTGGCCAGGCTCGGGCGCTGTACAATTTCGGGAACGTTTACCACGCCAAGGGCAAGAGCATCTGCTGGAGTGGAGCGGAGCCAGGAGAGTTCCCAGAGGAGGCCAGGGTAGCCCTGAGGAAAGCTGCTCAGTACTATGAGTGAGTTGATACTACTGTTTATGTCAAAATACAACAAAGTCAATATTTTGGAAGCCCTGAGGAATGATACAAGTCGACTAGTAGTGATAGAGTCAAGTTTGATGGGGAGCATACATCAGTCCGACTGCCCAAAAGTCTGACAGCTCATTTCTCCGACTACCCATTCTACAGTGTTAAGGTTAAGGGTTAGGGCTACTTAAGTCGGAGAAATGGGAGGTCGGACTAATGGACGCAAAAATAAAGAAATGTATGGTCGGAGAAATGGGTAGTCGGACAGATGTCATGCGCCCAAGTTTGATGACCACTACCTGGTTCTAAGGTGCGTAAAATGTTAGCCAACTGTTTCAGATGTACTGGATGCTGTGTAATGTTTATATCGAATAATACACTACTCACAAAAAGTTAGGGATATTTGACAAGAATATCCCTATAAAAAGTTCATGCTAGAGTGATATTCTATCATGAAAGCCTTTTAAGTAGAATGATGCAATGGCAATTTCTTTATCTCAAACAAAAGCTAACAACAGTGGTGGCTATAGCACAACAAAAATCTCAATGTCTCAATAACTTGATCAATTTGATCGAAGTGTTGTCTTGGTCTCATGATAAATTTTAACATCATGGAGAGGAGAGGGAGAGAGAAGAGGGCTGTATACAAATTGTCATTGAACCAGAACATTTAGTGGTTCAATGACAACTGAACCACTAAATCAGACGGTGCTTGTGATTTTTCTGGTTAATCACCTTGTGAGAGAACAGCATGTTATTCAATAAGTACTGAAACATTGAACAATTGGACATGTGCATTCAAAAGTGTAGAGTAGGTTAAATTAAGTTCACCTATAAAGGTTATAGTGTATTTTAGGTGCATTCAAATTCAAATTTTTAATCTGAAACTTTGAGACTTTATGAACATTAATTTCATAAGTTGTTTTGCACGGCCACTGACTGGTGGATGCATGAAATATTATATTGTTTTTTTATGTGCTTCAAGATTCAAGAGAGAAGATTTCTTTGTCATTTTTATGAAGTGCAACCAGTGTTATATTGTTTAGTAAATGCAGTACACTCTGCAAGCACTTTATTACGCACCGTGCCAATGTATTGCTGTGGCCTCGTTTCACTCAACAGTCTCACTTCCTTCCCTGACATTGAGTCCACAAGTTGCTTGAAACTTTCTATTGTCAGTAGGAGATGACTTTTTTTCTTTGTGACCTGCTGGGAGGAGCCATTAGCAGATAGTAAATAGTGGCCATAAATGGATGCACATGATTAGTCAAAATACTCACATAGGGTGTGACATTCAAACTGCGATTAATTGGTATTAAGAGGCTCAAGGTGTGCCAAGAAAACATCCTCTACACCATTACACCAGCAGGCAGCAGCCTTGATTGTTGACACAAGGAAGGTCCAGTGATTCATGCCGTTGATGCCAAATTCTGCAACTCGGTAGAAATCCATATTCATGAGACCAGGCCACATTTCTCCTGTCGACTTTTGATGAAGCTGGTCCACTGCAGCCTCAGTTCTTGGCTGACGGGATCAGATCCCAGTGTGGTCCTCTGCTGTTGTAGCACATCCGCCGCAAGGTTTGATGTTGTTTTCTGCTCAGCACAGTTGTAAATGTTACGATGTTACTCCATTTACTTAATCCCTTTTTGTCAGCTCATCAGTCTGGCTATTCTCCTCTGAGTTCTCCCATTTAACAAGGCGTTTCCCGTCTGCAAAACTACTGCCCGCTCTTTTACTTTTATTTGTTTTGTTTTGTTTTTCACAAACTCCAGAGACTGTTGTGTTTGAACCCCCAGAGACCGGCAATTTCAGAAATACTTCTACTTAAACATCTGGCACTGGCATCAGGCCACAGTCGAAGTCACTGAGATCACGTTTTTCCCATCCTGATGTTAAAATGAACTTTAGCTGAAACTCTTGACCTCTGTTTGTGTGACTTTAACTGCTGCCTAATGATTGGCTGACTGGTTACTGCCATGAATACAGGCGCTTTCATTAAAGTGCTGGATGTGTGTGCAATATTAATTGTAAAAGTTCAATATTAGAGGTTTAAGTTTCTCAGTTTTCATCACATGACCTCACTATTTAACTTGCTAATATGCTAACACAGTGGGTTTGCTGTTGTGGATGGCAGACTGATCTTTCTACTGACTCTGTCCCAGTTGATGCTGTTGGTTTTCAGATCAAAATCTGTCACAATTTAATTCTAAATAAACTCCATCATTCCCATTTTAAATGTAACCAATGATGCTCTGTTGAAACCTATAATCCTTACATTTGCTAGAATATAGAAAATATGTAGGCCACTTCATTATTTGCATGGGAGCTAAGGGAAACCTTTTGTGTTGCATAACCTGAGAAATCATCCTGAGTGTTTGAAAATGTATCAGATTTCATCAGTTTGTTTGTTTTTTTTCTTTCTCAAAGAGCAAACCTGGCCTTGGTGAAGGACTTGGGTGATCGGGCGGCCCAGGGTCGGACCTATGGGAACCTTGGGAATACTTACTATCTACTGGGAGACTGGGAAACTGCAGTAGATGCACATGAAAAGGTAGGAGGCAAACTTCACCCCAACTTACACGCCTTTTTAAAGTTTTAAAGTTTTGAAAGCCTTTTTTCTCATTGCTTGTCTCATGTCTGTGAAGGCTGTGCTCCTTGTTACCTCAAAGTGTTGTGCTGTTAATCCTGATGTCCACCTACTGTTTGTCATGTTTGGCAGCGGCTACTCATCGCTAAAGAGTTTGGGGATAAGTCTGCTGAGAGGAGAGCCCATTGTAACCTTGGCAACGCTCACATATTCCTGAACCAGTTTGAAGTGGCAGCGGGTCATTACAAGTGAGTAAATCTGAGGCCTCTTTAACCTCATAGTGGACGCTTACAGACGGCTCTGCTGATGATGCTGTTGACTTTCATTTCATCATCACTGTCTGTCACACTGATACTGTTTTCTGTTTTCTTTGCACTGTGAAAGCTTCAGTGATATAAGCTTGGAAATTTGATTACACTGAATATAAAAACCATAAATCAATTAGAGAAAATCAGATTAAATTTGAAAGACCTGCACTTGGAAGATATGCATCACAACAGCTCCGTTGTGTTGGCAACAATTTAGTTTAAGGGCCTCAAATGTAGAATTTATTAACAGCTGATAAACATCACCACACAGATGACCCATAGAGATACTTACAACTACTTTCCCAGTGAGTTGTACTGTAAACCATCTATTAAATGTTTGTCTGCTGCTTTCAAATGTGATTTAGGAGGTGATAGGAATTAAAACCAAACAGAAGGTTTTGAATGCAACACAGGTTTTATAACAACCACAGACCGCAGAGTTCTCAATCCCTCTCTCCAGCTATTTTTTCCAAGAAGCTCTTGGAAAGAGAGCAGATAACCATCATTCTCCTGCACCCACCCCAGACATTCTTTGACCTTCTTCCTCCTCCTCCTCCTCTGTTTTTTGCCCCCAGGAGGACTTTGCAGCTGGCCAGGCTTTTGAAGGACAGAGCAGTGGAGGCCCAGGCCTGTTACAGCCTGGGCAACACCTACACACTACTGCGGGACTATGATAGAGCCATTGATTACCACCTCAAACATCTGGTCATCGCCCAGGACCTTACTGACAGGTATCGGCTATAAAAGCTCATTTTTGTTGCAAAAGTCTCCTGTGAAGTCAAAAGGGCCCTGGTGCAGTTTGAATGTGGGTGGTCCCTGAACTAATCATTGGCTGAAATTTGGTGGTTTTACTGCTCACACCAATCAAGCTACAGTAAAGTGCAAAGAAACTGGAAACCAGACAAAGTCACAAGGAAACCATTAAGCTACAGTTGCCACAGTGTTGTCTTTGGAAAAGGATAGCGAAAGCAAATTCACAACAGGTCAGTGTTAGGCATAAAACAGGACTTTTTTCTTTCTCATTTTCATCCAAAAACATGATCTTCTTTTTCCACAATTAAAACATGACTCCAGCCTGCTCACACAAACGAATATAGAAAGTCCTGACTGAACTGACATGATCGAACAATGTGTCAGCATGAAAACTGCAACCTTTTTTCTTTCGCTTTACAGATGTAAGTCAGAGAATATGGGCTTGTCCTTTACTGCAGCTGTGCTGACAAAGCAGTGCTGTATTTTCTGTTGTAGGCGTATTTTGCTATTTTGAAAGTCTTAGGAAAAACTTGCACAGCCTTGTCATTTACACTAAGTCATGTAAAAGGCATAAAATGGGATGTAACAGGAGGGATGAAGGGACAGTGCTCAAAATCCCATAACTATTGGTTTCGAAAGAAACGGGATTCTTATAGAAAACAATGTGATTTGATTGTTTTTACATGAATAGATGTGATGCAGACCAATTGTTGTTGCAGAATAGCCATAAGGTCATAAGGTTTTGACAGTTTGTCAAATGCCCTTCCCATTCTTGCGTAATCTCATTTTAAGCTGCCCGGCCTGTTTTTCCTCCATGTGTCATTGCAGAGTCGGAGAAGGAAGAGCTTACTGGAGTCTAGGAAATGCCCACACTGCCCTGGGGAATCACCAGCAAGCAATGTACTTTGCTGAGAAACATCTGGAAATTGCCAAAGAGGTGACTGTTTACTGTTTACCTCCTCTCCCAGAGTCTAATCTGCAGTTGGGTGACACTCCCATCTACTGGTTGTATGATGAACCGCAGTTCCATTTGTGTGCATGCAATAAGATTTTTTACAGCACCCATGCAAAACAAATCCCAATTAGCAATAATATGTTTTGTCTGTATTAATTTATTTGCTTTAATTAGGTTTTATTTACATTTTGATGTTTCCAATGGTTCAGACTGGAGACAAAAGCAGTGAGGTCACAGCCCGGATGAACTTGTCAGATCTCCGTCTGGTTGTGGGTCTGAAGTCCAACTACAACATCCACCCCAGCATCTTCCACAATACAAATACGAATAGCTCCTCTCTGCCAGTGAGCTACCAGGGTTACCCAAACCTCCAAGGTAAACACTCAGAATAATCTGTTATTCTCACATCACTGACAAATCAATAGTTGCAATCATTTTTTAATACAAGTATAGCTGCATCTTTAGCAGCCTCAAGAACAGCCAAATGATCTTTATTTTCTTAAAGCACTTATTTCCAGATGGAAAACTAATTTTACTGAGAAAGAATCTCTGTTGTGATGCTTTGTTTTCCTCTGAGCCATAGTTGTGAAAGTGCTGTATAAATATTTTAAACATGTGGCCACGCTGTTGAATTTTCTATCTTTGTTTCAGGGATGAAGTCTCCTCCGAGGACGAAAGGCAGTGCAGAGAACCTGCAGCTGACTCCAAGTCCTGACAAAAAACAAACAGGAGAGTCACCAGCACACCCAGTACGTACAGTGAAAAACAACTTCATAAAGCACAAACACTTCTGATGTGAAGTGTGCTGTGTGTGTGTTTTCTTTTTATCCTGGTACCTTTAAACCCAGTGGGAGTTGCTCACTCTGTTTTCAGAACCTCTTGAACAAATGAAGTGGTTCTGTAGTGGTTTACATTGCAAACATACAAATGTCCCCCCTTTTTTTAACTTAAAATTCAAGTATGTAGCTTGCTCTGCTCCACTTCCAATGCAGTCCATTTTATTTATAAAGCACGATTTAAATAAACATAAAGGTTTCCAAAGTGCTGTACAGTAAAATAAAAACCTAAAACATACTAAAAAGGCAAAATTTCAAAAGATAAAAAAAAGAACACAATAAAACATAATAGACTGTCCACCCCAGGTAAAATATCTGTGCACATAAAAATCATCAACCTATGTAGTGTAAAAAGCCAAAGAAAACTTGCCAATTAAAAAAAAAAATGCTATTCTCTTATATTTTAAAATTATAAATGTGTTCAGATTTATTGTTGTGTAAATATGAATGTAATTAATAATATATTTGTATTTATAATGCAGTTGAAATACCCTCTTTGTCCTTAGGACCCGTTCACCGAGCCTTTACTGTTAACATATGGAAAACATTCAGCGTCTAACATGAATCCGTCAGTGATCTGTCTGTTTGCACTGTGAACACACAGGACTGGGAGGAGGACGTGTTCCCTGGGTCGTCGAAAAGAAACACAATCAAAGCTTCCACTAAGCTTTTCCTCTTCCACCGACTGAAAAGCAAAAAGAACAAGACCAACAAATCCTCTCCGAAAGACCAACATGAAAACCGCACTGAGGACAAGACTCAAGAGCTGGACACGCCACTGTCTATTAAGGTATTTCTAAATATGGTAGATCGCTCCTGTCCACTCAAACCATCCCTGGAACCTACAATAGTCATTGGGCATTGGGCAATGATTTATTCAACCTCAAGAAGAAGTTAAACATGTATCTTATAACACAGTCTCAGCCCAGACATACAATGTCACCACTGTGGGAGGAAATAATGTGGTGTGGAAATAAAGTGGGCTGGTCATCTCTGACTCATGTCTCCCAAATAAATGTCCAGCTCCAGTGCATGTGAAGGAAAGTCAAGTCAGTTTCAAAATTATTAATTTTTTTATCAGATTAATCTGAATTTATCAGTTTTGGATACCAGTCTATAGGCTACACTGATAAAAATGATGAATGTCCTGTAACTTTAAGAGAAACTTAAGAAACTCTACATACCTTTTACTTCTTCAAGTTAATGTTCATTAGACTCTTTTTTCAGTTTAATTGAATAAGATGAAGAGGAGATGTCTGTTTGGCAAAATATCTGCAACCTTGTAAATTGTTGCTGTGTTGTGCTTCATGTTTTGAATATTTTGAATTAGTTGCTGAGAGAATGAATAAGGTAAATGCAATTAGTCAAATTTAATCAGGATGGCAGCAAACCTTTCTTTTCAAGATTGGCAATTGTTCTTTTTCACTTATTTTTAATAAACAAAATCTCAGAAACTCAAAATTCACAATGCAATATCCTTGAGCACAATGTAACATACTTTGAATTTTCATTAGTATGAACACGAATGTTTGCCTTTATGTCCCTGTCCTCACTGTTTTTCATTTGTTTTCTGTATTTTAGTTGTTTTTGACGTTATTAAGTCGATCTGTTTCGCTGTTTCACAGGTGTTTTGTTTTTTTCTCTTCATTTTAATAGCCAGGATCACGGGACACTATTGGAGAGGACGGGTTTTTTGACCTCCTCTCTCGTTTCCAAGGCAACAGAATGGACGACCAAAGGTGCTCTCTACTGGATGGCCAGAGCCATCTCCCTGCCCATTTGTCTCCCTCCTCCACCCCACCTGTAGCTGAAAAGAAATGTGAGTGGGCTCCCTCGTGTTTTCATCTCTGTGTTCACACCATATCCACATATCAGAAAAACCTAAATTATACATATAAAGGCGTTTCAATGAGCTGATCATATCCGACTGGATGGCCGGTCATTTACCACCACTGCCTCCTTTTATGGTGTGAATGCAGTTTATCCATAAATGTGTCCTTTACATATTAAAGGAATAGTTCACCAAAAAATGAAATTCAGTCATTGCTGTGACTCACCCTCATGCTGATGAATACTCCAGAGTAGTTTTTTATTCTTTAAAGTGCATCTGGAGACCCGGGAGGGGGGTTCAAAAGACAAACCGACACAAAAACGTCCATAAAACTACAAAAAAAACCTGATATTCCTCCATGCTCCTCGTCCGCTGCAATCCAAGTGTCCTGAAGGGATATAGTCCAGAGTTTACTTGAAACAACGTCATTTAGGACATTTTTACAGCCTAAACAGTCCTGTATTGAATTTGCCTGGTGCATGCTCTCACGTTCACACGATGCACTCGATGCAAAAGTGCATCGTGCCTGACACAAAAAGGTCCATAAAACTACACAAAAACCTTGAAATATTCCTCCACACTGCTCGGTCGCTGCAATCCAAGTGTCCTGAAGGGATATAGTCCAGAGTTTACCCGAAACAACATAATTTAGGCAAGTCTGGTCACGTCCGTGTGAACGCGAGAGCGCGCACTGCGCACCAGGCAGGTTTAGTTTTATGGACATTTTTGTGTCGGGCCCTATTACTCTCATATAATGATTTGAACGCCCCTCCCGGGTCTCCAGATGCACTTTGAGGAATAAAAAACTACTCCGGAGTATTCATCAGCATGAGTGTGAGTCAACAATGACTGAATTTCATTTTTTTTGGGTGAACTATTCCTTTAAATGTTGTGAAAATGACTTGAAATAATGCTCCATCTGAAATGCTTTGAGAATCACTCTCCCCTTACAGCCTTGACAGTTTCATCTTTTCACAGAGCAACAACAGCCTCCATGGAACTACTTTTGATACTTACTTTCCAAATATCTGTAATTGTTTCATTCCTCTGTAAAGGTCACAAATCCCTCCAGGAGTTGTGCTCCAGGCATTTTTTCATAACCATTTGTCAAGTCTGTGGGGAGTGTTTGACACTCAGAGGGCAGATTCTGGGCGGAGAGCTGCTTCAAGTTTCATAAAAAGACATCTCATCTTTTTCAAACTTTTTTTTTTCTTCTCTTTTTTTTGTATTTACCCTTTTTTTTAACAAAATCAAATGCCGGAAAGATGAGAAAAGGGCAGAACTCGCCATCCCTGGCCCGATCCGATGTTTTCCATATGTTACAAATCACCCAGATAACGATTATCTTTGTTTCTAGCTATTTCGGAGTGCGAAACACCATTGCAGGATCCTGGTCATTTCCTGGAGCTGCTGGCCAGCTCCCAGGCCCGTCGTCTGGACGACCAGCGAGTCAGCTTGAACCATTTTCCTGGCTTACGTCTCAGCACCTCCAGCCCGCCGCGTACACCCTCCACCTCCAGCACAGATCAAGTCCCCCCACAAGGTGGTGAAACGATATGAGACAGTTCCCAGTTTCATCATCATCTCCACCTCGGTATCGCTGCTCACACCGTCTCTTCTGCTTGTTTCTCTCTTTTTTTTTTTTCCTCCAGCCCCAATCTCCAGTACAGATATCCCTCACACACCCTCCCTGTACAGTCGCCTCGAGGCCAGCACTGAGCAGCCTGAGGGGGATGAGGTCTTCTTCGACATGCTAGTGAAGTGCCAGGTGAGGAAAATAAATCTAGTGTATCACATAGTTTCCCGCAATAAAAATAAAGATTTCAGTAATGTTTGTTTTTACTGGTCTATAATTTCCAAGAGGTCCCCTCGAAATAGCAGCTTAATTTGTTGACATTTATGGGGAGAAACACAAATTTAATTTGAAGACCTGATCCATTAAAAGCTAAATAAATTTTAATTTAGTCTTAATTCATGACTATAAACGTAACTCTAAGTGCGTGTTGATGCCCAGATTTTATATTTTTCCATGTTAACATGACCTGCTGTGCACTGACTAAAAGACTCCAGTTTACACTAAATATTCAATTATTGGAAGTGCACCAGTTGAACACAGTCTCTATTTTCCCTCTAATTAAAAACACATTACACGATGCTTTCCAGGACATTTCTCTGGTATTTTTGGGTGAAATTTAAAACCTGTGAAATGAAGCTTATCTAGATTCTCCTCAGCCACTACTCTGAAAGTTGTACACTCTCATTGGAGCAATAAATCCACCGATTGAAAATCTTTCTTTTCTTTAGACAGTGAGACATTTGAGTATTGGCAGAATTTCTGCACTTCCCCGACAACCAGGTGAAAACACAGAGTTTTTCCTGAAAACACTCAGTCAATTACATGTAAACAAGGCCGACACAGAATCAGTCACCGTGATCACCGTCTGGCTCATTACGGCGCACGGCTTGCTGTGGTGTGTGTGACATCAGCACAGGCAGCGATAATCTCATCAGATCAAGTGGCCACAGTTTACAGAGCCAGGTGCTGCAGCTCAGTGGCATGATGGGAAACGACTTACTTTAACCTGAGCCAAGTGCTCAATTATTTGATCAACAAGATTCTGCTTCACATGAACGCTTACAGTTTCTGCACCGTTAACTCAAGTTATTCACAGCTTAATTTGAGTTATGGAGATTTGTTCTTTGAATGGAATAACTGAATCAAGACAAGGATTTCAATTCAAATGTTTAAACTATTATACACAGTGTGGCAACAACAGGCCTCATTTGATCAAGACTCTGAGATTGTGCAGTATTTGTAGTTTATCATAAAATAAATGCACACATTGAAGTATTCTGTTAATTAAGGCTTATGTTGTAAAGTTTTGTTCCTGTCTTTAAAGAAATAGCTTTTAAATTGTCTCATTTATTCTTACAGTCAATGATTTTTTTTATAATTGTGTACTCTATAAAATGCCAGAAACTATGGAAAATATTTTACATTTATTTTAAAAGTTATATTCAAACTATTTTGTTTGATAAATGGTGCAATACCCAAATGTTTTCCATTTACTTTGATATAAAAAGCTATAAACTGTCACACTTCAGAAGCAGAAACTATTGAGTTTTCTGCTTGATATAATAAACCATAAAATAGTTGCTACAGTATCTTTAATTTATCTTATCATTTCATCCCCTCAGCAGATCCATTCATGGCTTCTTGCATCAGTCAATATCACATTAATTTCAATCTCTCCACTGTTTCAGGGCTCCAGACTTAATGACCAGAGGTGCGCTGCTCCGCCCTCCAAGACTAAAGGACCAACCGTTCCAGACGAGGACTTTTTCAGTCTCATCCTGCGTTCCCAGTCCAACAGGATGGAGGAGCAGCGAGTCGTGCCGCCCCCTGCTGTTACCCAGTCCAAACCAGACTGACTCCATGCAGTGACTTCTCTACTTATCTCAGGATATCAGGCAAACTAACCACATTTTTTCCCCTTCTTTTGTTAAATCTAGACTTTTTTTTTTTTTTTAAAGAAACAAGACACTTGATCCCTGCCTTTTGGGATTATCATGAGAACATTCCTATGAGACTGCCAAGAAGACAAGAAGGGATTGTTTAAAAAAAAAAAAAAACTGAACTGGTCATTGTGACTGTAAAATCGTGGGAAATATAGATAGATACCTGACAGGGTGCTGTGGAGACCCCTGCAGGCTGCGGTTATGAGAGACCTCAGTCCTGATGTCTGTCTGTTCTGGAGGCTTGCATCAAGTCACTCATACAAACTACGGGTTGCTGTTGTTCAGTTGCTTGGACTACCCGAAGGACAAAAAAGCCAAACTGAAGGGATTTTCTGCTTCTCGATGATGGACCTAACTCGGTTAACCAAAGTGGACACATTTCAAGGCCTGTGCTTCCATTAACAGTGGTATATCTAGGTTGGAAATAATCTCATACCTCTAAGAATAACTCATCTCTGGCTCCACTAGTCATCGGTAGAGCAGTAGCAATGGATGTGAATGGATATTACCTTTTTTTAAAATAGTGGATTTTACATGGCTAAACGGTTGCACAGGTGGAATATTACTACCATGAACTGAAATGGGATTTTTCTTCTTTTTAACAGTGATTAACATGTGAGCAAAAAAAAACAAAAAACAACAGCAAATGTAATTTTAGCTTTTTATATGAACACATTTCTCCTGTTTGGGAGAAAATAAATTCTCATGAATTTACAAAACATTTATTGAACCTTGCGTCATTAACTTCAGTTTACAGCTTTGGGAATTTTCCACGGGAGATGCTTTTCAAAAGCAATTCCATCTCACATTTCAGTGTCAGTTTTTTGTTCATCTACAAATCAATATGTTAAAGTGTATTTACAAAGTGCTTTCTCCATTAGTGCATCATAGAGACCGGACTTCAGAGTCTCAGTTCCTTCAGCTCAAACCTTTATGATCACAGGGATTCAGTCTTGTACAGCAACGAGAAGTTCTCCCGCATTAAATCAATCACCTGAGTAAACGTATTGGTAAAGAGAAAAGATTTAAAACCCTCTCCCCTGCTGAATTTAACAGCATAAGAGGGCCGCTCATTGTTCGGTTATGGTTTATACAGTACAATTTTTCAATATCTAGACATTAAAGACCTGCTACGCCTCTGAAGTCAGCCTCTCTTCTTGTGGCTCCCTGCACCTGAAAGGAGAAATTGGCTCAACTTAGATTCTATTCAAGATGTTATATCAAGTGACTGCACAGAGAATTAAAAAGTGCTTTGACACATTGCACTTGAATCTCCTGTTTTATGTTGAAATACGAGATCCCTAACGCAGATTACCTTACCATAGTCAAAGCTGTTTTATCACACACAAAAAAAAGGGATAAGCGTCTCAGGAGTAACATGGAGCGGACGTCTGGTCTTACCTGTTGATGCAGCAGTTGAAGAAGCAGCTTTTCTTCTTCTCAAGTCGGTACAGGCCAGAGTTTGGCAGGTCTTTACACACCGACAGGAATTTCTGCAGATCTGACGTTGGGATCCCACTCTGCTGCTGTTGCTACATTAAACAAAGTGACAATTGATCGTTTCAGCCTCAACATATTGAATAAAAACCATAACAGAAAATAAAAATTACCACTGACTGGCATTTACTGTACCTTGATGGTGTCGTAGGTGTCGGTGATGATGGTGATGAAAAGGCTGAGGATCATGTAGATGAAGAGCGAGACAAAGCTGTAGAGGTAAACTCTGCTGAAAACCCACACCAGGCTGCTCTTCTGCTTCATGTTCTTGAAGGTGGGATACATGTCGTCTCCGTTGATGAGAGAAAACAGACACTCTGACACCGTGTTCAACGTCCGGAACTAAAACAAAAATGTTTAAAAAAAAAAAGTTAGATCAGAGGTGTGAACATTATTTTCTTCAGTATTATATTTTGAGTTTAAAACATTTTCTTTGTGTAATGTAACCGCTCCTTGCCTTCTCATGATATGGACCAATGACGATCCAGCCACAAAAGCAATAACTCAGATAGACGATTCCAGCACAGCAGATGAAACGGATAACATTTGGGAAAGCTGCCCTGAGTGTCAGGATGAGAATCTGAAAATAGCCACACAACACATGGTAACGGAGCTGAAAACTATTCCCCAAAGACCAGTATCTGGAAACCTCATGAAAGAATATTGTTTTAGGTAATTAGCTGCAATCATCCTGAATAAATCTATTTCAAATTTCATTGTATATAAGGATCTATTTATTTATGTGACAGCAAGATTAATGGCTCCATAACAAATGTAGAAAATATTACAATCCCTTGTATTTTATGCACTAAATAATGGATTACACTGAATAAGGGCATCTTCAAGAGGAGATGTTTGTGTACATAAAGCTAAAGCAATAAAACCATCATAGGATTATAAATGCATCACATTTGACAAATGATTTACTCGTCTCACATTATATTTGGAAAAGTATCCCATGTAGCGGATGACCCCGATCCAGACAAACATGGTGCCTGTGCCGAGGAAGATGCTGCAAACGTCGTAGCTTGTGAGGACCTACAGTAGAAGAAACAGAGCATCAACAACACATGTACTGTAGGCAGCAGCTGACATGAACCACTCTCAGTGATCAAACCCTCCATTACCTTAGTCTGGATCTCTATCTTCATAATTGAGCCAATGATGGTCAGGGTGTCGCTGACAATGATCAGGATGTACCAACCGTTCACAAACTCCAACTTGTCTGACATTGACACTTCTTTATTGCAGTGAGTTTTGCAGTAGAGTGTGTACTCCTGTTGAAAACAGAAGAAATCCACGTTGTTAGAAAGTGGTTCGAGAAACCTTTTCACATCAAGGCCCCTAAATGGACACACATACGTTTTTTCTTATTATTTTATCCATCTCTGAAAGAAAAATCACAACTTTTGATCAAACAAACCAGAACAGGTTAAATACAATACGTATACAATACATATTTATTTATATAGCACATTTAAAAATACAACCCAAGTTGTCCAAAGTGCTGTACCATAAAACACATAAGTATAAAGCTAAATGGGATACAGGTAATGTACACTAAAACCATGCAATTAAACAATAAAACAAAAGTGAAGACATATAAAACCTAACTAAAATGCCAAGGAAAAGAGATGAGTTTTTAATAGAGACTTAAAGTGCTTTGTGCAGTCCTAATCTGCAGAGGTAGGCTGTTCCATAGTGTCGGGGCTCTGTCTCTGGTTTTTAGTTTTGCTCTTGGCACAGTTAGGAGCATCTGGTTAGCAGACCAGAATAGATATCTACACTAAAACCAACACTGATATGACAACAATCATAACCACAGCTGCTGTTATGCCCATAAATACTGTACATTTTAATTTAGGACGGGTTAAGTTAAATTAAAAAAGTATTAAGTAAAACTGTGTTGATTACAAGGAGGTATGAGGCTCCACTTTGTTAACCCAAGAATAAACAAGCACACCTTTTTTTAGGTCTGAGTGAACTATTACTAAAACTAAAACAATTACTAGTTTACTTACAAACTGCAGTTGAATCCCATTGATCACTGACCGAACGCAAAGCGTGAAGGAGGTGAGGCATGTCACAATGATGATGCAGTCAAGCAGCAAAGTCAGGTAAATGCTTCTGGGAGCTGTGGGAACAGACACAAAATTAAATGATCCCATCTGATGAAGCAGAATAACTTTCTGTGGAACTGCTGACACAGCAACAGCTAAACAGCACAGATACAAGTCTGAATCCCAGCAACACAGATGACTCCTTTGTGTAATTTAAGATCAAGTTTGGAAAAAGAAAACGTACAAGCTCCAGTTACTTTCCAGTCTTTGCACTCATTGATGTCAACATCCGTTTCCAGGTCGATCTTTATCCTGCCGCTGTGAGCTTGGTTGTCGAAAGTGATCTGTTAAACAGAGAACAGACAACTTTCGCAATAAGCCTTACATTTATGTGGCTGAACCAAAGAGCTAAACATTGACTTGCCAGGACCTAAAGCTAACATTTAACTATGTCAATATCAGGCCCAATGTGCAAACATCCTTCTTGTTAGACTGCTCAGATTGATCTTAAAGGGGTTTATTAAACAAAGAAATTTCTCATAATCAATAAAATGATCAGATGTGTCCAGTCACTGCTTTTAAAAAGACAAACTGTGATGTGATTCACTAGTGTTTACTCAGCCACGAGGAATAACAAGTCAAGTGACGTACAATGACAGTGAAGTCGTAGCAGTCCGGCAGCTCTCGATGTCTCACTGTCTGTAAATTTATGGCCTTAAGAACAAATGTGACTTTGACCAAGAGCATCCTGGGAGATACAGAAAGTACATGTCAAATATAAAACCAAAAGATGTTTTGCACTGTTAATAAGATGCTAGTTAAGTGCTGTGTACAAACCTTTTGAAATACAATTCAAAATCTGGAAGTTCTCGCAATGTCGGGTGATACATCGGATAAACGTCCATACACTCTGTTAAGGCAAGACAAGAAGAAAAAGACAACATTTAAAAAAGTCAAATGTTTTGCCAAATAAACTCATTAAACCTGGTTGAGTGTTGCATTTTCCACACATACTGTACCTCAAACAGTCATTCCTACCTGTTTTCACTTCAACATCAATTTCTAAGGTCTCATTAGCAGGGTAGATGGTACCGTTCCTGTAGTACTGCTGACACAGCAACAGTGGACTGTAGACACGACCAATCTTCTGATACTCATGATTGCCCACTGTGGTGTTGTGCAGGAGTCCAAACTATAGAAATGACCAAATTAAAACCCAGTGTCAAGTTGTTGACAATTGTGCATGGTGGCGGGAAAAGGTGAGCTGCAGCAGATTAAGTTATTTAACTAGCTTTTTTTATGAGAAGTTTATGCAGCCATAGCCAAGTAAATGACAGAATCAAATGACCAAAGAACAAAGTTCAAGCATTATGAGCTCCCATGACAAATTAGAGCTTGTCATGGGAGCTCATAATGTTTTCTAGACATACAAGCATGTAGAATTATAAAATCCTATCAATGATTAACTATAACGCAAGAGCAAAAAGTAAAAACATCCACACCATCATGTCAAATGAACAAAAGAAATCATGACAACTAAATCGAGCATATAAAAGTCATGTTTCCAATTGTAGCATTCATTTACCTGTTTAATGATGTAATCAATGTGATCGTATGTGTCCTGCTGTCTGTAGACAGCATACGTTTCCATGCTTCCGTCGACATAATCTTTCAAGAAAAGGTGCTTAAATGCCATCAGATTTTCCTCCTTGAATGTGACAACCATCTGGTTACTGAGCCCGAAAGACACCAACTGACAGGGGGAAAGGACACTTGTTAACAGGGCGGTGAAACAATGCGGTTGTAGGCTACATCTGTTCAGGTCATGCTTGAGACTCCTACCTGAATAGTAATGATGGCAATTTTAATGATCTGCAGCATGAGTTTCCACGGTTTACGTCCACGAGCGTAATACTTTTCACAGGGGTTCATAAAGTAATACTTGATCTTCCTCCTGAGACACTCCACATTGTCCAGTTCCTCCATACACTGGTGGTCGGCCCAGGGAGGTTGGTCATTTGTTTCATAAACATCGTACAAGTTACTGGAATCCTCCATATCTGAAATTAATATATGTGTGATGATAATAATGAAAGATTTATATGCATTGATTAGCATTAGAAAGAGAGAAATGAAAGACATTTTAGGAAAACATATTTCTAAATGTACCATGAATTTTGCCTTAAAAAACAAAGTGTGAATCAAGATATCGGCTAATAATCAATCACCAACAAGTGTACAACGTAATGCAACAATATACCATTGCCCTACAATAAATGTGTTCTGTTAAAACAGTGTTCAGTTTCTGTTTACACTGTGTCAGGACAATGGTGATTAAACTTCAAGACCTTTGGGTTGTTGTTTTGGGATTTATATTTCTGAAATTGACATAGATAAGAGGAAACAAAACACCTAAGTAAAAAACACTTCTGCTATTATGAAAACCAGTGTACATTAACCCTATTCTTCAACACCTGACAGTGGCAACAAAAACTGAATACTAAAAGCTTATAGGCTTCTACTGCAGGAGTGCTTCACTGAATGTAAGTGCACGTGATACACTAATTATTTCCGGGAAATGTGAAACCTGTTCTTCCTTTTCTTTTCTCTCTGTCCTTTGACGAATTTGTAGGCTATTTGTAATAGTAACTAAAAAACACACAGACAAAGGCTACAAATCTACCTTAATCCCATTTAGCTGTATGGTGAATAGTAGACAGACATACTGAGAAACTGAAAGAGGGAAATGAGGAAACCAAGTCAGGTGTTTATTATTGATGACAGCGCACTTCTGAAACCAGATCAGCCTCCACTATTGTAGCGAAAATATCAGATATAAATTGTTCATCGACCTTTATATTCGGGCCAACACTGCCAGGTTAAAAAAAGAAAAGAAAAATAAGGAAACATGTAAACATGTCAGGTTGCTTACCAAATGTCCAGATTACGATTAATCAATTTGCAGTCCGTGGCACAAGAGCTCAATCCAAATGTCTTCGACTCAATGAAAAGTCATGAATTTGTGTCTAACAATGAGAACTGAGGCATTAAAAGTGTATTAAACGCCCAGATGTGTCTGTATGTGTCGGTAACCTCCTCAAACTGTGTGCCGGGTGTAGTGCAAAGGGCTCAGGTAACTTTTTACGAAGCTACGACGTCATTTCCCAAGCTGCGATCTGATTGGTCCTTTGAAACGTCAATCACACCCGCACCCATTCCGCCCATTCTACTGTTACCCTTGACAACCAAACGAAAGTGTGGAGGAGTTCAAGCTGCTGTAAACTACCGGTAAAATCTATTTATTCATCCATAAAGTGCAGCTCTCCGGTAAAATTGAGTTTATTGATTCACTTTTTGACCAACTTTATAATAATATTTTTAAAAAATAGTCGTTATCGCGGTGCTCTTAAGCCACAGTAAGGTGGCTAAAGAGTAATGTTTGATTACAGTACCGTTAACGTTACTACATTGTTAGCTAGGACGTGCTGTAGTGTGTCTGTAGCTTTGTATTTTGTATACTAGTGCCTGTGACCACCATTAACCTCTGGTTGTTTAACATATTCAGTGATGCAAAGTAATTAAATTACAGCAAATCATACATAAAGTACATTTTTCTTACATCTATACGGTAGTTACATTGTAAACAGTATTTTTAATCGTGGACGTAATGTAAGGCAGTGTTTTACCCTTCTTAGGAGTGATCTGAACACAGTTTATTTGGAAATCTAATAGTTATTAAGTTGTTAAGATAAAATGATCCTTGGTTGCAGCAGCAGACAACAGCAAGTAAATGTAGGACAGACAATGAGTAGCAGATAGCAATAGCAGTAAAAAGAAAGCAGTAGGCCTATTTGTTATAGTAAGTTACCTATGATGAAGACAAAAAATAAATAACAAGAAATAGCCTATATAATACACATTTGAATTATGTTTAGTACTGGGAGCAGCTCTTGTTGTGGAGTCTGACAGCAACAACACAACACAGTAATAACCTGACACATGCGTTGTATGAAGGTAGCTCCATGTAAATAGCTGAAACATTAGCAAATGCACTGTGAATGTGTATAGCAGTCACAAGACATTGTTCAACTTTTTATTAGTTATACAGTACATACCTATGGTACATACAAACAGTTCCTTGCTAATAACAAGGGAATGCAAAATAACAGTGTATTTCTATTATTCCTCCACAAGATGTCGCCACATGCATTGATAATGGCAGTTGCAATGCCTGTCATTTGCCACTTTGTGTAGCCTGTCTAATGAAACATAAATGTCTGTATAAATAGGAAATGCATGTAACTTGGTGTTTTGCTACAGTATTCCATTTTCAGAGAATTGAACATCAACTTTTTTCCCCGGAGGTTAATGAAGCTGCCCCTGGCTAGGAACAAAGATGCCACCTAAGAAAACAAAAGCAGCAGGCAGTGCAGGCAGTAAAGGGAAACATAAAGGTAAGAGTCTATACTAGTTTCAATGCGTTCAAACACGTCGTTGTGTTAAGTAGATTTCTATTACAGCCAAAAAAAAATACAGTGAACTGACCGTTGCTTTCCATTCAGGCACCAAGATCCCATCACCTACTTCTGTAGAAAACCCTGGTAAGCGACAATCAATCACTTTTTTTCTGACTTACAGTACATAGTAGTAGAGGCAATAGTGACATAATCACACTCACATGAATGGAAAAAAACAAAAAAATTAAGTAAAACTGGCGAATAAACTAAAGCTAGATGAGGATGAAGCAAATTTGTATAATCTAAATTGTCATAACCAGGAGTCCTACATAGTTTTTAAATACAATTTCCATTTCAGCATCTTAAATTCATCTTGATCAACTTGTACATTTTGATTAACATTCGTAAAATGCCTGATGTTTCATTAGCTTTATTTGCTGCATGTTTAAATGAAATGTAGAGATTAGAGATCTCTTTGAAGAGTCAGGAAGAAAAAAAAAACTCTCGTGTGATCTTCAGTGTACTGTTGCATAGCCTTTGAGCAGGGTACTCAGCTGTAAGTCCTCATTGTCAAGGTTTGGTTTACATTCAGCATACCAACCCTGAGGCATGCTTCTGGCTAACTGCTGGTCACCTACATGTGTATCTTCTTTGTACTGTAGATTAGGTCGTTGGCTCTGTTGGGAGTTGAAGATAATGGTCCTCAGATCCAGGCTGACCCAGTTTTGTATATTAATTGATTTACTCATTAGTTTAATAGCTTTAAAGCTTATATACCAACCAGTATAAGTACAAGTTTGTTTTAATCTCTTTAAATGAACACATCCATTTCCTAAGGGTCTGACCTAAAACCAAGTTTTAGCTCTAAACTTTAATGATATATCTTTTGGCAACCAAATTTTTGTCCATAAATAGGGGGTTAGTTTCTGCCACATGACAATGACTGCACGGTGGCTTTTTAACACAAACATAAATGCATATTTTCTGAGAGTTTGTTCAACATTGACAGAATAAGTGAGGATTAATCTTATCAGCTGATAAACACCTATCATTCAGGCCTAATTTCTTTGTTAGTGTAAGCAGACATGAAAATAAACAGAACCAAAGTTATGTGTGGTATGCTATAAATATCAAGACTTACAGTATGCGGTCAAAAAATGCTAGGTTTGGGTGAATTATGCAAGAGAAAGAGGCCCAACATATTTAAAATATCTCTTTGGCACAGCCTACAAACACAGTTTAATTGCATTCTTGAGGGTTATGGGACATAGCACATCACACTTTCTTTGTCTTCCGAGCAAATATTTCCCATGAATACAAATACCATAGTTGACACATAACTCTGTGAAATGAGTGGTGTGAGTTTCCACTACAATGATTTGGTGTGAGGCCTGAGTGGAGTGAGTGGAAAAGGTTGACACACCCAGCTGGGAAGTGGTTACTTAAGCTGTACTTGAGCATTCCCAGCGTCCCCTCAGCAACCTTGTGGAAAGACTTTGAAGAGAGAGACCACAAGCAGGATGAAAACTATCATTATGCAGAGCCCTGTTTACTGTAGCGTGCCCTGGACTGAGCCTGGCCTTAGATGGGAGGAGGAGGTGGAGTCTATATAGATTGTTTATTAAGACAAACTCTGTTGTGGTGCAGTGCTGTGGTTTTATAGTAGCAATAACAATATAGCAGCAATGCTGGTTTAGATGTTCATAACTGAGCAGTCTTGCATTATTATTGATCTTCGTTTCACAAGTCATAAGTCATAAGAAAACAACGGCATTCCTTCTCCAAGTATTTGGACGTCGTGCGTAGGCTATTCAAAAGGATTGCATTTCATGCTGTGATATTGTAGGGTGGTCCGCGCCTGCATGGAGGGGCAGGTGACGGATCAGAGGCGTCATTGTGCGTTTGATCAGAAAATGAAGGGCAAGAATCTGTGTCACAATCACACACACTGACTTTTGAGCCTGTTCACCGTGTGAATATCAGGGTGACCAAGCTGATGAACTCCTTGCACCTAACACCATAAAAAGCAACGACACTAACAAACAAATACATTTAATTGAGCGCAGCCTCCAACAACTAATAAATTACTAAAACTGCTTGCAATAAAACAGTAATATGTGCTTACTGTGTACTCAGGAAGGTTGGGGTAAGAGTCCATCCAGATACAGATACATCTAATATATAATTTCCGTAGCATCTGGCACGCCTGTATTGATTGTTAACAATGTATCACCAAGATCACCCTGAGGATATCTTCCCCATGGTCCTGACATCGGCAACCCAGGAGCTCTTCGATTGCCGTGCTGATGAGGACGTCACAGGGGAGAGCCCTTACAAGCTGTTGAAAAAAGACGACATCATACAGGACATGAGGACAAGAGCCGCAGTGTCCGATTTCAGTCCAGTGAAGCAGCTTGTGCTGGTGAGGCTGATCCATTGTTGTACAAATCTCTCTGACAAAACCCCTAAGACACCGTGATGATACACAGACCCCCAGTCGAGCACTGTGGGAAAAGACAGAGCAGCCAGTTTTAACCTAATTTCCCCCCACTGTCTGATCTAGATTAAATACACGGTAACCACCACTCTTACTTAAATCATTCATGTCCCTTTGATTACATTACTGAAATTAGACCAATGGGCACCCTAAAGGACTCATCTGTTCCAAGTAGTGCTGGCTTTCGTGTTTGGGACACAGCCAAGGCCTGCCCCATCATACTTACTATCTTTCTCAAAGTGCTATTGTAAAGTAAATAGTTTCCTTGGGGTTGCCAGAATAAACTCAAGTGCATGACTTTAATTCTATCCAAAGAAACCCCTTTATCTGGTGTGAATCTGACACTGCTTTCTGTCTACTGTTGACAGGACTACCCAGAGGACGAGATGTTACTGGTTTTTGACAGAGACTTCACTTACGGCCAGAGCTTCTACCTCGTTCTGACGCCAGAAGCCAAGGAAAGAATCCTCAATGTAAGAAGTGCATTGGCTTTAGTAATAGGTCCTATGTTCTTTGGCACCCCTCTCTAATATTTGTGTTTGGAAGTCTTTGTCTTTTTCTATTTTATTCTAGTGAACTTGTGCAGATAAAATTAATTAAAAGCTTTTCAAAACTACTCTTGCAATAGTTGTGTAATTTTGTGTAACTGTATAGGAAGTTTTATGATTAATTACTGAGAAACATCTTTCATTTAAGTGTTTTTCCAGTTCTTATTCTATGTTATGTCTGTTTTATTGTATTTTTTTCTGCGTCGTGAAGCCCCCAGAGCCTGAGGCACCGGAGGAGTTGGAGCAGGAAGTCTGTAAAACCCCAGAACCAAAGCCATGGGTATCTCTTGGCAGTGAGCTGGAAATAGAAGAAGAATCTGTCAAAGAGAGCCGACCAAAGGTACAGCAGTTTATTTTAAAATCACGTTAAGTATCCATATTAAATAACACTGTACTTCATATTTTTCCTCAGCTGTGGTTGAAGTTCTCAAGAGTGCGGAGCAAGTTTGGGCTACCAGTCTCCTTTTCTGACCGACATCCTGGAGATTTTAAGGATGCCCACCTGGAGTGTCCTTCCTATCAAGATAGCAAATTCAGTATCAAGCAGATGCAGAGGGATTGTGGGATACAGGCTGTTCCAACTCTGCAGAGCAGCAGTGCTCAGACTCAGTGGTACGCTAGCAGATCAGTGTATATTAACCTATTTGCTCTACTAGGGGGAAACAACCACTGACAGGTCATCTGGTGAAATAATTTCTCTCTTTTTTCAATGCACTAAAATTAGATTATAACACCAAGTGTAAGTATTTTTGTGCAGATTATCGTTGCCATGTATTATATTATACATGCATATATGATAGAGTTAACCACATACTGTGACACATTATCTGTCTTTATTTGGTTAATAGCAACCCCAACTTGATCGTTTTATGATGAGCATCTTATGTCCATTTACAGGAAGTGTAAGAGTAATAACTTTACACAGTACACGCCAAGAGAATTAAGTGAAGAAGAAAGAGGAGATATCCTCCAGTCTGAGAGTCTGAGGAATTTTTGCAACTTAGTAACTCCCAGGTAAGTAAACCTGGTCTCTAACATTTCTGTATCAGCCATGGGTAACTCCATTATTACCACTGTTGAAGCATTAGAATACTGTCACTGTAGTTAAAGTAATGATGTCTAATAATCTTAGTCTCTCTCAAACTCCCACATGTTTATTTTTGTGGTCCTTTGTCTCCAGGTACTAGATAAGATAAAAGCACTTTATAAGCACCAATGTAAGCTCTTATGAAGCAGTTGTTCATTAAATGATGTAGTTTAATGAGGTTTTTCACCGGTTTCTAACATAAAAAGGTTGATTGTCTTGCAGGGTTTTGCATGCCCTTCAGCAGGAAGAGATTATGAATGTATTCACCGATGCCTGGAAGGGTCAGGGGGCAGCTGAGGCTGGTGACTGGTCTGGAAAGGCTTCGGACGGCTTGAAGCTTTATCAGGTCTTCGCAGACCAGAAGTACACTAAGGACAAGAACATCAGCTGCATTAACTGGCATCCAACTATCTATGGTAAATTACAAAATCTGCATCAGTGATGAGTTTGGTCTACCAGATTTGATGAGTAGAATTTTTCTCACTCCAAAACATGGAGTCTGACTCATCTAATATTTTATTTAGTACACGATTGGGATTAATCAAATCCTCTTTCTCATGGACCAACTCATTAGCTTATCATTTGTTAACATATCAACATATTTAACAACTATTAAATACACTGTATGGTGTGCTTTTATGTGGTAGGTGTTATAGCTGTGGCTCTGATAGAGAGGAAGGAGGAGGATCAGTCGACTACATTTGACGTCAGGCCGTCTTTCATTGTCTTCTATTCCTTCAATGACCCCACTACTCCCCAGGTATGGAAAATACATGATAGTACGCTGAATGGACACGAGGAATGCACCACTCGGAGAAGATATTAGAAAGACCATTTTTCTCTCTCCCATTGACAGCTTACAAGTACATTGTCTCTCCTCTCACTTATATCTGCCCAGAGACACATGTTCTTAAGAAATGGGTGGAAGGATTTGCTTTGTGCTGTCATTCAAAACCATTATTTGCTTTAGGAAAATTTGAGAGGCACTATTGATTTGACCCAGGCACTAAATCAATAAAACTGAGCTTCTAAATCACTCAAAAGAAATACGAGTTCTGCATGACGTATGCTTTCACTGATATGTGTCATCCTTTGGTTTCACCATCTCCTAGAGCAGCGATCAAAGCAGCAGAGGATATCATGTAGAGGAAACTGGAGACATTATATAATTTAAATAGATGAATTTATTATTGTAGGGAGTGCTGTAGTCCATTTGCGCAGCTAATTATAAACTCGAGCACATTTAAACATCAAGATGAAAAATGACTGCTCTGTAAATACCATCCTATCCTCCCTGGGTCTATTTCCCTTTATGCCTGATGAAACTGAATCTGCTACATGCACTTGGTTTTGTGGATTAAAAGCTGAACTGTGTATGGAGAGACTAGAATAAATAAATAGTTGGGATGGCAAGCACCCAATATGTGCAGATTTGTACTTTGAAACATGATATTTCTGCCCTTTGTAATGTGGGTTTTTCTATGGGTTTTTTTTTGCAGTTGCTACTGGAGTGCCCAGATGACATTTTTGCTTTTGAGCTCTGCCCGTCTGATCCCAATATTATCGTTGGCGGCTGCAAGAATGGCCAGGTGCAGACCCTGACTCTGTCTTGCTTCTCTGCCTTGCTGCTTGCTCTGCTCTGCCTACATAGCTTTTGTACCATACTACTTTCTGACTGACTTTTATTTTATCAAAAGGAAAACTATTTATCAGATACTCATGGTTGGTCCCACAGTGGGGGGGGGGGGGGGGGGTAATTGATCCTCTGCTTATTTTGTAAGTTTGCTCCCCCACAAAGAAATGAATGGTCTATAGTTTTTTGTGGCAGGTTCATTTTAACAGAAAGAGACATAATATCAACAAAACATCAGAAATAATATCATCATATAAAGGTTATAAAATAATTCACATTTGATCAAGTGAAATAAGGGCAAAAATCAGCAGAGGATCAAATACTTATTTTCCTCACTGCATTTTTTCCCCTCTATTGTTTTCTTTGTCATTATGTTTTAATCAAAGTTTGATGTGATGTATTTAAGTGTTTTCTTGTTTGCTCTTGTCTCAGGTTGTGTTATGGGACATTTCTGCTCACATCACACAGTTACAGGGAACAAGGTCTTGTGGAAAAAGGACCTCTCTCACCAATGACGCATTTGTAAGTACCCGTATCCTGTCTGCAGCATGCACAATGTTGATACAACAATACATGGTGTTCTGTATCTGTGTTGATGTATTCCTGTATAATGTGCTATCAGTAATCATAATTCGTTGACAAGTGATGATGCTGGCTTGCTTTCTTCAAATGTGGGTCGTCACTTTATTCAAGCACGCATCATGTTTGCTCTAAAGACAGACTGTACTCTTGAGTCGTGCTGTATGACAGAGCAAGATGATGATACGTTGACTCCTGAGCTCTCCTCATCCTCACCCTTTCATTAGTTGGGAATGCAGCAGCCTAATGGTCCTTTTCAAGCCAGCCTCAGCTGTCAAAACTAGTTCCACAAATGTACTACTTGCCAGGGGTAGATCTCAAAGCAACTTTATATCATTACATGACCCCACTGCCAAGAGAAAGTCGGCTGTAAGGCTGCATACAAACACCTCACTTTGACTTAAGTGCCCTAAGAGAAAAAAAGAAACAGAAACAGAGGGTTTCTCTTTTGGCTTTACATCATAGTAAAGTAATATTTTCATGATATATCTGCCTTGTTTCAATGATATTGTGTAGAGTAATGATGAAAGGGTCAGGAAGATAGAAGTAATGACGCATGACAAATACCAGGGCTCATATTTAAACCCACAACACAGCAAGTACATTAAATCCACCATAGCCAGCTGAGACACCAAATATCAAACAACTTTTGTCCCTTAAAGCCTGACCTCAGCTGACATCTTCCACCTGACTGCTGTATTTAAATAGACACATATGCCCCCATCATCCAGCCCCCGTTTGCTTTGTGTGTTTTTATTGCCTCTACAGTGGAACAGCTGTCTCCGGCCCTCTCCTCCTCACCACTTCCCTCTCTTTTGCTTTTTCCCCACCTCCCTCCGCTCCTCAGTCTATTCTCTTTGTCCTTGTTTGCTCTTCATTCCCCAGAGTCAACAGCATCAGCTCACATACTCCAGCTGTTACACATGCCCTCTGTCTACCACTACAGTTTGTCCCCATAGAAGATAACACACAAGCAAATCAGATCACTGCCCTCCCCAGTGTTTGCAGTGTAAACAAAGGCAGTTGTATCAGCTAAAAAGCTTTATTTCGATTTTGAGTGCTGTGAAAGCTGCATTACACCAACACCTGCTGCTAGCTTATCAGATAAACAAAGAATGAAAATCCTCCTGTATAGATTTGTGTTCTGTTCACACCACTGTACAGTACATAGCAAATTCAACTACAGGTGCATCATACAGCCAATCTAGCTGATATTCGTGCAGTCAGGGTTAGTTCACAATATATGAGTTGATGTTTTGGACTCCAATAAAAACATTTTTGCAAGTTATTGCAAAAACTTTTATTGTTATTAAGTTGAAGTTGCTTCAGTTACATACAATACACACTGATCTGTTTATTAAATATTTTTATTCTTTCATTTTTCTACCACATTTCTGTTTTTCTTATAGCGTCACTGTAAGTCTTTGTATTTAGATTTGTTAAGACTTAATTTTCAGCGTTCTCTGTACAGTACATGCTGTGCCTTTTGTGTCTGACCCCCCACCAGGACCTTCATGACAAAGAGAATAAGACTCCTGTCGCACGCTTCTGTGCAGTGTCTGCCTTGGAGAACAGCCACAAAGCACAAATTACTGATGTCCAGTGGCTGCCACCAACGTTTGAGGTACACAGCTGGAGGGCAGAGGGGTTGGGGGAATTAACAACTGCATGTCTGAAACCAAAGAGGCACAATATAGTTATTCCCTGACAGTTTCCACATGGAGTACAGTGGGTATAGTTGCTGGAAACTTACAAAAGCTTAATCAGCTTGCCGTTTGGCCTATCTCAAGTAATAAAAGGTTTTTGTGTGACTACACTTCAGTGGTTTCAGTGAAACACTGTTTAATGTTTTCTTGATCTCAGGCCTCTTTTATCATATCTAATGTAAACACTGTGACATAGTTTCCAACATATCAGGGGGAGCTGGGGTAGATTTTAACCCTTCACACACACAAGTCTCTAAACTATATTGAAATATTTACACTTAAGGGGTCAGACCTCTTCTCAAAAATATTTATATAACTAGTTTTATCTGACTAAGGTGAAGGGTTAACTTGAGAGTGAGAAGTTCTAAGAGGCGCTAAGAAAATATAAGGTATACTGAAGTTGTAGCAGAGAAAAGACAGGAATGCAAAATTCAGGCTGCGGTTTCTGCAGGACCAGCACAAAGAATATATTTAAATGTTCTGCACAGGATTTTTCAAAATGCACTGACATGAGGTTTGCTACAGGCACTGTGTTTTTACACTTTTAGTTGTGCATTAACAAGTGTGTACAATAAATCTAGCAGCCATAGAAATACTTCTTACTTCAATGATCTATGGTCTCAGATAGATTCAGAGAATTCTTACAGTCTATAGGAACCCACACAGATTGCTGAGTGTTTCTAAAATATTCCTCGTGAAACAATGAATACATTATGGTTTCCCACTGGTGCCTGTCCCTTGTTTCACTCTAATAAATCATGACAACCACTGGCACTCATCTGGATGAGTAGAATAAGGCAATCATCAAAGTGCCCCAAGGGGAACATTAAGCTCCTATATATCTTCACAGGGACCTTGTTCACTACTTTGCACTCTTGGCATAATAACCCTGACACAGATATTTGTTGATCTTGAAACTCTCTCTCTTTCTCTCTGATTAGGTGACCAGGACGGGGGTAGCAATGGAAAACAAGAATAAGACTTCTGTTCAGTTTATCACCTGTGCTCCTGACTGGTAGGCCTTGAACACTGAAAATGTTCATTTTAAATGGTAAATGGATGAAATGCTCTCAGTTAGTGTCTCCATTTCACTGGCACCTACATAACCTGACTTGTACAGAACATCTAAGCCTGCACTCCTGCAGCTCAAGGCTCATAATCTGAGTAAATATACAAAAGTATAAGCATGAAATCTATTTAATCATATTCATTCCACTGTTAATCTGTGGTTCTGTGTCTCTCTATTTCTGTAAAGCACTATAATGTTCTGGGATGTGCGAGCGCCCAAAATGTCGAGCATGTCAGCGTCATTTAAAAAGCAGAATGCGGATCAGAACACCCAGACGACACCCCACAGTGTCCCCAACGCTTTCAAACACCTGGATCGCACATGGAGACCACTGTTTAAGGTACTGCAGGGGTTCGGGTGCAATTTGAAACTCTTGTTATTTACTGTATGTGTTTTCACAGTGGAACCCGTTTGACAGAGGTGAATTGTTAAATGATCACAAATAATTTTCTTTCAGCAGTTTCATAAATCAATCTGTACACACATGGTAGTAAACAGCAACAGTGTTGAGTGGATAAATATCATTAAACATGTAGCTATGAAATGTAATTCTGAAACTAAACATGTTCTGTAGTAGTTTGATTAACAGTTATAATGACAGACTAAGGCCCAATCCCATTTCTCTTTTTTACCCCTACCCCTTCCCCTACCCCTTGCCCCTCGCCCCTTGAAACGGAGCTACAAGGGGTAGGGGTAGAAAGTCAACCCCTCCGAATTGGGACACCCCTTCAACAATCACATACGTCATCACGTAGTCTCACTGGCTTTTACGTAAGCTGATGCGGCGAGCTTTTGCAAATAGCCGTGTACCATATAACTTAATAAAATAAGATAAAACGTAATGCAGGCTGATCAGTTCATTGTAAAACATTTATTTGCTGATGTAAATGTGGTGATTTATGTACACAGAGCCCAGAGGCAGCGCTGCCTGCTCCTCTGACTGATACATGAAGCTTCACTTTTCATCCAAATAAACTAATGTTACTGACACAATTGTCAGATTTCATCAATGAGACCAACATTTAAATGCTGAAAAGAATTTAACATGCCGGTGGTAAACCTCTAAAAACCCGCGGATAAGTTAATTAACGACCGCCTTCTCTCCCGGCGGGACCGGGACGAGGACGTAATTTGGCCGGCGGAGCAGCGCTGCAGACCGGCTGCTGCCTCTGTGAGGAGCCGCTCCTCCTGGAGCTTCATTTCTCCGAAAAATCGTCGGAGCAAACTTCTAACCCGCCGTCATTTGGGTAAACTAACCGCACATTTGGGACCTAAACAGTTACTTTCTCGCAAGAAAAAATATTAAAACTTGATAATAACCGCGCTACAGTGAGAAATAAAACAGCTTTTCGTTTTACAGCCACCGCTGCCGGCTGCCGCAAGATGCATTCTGGGAAACTTTTCATACCCCTCCGTTTGGAGTGTGCCTCTGAAAAATCTCCGTTTGGAGGGCTATGTAGCCCTACCACTTCCCCCTACCCCTCTGTCCTGACGGGGATTGGGACACCCCTACCCCTACACGTGAACGCGCAAAACGGAGGGGTAGGGGTAAGTGGTAGGGCCAAGGGGTGAAATGGGATTGGGCCTTAGCTTTGTGTTTGGCTGTGTCGCTACCCGATCCGCGACGCTACCGGATCCGTGACAGCCACGTACGGCAACTCCACTTGGACAAACTTAGTTGAATTGACTTAGGATCACTGCCCTATGTGCGTCGCCACAGACGGTTTATCTTTTTATTTATTTTTTTAAATACTTTATTAGTAATGTAAATTGAGGGTTGGTTGTGGTGGTCTGGATCTTGATGCTCAGAAAACAGGAACACAGGCGACTTTTAATGTTTACTGTCCTCTTTTCTCGCCGGCCTCATCACCATGACAACCACAAACAATCACAACTACCACAACACTCACTGAATAAACGAGTCTGCCGCGGCTGTCTTATGACGGACCTACGCGGTTTTTATTTTATTTTATTTTATTTTTTAATCATTTTCACAGTACCGTATTTTAAATTCACAGAACTTAAAGCATGTACGCAAATCGGGCAGTGCCCAAATGAAGTTTGTCCAAGTGGAGTTGCCGTAGGCAGCTGTCCAAGATGGCGGCCGGTCTGCGCATGCGCAGACCAGTTTTGTCACGGATCCGGTAGCGTCGCAGATCGGGTAGCGACAGGCTGATACCCTGTGGTGCTCAGAAGTAGAACCACAATGTGATTTTTAATTTTATTTCAAAAGCTTTGAGTATATATGGAACATTAGTGTCTGTCAGTTCCTCAGACGTAAAACGTTGTGTTTCCCCCTTGTCATGTGTCAGGTTTCGCTGCCAAAGATCGATATCAGAGGAGAATACGCTCCTTTGAAGTTCAGCTTCGAACACTACACCTGTAATGGTAATACAGATAGCACAGGTGAGGGATTTTACCCTTGAGGCTGCTTGGCTTTATTTGCTTCTGTCTGTTGCTATGTCTCCCCACAAGCATTTCTCTATTTATAACAAACACTTTAATGATTTTTCATATAAGAACTTTTAATTGATTTACACATTGACTCTGTCACTGAAAGCAACAGACTGTGCAAAAGAGACATCTGATTGTTTTAACGCATGGAAGCCTGGATAAGAATTTGATAAGCTCAGACTGTAAAACACACAGACAGATAAAGTGGTCAAATTTAATTTATTATTTGTATGCATATGTAATGTGAGTTTTCTTTTTAACCTTCAAAAGATTCTGACAAATAATGTGATATCTGGATGAAGAATCCTAGATAATACTCAAACATGACTGTCTAATAGTTGTCAAAAGTGTGGGCAAGAGTCTATTTTTGGGGGTTTTGGATTCTTGAATCCTGCTTTGGATGGTTGAGCACAGTGATCAGTGGAGCAGGGTCGGCTTGGCCCTCGGCTTCTCTCTTTCTCTGTCTGTCTCCCTCTTCTCTACTCCAGTTTCATAGCACTTTATTAAGTGATACTTGCAAAACAAGGCCCTCATAGTTGCAGAGCATTAGCCTTGCTGACTGTCAGCTCTTTGCAATATGCTGCTCAGGGTCCTTGGGGGCCAGAAGATGATCATGTGTATCCTCACTGGTCAAGAAGAGGCCCGTCTTTGTCTGGCTGAAAGTCTGTCTCCATAAACACAAATCTGGTGGCTAGTCAATATAAAATTAATATGCTCACTAATTGAGCCAATGCATTGCCTTGTTTTTTTAATATACTGTATATTAAGGTTTTAAAGGGATAGTTCAACATTTTGGCAAATTGGCCCATTGCCATAATCCCTATAGTCATAGCAGTAGGTTTGTTAACTTTGTTTGACAGTGCAAGCTATTTTTAGAGTGGCAGAGCAGAGCCGCGAGCTGCTCAGAGCTACACTACGGAGGCTGATGGGATTTCTTGGTTTCCCTCATCAAACTCATCAAATACACAATCCAACAACTCCAACACAAGTTGTGACCTGCACATTCACTACGCTATGAGATAATAACAGAACGTTACGAGACAGAGTTGTTTTCGAGGTAAATTCATGCAAAATCGCTGATGCGTGTTGTCTAAAACAACTCTGTCTCGTAACGTTCCGTTATTATCTCATAGCATGATGAGTTTGATGAGGGAAACCAAGAAATTCCATGAGCCTCCGTAGCGTAGCTCTGAGCAGCTTGCGGCTCTGTTCTGCCGTTCTAAAAATAGCTTGCAACGACAATTAAAGGTAACAAACCTACTTCTATGACTATAGGGATTATGTCAATGGGCCAATTTGCCAAAATGTTGAACTATCCCTTTAATGAATTCATATTTTGGTGCTCCTAAGACGTTTGACTCATTAATGGAGTCTATGCTGTCTCCTTCTGAGCTCTACATTCAGCATGTCGTCTTGTGCTATTGTAACCGCCTTAGAAAGCCTCCAACTTACTCAACAACCAAACCACATGATTTTCCAAGTGCTTGCAAGCAAGATCTCTGGGGGATTAAGAACAAAACAGAGCAGTAGTGCAGTGAGATAAAAGTTACACACAATGTCTACATCAGTAACTGTGCTCCATTGTGTCTTTCTCATATCTTTACACTCATCTTAACTGGGGAGAAAGTGGGTCCAGAAGATGTGTGACTGGGTAATCTGATCTGACCTCACAGAACTAATCTAACAGAGTGAGGCTGAGACTTGATTGGGAGCGGTCTGCTGTGAACGGACAGTTCTGTAATGTCCCTGACAGACACTTGGGCTTTTGTGATGGAAAGGGCCTCTCTCTTCCATCACTAGCAACCGTGCCTATCTCACACCTCCCACCCTTCTCCCTTACTGTCCGCCTTCACATCACAAGCCCTCACTCCCACCTCCACTTCTTCTGCCTTTATCTCCCACCACCCTTCTTACCAACTCATTCACCTCATCTCCCTCCCTTTTGTCCTTCTTTTGTCGCCTTGTTCATGGTCAGATTACAGAACAGACTGCACCATTGCCTCTGTTCAATCTCTTATTTCCTGACTTTAACTGATTACATTTTTTTCAGTGTTTCTTCCAACATGTCGGTAGTATTTCCTAAGGCCTTGCCTATTGTTCTTCCCCTATTGTTGTATATTATTTGGTTTAAATGCATACTTAGGATTTTTTCCTTGAGACCCAAAATAGCTGCATAATCATGACCACTGCTTTGGTTTTGTGGTTTTGTGCAGATATTGTATGCCCCATGCAGCTAACCATTTTTTAAACAATCCTTCAGTACAATCGTGTCTTTAACCTCTAATAAAGACCATGCTGTCACTCTTGACTTACCCAAAAAGGTCTGTGTGTAAAAGAAAGAAGTACTATGAGTTGAACTTTTAACCTTGTCTTCATTTCTGCCCCACACCATGCACGCTCCATTGCGGTATCCCCCGACAAAAGAAGCTGATGAAAACGATGACAGAGCAACCTCAGCCAAAGCACCCACAGCCCTGGAGGATGTCAATACCAACCTTTTGATTGGAACAGAGGTGAACAATGGACTAAACAATATCAAAACCAGTGCAACACTGGACACGCTGCTTGAAGGACAGTTTTATTCTAACTATCTAAAGGTCCAGAACAAATGGTGGAAGTACATAATTAAGACATAAATGTACAGTTAAAACATAAATGTTGCCATGTGATGCACTATACCAGATTGTAGCTTTAAGCTAATTTGCATCTGTAGTCCCTTATAGTCAGGTATCCATGTCAACACTGAATCTATTTATTCTGTAACCCTTTCTCTTCTTCATACGGGCCACTAAACAATATCCCTCACTCTCAGAGTAAATTATATAACTAGTCAAGTCCTTCTTGTGTCACAGTGTCACAGTGTCACAGTAGATGCAGGGAACAAACTTCATAATATAGCCACGTGATTGGATTAACTGAATCTTCATATTATATCTGTCATTATCTTGTTCTTCAATGTGAACCTTTTAACCATCAGGATGGAGAGGTTCTTTACACTACCTGGAAACAGGACGAACAGAGCGTAGACAGTGAGTATTCTGGATCAACATTGTTAACGCAAATTGAAGGATCCTAACCAGTTCAGTTCACAAGCATTAGTGTATTCAAGGTATTTCAATAACTGTTAAGTTATCTCTTTTGTTTGGAAGCCATGTTGAATGTAATCACCATTATCAGGGTATCCGCGGGGTCTTGAAAAGTATTAAAAGGTGATAAATCAATTTTGGGAAAATTAAGACCCTTAAAAAGTATTAAAAAGTCTTTTCACGACTTTATAAAGTCTTAAATTTTGAAGGTATTTTTTCTGAATTAGCTGTCCAAGAGTTTGAGTCCTAAAAAACATTTTGAAAGTGTGTGAATTTATTTATTTTATTAAAAAACAAAGATGAACATAACATAACGGTACATAAAAAAGAAAAGAAGATTGTTGTTTTGGTTTTTTGAGAGTGGAGCAATGTTTTTTTTTAATTATTATTATTATTATAAACTTTGCCTTTTATTTATTATCCTAGCCTATTTTGAATTCTGTTGTATCATAGTGGTCTGTAGTCTTTATCACAAACTAGAACTGTTAAGTTAAAAGTGTCACTGATGTAAATGGTTACAGCTTGAAGTGGCGGTGAGGTATTGAAAAATATTGAGAAGGTCTAGAAAAAGTCTTAAAAAGGTATTAGAATTAACTTCAAGATTCCTGTATATACCCTGATTATGGATTAGCCAGCTACTTTGCAGGAAGACAAAGGGGTTAATTGCTACGTGCAGCGTCCTGTTGCTTCAGTGGCAGCAAATTATTGTCAAATAAAACAGTGCACCTTCTGGCCTGCCTCTCTATTCTCTCTCCAAGGTGGCAAACCTCTCCACTGCTCTAACGTCCATCACTGGATGATAAATACAGTGCAGCGGTCACCCTTCCTCAAAGACATTATTTTGACGACGGGAGGCTGGCACTTTGCCATCTGGAAGGAAGAAGTCATGGTAACAACACCTGGTCATTCGACAGGTTTCTGCAATCTTGTCGTTCATCATGATACACATACAACAGCATAAACTCCATGATATCTAACTTTCATCAGACCAGATTTATTGCATTTAAAATCCAATGACTCTGTTTGGCTTCTTGTCAACATCCAGAACGACCCCATCATACTGTCACCAACCTTTGAGCAGCAGTGTACCGTGGGATGCTGGTCCCTGTCCCGACCAGCTGTCTTCTTCATTGGGAAAAATGATGGTGGTATTGATGTGTGGAACCTGCTGGAAAACAGCACCGAGCCTGCACACATCCAAGCAGGTGTCACCAACACCAAGATCACCTGCCTGAAACCCTGGACTTACTCCCGTGAGTTCTGGCTATTTTTGGTGTATGATATTAAGCAAAGTGTAAAGTAATTTCTGTTCCCCAAAAGCCCCCAAAAGTGTTAAAGTTATTTGTTAAAGATATTATTTTCTTCCTAATTATAAACTTTTGTCTGCTGGAAGCTCATTAATGCACCAAATTAAGCATTTGGGTCTCATTATAATCAATATGTCCATCAAGTTTCCTTTGTTTTTTAGACCTTGAACAATAACTATTAGCAGTCAGTTCATAGAGAGGCTGTTGCCTAAGGGCCTGAGACTTCAGGGGGGCCAATTGTGCCCATAGGCCCGTTCAGTAACCCATACATGTGTCCAGTTTAGTTTAACTGAATATTTATCATTGTTATTAATTATTTTTCTTCAATCTTTGTCTTGGACGACCATACAAAATATCTTTTTGCTCATCTTCTGTTTTGTTTTGCTTTGTTTTTTGTTTTGTTTATTTGTAACTACAGCCAAGCAGCACTTCCTAGCTGTGAGCGACGACCTTGGAATGGTGCGTGTTTTTGAAATCCCAAGGACATTCAGCGTTCCCTCGAAGACTGAGGTAAGACTGTCTCCTGACTCCTCGTACGTACTCACTTTGAAGGTGGTTAGGAGTTTTCTGTGTATTATTTATTCTTCAAAAACATTTACAGTTTGTCAAGGTTGAGTAACTGAGAAACAACTCCACTACTGCAGCATGCCAACACTAGTTCACTGCCATTCATACGTCAAGTTTCTTTTTGCTTCTTTACTGCATTGATATCAACAGGACAGTAGAAGCAGAGATGTTTATATTAGGGTTAGAGTTGGTTCAGGATAGTTGACAGTTGCCAGCTCTTATAGATGAGTCCCTATGGATGTGGAAAGTCGCTAATTAAATCCAGCAGTTTTCAGTGTCTAGTGGATGCTTTGTTGACCACTTACCCTCAACAGAAGCTTCTGCCCTTTACTTTCTTGTTGCAGCAGGTAGATACACAACAACAATCAGAGCGCAGGTTTATTTAATGGTTGCTAATTCATCTCTTTCCCCTGTGTGTGAGTGCAGATTTTGAGTATGAATAAATACTTTGAGAAGGAGGAAGATGCATTGAAGGATTATTTGAAGAGAGAGGAAATGTGGGTGAAAGAGAAAAGGGAGGCTGAAGAACTGAAGAAGAAGATGGTGAGTTATTGATTTTGATTCTAAACAGAAATTAGAGTATATTTTTAAAAAGCTATATAATAACTAATCTTTGCATCAACAAGATCAAAGTGACAATGTGAAAACAGTGTGTAATCGGTTCAAATCAATGAAACTGTGAAGAATTACCACCTCAATGAGAATTTATTTTTCCATTTTTTTGTGAAATACTTCTGTAACTTCCCATGTGACCAAATGCTGCACAATGAATTTGAACTATTAATTTATCTCACCCAGCTTTATGAAGATAAATCCAAGCACTTATGTATTTAGTTAGACAGCCAGCCACCTCCAGAGCCAGTGGAGGGGTTTTAGTTTGGGTCCTCATGTAGTTTGTAGAAGTCTAGACAAACTAAATGCATGATGATTGATATTCCATCTGTCAATATTTGTAGTGGCCTTGAAAAAGACCTTGTGTCCACAGCTACACTCTAACCTTACTCACAGCCTCTGGTATCAATGAACACTCTTCCTCCTGTACGTTAGGACTCAAATGTTTTTTATTGACCCAGTTAAAAGTGTGTACACAGGTTCAAAGTTGTCACTGTGAAAGTTGAAGTAGGCCATCCCTCTTTCTTTCTCTCTTTCTCTCTCTCTGTCTTTCTATCTCTGTCTTATTCTCTTGCCCCTAATGTTTAATTCATATGGATCGCAATTTGATCCGTTGCACTGGGGAACAGTATAGTTATTGACAGCCACTGCCTGGCAGTCTGTCTTCTATCTATAGAAGCTAAATCTTTTAATGGCTGAATGTTTCAGTTTAACCTAGATGACTGTTATAAATGCAGATGAAGTTTTGTTGTGCCGTAGTGATCTCACATTCATTTCAGTGTGTGTGGATGTCGTCTCTACGCTCCTCCCAACAAGCAAATATTTCCCCATGTCGTGTGTTTTTTTTTTTTCCTGCCGCTTTTTGTCATGAATATCCAAATTTGTTAAAACTATATTTGACTATAATCCATTAAAGATGAACAATTGAATTATAGACCTACAGTGGTTTTATGTGATTCTGTAGGTCTTTTTTGCTCATTTACTGGAGTTACAGGGTTTTATATAGTGTGATATTTTTGCCTCAAAGTTGTGCCTTGTCCTTTTCTCTGTGGTTTATGTCTAATTCTTCTCTTCTTCTTTTGTTCCCAGGAGTTGGACAAGTCAGTCCAATCCCTGAAAGAGGATGAAGAGAAAAAGTTGTATGATGAGTACCTGTTGCTGGAGGAGAGCCTCCTGAAGAGCATGGGCCTGTGGACACCTCCTGAGGAGACTTAGCATCACACCAAGGTGATTCTGCCATCGGCACTAAGACAGTCCTTGGGTTGAAGCCTCAGGGTCACCAATGGATTTATTTCATCCACCCAACAGAGGTCTAATTACTGGGTAATATGCCATCCATTAGTGCCCCCTTCACCACTGCTCCCTGAGGATCCACTTTGGATTTGGCTGAGGAATCTGACCTTGGCTGTAAGTCATTTCATGGCTCTTTAATTTCATGATGTTATGCTATTGATTCTCCAGTATGTTCAGTACACATGTTTTATTATTATAAATGGATTTCAAACTGTGACAATAGCAATAAAGCTTGTACATATTTCTGTTGTTAGTCGGGATTTTGTCAGCTCATTGTTCTCATTTAACTTCACTGTTCCATTCAGCATTAATTACAAACAGTAGAGTACAAACAGTGAAATCCTGTGACCCAGGAACTGAGCTGTTCAACATAGTGGAGCATTTAGCAACTTGAAGAGTCAGATCTTTCACTCAGGAGTTGATGGGAATTTGATGATTTCTGTATTTTGCTGCCTTGTTGCTATCTAATCATCTTTGTTTTGAGATCACTGGAAACTGCAACCGGATGGTGGGCCTTGAAACTTTGTCAAGGAGGATCTGAAATAGTCGTTGCCAACAGTAACGAGGGGGCGGTGGTGCACCAAGCAATGCACTGTTTACACCCACAAGAAGCTCTGTGGCTAAAAGCACATGGTTTGCTCATTAATTTCAGTTCAAGTCTTTCACCGCAACGGAAAGGTTTTCATAAATTCAACTGATTTTTTGCCACACCGTCTCCGCAGCATGTAGGAGAGCGCTGTTTCCATTGCAGTGTCTTACAACAAGTGGACTCCATTAGTTTCGCTCCTTCACGGGGGATAAAATAAGGACGCCTCAGAGTGCCGGGTCCACCTCAGGTCAAGAGCAGCCCAGCAAACCTATAGTCACAACTGACAGCCAGTACCCTGCCAGAAAAGAGGCCGGAGGGACAGAAGGAGGGGGGAGTCGCTGCATAATACGGGGGGCAGCTGTCTATTGCCAGGTTTTAAGACTATGTCCAAGATGCCCTGAAAAGGAAAGAGAGAAGAGAGATGATACCAAGAGCAGACAGAGAACAAAAACACAAATGGTTAATGTTGGGTGAGAAGGTGAAGGAGAGTGAAGAGGAAATGAACATAAGAGATGGAAAACAGAGTCAAAGTGAAGTGAGCCGGGAGCGACTTCACTCCGGCCATGACTCATTCACGTGGACGGTCCTGTCACAAAAGTGGGAGGTAGAGGGGGGGGTGGCGGAGGGTGAAGAATGGGCTGATGTGAGGGTGCAAAGAGGCAGGGGTCCATATGGCCCCTGAGGCACCAACAAGGCCCGGGTGACAAAAAGGGGCCTCTGCTTTCCAGTCGTCCCCTCCTCAAACCTCTCTGGGAATTCTGTTTTGCAGTCCCTCTCTCCTCCGGGAGCCTCTCTCACTTTCTCCCAGGCCGGCTCAGGAATGTGCCTTCTGCAAACCAACACACACACACACACACACACACACACATACACACACACTGGGAATGCCTTCACCCTTGCTGGTTAGTTATTATTATAATGACTGATGCAAAGAATGTTGTGCAATTGAGACAGCTCATGTGTAACATAAACACTTGTGGCATTTGAAGTTGCACAGACGTACGTGCAGACATTTGCAGGTTAAACTCTGCCGCTCACCACTTGCGCACATTGTTAATGTTCGGGGCAATGGACGAGAGCATGGCCATAAACCCAGCCACTCCCACTGGCGTGATGAACGGGTGTTCATGTTGTCCTATTTCCCTCGGTTGATTTCTTCATCCAAGTCCAAGAGCTTTCCCAAATATAAAAAAGAGGCTTTAACTAAGGGAGGGGAGGGGAGGGGAGGGGGGGTGTCCATACAGGATGGATTGCCTGCAGTCCAATTTTTTATCACCAGTTCTTTAAAGTTTTCAAGCCAAATCCAGGGAAACAATGTGAGCAGGTGCTGGGCAGGAGGGGCTGTAAATCTGGCCTGGCGAATTAAGCCATTGCCTTGGTATTGTTCTGGCTGGCCTCTTAGCTGCTCCTGCTGGGGAGGGTGTTAGCTGTGGGCTGGGGTGGAGTGGGGGTCTGCTGCCTAAATCTCCCAATATGGGGGCACCCTGCACAGTCAACTGAGTGGATGGGACCCCAGCTGCAGACGGCTGACACAAACATGCAGTGTCACAGCCAGGTCGTGCAGCAGAGACAGATTGATGCCCAGCAAAGATAAAAAAAAAAAAAAAAAAAAACAAGAAGAAAACTGAGTCATGAAAATCAGACTTCATGTTGTCTTTTTATCAGAGCACATCAGCCTCTAGTGAAAAAGATAAACACAACAGGAATTTGTTAGCGTCCTTTTCTGCTAAAATTATCTCCAGTTAAATCGACAGGCTACATTTCATCGCTGTAAACCGTAAAGCTGTTTCTGCTTAAAACCTCCGAGAGGCTGGTGGTAGGTTTCATTAGTTGACCCTTGACCTCATAAGAGATCAGGTGACCAGGGCACTGCTGAGGAATGTTCCCTCTTGACTCCTTTTCATTTTCTAATTTAAAAGCTCTCAACAGTTTGGATTCTTGTCATTTTACCAGAGCCTCCCCAAGGCCCACAGCGGCCTGCATGTGTGTGTATGTGTGTGCGTGCGTGTGTGTGTGTGTGTGGGCGCGTGCTGGTACATGTGTGTGTGTGTCTGTGTCTGTGAAAATACAACCAAACTTCCAACACAAGTGGTTGACTCAATTATTCATATTGCACATGGCAGCTTTTTGCTTTTGTGTTTACATTTCTTATAATCACAATTAACTTAATGATTGTTGCATCAGTCGTCGTCACAAACTATCTGTTCAACAAGATTAAGAGTATCGAGTCATTCTAGCAGCTGGCTGTATTTTTGAGATAAATGCTAATATTAGCATGCTAATGTGCCTATTATTTCACAAAAAAGTCAACATTTCGACATATTAAATTGAATCTGTTTAATTATTGCCAGGATATTACAGTCAACATCACAACACAGTAATAGAGAGTGGAATTATTAGCATTTTCACTCCTTTTTTTCCACATTATATTCAGTGGTGAAAAAAGACCTCACTCGAAATATTATCACACAAAAAAGATTTACTACAAATGATTTTGACCAAAATAAGCAAAAAACAAAAGTAAACTTTCATACAGATTTTTGATCCCAGTTTCTTTTTCAGCTTCTCTACAGTTAATTATTAAGCAGAGACTTCCTTCCTGGCTGTCATCATGAACAACTAACGCTCCACCGTCTGAACCACTTCAAAAAGAAGCTTATACTGTAAGTCACAAAGTATTCACAATATTTTTATCAAAAGAATTCAGGTTCAGGTGATGAAATTTCAGTCCATCACCACTGAACTTTGAGAAATATTTCATTTGGTATCTTGGCAAAAATCCAGACCAGGATGCAGAGTGGGATCTGTCATCTCAACTATCAGTCTATCAGAGTGTAGCCCACTGGAAAACCCTTAAGGCCTTTTCTTATGGGCCATGGAAACTTTGGATCAACCTCTTTGACATGAATACTGTCATTAGTCACAAAAGCAGAAAAGCAGACGAACCAAAACATATAGCCTACAGACAGTAATGTGGATCCAGGAATTAATTACTAGTGTTACTTGTAACACCACACTCTTTCATAGTACTTAAAGCAATTGTTAAGGAAACATTTTATTTTGTAAACTTTAATAGGAACTAGAGTTTGTGTTAGCTTTGTTGAGGAGCATGCTAGCTTGACCTATTCTTCTTTTTCAAACCCCTTTCTTTCAAAACACAGCAACAAACTTTTTAAATATATTTTCTTATTTTATCAATGCAATAATAATTACAACATTCAGACCTTTTATTCCTGTCAAAAGCAACTCACATTGTTGGCTGGCAACATGCTAGCCACAAGCTATTTTAGAGGCAGATTGGGGCGGCACAGATTACTGGCAAGACTGTCCAACTGTCCAATATGATTTCAAATATATTTTATAATAATCCACATAAAATAACATTTTTTTTTTTTAATTGGCACCTAAGCTAACTCACTGCTAGCCTACAGCTTCGTGATTATCCTAAGCAGTATCAGTCGTCTCATCTTACTCCGCAGGGGAAAATGAAAAAGTGTTCTTTCCAAAATGTCAAGCTTAGGTGAGACGAGGGAGCGAGACAGTGTGCACCAAGGAGGCATCACCTCAAGCAGCAGGCAAACTAAGATTTACTGCTGACAGCTGGATAATGCTCCCCTGACAGGAGGCAGACGATAGTGTAGGCTCCAGTAAAATACTGTATCAGTTCATTTCCTCTCCAGGGAGCAAAGATATCATCACGCTTATTATGAGTATGATGTTGAAGACCGTATGGGGGTTGAATCAGGAGGACTGAAGGTGTATAGCTACCACCTGCAGGTTTATCAAACCAATGAGGCCCAAATCTTCTCGCTGAGCCCGACCACAGCTGCTGTCAAGGACTTTATTCAGTCTCACCTTTCACATTTTTTCTCTCGTATCAAGCGGAGCAAACCTTCACCCTCATCCTGTCTTCACGCTGAAAGGAGATTGCTCTCTTCTGGAGGAGCAGGAGGGAGTGAGGTGATGAGCAGCTTACCTCTAGGAGGGA
This sequence comes from Trachurus trachurus, assembly GCF_905171665.1. NCBI lineage: Eukaryota > Metazoa > Chordata > Actinopteri > Carangiformes > Carangidae > Trachurus > Trachurus trachurus. The sequence continues at coordinate 26,583,472 of NC_139898.1, read as the reverse complement.
TTAGCCTTATTAAAATGAAATAGTCTAGTCCTGAGTGACAGAGCAATGGAGGTCGAGGAGGGAAGAGCCAGGGAGGACAGAGGAGAGGGCCCTACGTTGTGTGAGGCCCGGCCCCTGGAGGATCTGAAGCGCCGCTCCTCTGTGTTCTCCTTCCCTCCATTCTTCACTTTCACCTCTCGCTCTATCCTCATCTTCTCCCCCCCTCCTCCTCCCCTCCTTCCCCACTCCTTTCCTCCGGGCTGTTCTCTCATCATCAACGCTGATCTGTCAGCAGTGCGTCAAGAGATCTGCCCCGAGGCTCTCAGATGAGCTGCCAAGTACAGGGGCTGGACCGCAAGGGGAACAAAAGAGTCCCCCAAAAAACACAGCAGAAAGGCCTGGACCTTGGTAAAATGTGTTTAATAGCCTTCCCACTGAAGGACGCTGCATGTATGGAATGTGTGCCCAGGGTCACTGCATAAAGGTTCCCAGCAATTACTCAGGCTTAGCTCTGCCATGTTTATAAGGAGTGAATGAGTGGTGCACTGCAGACCATTAACCAACCCAACTTCCAGTGAAAAATGTGTTTTTAAAAGCTTGAAAACACTGAATATGACTTCATAATTTATAACGTATGCATGTAGTTGTGATTTAATAAAACAGCCTGCCACAGTGTTATTATGTGTTGAAAGAAGAAACGCTGTGTCTCCATTAGTAACAAAACAAAAAAAGACAAAGCATTGTAAGTTATTATTTACCGAATTTGGACTTAAAACTCTGCCAAATCTGCTTCAGGTCTGTGTGGTTGTGTTTTGATTAAATTTGATTGACAGTGGCCTACCAACATAAGCAAACAACCCACCAACATCATCAATCAAATGTTAAATCAAACTCTGATCTCTGCTCTGAAATATGTGACAACACCGGCTTATTCCACCGGAGCCTCACCCTCTTCAGACCAGCACAGGCAATAACACAGATACTACAGAGGGAACTTAGTATAAAAACCAAAAGTGTTGTCCATCTGGAAGAAAAAACTGGGACCACAATTATGTTGTGGCAGCAAACATAATCGCTGGCTGCATTCATGAGGTTCAGACGTACAGTTTTCCTAAACAAATATAAAACGTCCATTTATGAATTCCAATGGAAACGTTTGTAGGTGGAGGTGGTCGGAGCAGACGAGACAAACACAGGATTGTGGTTTTGGTTGAATGTAAATAAACATACTGTACGTCTCAAGTAACAACTAACTTTTTCCCTATTAAGCTGAAACAGCAGAAAATGATCAATGGAGCACAAAATGCATTTTTGCAGGTCAACGTCAGGCAGAGCTGTGCAGGTATAGGCTACACACTGTACAGCAATGAAGGGTGTTACTTGCTTTATGTCCAACATATTTTGAGGGGTATCGATAATTTTCCAATATCAGCACAACATACAGACCTTCTACCTCGCAACAGCAACAACCAATCAGGAGGAAGATGGTCAAGGACAGTAGGTGTTTTCAATGGACTCATTCATCAACTAATTTTAGTGGTAAACAGGCCTGCACGGTTGTTCATTAGCCTTCCTCTTGTGTTCGGGTGACCCGTTTTCAGGTTTTAAATGCATAAAAGTACCACATAAATATGTTTATAGCATCAAGGCTTTTTAACTTTGTCAGGAACCTCTTTTTAAACAAAATAAAAAATTTTAAAAAAAGTTTCACAAATTTCTAAAATGTTCTGGTGAAAATTATGACATTTGTGGTGTTAGGGTCAATTTTGACCCGGTTATTACGATAAGAACAATAATGAGAGTTAAAACTGAAATCATAAGTGCAAAGTCAACCTTTTCATGGATAAGGAAGCCTAACAACGTAACCGAGAGATGAGAAACACATGGAATGATAAATCATCATTGTTTTAGTGTGTTTTACAGCTGATTTAAGACTTACGTCAAAACTGACCTGAACACCATAGATCGTAGCAGAAAGCTGACAATAGGAAGGTTCAATTGAAGTCAGGGGTTATACTGACAAAAAAAAGGCCCAGGGGCCCAAACCAAAAGATATTAAAACCTATATTTTCATGGATAAGGAAGCCCAAGAAGGAAAACAGATTGGATGAAAAGTTTTTAGTGTATTTTACAGCTGATTTAAAACATGGGACAAACCTGACCCAATTAAGATGGTAGCAGAAAGCTAACACAAGACAAAGGTTAAGCTACACACATTATTCATTTTCAATGTGCCAAACACTTGTTTATACTTTTGACTTTTAAATTAACTGTTTGTTTTTCTTCATCTTCTACGTGTATTTGTTAGTGTTAGCTTCTCACACCTGCTACTTGGTAAACCTGAAACTGGGGACAAACACTCTCCACATCCTGAATTGGACATTTTTCGTGGGAAACACAGATTTCTGTGCTTATTTCCTTCGGGTTTTGATAAATGCTGCTTTTTCCTGTTCAACAAAATCATCATGCATCAGATATTTTAACAGCTGTTGTTCTCCACAATGATATATGTAGGCTATGTCATCACTCAGCAGTTACATTGCCAAAGCATCAGTCTGCCTTTTACTGCCATGGTTAAAACTACACAACACCAAAAAAAAAAGTAAAGTAACAAAGACGGTGTGTTTGTGTGGTTGGCTGCTCGGCTGCTTGGCCCTGATACTGACTCAAAGGTCAGCAGAGATTAAGGGAACAGAGGAGGAGGAGAAGAAGAAGGGGAGAAAAGGTCTGGTTTCACATGCAGGTGGCTGTCAAGGATGTTTACCTAAAGAGACCCATATCTCTGCTCTCTCCCAAATTAGAAATGAACAAAAGTTCAGTTGAGTTCACGCAGTCAGACAGCCCGATATCAAGTGGCGACCCTGACTATCCAAACAGGCTCCGTGGTATTATGTCTACCTCATCTTCATATGGGATTTCACTCTTGCTTTCATTGGGACTGAGGGAACTACTTTGCAAGTCAAACGTGGATACATTTTTGACGAAAGACAAAACTGACCTGTTGCGTTTCGAGTCAGCACCTGAAGCTTTTTTCCAGATGTTTAAAGACGGAATTCAAAAAGGAAGAAATAAATATTAACTGGTTGAGTGGAAGACCTTAAATAACTGAGTATGACAGGAACATTTTTCTCCATATTTGAAATGATATGTTCAAACTGTCTAGGAAATACTTCGCTGTCTCCACATAAATTCCAGTCTGAATGTTTATGGAAGTTTAGGACAGGTAGATTTTCTTCTTTTTACTTCAGTGGCGACATAAAACATGGCTGCAGGGTGCATGTAAATTTAGTGTGTACATTCTGTACCCTAAAGCTTCCTCATACCTGTGAAGAGAGCCATTAAAAAGATGATATGAACTTGCAGTAGTGACATCAAACAAGGCTTGAAACCATTTAGTGCTGAAAGGCCCGCGGCTGCTCTGACTTCTCATGCTAAGTGCCAGAGATGTATATCACCTCAGCTGCAGCAGGCAGCAGCCACTTGGGCACAATCCTGAGCTCATAACATTAAAAATGCAGTTTAACTGTTTCAGCTAACTGCTTTGGAGTCTACCTGTGGTGCACAAAGTTAAGTTTAATTGCGTAATTCTCACAAAATGTTGCTGGTAATGTTGGTTTTTGGAGCCACAGTCACAGCGCAGCAGTGGATTTTACTGGACGGCAAAATGCAGCTGCATCCTGGGAATGTCCCTGAAGCTGAAAGTTGTTCTGGGAGATTCCCACAAGCCAGCAAGGGCAATTCCCCGACTTATTTATCTGTACTCTGCTGAGGTTGGGTTACGATTGCTCCCACAGCAAAGAGACAAATCTACAAAAACAGAAGAAAAGGGTCCATTTTCCTGAAGTTAAGGTAATCTGTTCCCAATGGTTTTCAATAAAACAAAAACAGTCTTCGGGATTGTTTGGGAAAATGCGGCTGCAGGACTGAGTCATTTCACCAACAGCGATATGTCTGCTGAACCGCATGCAGATTAGCAGATAATGCATTAAAAATGTCCAACCAAAGTTTTTTATGAATGTATTCCAGGCCTGTTCATGTGCGTAGGAGTGAGAAGACATTAACTGTGCATAACCACAAATCTGTTGTGCAACATGTTGTGCAAAGCTAATCCAGGAAAGCAAGCATAATAAGTCCCTGTCACTGGTAAAAAAAGAAGAAGAAAGACACACAGACAGGCTACATGTGAATGTAAAATAATATACTTTATTATGACCATACATTTCTCAGGATCAATACAAAGCAATTTTCTGTTTTGTTTAGCGATGCTTTTCACGTGGCTTTTTTCTCTCCAAAGGACAAAGAGGACAAGACAGAGAAAAAGTAATGCAGGTGTTTGCTGTCGACAGAGGAATGCATTGATAATGAAATTGGATGTTGTGGCTCTAGCCCCAAGGCTGGATCCTTGAGCAACAGATGATCTGACAGAACCGCGCTGCCTAAAAGAGGCTTCATGATGAATTTAGACTTCTTATCATGAAAAACCACAAAAAAAGAAGAGAGAAAAAAGACATCTACTGTAGCTTCAATGCTTCCTTTGAGGGCTTCCTACTAAAAAACATCTCAATCAAATTAGATTTTTTGAAATGTGTTTTGGCAGCTTTCAGATCTTTGAAAAGAAAAAAAAAAGAATCTTCAAATTTCGATTAAGGATCTGAAAGATATCAAAGTCTGGCCGTCGACACTCCACACTGACTTCTTTAAATGAGGCCCTGGTTGTTTTTGTGTTGCCTGGGCAGACAGATGGTTTCAAAGGAACCCCGCTGAAAGTCGCTTTTCACCAGAGCCGCTTGGGCTGACAGCAGCAGCAGCAGCAGCAGCAGCCACAGCTTCACCAGGAAGCAGTGGGATCATGAAGAGATATCATGCAGGATGGCGAGAGAAAAGTGAAATTGTCTTATTTTGTAAATTCTAAACTTTTTTAATGATATATTGACTCAATGATAATCAAGTGTTTGTGTAATATCAATCCACGTTTTCACAAATTCATGCTTGTAGCCTAATATTAGGCCCTCTTAGAACCATGACCATTACAAATTGTGTTTTTTTCTCACAATTTTCTGGTTTTAACAGACCAAATAAATCAATAGAGAAAATACTTGGAGAGTCAGAAGTTGCACCAAACAGGGTCTGTCTGGCTGCCTCTGAGTCCTCTGGAGAAAAAGCTTGAACAATGCAATTACATCTGTCTATTGGAGGTACAAGGTGACGAACAAACCAGCATACATAACAAAATATTCTTTTTACACATAAATATCAAATACAAAGGCAGATGAGAAGAAGCCTTGTTTATGTCAGTAAAGCTTTTGACCATGCAACGTTCAGTACCTTAAAAAAAAAAAAAAAAACACATGAACACAGCTTAGTCCACCAGAGACACAAAACAATGTCAAATATATACACAATATAACAAAAATAACAATATCACTTTTTCTGCAAGAGCACGATTTTATCATATATTTTACAGCTAAAGTTGTACCATTAGTCCAGCACATTAAGATGTGTACAGGTAGCTTGAAGGGAGGAAAAGCGACTATTGCTACAAGTCAACACTACGAGGTCATCGGAAGTACTTAAATACGCCATTGAAACAGAAGCTGTAAAAATAATATACTCCGAATACATTTATATAATTATATACACATACATATAGGTTAAATACTGATCATTCTGAATCCCTGGATTGCTGAAAACGTCCTTTGTCGATTTAGGCAGCTAGCTATTTAGTCGCACTAACTGAAGCCCAGCGCTGACAGTTCCCATCGCTGCTATGAAAGTTGTGCTTCACATTCGGGCTGTTTCTAGTTCACGGTTTTTACCAGAAACTGGGAGAAGAAGCAGAAGGATTTTAAAGCAATATAGTTTGATGTTGTGGGGATAACAACGCACATTCAGGTTCTTGTCGAGAACAGTTAAATGAGAAGATCGAATATCGGTCTGTAGGCCAAATGTTGCTAAATAAAGAGCCTGTAAAACCACAAGTTCTCTTCTTGTGTCTTGCAATAATAATATGTTATTGAGTGTAAATTTTTACTTTCTTGGCAAACTGAAATTAAAATTGATAAAAAATTATATATTTATTGAATCACTTTTTACTATTAAAGTAAAAATTATGGATTTTGAATAAACTGAACATGATATTTAGCTGTTTCTGATACCTGTCTTTATGCTAAGCTAAACTAAGTTACGGTAACAGTCTTCAGGCTTTTTCTTAATATTTAACGTACAGACACGGGAGTGATATTGATCTTCTCATCTCACTTTGGGCATGAAAGTGAATACAATTTTTTTCCAAAATGTTGAACTTTTTCTTTCAAGCCTAAAACTGAACTCATGAATACCATATGAAACGTGCGTTTTCTCTCTTTTTTGTTGCTTGCTTAAAATCAAACACATCTCTTACTGTACACTTGTGAACAGAGATAAACAGAGACACAACTGTTAGTCACCTTATCTCAACAGTAGATGGGTGTCTAGACATTGAAAAATATTGATCAAAGTAAAATATATTTCAACCCCATATGTCTTTTATGGGCTAGTTATATTTTAGAGGAGGTTTCAGTGGCGGCTGTCGCGGTCCACAGCCACAATATTTATTTTACTGCATGATCTATAATGACAATCTACACTACTGCCTGCCTCATAAGTGCATTATTGTTGTACAACATTTAGTGTTTCATACCTCAATAGAAAAGCTCTCTGCTGCCTTAAACAAGGAAATCCACCTTGAAATAATAAATTCCTCCTAAAATCTTGGTTTGCATTTAAGGAACGCTCCGTTGATTTAGTATATTTATCAACAGGAGTTCAATATGACCTTATGAAACAGTTAAATCTACTATGGCTGAAGGAGAAAAGGCAAAATTGATCTAATTTAATAAAAAAGATAAAGTTACAAGAGAGAAACTGGATGAAGTTTGAAACTCTGGAAACTTTTTTCCCCCGTTCAGCACTAGAGACAAATGTTCTGGTCAATATCAGTGGGATTCAATAAAATATCGGAACATATTTCTTCTGCAGCCAAAAACGACAGAGGGGCTGCCTCGGACCCACCGGATGGTTTTGTTATCTTTGCACATTTTTATATTAATTTAATTACTTAATTACATCTTTTTTTGCTGGAAACCACTTCTTAATTGAAAGCTCTAATGTATCCCAGATTTTTTCCTACCACTGAAAGGATGTGGAAAATGTCCCACGTCCAGATGCTGCCTCACATTCTGCCAAGAAAGAGGGGGGAAACTCTGGAAGTACTGGGATGTTATAATATGAAAATGGAGGATAAAGAAGAGTGGATAAATGTAATCTATCAGTAACTTCAATCTGCATTAGTAGAGCCTTATAGTGCCCAGAGTTGAGCCTTATTCTTGTGTAAAAACTCACAGAGGCCGTCCTGTTTCGATGCTTACACCGTATCAAGATCAGAGGAGGAGATGCATTTTATTCCAGGGTGGATTCTCATCTCGACGTACCACCTTCACACAATTAAGGCACCTTTTAAACCCCTGAGGGGTCAATGGGTTCTTCTAATAAGAAGAGAAGCAACAATAACAACATGGAACACAGAACTGGACTGAAACAAACAAACCAACAACACGACATGGAGTAAGACAGTCAACAAAATAAAAAGGGAAAATAAAAACATTAGGAATGTCTATGGGTAAGGTACAAACGTCAGAAGTGCCCCGTTACAATTTCTTCTTCTCATCTTCGTCATCCTTTTCGTTTTTTTTTTTTTTTTACAGCAGCACTGCACGCCACATTGCCATGGTCACCTCGAAAGATCTCCGCGGCAACCCTGTGGCTGTATCCTGAAGCACCTTTGATCGGTAAAGATCTTCCCCAAACCTCATCAGGCTCTGTGAGAGTGTGTGATGTGATATATGTGTATGTGTGTGTGTGTGAGAGAGAGTGTGTGAGTGTGGTATAGGAGTCAGTATCCGACGTTGAGCTTGTTCTTGTTGAGCTCTCTCTCCAGGTTTCCTATCAGAGTGTCGATGCTCTCCTGCAGGTCCCTCAGGTTCACTCTGTTGCTCAGCACGGGGCTGATGTCCTGGATCTTCATGTAGGCCTGGTACGTGTGCTCTTTGGGCAGCCGCGGCGGCAGGATGTGGTCGCACACCCTCTCCTCTTCCTCCTCCTCCTCCTCCTCCTGCTCCTCCTCGCCCTCATCATCTTCTTCTAACGGCTGCCCGGTGCCCGAACTATCATTCTCTCCCTGCTTCTCCTTCTCCTCTGTCTCCTCTGCTGTCTCCTCTTCCTCCTCCTCCTTCACCACCTCCTCTCTTGGAGGTTGGTCCTGTTCGGTGGGTTCGTACTGCTCCTTCGGCGCTTTATCCTCCTCTGCGTTGTCATCAGACTTCCCCTCCTCGGCTGCTGCCTCCGTGTCCTCCGAGGGAACGTCATCGTAGTCCGCCTCCTCTTTGCTGGGGGGCAGCAGCAGCAGCATTTCAGAGGGGAAGTAGCTCTCGCCGCAGCGGCTCCAGTCTCCGGCGTAGCGGTTGCTGGGGCTGTCCAGGCGACCCGGTCTGGGCCGCAGGACGCCCGCTATCTCCGCCTCGCTGAGGTTCAGGACCTGGGGGCGCTCCTTCCTCCGCCGCAGAGGAGGAACCACCAGGAAGTCTGACGAGGCCGGCGCCAAGGAGGCTGAGAGGGAGTCTGTGGGTCTATGTGGGTCTATGACTGGAGGAACAGAGAGACAAGAGACAAAAGACAAGTTTTAATTTAATTTAAGTTAATCAAATGTGCATTATAAAGGCCAGTTGAACTAATACCCTTAAAGGAATAGTTTCACATTTCGGGAAACATCTCAAAGGAGGTTAAATCGAAAGCAACTGGACTTAGTTATTTGTCTAGGAAGACGTTTCACCTCTCATCCAAGAGGCTTCATCAGTTCATGTACAGATGAGAGGTGATGATGAGAGGTGAAACGTCTTCCTAGACAAATAACTAAGTCCAGTTGCTTTCGATTTAACCTCCTTTGAGATACTATGACCTGGACAAATGAGAATATGCACAGGCTTATTTCGGGAAACAAGGTTATTTGCTGTTTTTGCCAAACATTAGCTCCTCAGAAACGCTTTTTTTTAATTTTTTTTTTATCTATTGAAAGGATATTTCCCAAATTGATCAAATATTCATTTAAAGGGTTAGTTCACCCAAATTACAGAGGAAAACCATGATATTTTCTCACCCCAGTGGTGTCCAGCCATGCAGATGCTTTCAAGTTTTGTTTGCACAGGTTTTTGAAATGTCTGTCCTTGATATTTTCTTTTTAACGTAGGTTTCCAGTGCTTTGAATTTCACAAATGAAATTCTCAACACATCTGAAAACGTGCACAAAACGGAAACTATCTGCAGAGGCAAAGCTTACCAGCAAGTGACAAAATAGTCTCTCTTTTTTTTTTTTGTAAATTACATGAAGCTTTAACGTGTTACATACACCCCTGTCGGTAACGTCGTGGTGAAATCATGCCTCGGAAACAAGAACCAACCTGACACGTTTAATTCTCTACCATTATAAAAAAAATACTTCAGATTCTTTTGCCACAGAAATCTAAAATAAGTCTGCAGTTAAGTTCATGAACCCTCATATCTCAAACAGGTCCAGCCAAAAATAATTCAGATACTGTATGAACATGCCATGCCGTGCTCACAGTCAAAAACCATGCTGAAGCCAACACACCAACACACTCTGTGACTTTGGTGCCAACCTCGTACTGTTTGTTATCATCTGTTGACTAAAGCAGTATTGTATTAAATCAACTAAACTGAAACTATGTTTGGACGTTACGAAATGATCGTCTGACTGTGCTACAGAAAGGAACAGTGAGCACTCCAACACAACCAGCACAGTCCAGTTTACCTGTCTCTCTTTATCTCAGTGTACCTACACTTGTTGACACCTCTAGCTCTCCCTTACTGGATTGGACAGGAACAAAACAAAACAAAAAAAACACAAAAAGGTGTAAGAAGTTAGGGTGTTCAGTCACATAGAAGAGGAACAGCATGAAACAAAAAGGAGTTTGATTATGTCTCTGAGGGGGGAAAGATTTTACATGCTTCATAATCAGAAATACTGATGAGTTATGATCCACGTCGAGTCCAATTCAGTTCACCAGGAGTGGCAGGTGCTGATACAAGTATTTATGTGCAGCGTTTGCACGCTTTGCAACTCCCCTGAGGTTAAAGACTCGAGCAATTATCACCCTTAAAAAAACAGAAATTATCCTCCTCCTTTAAGAGGCACCGTGTTATTTCATTTCAGACATGATTCACTGATGGCACCATTGTTGGAGTTATTAGCTGTCAGCAGAGAAAATGAAGGCAAACAGAAACACTGCACCTTGACTTACAATAGGAATAATGTGCTGTGTGGGCTCATTTTCCCCTCAGTCTATTCATCAGGAAATAGACTTTCATTTCACATAAATCATGCTGGGATCAAATCTATTATTACCGATAATATATTCTATTTATTACAAATAGATAGAATATATTGAAGATTTATTTCTTTCATTTCTCTGCAGTGCTTGAAAAGTAACAAAAACAACATTTTTTTTTACTGATGAGTCATATTCCTGGTTGAATTTGTGCTGAAAAATGAAAGCATGCAGTTGAGGTAAGGTGCTAAACAAAGAGCAATGTCTGTAAAATAAACCTGAGTGGGTTTTATGTGGGTTGTGCTTTGAATGTGGTGATGCTGCTTGATTTTTAAAGCGTTACCGCACAACAATAAGAACCTAATACAAATCAAATGCAGTGGCACGCTCACCACAAACACACACTCCTCTTCTTCCTGTCAGTAAATATCTGCTCACACGTACAGTTGGCACGCTGCATAATTCACACTCAACTACAACAACACCTCCTCAGCATTTTTAGCACACATATGCTCATGCTCTCTCACACTTCCTGGGAATAGTAGTGCCAGTGATTTTATGCAGAGATGCCCCCCTCAACCCCACCGTCAGTGCTTGTCCAAAGACATGCACACTTGAGACCTGATGCCTTGGAGGCCAAAGTATGTGCGATTGTGCGTGAGAGGCGTGAAGAGGCGGCTGGAAATATCCCATAATGATTGTGAAATGTTAGGGTGAAGCTTCAGGGGCTGAGGGCTAAGGTTAAGCCTGGAATGTCTTTAATTATAGTCCAGGCCGTGCTATATGCTCTGAGCGAGGATAGCGGACAGACTGGAGGTGTCAGCGGGCGGAGTAAACAAGAAGGCCTGAACCTGGACTATGACCTGGACCGAGAGCTCTGACAAGGTTATTATTATATTATTATTATATTTTGGTTTCGTTCTCAACCCATCCGATTCCTAGCACAACTCCATCAAGAAACCCTGTTCTGGTCTTGCATTGTTGCATCTTCATCCATTTTATCCATCCATAAATAGTCTTTTTTGTTGTTTTTATAGTAGTGTCATGTTAATTGTCTCTCTTTGTAGTTTTTTTGTCTGTTGGTTTCTGTTGGATACATGTGTTTGTTGTATGTGTTTTTCCTGTTTTATGAATTATGTTGTTACGTCCTTGTGTTCATTTTAATGGCTTTTAACACCTTGCCAGGAGGACTACAGTCGGAAACTAGCTGTTGGCTAACACTGGCACCTTTACATTTTATTTTGTTCATTAATGTGCATTGTCCTCCTTAAATAAATAAATATATATAAAATATAAATATAAATATTACAGGTGGTTACAGGCAGTAGCTGCATCAGCATCAGGTGCAGACAGGAACTGATGATGAAATGATGTGATCAAACAGCAAACTTCCTCCCACCTTCCTACAGTATGTCAGTGTCAACTTCCCTGTTGAGCTTTTAAAAAAAATCCACTTGCGCTTCCACTCAGCTACCTGCAATTATAGGATTGACAAACGCTGACTTATTCAGTCTCTCTCTCTCTCTGATGCACAGTAAGGGTGGAGGTTGCTCCACTGCAGCGGTTTACACAGAACCGGTTCAACGTGGGAGTTAAACTCAGAGGGACAGACACAAACACGGTGTCAGTGCTCCGTCCGACATCCATCGATCAGCAGGTTTTTTTTTTTTTTTTACAGGACTTAGAAAACAGTCTCTCTTTCTGTACCTCCTGAATGAGGAAACACAGAGCTGACTGAGACTTTGAGATGGCTGCATGTTTAAAATTGGATGATGTTTATAAAAAGTGGTAGGCTAACAACCCAAAGAGGTTAGAACAGGCAAAGTGCCAACAGCTGCACCGCAGGATTTTGTCCTGAGAGCACTAATGGATTCTTAAATGGCAGTATCTGTTCAATCTGTGCGTAGGCAGAACATACACAGCTACATTAAGTGACATTTTGGTTAATTTCCTCACGCCGCTGAGGCTCTAACGCACTGATTAGAGAGGAGGTGAACAGAAATTCCTAAAAAAAAAAAAATCGAGCTCAACAGTTTAGAAACATTTCAACTTCACTGCTGTGACCAATATAAATGTTCCATCGTCTGCTGCTCTCTCATCATTCTCAGCTCCCTCCTGAATAATCTCTGGATTCCTTCATGTCTCACACTGAGCAGACAGCTGCAGCTGGCACGGAGCAGCTGTGCAGGCAGACAGATGACCTGCGCTGTTGAGCGAGGCTGGTACTGGGTGTCTGTCCTTGGCTTTGCCGATTTATCTTAAAGGCAGCGGGGCCACGCCTTGAAACTTTGGTTTACATTAGGGTTTTAGTGGCTTTGGCTCTGATTGGCTCAGCCCGCCAACCATGAAGTACTCTGTGGAGGGTTTTCATCTCCTGGGAGCCAACAGATGGTGGCCAATAGCTATCAGCTGTACTTGTGCCAGTGTTGGATGACCTCAACGATCAAAGCACAACCCAATCCCCACAACAGTCGCTTTGTAGAGCTGAACCACAGAGCTGCTGCTGATCTGTACGAGCCCCTGGGGCTTTAGACAGTTCCCGACACCACAGACGTGTATACCCTGACTGTAAAACAAAAAAGATGTTTTATCAGGCCATGGCAACAAAATAAAACACTTTGATTGCTCACCTGGCCAGAGCTGCAGCAGGTAGTGCAGGACCTCGATGTGCTTTTTGAAGTGCAGAGCGCTGGCCAGCTCCTCGGAGTCGATGAAGACTCGGTTGGTGTGGCAGGACGCCTCCTGACGCTGGCTCAGCAGCACCGGGCCGAAACACACCGCCAGGTTCTGACACGTCATCTTGTTCACCTCCTGGTAGGACGCCACCAGCTTCAGGTGGTCCAGAAGCTTCCGCAGCGTCATCTGATCCACACACACACACACACAAAAGACAACATAAGAGATGTTAGTATTGTGATTTATAGTTGCACTGGCAGCAGAAGAGCTACTAAAGAAGGCAAAAATGTTCATGATAATGCTCCAATTAGGTCTTAGTGTAACAGCTATGATAATCGCATTAGCAGAAACATCATGCTGCAGTCAGAAAACGTTACGAAGGAAGGAAATTCTGACATTTTGTTTGGAAACTTTAACCAGCGGAGCCTTTAAATGATTATTCCAAGTGGGATTCCTGCAGGAAAAAATGTTCCTGGAGTTATCTGATCTCACGTGGATCACTCTGCAGCAAAACTGAGCACACACTTGTCCTGGTTCTCATTAGGAAAACAGTTTTATTTTCTGCACTGCAGGACCTTAAATCCATTAGACATGTGTAACAAAGACTGGAGCATTTATTTCTTGCTGACAGTGAGTTTCTCTCTGTTTGTCTCTCACTGTCGCCGACACTTACAGCTGCGACTTATTGTCATTAGTGCCTGAATATTCACAGAGCTGGAACAATAAATTAGCTGAGCAGACACTGTTAAAGGGATAGTTCAACATTTTGGCAAATTGGCCCATTGCCATAATCCCTATAGTTTTAGGAATAGGCTTGTTACCTTTAATTGTCGGTGCAAGCTATTTTTAGAACGGCGGAGCAGAGCCGCGAGCTGCTCAGAGCTACACTACGGAGGCTAATGGGATTTCTTGGTTTCCCTCATCAAACTCATCAAATACACAATCCAACAACTCCAAGTTGTGACCTGCACATTCACCACGCTATGAGATAATAACAGAACGTTACGAGACAGAGTTGTTTTCAAGGTAAAAACTGCCCCCGACGGGAACGTGCATCAGCGGTTTTGCGTGAATTTACCTCGAAAACAACTCCAAAAATGTTGAACTATCCTTTTAAATGGTAGATACACTGAGAATAGCATTTGTATCAGCCAGTAAAATAAGTTGCAGTACATGAAATACTAAGATATAATTGTAGTAGTAGAAAATCACTGCCTCATTATTCTGAAAGAAACATATTTAATAGATCCTTTAAATATTTGTACAATATAATAAGGATATATGAGACACCCTGGCGACTGAGGGGTTAAAACTCCACTTATGGGCTCTCAGACCGCTGTTTGTTTATTTCTTTTTTTTTTCACTTTGTGTGGTTCATCATTAATCTAAAAATCCCTAAATGAAAAGATGTGGACAGAACATCGTGTGGTCAGTGCGCCACCACCACTAATATCAGCCAGTGTATGAACCTGCGTAACAGAAATCAAACATAGTAATCTCGACATCATAACCATCATTATCTACGCCACAATTATTGCCTTTCACCAGTTTGCCTTTCTGTTACGACTACTACGAGAGTCAGTTCATCGTCCTCACCCTCTCCACGTCCGGCAGGTTCTCCAGCAGGCCGACCGTGTGCTCCGAGTCGGCCTGGTCGTTCTCGCAGCCCGACGCTCCCATGCGCAGAGGCCTCACCGCCATGGACTCCAGCACGGCTTCATACAGATGCTTGGTGATCAGAGGGTAGGGCAGCTCTCGTAGGTAGTCCTTCAATACTCCTGAGGAGAGGCAGACAATGTAGCAGGAGAGGGAGGGAGGATGTTAATAAAAAGAATAATAAAAAACCATCTCTGTGCAGCAGATCTGAGGGTCATTCATTGTAGAAGTAGCTCTTTCTCTTCCACGCTGCAGCAGACAAATCACTAGCCACACATCTTTATGAAGCGCTGCCTGCCACTGAGAAATGAAAAGCTTTTTATTTCCCCGTCTCCTTTTCACAAATGAACCTGGCGCGGTCTCTTGGCTGCTAAATCGAGGTGCCATTGTTTCCTCGGGTGATCCTGTGGCGTCTCTGCCGGGACGCCCTGATCAGAGCCAGGCGGCGGCGGTGAGACTCTGCAGGCCAAACAGTGTTCAGAGAGACCGGTGTCTGTGACGGTGCATTCACACCTGTGACCTGTCACACCCGCAGTTCAGACACACACACACACACAGCAACACATGAAACCCACGCTGTCTGTCTCCACTAAGCCCCTCAAACAGCCCTGGCATGTCTTTTCATCAAAGCCAAAGGGAGGTGGGGGGGGAGAAAAAAAAAAGATAATAAATACGGGAATAAAAAAAGGCTCTTGGCAGTGTGACAGCTCTTTGTGGTGAGTGTCTGCTCCCTTTTCCCTGCATGAAGCCGGATCAGTTTCCAGAGAAGACCGGGGGCTGTGTAATCAGCAATATTAGTTATGCACCAATGTAACTCACACTGTCGGTCTGTATGAAACTAAATGACTCTCATATAAAATTAGTGTGTCGTCGGTTCAGCCAATTAGAAAGTGCACACAAAGCAACTTCCTGTTCTCCCAACTGCAACTTTAATGGTAGTTTTTGATCATATTTGACTTGATCCACAAATAGAAACGCCTGTGAGTGAGCATCAGTAGCAGGCAGATCAGTTGTCCTGTGCTGCTGCAATCGAACGCCAGCAAACACAATACTCCGATCAATACATCCCCACTGCACCACACTGAGCTGCAGTGCTGCTGCTGCTGCTGCACTGCTCATCTGCAAAGACTTTCAAACTGCTGCAAACACTTGCTGCTGTTGACTGAGCAGCCTTAAACCCTCACCTGGCTACGGTCCATCCCCGTCTCTTCAGGACGGCTTTGTTGAGGAGTAATCACGCTGCCGCTGTTCTGCAACGTTGTCTTTCACCTTCTTATCTTATCTTATCTTATCTTATCTGCCGCCCCGGTTCAAACATGCACCAGAACGACCAGAGTGAGAGATTTCCTGCCCCGTGATGTTGGCAACTTTGTGACCGTGACGAGTTTTCTACATCAGTTGCTTGTGCGAACATGTTCATCATGATGATGTGTCCTCTGGGACTAAATGTGAAAGCTGCTGATGGTGATGGCATCTTCGATCCCTCTTACACAGTGTCTGCTTCTCATGTGTGCTGCTTTCTAATGCTTCTTCTTTCTATTTATATGCAGCATGATATTGATTATTGATCCTGATAGTGGCTGAGCTATAACTTTTCTTTTGGTTGCAGTTTCATGCTGCTGACTTATGCAGTGAAATATCAACATTCAGATTGTATAGCACATGATTTGGCAGTTTTCTCATTTAGAGAGTACAACAACAGTATGTTAAAGTATTGAAAAGTAAAAGTAAAAGGTATCTGTGTCAAATAGCAGCCATCGGCTATACGGCTTATCTGTGCAAGGTTGTGGGGGGGCTGGAGATAGAGATAGAGATATAGTGAGGGTGGGGTAAACCCTGCAGGTTGCCAGTGTCTCACAATGCCAACGTATAGAAACAAACGACAACACAAACAACGACTGTGGGAGGAAGCAGGAGAACCTGAAGAGAATCCATTCAGTCACAGGGAGGATATGCAAACTCCACACAGGAAGCGATCAAACCCAAAACCTTTTTGCTCAGCACCGCAACAACTTGCCGCACTACAGACACACACAGTCTTCCTTTAAATTCCCAAAGCAGTGACAAAATCTCTGCAGCTTTCAGCGCAGACTGTGATTATGATGCTGGAAATATCGTCGCCTGCCTCTGCATCACTGGGTACCCGAGGTGTTTTTCCTCTTTGCCTCCCGCCTTCTATTTACAGAAAACTGCAATAAGATTCACAGTAAATCCACTGACGTCCCCTTAGGCCCAGCGAGGAGAACGGAGGGCACAACTTAACACGTTAACTTTTTAATCCCAGTAAGTCCCCGCTCTGCTCTTTAAGCGAGCCCGAGGCTTAACACTCCTCAGTCTATTCCTAGCTGCTGTTGTCGGTGCATCGCACCTCAGTGTCTGGAGAATAAACAACAAAGGTACACTTTTCAAAACAAAGCTGTGACGTCATCACTCGTAGGTGATGACACCCTCAAATGTCCCGTCTTCTTCTTCTTCTCCAGCTGCTCTGACGGGCACCAGCAGCCTTTGAATCCCGGATTAGAGGGAGGAGGATGGATCGAAAATCAGTTCAGTGCTACACCACAATTAGGATTAGGTTAGCACAGATTAGCTTTAGGTTCTGTGTCTTCACACTGACATTCAGCACGAAAAAAAAAAAACTCAACACTTATCAGGACGATAATCCACTGTAAACCTTCAGCATTAAGTTTACACTTTACCCTTGAGCAGCACGTGAGATGTGTCATTATCACACAACCTCTGCTTCTTACTGCAGGGTTTCCACAGAGCTGCTTGTGACTGGGATCATCTTGTTATAAAGGGCGATCAGCAGCACTCACTCAGACACAGCTGATCAGCTGTTTTATCTGTGCAATGTCTCAACAACAACAGAAAGGTTAGCTATTACATTTTTGTGCAGATGTTCAGGGTGAAGCTCGGTAACTTTTCTGAGACTCTGTCTTGCCATTTTGTACCACAGGCAAGAAAAAAAACTTGATTTCTCAGCATGGCTGGAACCTGTTGTCTTACTGACAGATGTATTTTCTACAGTTCTACATACATATGTATTTTTTTTCTAGTCCAATCCAATTTATTTATTGATCATATTTTAAACCAACTAGGTTGATTGCTGTCAGAGCCAAAATTAGAGGTGCACATTAATTTTGGTACAGGTAATTATCAGCCCGATACTGGCCAAAAATTATCGGCAAAATACACAGATAAGTCAGATAATTAAATTGCCGATAACTAGAGCTAATTATAGTCAGCCAACATTGCCTTGATTTCACTCATTATCAGTTTAATAAATGTTGATACTTGAAGAGTCAGAACTGTTCTTGTTTTTGTTGTGATTACAGTAGAGATGTCGGCTATATTATATTGTTAAGTCAGATGCAGAGCTATAGTGGTAAATTCATTTTTACTCTCTACATCTTAGCCTTTCTTAACCTCTGGCATGCATTTAAACAATTAAAAATATTGTTGGTTATCAGTTTCAGCATCAGTTATGTGCTACTGTATACTCTTCTCTGCTCAAGTCAGAGATAAGTATAGTATTACAATTAGCTGTGACTATAAATGCTGTGATATGTGGTATTTAACCACTCTTCTCTTTCTTCTGCATCCCCTCCTCTGAACTACAGATGAAACAGGTCCTGACACTGACACCCACACACACATTCTCTAGTCTACACACACACACACACACATACACACACATACATGCAGAAATGTTGCGTATCCCTGAGGCCGTTGGTATTAACTCTGAAGAAAAACAACCCATACCCAAAAAAGACACAGGCGTTCTGTGTCAGCCCGCCCCATCTCAGGTAGACCAACACAATGACAGCTCTAAGTCAGCGGGGTCAGACTTTAACACGGCTTCAGGCAAACACACACACACACACACACACACACACACTCAAAGCTTGATAAAAAAGAAAAAAAAATGCCCCTGCAATTAAACACGTCCCCCCTGGCCTGTTGGAGCCGGCGGAGGCGATCTGTGGCTGCATGTTTCCATTTTGTTTTAGTTCTGATTCACACTGATGAACGCTCCTGGGTTCTTGGTATGAGCACAGTGTGATAAGCAAGCGCACACATAAACACAAGTTACATTCAGTCTCCTTAACGCTTCCCTGGACACGCTGATTTCCAAAACAGATTACGCAGAAATTCCTTTGTGAACATCCTCCTGCTTCCCGTTGTCAATCTTTAGCACGACTGTACAGAGATAATAATAATCAGCCTGCTTCATCACAGGAAAACAGGGCTGCTGCTGCTGCCTGGGAGCAAAGAGTGGCCATGTGTTTTTATCCTTATCTCTGCAAAGTAAAGCTTTTTTTTTTTTTTTGTTACTCGAGTGTGCAAATAAAAAGCAGAGAAGTACCACTTTCCTTCACATGTAAACTCAGGCATGGCGGACCCTGTGACCTTCCCTCTCCCTCTCTTCCCGTGCTGTGAGGCAGCAGATTCATCTGGAAACAACAACGGCGACTGTTTCACGTTAGCGTCGCCTTAGAAAACAAAGCAGGCCGTCGCCTCATCCCCTCACATGCAACGTATGAAAATATCACGCACTATTTCTATTGCAATAAAAAACAGGAAACACACCAGACTTGTGTGTCTGTGTGTGTATGTGTGTGTGTCTCTGTGTGCACTGTGCACATGGTGTTTGTCTGATGTGAGGAGAAATACAGGCATCCAGGTAAATCATTAGCCTGCTATGAGTCAGTGTTAGTGTTTACTTTAGCGTCTTAGCCCCTGATCAACACTCACACACACACACACACATGTTCAGTGAAACGTGAACACACACACACACTTTTACACACACACAAGGTCATGGGCTCGGGGGTGAACAGGTGTGCTTCCCCTGCAGGTGCCTTTCTCTTTTTCACAGCCAAGCTGACAACAAGCGCACGCTGAGTGTCTGTTCCCTCACAGTCAAAGTGCTGGGGCTTGGCTTCATATGAATTATACACACACACAGACAGACACACACAGACACACACACACCTAACAGGCTGAAGGAGACTGAGCAGAGAGGAACATACAATACTGTGGTGGTCCTGAACCTCCAATCAGCTCATCCATGAAGCCCGGTCGGAGACGCGGCTTAAGACGACGGCAGCTTGAAGTATTTTGATGTAAACAGTTTTCTTTCAGTGTTTTTAAATGTGCCACCAAACACTACAAGGCACACAATGCACTGGGGCACGGCTCTACCTTTGACCTCTTGTTCAAACAAAGCGGAAGGTCACTCCTCTTGTCAGCGCTGCAGTCAACGCCTCGCCCCCGGAGAACAAACGGGGGTTTGTTCTCCTGTCCTGCCCCCCCTCCTCCCTGCTGCCCTGCACGCCCCCACAGCACTAGGGGGGGCCAGAGGAGACGTGTGTGTGTGTGTCTCTGCCTCTTCCACTGACATGGTAAAGCTTTACACTGCGGTGTGCTGCTTCAAACTTTCCGTAGCCACACTCAACCCCCCCCATCCTCCTCGCCTCCTCTCCCCAAAAAAACAGAACAACCTCAAAACGAGCTATAAACCCCAACTCAACTCTGCAGCTCTTACTACGCCACAAGTGGATTCATCAGAAATTTGTCCACAACCGGGGTTTTCGGGCCCCGACCCCGCCAGTTTAAGAAATATTCTGACACCCACACAGGCCCGGAGCTCTTTGTAAAGTGGTTGCCTGCTTCCCTGGCCGGCCCAGGGTTCAGCTAATCCCCCATGCATGAGCCAAATACCATCTGTGTTTGTTCGGCAACAAAGGGGGCACTTGTTAATGACTTTCCATGTCTTCACTGGAGTACTGCCGAGGGTGGGGGGCAACGAAGGGAAGTGGGCTATGGAAAAGACATGTCAGGCAAAGGCAGAATTAACAAAACCACAAACTAGGATCGATAACCGTGCTGAGCGCTGGACCGACCAGCAGGACTCAGGACACGCTAGTAGTTTTCTTTTTTTTCTTTCTTTCCTTTTTTTTTTTTTTCAGAGGACAAATACCTGAACCAGTTTTCCGTCACTGCATCACAAGTTTTCTCTCCATAGAAAAGGCCAAACAGGTCGAGCTGAGGAATTAATCATTATTCAGAGTCACTAAACCGTCCTACAACAACAAACCTTTTCACAGTGATTCTGTGTTTATTTGTTTCATCCAACCAGAAATATTTGTAAGTGTGGGAAGATAAACTGTAATGTGCTACTGATGCTCACGTATTGCTTCACCATTAACATAATAAACAAAGCTCTAAATTATATACAGTTTATAATGAATAACACTAATCTGACGGACATGCATTACACACGGCTTGGGGCTGAGTCAAGTCTTGATATTAAAATTATTGTCTCTTTAGCACCATCCATGACTAATCTGCCAAAAATTACAAAGCCGTGCTCCAGAAAAGCAGCATCTGGTGTAGAATGAACATTAAAACTATAGTTTTGAATGATAGAATAAGCAGCACTTTCACCCTTCTTTAAAGGGATAGTTCAACATTTTGGCAAATTGGCCAAAAACAACTCTGTCTCGTAACGTTCTGTTATTATCTCATAGCGTGGTGAATGTGTAGGTCACAACTTGTCCATGAGAGCGTTTTGGAGTTGTTGGATTGTGTATTTGATGAGTTTGATGAGGGAAACCAAGAAATCCCATTAGCCTCCGTAGTGTAGCTCTGAGCAGCTCGCAGCTCTGCTCCGCCGTTCTAAAAATAGCTTGCACCGACAATTAACGATAACAAACCTACTGCTAAAACTACAGGGATTATGGCAATGAGCCAATTTGCCAAAATGTTGAACTATCCCTTTAATGAATAAACTCTAAACTCTAAAAGTCTTTACAGGATTATCTAAAAAGCAGAAAAAACAAGGTCATGAATTAACTCATCAGACATTGTTTGTTTAACACACCCCATAACTGAAGTGTAAACATGTCAATCTGTGAGTCTATGGACGGTTTTATCTGCCCAACGCCCAGATTGTTGCATTTCTATCTCCACTAGTCTCTCACTATCTGACACTCTGACGTCTTCTGCTGATTCAGGAACTAATTATAGAAAGTTTAAAGTGGGGTTTATAAAAGTATCAAGTGAAATTAGGAAGGAAACTGGGCCACTGTCCTCACACATTGTTCTATTATCACCAGGAGTGAGTGAGTGGCGGTTATGAAGACCCTCTCTCTTGTCAACACCACCACGTCGTCCACAGTGTTGCAGCTGATCCACGGCACCACACTGACTCTCCCTGTGACAGTTTTTTTTTCTCAAAGTAAGTGTAACACAAACTGCTGACTGATGATAACATTGTTTGCCTTGATATTTCACAGCATGTTGCTCCTGTCGACGACATGTTTCTGTTTCCCTCTGAGTGAATAGTGATTTGAAACAACGGGACGGAGATTTGAAACAACGGAGGGCTGCGCACTGAGCATGTTTTGCAAGCTTTGGATTGAACTCTGACTCCTGGTTAATCCCTCTCACTACCTCCGCTTTTAAATTAGCCGTGTGACACAGCAGCCCTCTTAGCTCATCCGTTCGCTGGCTTGCTTATTAGCTCCTATAGTCTGAGCGCAGAGGCTCATTTTTAATCCAATATTCAGCATTATTTTTATACTTTAATTATGAATTCAGATTAGGAGGCGTTTCTTGAAACATGAGGAGATTACATTTCAAAACACTGGCAGGAAAAGTGAAACGAGGTCAGTGAAAGTGGCAGGTTTTTAACCAAATGTTTCAGGGAATATGTTTTAAGACTAAACCCATGATTATATCCCAGATGGACATTTTGCCCACCCCCCACTCTCTCTTTCTCTCTCTCTCTGCCCTCTTCCACTCACTCAGGTCCAACTGCAACAGCAACTCGCTTGGCAGAGCAAATTTAGGCAGCGAGCAAAAACCAACAATCCACGCTGGTGCTGGCCCTTTTTTTCTGACCCGCTCAACTGTTAACTGTGTTCTTTGCCCTGCCATGCAAATGCATGTGGATCAAAGCAGGCATGATAGGACGACGCCTATACGGGGCCTCTTCCCAAAACCAACAGCAGTTCCTACAATGCCCAGGGGTTTCCATGGTCTTCCTCTTTTTGTGGGAGAAAAAAAAAATCATGACAAAGACATTTTCTACTATTTTTGCCCCCCACCCCCACACCCCCAATCCCCCCAACACGCTCAAACTCTGTCACACTGCTGTAGTCACCACTCAATCCAGTGACATGGCTGTTTTCGACTCAGCGCTGTAACTCACGGTTTACATTTTTTAAGATGAGCCGCAGCTGACACCGTCTGTGAGAGGTATTTAAATTACCGGCTTTAAATAATGAGGCACGAGATGTGCAGCGCTGCTTTTGGGGGCAAGTAAACAGTGTTTACATTCCCACTGACTGCCGCCATTATGAGGCCGAATCGCTCGGCTGCTGACGAAAACATGACCTGGAAGGGACAGTACAAAGCATGTCTCAACTACAAACCTGAAGGAGAAAGAATGACCTGAATGTACAGCACGGTCTCATCTGTGTGTGTGTGTGTGTGTGTGTATGTGCGTGCATGTGTGGGCCTTTTCCCTCAGGCAGTGGCCTATCCTGGTATGTTGACTGCTGGAATGCTTTTACTACAAATCGCAGACTCACACATACACCCACGGTCGTACGTACGTGGAAGCATGTGCTGACCCATCTGCAGCGGACACGCGGGTTCAGACACGTTCACTGGGGCAACGACACAATCAGTAATACCACAACCAGGGTATTGTTGCCCCATTCTTATCAGTGTACATGTGCTCCTAAGCCTTAGTTCATTTTCACTGACACAACTTTCTTCCTTCTATTCTTCTGTAATCTGTACTATTTTACTAATTCTTACCACCTCTTTGTTTTCACAGTCTCTGTGTTTTGATATTCTTCCGGTTTCTATTAAGGTCATATTTTTCCGTTGTTTTTAGGTTGATAATTGTTGCAAAACTGTGTAAATTAAGTTTTATTATCATAATATGTGTCAGAAGCCTAAAATAAAAGTACTTTTCTCTGGCAGATGTATGATATCTATGTTTTAAAATTTGGACAATATAATGAATCTCTCTAATGTGTATCATAATTCAATTGTCTCACAATGGTCACAAGGTCCAAACTAGAGCTAATTAGGAAATCATCAAATTAAACAGCAAAGTTAATAACTTTTTATGAAATAATGCAAAAAAAAAAAAAATCACATTTCCTCAAATTGATCTGTGTTGCGATTTGTGCTGAAACTAATCAGCAGAATAATCTATCATATAAACACAAAAATGTTGATGTAGCTTCTCCAGATGAAGTACAGATGAGTACAGGTGTTTTGCAGCTGTATCCAGACATAAGAGGTTCACCAGTGCAGCTTGGCACCACCATCTCGTTAACTACCAGTTCCCAATTACGCTGAGTGTGTGTGTGTGTGTGTGTGTTGATCTTGTGCTTTGTTAGCGTGCTCAGCTCTCCAGTGCTCATCTTACCTGTGATGACATTGATGTCAGGATAGGTGTTTTCACACAGCTCCACGCCGTAGCTGTCCCTCTCGAACGCCTCACGCAGCTCCTTCTTCACTGCTGCCGACCCACACAGACGGTACAGACCCACCACCTGGAGACACACACACACAGACACACACAAGTAGGTCAAATAAACAGGCACGCATGAAGGAGTCAAACAGTTGACAGAGACACAGACATCTTTACAACCACAATCGATCAACTTCTACGTCTGTGCTCAAACAAAGTGCTGGACAGAAGCCAGAACAACTTTCAACAGAAAACTCACGTGTCTCAAAACTCTCGTCTGTTTTATCTCGACAAAACGACGGCTCATTTAATTAAACTGGTTTTTTTTTCTAATCGGTATAAGGACTCACTTTTTCCATGAGACATACAGTAAGAGGCTCAGTATGACACAGGACACTGCGACAAGCTGCTTAAAAACCAAAGTGAATCCCTCTGAGAAGCCATGACTCATCATCACTCATCACTTTAATATTCACACTTTACCATCCTAATCCTGCGTCTCCGTATTATGTTTCTATAACTGCTGGATTGTATTTCTGCTTAGTTTCAGAAGATATCATCTCACTTTCAAATCGTACAACTTTTACTTGACCGGCGGCATCACTTCTGTGAACATAGTTTCATTGTTCAGCTTATTTGAAGATGAAAATGTGTCTTGACTTGCAGCACACTGCACTCAGAGGTGTGATAGAAGTGACACGTCCTTACGACTGAACGGATAAACACGGAGCTCTTCTAAAAAAAAATGTAAAAAAATTAAAAAACAGGCTGACAGCTCAGCATTAAAAATGGAAGCGCTCAGCTCAGCTATAAACCATTTATGTTTCTTCACATACGCCTCCAGAGTTGTGACCTGAAGGAACTCTTCAACAATTTCCTTCGAGACGTCGACATTTGATAGTTGAAACTCGGCACCAGTGGTTTTCTTTGTTATGTTGGGATTAGGGCCCTGGCTGCAGACATACCATAATTTCTCCTACATGTGTCTGTCTGGTATGTGGCATAGCAGACCAACTGGTGTGGTTGCCCCGGCAACGTGTTAAGTCAGTGGGCTGTGAATGGCGGGTCGAGTCCGGATCCACACACAAACACACACACACACACACTTGTACACACACACACACACACTCTGCTGGCCTTTCCGGGCTCCAGCGTAGGAGCGCTGTTAAAGTCTCCCCGTCCCACCAGAACAACTATTCGTGAGCTCTCCATCTCGCTCCATCGTTTGAGTCGTGTTTTCTAAACCTCACACGAGAGGGAGAGAGAGGAGGACAGATTAGGCAGGGATTTGGCTTTGTGTGAGAGTAAACAGAAGTCACTGGGCACAATGAACAACAAGTCCATTCAGAAAAAAAAGGAGTCTCTCTCTCTCTTTCTCTCCGTGTTTGGGGGCGAGCCCGAGTGCAGGCGGGGAACAGCTGTTGGCAAAAAGAGGGTCCTCCTCCTCCTCCTCCTCATGCTGCTGCTGCTGCTGCTGCTGGGCAACACAACAAGCAGCACCAGCAGGGACCAATATGTAGGATCGGGGCAAAAACAATGACCACAAACCAAAACGAGTTCCCAATGTGGACACTCTGAGACCGACGGATCAATGATGGGATCTGTTGTTCTTGTTGTTGCAGCTTAAGGACTTTATAGAAACATCAAAGGAGAAGAAAGAAAAGTGCATCTGAGAGCACTAACGCCGACTCATTGACTTCCTCCAAACACGATGACTCACCTTTATCAATGGCGCTAATGAAAATATTCATTGGGTCTGATTCAAGAATTGCCACACATGTACGTACACGTATTGAGGGTATGACTTTGAATAAATCAACAAAGAAACCAAAGCAGGGCTGCTGTACCTGATAATTAATTCCATTATCAATTAATCTGCTGATTATTTTCTTGATTAATCAATTATGTTTTTTTTTATCTATGAAATATCTATCACACAAGTCAAAGAGAAAAACAACATAACGTCACAAATAACGAGCTTAAAATAGAAGATTTGTGACGTTCTTTGATTTAAACGTATGTGGAAAAATGAACTGATCATGAAAATACTAGTGCATAATAATTAAAGTACGGGCAGTAAAGTCAAGATGGCCACATATTAGGACTATAACATTTACAAAAAGGCCACCATCATCATCATATGCAATAAAATCAATTTAATAAACCAACAATAATTAGTATTCCATGACTAAGCACTATATAAATGATGTTCCGAAGTGTTTTTTCAACTTGTGTGTCAGTATAACCTTAAGCTTTAAGGCGCTTCAAGGGTGAATCCGCAGAAAAAAGAATAAAAAGATTGAGTTTATCTATCAGGCAAGGAAGTTAATTAGAAAAGTTATTAGGGCATTAAGTCATTAGTGCAGATGAGTATGAAGGAGAATTATCAGCAGATCCATTGATACTTCACAGCACCAGGATTTCTGAGCTTTCCACCGTGGCGCCGCTGTTAAACCCGTTCATAACATGTCACTGCGTACATGTTCATCTCCGTCCGTCTGTCATGTGTGACAGACAGTATGTAGGTTACTGGGATAGCTCCTTTTAAGATATATCTCTTTTAAATGGGCTCACACACACATACATACATAACTCCTGTCTCTAGTCTCCACACACAGACATTATCTATCTGCAGTCTCTTTTTCAAAACACCCACAATCAGCCAGCGTCTTAAAAGCTTGGAGAAGTCTCTCCCCCCCCGAGGACACGCAATCCTGAAAAAGAGTCTCTCCATCAAAGATCCACATAATCATTTGTAAAAAAAAAAAAAACACACAGAGCGAGCTACACGTCTGGCCATGCGAGCTTCAGTGACACTACCTGCAAATTCCTCTGAGATCTGGTGTCAACAACGCCGCCCTAACTCCCCCACCCCCACCTCCACACCCTCCCTCACCCCCGGCTGCCTGCAACCTGTGGGGAGCACTTATGCTTGATCTCTGACTTGATACCCTGAGCAACAGCATCAGTGTAATGAAAGCAGGCAGCAAAACAGACGGGCAGAAGTACCACAACAACACTGCAAAGGACAGGAGGAGGAGGAGGAGGAGTGTGCTGGGGGGGAAAAAAAGAAAAAGAAACAAGGGAGACAGAAGGAGAGACAGATAAAAACAAAAGCAGACAAAGGAGGGGAAAGAAACAGATGGGAATCACAATATGGAAAGACAAAGCAAAGAGTGAATCAGAGGAAACCACAAGAAGAAGTGCATGATCCAGTACATTTGATGCATAAACATGAAATACTGCAGCTAAACTAAACTAAAGGACATTTGCATTAGAGATCAGAGAAAACTTCCTCTGGGGGAAACTTAGTTAAAACAAAATGATCCGACTGGCAGCTTCAGACATTCTCTGGAGAGGTCTAATGTTTGTCTATTGGCCCCAGGCACTGCTGACTGACTGACTGCCCCTGGCATGCCACCCCCCTACACACACACACACACACACCAGACACACACACACACACATAGACACACACTTCCAGAGTGATCAGTCAGGAGCAGTGGCCAGACACTTTTACTGCCGCTGTCTCAGGACCTAATTAGGAGAAACGCCGCCACCTCTTTCTGGGCTTCAAAGAGCAGAAGAGATGATGATCATCCTCCTCCTCCTCCTCACCCCCACCCTCATGACTACCACCAGCACCACCACCACCAGCAGCAGCAGCACGATCTCTTCACCCTGAGTCTTTCTCCTCCCTGAATAAAAGAGCCAGTCCGCCTCAGGAAGTTCCCGGTGACATCATGAAGTGCGGTACATGCTGTACATCTCCTGTATCTTTTCTGTTCACGCCAGTCACCATGCAGCGTTATTACTGGCTGCAGGGTTTGAATGCTCCTCTCCTCTCTCTCTCTCTCTCTCTCTCTTTCTTTCTCCTCCTGTTCTTTCACTCTCATACAAAAATGTGTTATATAATTGTATCCTACCAGTTTTCTGTTCAAAAGGAATCCACATCTGTTTTACATTGGCAGAAAAGGATTAGAGAGGCTTTCATCCACACATACTGTTTACACACACCATTGAACGTGTGGTACATATTTCATAGAGCAGAACTAATCAGGAGATAAATTGATTAGTGTTTTGTTTTTAAAGCAAAAATGAAACATTTGTAATGCCTCTTTTTTTCAGGATTTGCTCTTTTTCTATGATTTATTTCATTGGAAATTTCAAATCTTTCGGTTTTGGGGGTTATTGACCAGATTCTCTAAAGCTGTAACTTTGAGCCCCGGGAAACAACACTAATTAGGTTTTCACTATTGTCTGTAATGTTACCAATACAAGGATTAACTGAGAAAACAATGGGCAGATTAAACGATCATGAAAATAATCAGTATTTGACATCTGAGTGCTGAAATAATTTGAGTAAGACAACAAATGTGAGAACTAATCAAGTCCTTAAAGGGATAGTTCAACATTTTTGGCAAATTGGCCCATTGCCATAATCTCTATAGTTTTAGGAGTAGGTTCGTTATCTTCGGTGCAAGCTATTTTTAGAACGGCCGAGCAGAGCGGTGAGATGCTCAGAGCTACGCTACGGAGGCTAATGGGATTTCTTGGTTTCCCTCATCAAACTCATCAAATACACAATCCAACAACTACAAAACGCTCTCGTGGACAAGTTGTGACCTGCAGATTCACCACGCTATGAGACAATAACTGAACGTTACGAGACGGAGTTGTTTTCAAGGCAAATGCAGAGACTGTTTGCTGAAAAACTGCCCCCGGCGGGAACGCGCATCAGCAGTTTTGCATGAATTTACCTCTAAAACAACTCTGACCCATTATTATCTCATAGCTTGGTGAATGTGCAGGTCACAAAACTTGTCCACAAGAGCTTTTTGGATTGTGTATTTGATGAGTTTGATGAGGGAAACCAAGAAATCCCATTAGCCTCCGTAGCGTAGCTCTGAGCAGCTCGCGGCTCTGCTTGGCTCGGCGGTTCTAAAAATAGCTTGCACCGACAAATAAACGTAACGAACCTACTGCTATGACTAATTTGCCAAAATGTTGAACTATCCCTTTAATAAAATTTCTAAATATTTCCTATTTGCAGTTAGTTGACAGCAAACAACACACACACACAGACTCACCTGACAGCCTCTCTTCTCGATCTCATTGATGCACATGCTTATGAGCAGCGGCACCATCAGTCCCGTGTTCTCCCGCTCCACCACCCGCCACGCCTCCACGCCAAACACCTGGGGCTCCCTGTCTCCGTCCGGCCCGCCGCCGTCCAGCGAGTTCTGCCACTGCTCCATCAGGCTCAGCTTGACGTAGATCAGCCCGCGCGGCTCCAGCTTCACCGCCAGCTGGTGGCAGCGCGTCACCCGGAAGAGGGCGGGCAGCACCACCGTGCCGTGGCAGCACACGCGGTTGCGTCGCGGCGTGGGCTCCCAGCTGAACACCACCAGCTTCAGGTGCTGCGCGTTCTCCAGCTCGATGTTGAAGGTGTGATCCATGTCCAGGAAGGAGGTGCGACACGTGAGCAGGGCCGTTCGTGCTTTGTTGACCGAGTCCACTTGGATGGCGCAGTACACGTCTCGAGAGTCGACGCGCGGAGGCTTGAGGTCCTCGGCGCCGTAAAAGTGCAGACTCATGAGTCCGGAGATGTACTGGCTGCACTTGGGCTGCTCCGTGAAGCTGTAGTGGCGGAAAGCGTCAATGTCCAGCTCTGTGCCGTTGAGTTTCGAGCCCCCGCCGCCTGCTTCCACCTCCTTGCCCTTCCCGCCCTTCCCCTCTGCAGATCCGTGCTTCCCGGATTTGGCCACCAGCTCGGGCGAGTCGCCGTCACTGAGGTAGCCACCTTTACTGGCGGACTTTGAGCTGCCGTTGCTTTTCTTCTTGCTGAAGCTGTGCTGTGTGGACACGCTGCTGTCCAGGTGGTACCTCGAGATCACATTGCGGCTCGCCTGCCCGCCCCCGGAGGCCGCTAACCTCGGAGGGCCCGACGTTTGGGAGACGGCCTCCGATCCGTTCCCGTTGTTTCTGGGGGAATTGGCTCTGGGCTCCGCCTGACTGCTCCCGCTGTTGCTGTTACTGCTGCTGCTCGGCATCCCCTTGACGCTGAGCTTCCGGCTGAGCTCCGGGAGCTTCTTCATCTTCATGGAGATCTTCCTCACAGTGCGCGGGGACTTGATCTTGTCCGGGAAGGACCAGTTGATGGAGCTGCTCTTCTTGGCCGGGTTTGGGCTGGAGGGAGGGGAGAAGCCGACAGCATTGGGCACGTCGGGAACATCTACAGAGGAAATGACACAGCCAAAGAGAAAAAGTTGGTTAAAATGGGATGGGGGGGGAGTCTGACGCATTTTGGCTTTTGATCTTTCTTTGGTTGACACTTGGTGGAACAGTTTAAACATATTTTCCTGCCAAACTCTTTGGCAGGAAGGTGTTTAGCAAAAGCAATTTTTGGCTCAGTCACAGGAACAAATGGGTACCACCAGTCACAAGCTCTTAAAGTCAGCGTAATCGCCGGTTTCTCTAGACAATCCACCTCACTCCTGTGATTACAAGCAACAGTTGAGATGTCCAGCGAAAGACAGACAGGAGAGAGAGAAGAACTGAGGAGAAACCAAAGGCAAAGTGTGCATGAGCCATAATTTACAGTCTGTCAGGAAAACGGCTACACCTCCGCAGCACATCATCAAGCGATTAGGTTTACATGCAACCCATAATCCACTGCCAGAGATACATTGAGTAGGCGACACTTCATATAAACATTTTGGCTCTATATAATACAGTTACAGTCTATAGATGTAAACCCAGACGGTGACTTAGCTAATTTACAGTTTAAAAAAAAAAAACAGATCTGAAAAGAAGTTTCCACGCATTTCGTTTTCTTAAAGTGGATTTCATTCAATCAAACAAGGAAGTGGAATGTCAATTAGCAGCAGCTCCAGGAAAAACAAGAAGTCTACGAGCGGGGAAACGTCCGTCCAGAGACACCGACTGCTTCAGGGCCGAGCTAGAGTTACTCCCTCATCATTCAAGTTGAAAATATCCATTTGGACTGGACCTTGAAGGCGGCTATCACCTAACTAGACGTCTACGCCGTGAAATTTCAGGGTCTAGATTTCTTATGCAGGAGTGACAGCCATTGTTTAGTCTACAAACAGTTTCTCACCAGACCAACCGAAAGTATATGACATTGGAACCTGCATTAGTTGTTTTAAGATGCAACACTGACACAATGTCACTTAGTGGGGTTATTAAAGGTAACCTGTCGCCAACAGACACTAACACCATCACCTGTGGCTCTGCCTGCTGTCAAGTGATGGACAGGAAGCAACTAAGTGTGTTTCCATGCCTGGGACACTAACCTAGCTGGGACTTGTTATCTGTCAATTTTAAAGTTATAAGCACTGAGGTTAGGATTTGGCCTTCATGGTGTCCACTGAAGACGCACTTTCATTGTGTTGTAGGACTGAAGTTGCAGCACATTCATCTGCACGTGTTGTTAAATTGGTGAAGATATTTTCCGAATTTGCAGCGTGTCTGTGTCTCTGCATGTGTTTTCCTGAGTTGCAGAGTGCGCTGAGCCTTCAGGGCCACCGTATCTTTGGGGTTTTAAAGCAGCTGTCTGCAGAGATGAGAGCAGTGAGAATCCAAAACAATGAGCTCAAAAAATGAAAATAAATGGCAAAGTTGAGTAATAATTATCTCTTCTTAGATACACATATTCCTTTAATCTGTTGAGCCTGTAAATATATCAGTGACACTTTAGGAGACAGTAAACACTTGGTTACACTGTCCCCTATCTGTACAGCCTGTATGTTCACATCTAATCACTTTGAGTATTTGCTTGTCTACACTGTACGTCCATTAGTACGTACTGAGTGTAACTGTGCCATTACGACAACAGATAACAATGTACCAATGCACCTTGTGGCCTGGTGCGTAGAGCTACACTGTGATTTTCACATTTTTCATTCAAGTATACACACTATTTCAAAGCCCAATCATTGACCTACATGCAACCATTTCAGTCACTATCAAAGGTAAAAACAATCTGGCAGGGGAAGAGAAAGAAGAAATCGGTTGACATGGTGCCAGCTCTGATTTGAGTGATTAAAGTGGAATCTGTCAAATGATGGGGCATCCTGCTATTTGCTCAACGGGAAACTTGAGCCTCCCTCAACAGAAAAACAGCTATTTGCTACATTCAGTGCTGTTTTAATAAGATTTCCTCACCGGCTAACCTGCATTATTTTTACACTTTACGGGGGGAATACCTCACCGCAGGAGTTAAAGGGAGATTAAGGCCGGACCACATGACTCAGTGGGAGGAATTTACCTCTTGATGATGAGGCCTAGATATTAAACAAGACACTAAGTCCAGGGGCTGTTTGAGATATTTAAGACATCAAATACATTCATGACGTTAAGTTTCTCTGCGCTTGGTTTGGATGTGTCATTTCATTTCAGATGAAAATGCACTTATTGTTTTAACAGGCTAATTACTCTCTCTGAATAAATCTCAGAGACAAAAGATTGCTTCTGTAAGTGAGAGAGAAAAACACAGGGGAGAGGGAGATACAAAGTAGAAAGAGGAGCGAGGGGAGAGCTTGACCCTGCCAACAGCACCAGCTCTATTTTCAGAGGAGACCTGCTGTGCTATTCTGGGATGAGGGTCCGCGAGTGAAAAGAGGGAGGCAGAGGAGGTCCAACAGGATGGAGAGAAGGGTAAGATGGGGGGCAGGAACAGGGCAGGGTGTAGCCTGCAGATGGGGGACAAAGGCACCCCTTGTCCAGGCTCTCAGAGGTCTGGATGGTCGACTGGGAGGCTGGCAAGCCGGCTGGTGAATGTACAAATGAACACGGCTGTTCTCTCACATTCCTAACCAAACCATGTTTAGCCTCCTTTTCCTCCTCCTCCTCCTCTGGCTGAGTAGCCTTCCCTGTCACCACTTCCTGCCAATAAGAGACACAGAGGTGCTCTGAGACGAAGGGAGAAAATGGGTCGAGGGCACTGGGAGGTGCAAGTTTTTTTTTTACCAAACAACATCTCGGGTGGGGTCGGGTACACACAGAGGCCCGGTCAGGTCTGAAACAAGGTTTTCAGGAGAGAAATTCCTCACACAGCTGAACTCATTGAATGGGTCTTATATAATCTTAACCTGTCGAACAGCAGAAGTACATTGGTAGTCGTATCAAGACTGAACGAAGAGGATGCTACCATATTTTAGTTGGTTATTATTATTCATTATTGTGAAAACGCTGCAAACTCTATCATGTTGATTACAAAACTCTCTTGTCCAAATTAATGACTTTCATTACAGCCAATTACAATCAACAACTGATGGATTTTGAAAGGAATATTACATAACAAGGGAACACGGTTCATTGTATTAATGAACATTACAGTTTAGTTTGATTCTCCATGTGTTTGTGGTTATGGCCAGAAGCCGGAGCTAATCTAGTCAAAACAAGACTTGATATCAAAATCCATATAGTAGTAAAATGTAATCTATTTGGGTAACATAAATAAAATAAAGTAATCATATGTGTAGGACTATGAGCTTACACTTCCTGATACTTGATGTGGTAGACATTATAAAATTATAAATACTGGTATAAATATTCTTAAAGGGACTACGAGGAGTTTTGGAAAGCGAAGTGTTTTCACACTACATTTCCCATGAGCCTCCGCACACAATGTGAATTTCTTGGACCGGTGCAAGACGGACGAAAGCGAAAACATTTTCCAAGAATGTTTTCATTAATCAAGAATGAAAGTCGGAGGTTTGAAGACGATCAGATACCGTCGTAGTTCCGACCATAAACGGTGATCCAGTGGTGTTATTCCCATGATCCGCCGGGCAGCGTCCTGGAAACCAAAACTCAGGAAATGCTGGGCAAGTCGACCACTAAACAATAATATCAAAGTAACGATAAAGACAAAACGATATATTTATTATTATTCCAAAAATGGACCCATTAACAAGTGTAGATTCATCCACATTAATATGAGACTCTTTTATAACCAAAAGCAAACTCCTCTGGGTCTCTTAAATGTTCTATGATACTGGTTTTAACCAAACTGTCAGCCTTTATATTAATATGGTTCTCTGGTTTTTATTAGAGACAAAGTCACAATCTCCATTTATTCTCTCAAAAAAGTTCAACTCGTGTCTTTCAACAATCAAAACAACCTCCATCAGTGTCCTGCTGTTTCCCATTTATCTGATCAGCAGCATGAAGTCGATCAACACCAGCTCGCCTCAGACTAAATTAATCACTGTTGCGTCGTTAATGACTGTGGCTTCACACACACACGCATGCAGCTGTGTCTTCTGTAGCCTTTGGCCTTGTGGCAGCAGCCAAGAGAGTAACGTGACACCTCGGCTGTAGCTGAGGTTCAGGGGCGATGGTTTGACACCCAACCCTCCAGGGCCATGTTCTGGGGGGGCAAAGGGCAAAAGGTCTGCATTCCTCTGGGTGACACCTGAGCTGGGCAACTGTGTGTCCACCCCATCCCCTCCCTGCACTTTAACATGCACATGCACTCACCTGATTACTGTAACACAAAAGGGAGAGAGTGCATGTAAATATGCATACATAAAGACACACACACACTCACACATACACTCACACACGCCCTCGCTGACCCTACGACCCTCCTCAGGCACCCGGCCACTGACACCTCATAACAAAGACCGGGACAAAGCCCAGGAATTTATGACGAGTGCTTTTTCACAACGCTGGCACCAGACAGGTGCAGGCGGACAGTGTGAGTGTGTGTGTATGTGCATGTGTGTGTGTGTTTGTGTCTGTGTGTATGTCTATGTGACAAACTCATTATCAGATATTCCTGATATATTTTTACAGCCATCTTTAAACAGTCGACGAGCCAAATCGTCCCTGTGGCCGGTGCCAACACATAAATAATAGACAGAGATGTCCTCTGATTAGACAATGTTACACGCCTGAATACAACAATGTGACAATCTGTGTGTGTATGTGTGTGTGTGTGTGTGTGTGTGTGTGTTTGTGTGTGAGAGAGAGAAAGAGAGAAAGGCTACACTCTGATAAGCCTTGGAGAGGGGACAATAATCTGCTGTCCCTGATTACCCCTGTAAAACCACTTGTATTCACTTGAGTGGTGTATGTGTCCATACAAGCAGCTCTGCCAAATGCGTGTGTGTGTGTGTGTGTGTGTGTGTGTGTGTGTGTGTGTGTGTGTGTGTGTGTGTGTGTGTGTGTGTGTGTGTGTGTGTGTGTGTGTGTTAAATGTAAAAACAGTAAGGTCCGGGGTGTGCTGACAAACAAGGGCAGTGTAAATAAACCAGTGAATGGCATACTTGTCCTGCAGTTTCCTCGCCGGGTGACCAAGGCCGGGCTCTGTGCTGCTTCCTCTCTCTCTCTCTCTCTCTGCTTTCACCTCTGAGTCATTCAGCGTTTGGACAGGGCCTTTTCAGGGGCAACGGGAGCCCCGGTCGTTTCATTACAATGGTTACAAAACCCCTGCTAATATATCCAAGCATGCAGGCCTTCTCACTAGCACAACATGGCCCCCTGCCAAAGCAGCCCCTCATGTAGTCTTAACTCGCTCCACCGCTGGATGCAGCAACATTCCTGCTCTGCCGTCACTCAAGCGACAGAGCGGCTGCTAATTCTGGACAGACACCTCGGCCTCGCTGCACCTCCACCGACCCGTCAGCGAGGCACTGACAGGAGAGACATGATGTGCTGACACAACATGACCCATTTCTACCTGAAAACCAAACCAAAAACTAAAAAAATCTACAGCGATACAATCTTAGCTCTGCCAACATTCAATTTAACATGATATTGTTAATGGCAAAGGCATTGGCACTATTTGGATGAATCAATTTAAATACCGCAATCAATACTTATTCTTAGTTCAATGCTTTACCAATACTCTTAATTGATTCTATTGTATTACTAAAACATTTTTTGAAATTATTAAAATTATTTTTTCAACTGAATTATTCAATATGCATGAATGCTGTTTAAAATATAATAAATTACTGTTTCTCTAGCAGCAACAGTGATGTTTAAAACTGCACAGTCATGATATTTAGTCAATAATTTCTTCCTAAACTGTAGATAAAACTAATTATAAAGAAGTACGACATCTCAGGGAACAGGTTTCTAGCGTTATCCTTAGTCATCATTCAGACAAACACTCGAGGATTTACTGCAGTGTTTTTATAGCAATGTCACATATTTAATAAAGATCCACCTTGTATTTACTGAAGTTGCCATTGCAATATCTTTTGCTTCTAGTTGGGAATCTGTTCTGGACATTTTTGTAATTTAACTGAGAAATACATAAACAAATTGATCAGTAATGTAAATGAAGATTAGCTGCAGGTCTAAATGCTTCACCAAACAAACTGCAGATCCCTTCGTCACCTCTGATCCATGCATTATATAGTAAAGACGGAGTTCTGAACTGGTTTTCTACAGCTGCTCTGGTGATGAAATGAAGAACAGACCGGAGAGAGAAGGAACCATGAGAAAACTATGTGACCTGAACTTCACTTCACATCTAGCGCCAAGTCAAGGAATCTGCTCTGGTTTTGAAGTTGCTGCTCTCACAACGTCGCTCACTCTCCTCTGGAGTTGTTGACCTCCTCCAGACCGAACCGTGCAACCGTCAGCCCAGATTAGATTCCAGGTTTGAACTCAGAGGCTTGAACTCTCATGTAACTTTAGCAGCCAGGGGCCAACCCTCAAGCGATGCAGCGGCCAGCGTGACCAAAACAACCCCCAGAAATAGCTCTGATCCCACTCTGAGCGCCGGCCAAGTCAGATTCCCCAAACAGGCACTAAAGGGAACAAGAGATTGGGAACACACCACACTCACCCCCCCCACAAAGTCCATCAATCATTATTCTCCATACAAATAGAGCATTCAGATGGACAAAAAGTCAGTCAATAGGCAGCACATGAGGAGTCTGGAGTGTATCCGGTGAGGGAAAAAGAAGCAGCCAGCCGAACAGAGGGAAACTATAGTCGCAGAGAGTCATCTACATCTGCACAGCTTCATTAATTCAGCAGACGCTCTTATTCGTGCTCAATCAACGAGAAGCCTGTCAAATTTCCAATCCTGCAGATGAAGTGGGGACTGTATGAGTTCAGAAAAGAAGGGATGAAAATAGTGGAGTTGGACACAGCGGCTCCACTTAATGTTTTTTTTTTTTTTGTCGAAGCTCAAATCAAGGCCCATTATTCCCAAAGAGGCGTGGTGGGTGGCGAGGCAACATGTCATGTGGCGGCCCTAAACACACGTACAGTAGATGTGGTAGAGATACAGCAAACTGTGGTGGTAACAGTGATGTTACTACCAACAAATATGTGTTTAGTGAGGTTTAGTCTGGTTGGTGCACGGTCTGGTTTCCTCCTATTTCTGCAAGTGAGCTTGAGATACAGCTTTTTGCTCATTATTGACACTTCTTTATATGATCGATCAGTGACCTAACAGCTCATTACAGTAATATCCAGGATTTCAAGTATGTATTATCTGCTACAAGTCTAACAAGAGAAAATGACTCATAATAATCTTGTTTTATTAATTATCCACGTCCCCAAACAGCCCCACAGTGAGAGCCTGCTGCAGTGGAGGGATGGGAGGCCGACAGGAGTGAATGGCCACAGCAGGCTGTTGTCCTCCTCCCCATCCCCCAACACTCCCAACCAGTTAAAGAGAGGAGGAGGAGGAGGAGGAGGAGGAGTGCAGTGTCATTCTGCAGCCAATACAAACTGTGTTAACAGCAGCAGCAACACACACATACACACACACACCACAGAACATTAGGGGTTGAGGTGGAAAGTCAGTAAAGTGATATTATACCTGCCAAACCCCCTCTTTGATTTAATACCAAAGTGCCCACAACACACACACACACACACACAACCATGCACACACTGCACACACACACAAACAACCATGACACGTAGCCGCTGCTCTGCTTGTTGCTCTTTTTTGTTGCAGTGAAGTGTGGGATGGCGTCGCCAAACCCACAGGAATCAATTGCAAAGTCAACAGGCAGCAGAGAGGGAGGCAGTTCCGGAGCGGGAGGGTAAAAAAAAAAAGAAAAAACACACACACACACACATACACATAGAGAGAGCTACTCCCACTTTCACAGCTTCCAGTCAGAGCAGCGGTGAAGTGAAGTCACACTGTCACAGACCTGCTGCTGTTCAACACAATCTCATTTTAGAGGATGGAAATGAGGCGGCGCAGATCTTTGAACGGATGGAAAACAAATTGATGAACATTAAATCTCCCATCACAGGAGCTGAGAACAAGATTTCTCGTCATCCGTCTGTTAAAACTGCTGAACCAGCCAAACAGTTTCTGTCCACTCATCTGCTTATAGCCCAGAATCAAAAGGCCGCCTTATGACACCACCGGCAAAATTAATCTAGACTGCAAAACAGAAAAATAGGTCTGCAGTGCAAACTGTGCAGGAACAAATAGCCAACAATTTAATTAGCTAGTGTGCTCTATGATTAGCACCAGTACACCAAGACTCATTGGGGACCGGTTTAATCCTAATCCTACAGGGAAAGTCTCTCAGGACGGAGAGAGTTTGGCTGAGCTGCACGTGATGTCAGCGAGCGCCAGGAGGTTTGAAGCCAGTCAATGAGGATCAAGGAGTTTATCAGCCGCCAATCAAACCGGTGTCCTCATCAAGGGCAAAGTAAAGACTTTTCCACTTACACACGAGATAAACTGTTTCTTTCTGCGCTTTGATTGGTTCAAAAAACTGCAGCCAAAAAGCATAATCATTTCTTTCTAACGACACATCACCCCCGACTTATTGTGGCTTCAACTTTTAAACTCTTCACCATTTTAGGGGGAGAAAAAAAAGAAAAAAAAAGTTTCTGAGCTCATTTCTTCAAACCTTCATCCCTGCAGTAAATCTGCTGCTGTGAAGGCTAAAAGCTCCCGTATTAGATTTCACTGAGCATAACCAAAGTATTCAGCTTCGCTTTGTGCTGCTACAACTAGGAATGGCTGTTGCGTGCCACAGGAGTGTTGTCAAAAGTTGTAATTATAGGCTCAGCTCGAGATGTGCCACTTGGTTCAAACTACCATGTTGCCACATCAGAGAGAACAAAAAGTCGGAAGTTAGCAAAGACAGACCGAGCTTATTAAGAGACAGGGAGCCGTGTGCTGGCTGTCATTATTATGCCGTCTTTGTGGAGTTGTCAAAAGAGTTGTCAACAACTTTTTTTTTTTTTCTGAAGTCCAAGAAAACCAATAAATAAAAAAGTAACACCAACTCTTTCACAAAAACTTTGTGCTTAAAAACTCTGCAGGCTGTGAGTCAGTGTTTTTGCATCTGCTCAGTTTTAATGAGCTGAACTGAGGTGAGAGAACGTTTACTCAACTGAGGACTGAAAATCTTTACTAACCACCAGTTTATTTGTGTGTGTGTGTGTGTGAGTGTGTGAGCCTCATTCACACATAAATGGATATTTTTTCCTCTCAGGAATGCCGGTTCTGAATTCCTCCTGGCTAATGTCTGTCTGAGTTTAACTAATGAGGGACTCTGATATGGAGCGATATGATTCGACAGCTGTGGCTCCTGTCTGCAGTAAAAGCAGTGGTTATGTATGGATACGGTATATTTATAGATTTTTCAGTCCTACATCGTCTTAAACTTGTATTTGTGAGCGGTGCTATGGTAACCCAGGATCTTCGTGCAACTGAATGCATCTCCTCGCCATTAAAAAAAAGGTTTTCAACACTAGTGGCTGTAATTAGCGCTCAAAGTGTGTGCAAAACCGCAAAAATCTGCCCAGAGAGAGAGACGAGCTGAGAGACATAACGGCAGACACAGTAATTGGCCCTGGAGCATCGGGCGCAAAGAAAAAGTAAGGAAAGACTGAATGAGTCTGAGGTCGGCAGAGAGCAGGAAGGGGAGGAGAGGAAGAATGAGTGAAGGTGTGTGGGTGTCTTTCTTTCTTTCTTTTCTTTTTCTTTTTTTTTCTGCCTCACCTGTGGTTCTGCCGCTGGAAGGCCCCCCCTCCTCCTGAGGTTTGCATGCGAGCATCTGCCTGTGCAGATGTAGCACCTCTGTCGAATGTGCAGCATTCCCATGACTCGCATCTCCTGATCCTCCACCGACGCCTTCGCCGAGCACATCCGGCCCCACGCTGCAGCCGCCGCCGCCGCCACCACCGCCACTACCGGCCTCTAGAGTCCTGCTGCTGTGACCCACATCCCCTCCCCTGCTGGGCCTCCTCTCCAGCTCCGGTCGAGACGGGACCAGCAGCCGGACCGAGGGTCGGTGAGACGCCTCCAGTTCGTCGTCCTCGGGGATTGGGTTGTACCAGATCTCTCCTTCATCGTCGGCGTCGTTCTCCTCAGCCGGGTCCACGCTCCGAGGGTGAGGAGGAGACCCCTTGGCCTGACCGACCTATACGTTGAGAATGACACAACGTTGTGTTAGATGGTGTGTTACCTCTCGATAATCAACAGGGCTGATTATCGAGACTCAACAAACAAAATTTTCATTACTACAGACCTTAAAATTCAATGATCTTGTGGACTATAAAACTGCTCAAATTATGTATAAATAATGATAATATGCTTCAAGATGGCGTCCAGAGGATGTTTCAGACTCGAACCAGTAGATATGAACTAAGAGGGACTTATGTGTATACAAAAGCAAAGGTAGGAACAAATGTGAAACAAAGATGTATATCAATTAAAGGAGTCAATCAATGGAATAATCTAGAATTAGAAATCAAACTGTGTAACACACTTAACAGATTTAGAAACACATTTAAAAATAATAGTATTAATATATATAAAAAAACGAATTATGAATGGTAATATGAACAGAAAATGTTAATTTAAGAAGGGTAGGCAAAATAAGCTGATGCTTCAGCCTACACCCTTTCGGTCAAAGTGCATTGTATTGCTTTGTTGTGTTTTTGTTTTGTTTTGTATGTATACTTTTATATTTATCTATTGAACTTGTTTTTATAAGACTGAAATAAACACACAAAACTGTTCCTGTTTTAACTGAAGATGCATTTCTGTTTTGTTGAATTAAAGCAGCACTAAGTAACTTTTCAACCTTCATAAAATATTTTCATAACTTTTGTGATGATACATCGACTTACAACAAGTTGAATGACACCTCTGTCGGGGTCTGAGGGGGTCTGTATCTCTTTCTCTGGCACTAAGCAGCTTTGAGGAGTATGGTAGGAACCCGGCTCTCACTTTACTTTCACTTTCACTTTTGCGAGTCACAACAAGGAGGGAACAGGCAAAACAGCACTTTAGCAATGGATTATGTTTGTGTTTTCACTTTGAAATGATCCACTGGAAACAGAAACTTAGTTTTGATGTCTTCTGTTCATTTTAATGCAGGATATTTACAGGGCTTCACGCTAGTGTTCATGGGAAATGGAGTCTTCCTTCAGGCAAAACACTACCGCTTTGGTCCACAGGCGCCGCCAAACTCAACCAAAACTGAAAGTTCTTTAGTACTGCTTTAATATTAATCATTATATACTGTTATTTCAGTCTCAGTGTTGGCCATTGTGGCCTTCTTACAGTTGTATTGTTCCAATGTAATGTTTGTCTGTTTGTTTTTCTATATTGTTGAGAACATGTTTGTTTGTTGAATTCATGTTTGTCTATGTGTTTGGACCACCTCGAAAAAGGAGATGGTACATCTCAAGGGGTTTATCCAAATAAAGAAATTTCATACAAACTAAACCTCCATAAACACAGAGATCTATCTTTCTGCTCACCTGAGGCAGCTGCAGGTGGACCGGTCGCGGCGGGGCGGCCCCCCTTGAAGGTCTCAGGTGGTCCGGGGAGGGACTGGGAGGAGGAGGGGGCTGATGGGAGCCCTGACCACCCTCCTCCTCGGCTCCCAGCGTTCCCTGCTGTTCGTCCTTGGCGCTGTGATTCTTCCCCAGGGAGCTCTGCTGCAGCCAGTTGCGCTTCTTGGAGACGGTGATGGTGGTGAGCGGCTGCCTCCATGACGACGGCTCGGTGGTCCTGCCCACCTCGCGGCCGTTAGCACAGGGGGTTTGGGCATTCTCAATAAAAGCTGAGGGAGAGAAGAAGTGAATGTTACTTCATCCCCATTGAAACATCATTTCATCATCCTCCTGATCACCATCATTTAGGAAATTATTGATTAGAATCACATTATTTGTGTCCTTTAAACATCTGTATCAAGAAACCAGAGGTGTCAACATACTGCTTTGATTGAAGTATCTGCATTTTAAAAAGTCACCACGTCTCATCTGATCGTGACATAGTTTTGAAGGCTGTCAGAGTTTCTAAGGACAATGTCAAACTTTTGGGGGATGGCAGCTTCAGGTCATGTGGGCTCTGGATTCAAAAGAGATCATAGAGCAACTGAACACATCACGCCAACATGGAGGAAAAAAAGAGGAGCGAGAAACCACTGGCATTACAGCTGTGAAAATAGAGCAGAGAGGGGGGAATGTGTGTGTGTGTGTGTGTGTTTGAGAGTGAAAAAAATGGGGGTTGTTGTCGGTAAGTACAGCCAGTGGCGATATGTGCACAGTGAAAAGGGACAAATAATAGAGATGCAACATAATGTAACAAAAGAGCGCCTGGGTAGCCTCGAGCGCGTTGATGCGTTTTCAAAAAAGAAAGAATGAAAGAAATCAAAAAGCACCTCCTGATATCATCTGACGTGCTTATATTTTTACAAGATCTGATGAGCAGATGCAGGCAGAGAAAAACAACCTCAATGCATGCATATGTGTGTGTGTGTGTGTGACAGGGAGAGCGAGGTGCTGAGGGCAGGGTCTTGCTCTAACATGTACAGCAGCAGACTCGTGTAAAAGACTGTTTTGATCCTCGGCAGCTCCCAGACGAGCCCCTCCACATGCTATAGTATATAATGACAACTTCTCCTTTTTTCCTGGAGGAAATGCATTTTCATGCGCGCCGGCCTGCTGCATCCACCAAATTACAGTGGTCAGAATATCTTCAGTTTACGAAACAGAAATAGAAAACAGGGCATCCAGTGTGTGTGTGTGTGTGAGTGTCTGCGTGACTGTGCCATTAAAAAAATGGTGTGAATGAGTCAAGATGAAGCACAAGAGGGGTTTTTTTTCTTCTTTTCTTGTATTATTAATCCAGGGCAGTCGAAGGGAAGAGAACAGAAGTACATTAAAAAAATCACATGGTTTCAAATTGCATAACATCTACTCAGTAGGTTGAGACTAAGGTACTTTTTTGCTTGGTCGCTTTCATTGACAAAAGCTCCACTGAGTGAGCAGGGGGGGGCTCCGCTGGGATTTACTTTTCCCTGGGAGTCACCAGCCTCTCAGCTTTCCTCTGATCTACAACTTTATAAAGCAACGGTTGACTCGCAATCATTGCTGCCCCCAAAATCCCGTAAACACCAACTTTGTAGTTCTTCTCGCCCACAACAAAACAACTCTCGAACTTTACTCCCATGCCACAGCGCAGCTTTTCTTTTTTTCCTTTTTTTTTCTTTCTCCCCCACTAGAGAAATATGACAAGCATGATATAAAGTGGGATGAAATTGATTCTGTGTGGGATGCCATTCCTCTGGTTGCCAGCTGATTATATAAGTGTATAAAACAGCTTTCAGTGGCTGGAACAGGGGCCACTTTAAAGGCATCCCTAATCTCCACAGGGAAGAAAAAACAAGCAGCCTGAACAACCAAAACACAACCAATCAGTCACTCCCGTTTTTAGTTTAACTCAAACGCACCACTGTGCTGCTATACGATATAAAACACATCTTTATGCATTATGTATGTTCTCTTTCGTTCCTTTCTGTTAAATTTAAAGCAGGTTTCCAGCCAGAAAAATGTGTTTTTTGTGCGACCTGAGCCAGCATCGTGTTTGCATTAGCCCCGGATTAGAGGTTGATGTTGTGTTTGAGGACCTTGGAGCTCAGCTCAGCTTTAGCTTGCGCCCGACTCTCTAGTGAAGGAGAGAATGCATGTTTCTGGCTCTACGCAGAGTCCCATGAGTTAATGTGTAGGCCCGAGCCGCCAGGCCTATAATAATCCACCATGGTTTGTTTTCAGCTGTTCTGGCCTGGCAGCTCCTTGTAACCCTCTAAACTCAGTCTATACAAGCAGCTTTTACTTCTGTTTGAACCAACATGAGGGAGAAATAACAACCCTCAACAAGCTGTGTAAGTGTACCTAATAAACTGGTAAGTGAGTGTATGTCTGGGAATAACTAAAAATAAAAAAGTGCTAAATTTAAACACATAAGGCCAAAAATAAAGCTATAAAGGAGGTAGAAACCAATTTGTCTGAATCAAAACCTAACGACCTGACACTTGTGGATTAAAGAAACTGGTAGAAAAGCCCCATACACAACTTTTTGATGAGGACGGGGGAAATATCCTTAAGACCATAAAACAGCAGATTCTGCCACCGCCGACGCTCGGTCTGGCAACG
Organism: Trachurus trachurus; assembly: GCF_905171665.1. Classification (NCBI taxonomy): domain Eukaryota; kingdom Metazoa; phylum Chordata; class Actinopteri; order Carangiformes; family Carangidae; genus Trachurus; species Trachurus trachurus. The sequence continues at coordinate 26,538,856 of NC_139898.1, read as the reverse complement.
CGAGACTGAACAGAGGTGAGGTGGTTGTGTGCATGGAGTTGTTGTCAGCATGCCATCTTCTTTGAGGGGTCTTTCATAACTGGAAGAGGAAGCGAGTTCTGACACGAACACATTCCAGACCACAGCTCCAGATTTACAGCCGCCCGCCGCTGTCACACTCTGCACACTGCACAGGGAGCAAACACCTTCCTGGAGCAACGGCAGGTCACCGCTCCGACTTAATAAGTGAGATTTTAGACGTTTTCGCTGCAGTCGATGGTTCAGAGCTCAGCGTGTCAGCAGTTCTACCAGTCATTACTTTTAAAAGTGAGACTGGGTAATGGCAGATAGATGGCAGAGAGAGAGAAACCAGCTTTGTTTTACGCCGCTGAACTAAGGATGCTTATCAACAGGAACTGAAAATGATTCATCTATTAGTCAGTTATCAGAAAAGGAACTAGTTTGATAATCAGTTGATAAAATGTTTTGTTAAGGCTTGTCAGTCTGGAGGATGTCTTGATTTTACTTGTCTTGTTTAGTGATAAAGTGAAATTTTTGGGAGGTTTAAACACAACAAACTATTTCAAGACTACAAACTGAGCTTAAAGACGTTACGTTGTACAATTTGAAATATTTTCTATAATTTATTTTAGCTCAAGGAAGTCGGTATTTAATTTAGTAAATGCTGTAGAGCTGAATAATATGCACAAAACACCATATAAACGTCACTATGAAGTTGTAGGGCAAATTATTCAACAGGAACTATTCAGATTATAAAGGCAGATATATGATCTGCTTTTGCAATCTCAGTTGTATGGGTTCATTTTCAATTGAAAAATCTAACAATGATGATGTGATATTTGTTGGATCTTGTGCCAAACAAAAAATGGCTCTTAAAACCTTGAGGATGTGATTTGTTGTCTAGGGTGACTCCGTAGCAACCCAACCCACAACAATGATGTGACACATTTGACCAAAGAAGATGACAGCTCCTGCAATTTGGATACAGCACCTGGCTATATTGCAATTGATTATTGATTTTGATTATTAGAGTGTGCAGCCCTGCTGTTTTCTTACATTGTCTAATGTCAGGCAAGTTGTCATTTAATAAAGTAAATAGTAATAGTTTAAGACTGATAACCTGCAGACCTACTAACTCACTGCCTATAACCAGAACGCAGATCCAGAAGCCTGTGTCCTTCTCACTTTATGAAGATGATGTGTGCTCAGTGCACAGAAAACTCACTCCCCTGACTCTGAGGTAACAGATGGCCAGAGCTCACTCACACAAAGTGCAGGAGCGCAAGTCCCTGTGAGAAAATGAAGAGGACACACGGTGGAGAGGGCGGAGAGAGGTGGACGACGACGACGGGGAGGAGGAGGAGGAGCTGCGGGTTTGTCTGAGGTGCTGAAAGGAATGCAAACGTATAAAGAAAACAGCTTATTTCCTGGATGTGCTGGTATGAACCTGTGAGCCTGACAGTAAACCCAATTATATTCATGTCTTAATCTTCGCAGTTGGCCGAGTCGTTTTTGTTTTTTTTCCTCTTAAGACAAAACACTCGATCCACTTTCCCATAGGCTTCTCTTTTATTTCCCCCAAATTCCTTCTCCCTCATAGAAACTCCTCTTTTGATAAGTGCAAAACACACACCAGCTAGTTTTCTCCTCCATACAGACAACACTTTTGTTGTGTATACAGAGTTTCAGCACACACACACTCACCCTCCCTCTCTTTCTCTCCTGCTCAGAGGGAATCTTTTGCTGTGTGCCATACATTCCTGTTGACACTCATTCATATGATAATTAGGATTCTCAGTGTAGATTTTTCTTTTTACACCAGGGCAGAGCGGAGATCGTCCAGGGTTGCATCACATGTCAACACTTGCATCCCACAGAGGCGTCATGGCAGCAGAGCATGCTAATGCTAATATCCTTTCCTCCACAGTATAGGTCAAGCTATTGGCTAGAAAACCCTAATTCCTTTCAGTGTTGCTGCTCTTCCGGTCCTCTGTCCTGTCTCATTGAGTCTGATACTGAAAAAAGAAAGAAAATACAATACAATCTAAAATAAAAGGAACTTGAACTCACAGTTTGCTCCATTTCAGTCCAAATACCTGATAAAAGTAAGATAACTCACTGAAATGCCCTGAAGCTCTTGCAAAAAATGCTGCCACCTGCAAATCAGTCTTTTTAAAGTACAGAAGGAGCTGCTGGTGTTTGGCCCCTGCAGTCTTCATCCTCCAACGCCTTCACATGAGCCATCCATCCCATAAAAAACCATCCTGATATTAACCGCCCGATGGTTCAGGTTTCTCCTCCAGTCACCTGATCCGTCTTTATGAGCTACCATCCTCCATAAATCTGTCAAAGACCCGTCGCAGCAGACAAGACGAATTACTGAACTTCCACCATCAGCCACGTGTATTTAAATGTGAAGGTGGGGGGAGAAAAAACACAACACGGAGGCTCAGTAACAAAGTTTATGGCACAATGCAGAGAGAGACCAAACACCACATCGCTCCGACATGACTTGACAGCAGTCGAGGAGGATTGTGTTACACCTGCAGCCTCGACTCACGACTCACTGCTTTGGATCCACTGAGTAAGCAGAAAATAATATGATCAAGAACGTAGAGCAAGGGGTTCTCTCTCAGCTGTCCTATAAAATAAAGGTGAAAAATGTCCCAAAAAATGTAGAGCAATATTCTGTGAAGCTTGGGTTAAATATGTTTTTTCATTTTCTTCCAGAGTTGAATGAGAAGGATCATGAAACTCTCATTTTGGTGCAGTATTTATGATATTAGCAGCCACTTAGCTTAGCATAAAGACTCCTTTAAACACAGGGAAAGAAGCCAACTTGATGTCTTCACTTCAGCTGCTTTGAAACACTGCAGCTCGGCTTTTGACACATCTGTCTAGTCAGTCTAGTTTATGATTGATCTTATCGTCCAACTCTTTACACGAAAGCACAATACACCTACTTTAAAAGGCAGTTATTACAGACATGCAAAAAGTTATCTCACTCTTAAAGCATCTTCATCCATGCAGGTGGAGGATGACTGTTCTCACACTGCAAAACAAGACAAAGCCGTTTAAAAAGAAAAAGGTAATAAAATAAATGACTATCTGCCTCCAGGGAGTCGGTCGGCCTCCTCTGTTTGTGGTGTCTATAACTCAGTCTCAACTTCTTCAGGCTTGACTGACACTCCTGAGTTCAGGTCTGGCCAAAAACATGACTACAAATCCTGCCTACAATACCTGCTGCCACGCACAAGTACAATGCAACAAAACTATGAATCCAACCAGCTGCAAATACAAACATGCATGCACACAACACAGATGTGCATATGCAAGCTCATATAAAAGAACTGACTCACACTTAGCTATGGTTGATAATTTGCATTTTTTTTTTTTTTTAACAAACCATTTAAAGGACAAGCCAAAACAGAAAAAAAATTAGTTCCTGTCTAAATAAGCCGATAATTTGCCCTATGACTTCATAGTCAAGTTTAATTTCTAAGTAATACTCCAGGGGGCAAGAGCTAGCTTATTTTTAGACAGGCAGGAATACACAAATATTTGCATAAAGTAAGAGTAGACGCATAAACTCAATGAAGAGTTTCAAGCCAAGACAAGCAATTCACTGGATCTTTTGAGAGCTTTTGGCATTTCTTCTTCTTCCTTTTTTTTTTTTTTTTTTAAATGGCTCTTTGTGAGGCACTGAGAGGCCCACAGGGGCAAGATAAGCCCAGTCCTGACCTTAATAAATACTTAATCGCCCTTCATTTTGTTCATTCATGGTGAGGAATTAAGTGACACAACGCAAACAAGTTAAACAACAGGAATGGCATCCTAAATATTCAATCGGGAGTCTCTTTAAAATGCAAGTTACCATGGAGTTGTCCTGAGCAAATGACTGGGGAGGAAGGCGACATGACAGCCCAGCCCACCCCTCACCCCTCACCCCCACCCCCTTTAGCCCACACTCCCTCTCAACACTCAAACACACAAAACACACACACACACATAGAGAATAACTGCAGTGGCTTCTCTCCTGCTTTGGATTCCTCTGGCCACAGCTGTGGAAAAGTTCAGTGGGGACAGAGAGCAAGAGAGGGGAAAGCTGAGCATAATGGGGGGAAAATAAGAATCAAGAGTGGGGGGGGAAGAGCCCTTGGAAACTAATATCACAAAAAGTCCTGTCTTTACTTTAACCGAAGCACGGCAGAGGGGAAAGAGCTGGAGGTGTAGAGGTCGGTGCTGCCTGTGCTGCCTGCATGTGCCAGCGGCGGCTGGAAGTCAAACACAGAGAGGCCCTTCCACTCAGCGGGCCTCGGAGATCACACTCTATTTCTAGCAGCTGACAGTCAACAACATCCTGCGCACATGGCAGGTCATCTATTTACTCTGGAAAACACCGTCAGGACAACACACACACGGCCACACATGCAAAAAAAACATCCAAACGCAGACAGGAAAGCGAGTGGCAAAATAGAAAGGGACGGTAGTTTTTGTTTTTTGATCCATACAAAGCGAGTGCACTGCCACAAATGTCAATACACAGTTTTCCACACACGCAGTTTCCGAATCCTGTGATTAAACTGGCCGACTGCCTTGTTCGAAGTCAGGTCAGGACAGCGTGATGAAACTCTGCTGCTTGCTACGACGACTAGAGATGCAGTAAGTAAAAATGTTTTCATCATCACTGCTGGGTCGCTCGGCTCGCTGCATTAAAAAACTGAAATCACAGAGTCTGAGGTCAAGATGAAAGTGTCAGTCTGAACTTTTCAGGCAAACATGAAAGAAAAATACTTAACATGCAAATTTTAAAAACTAGGCTACAACTTCAGCGCAAAGTGGGCCAACGCCATGTGCTGAGGAAGACTAAATGATGTGATTGAAAGCTCCAGAGCAGCTACTAAACAGACACTATGATGCAACTCATTAATGCCAAACACTGGAGATGTGTAGTGCAAAAACACATCCCTTACATTACATGTCTTGTGCAACATGTAAACCCATAGTTATCGATACCCAGTTGCACTTTTTAATTCTCATTTTCAATGCTCCTATTCACGAACTGCTGCTTTAGACTTTCTATTGTCTTATTTTTCTCATGAACCTCATGTTTCGACCTGACAATAAACCTTCTTGTCTTAAGTTCAAATGTTTGACCAAGTGAGTAAATGTAGTTTAGAGCTGGATTGATGACACTTGAATGGTTTCATGATACAGATGTTTTCACCATCACAAACAGAACATGAATAAAGACCAGACAAGAAAATCATTTGACATTTTGAACACAATCAAACATGATAAACTGTACACACACACAGACACACACACATATAGAGACAGACAAACCCCACCACCACCACCAACACCAGAAGGGGAGTGAGTTAGTTGTTACTGGTCTACTCTGTGAGTGATCCCACCTACGGATTGATGCGCTATGGATTCAGTGTTAAAACAAAAAAAATGCACCTAAATTAGTGTGAAGGACAGAACCCGCCACCGGTTATTATTAGAGTCTTAAAAAAAAAGGGGAAAGCAAAGAGATCTGAGGTGTCTCGTCCCCTTTGCTTTTCATCCAGAAGAGATGGAGGAGTGCAGGGTGGACCACCACCAGACGGAGTTTACTATGAGTGGAGGAGGATGACAATAATCAGACGGGAGGAAGGAGGGTGAGAGGTCTTTGATTTTTTTTTTTTTTTTTTTTTACAGGATCCACGGGAGCTGAGGCCACTCCGTGTAGCCTTCCTACCTGGCTGCTGCTGTTGCTGATGCTGCTGCTGCTGTTGCCGTGGTGACTTGACTGTAGGTGATTTTGCCTTGGTGGGTTTAACTCCTCGGCTGGACGCCTGGACCCCCTGTTTAGACCCTCCGGGGTTAACGGGGGCACAGGGCTGTCTGTCTTGGTTTTGGCCGCCACCGCGGGGCAAAGACGAGCCCTCGATGCGCTGCTTCATCTCTGAGGACAGCAGGCGGCCTTTGTGCATCCACTCCTGCATCTTGTTAACAGTGACACCGTGGCCCTTGTTGACAGAGTTGCCCCCCTGAGCTCGGGCCCCCGTCGCCTCCTGCTTGCCGTCCTGCCCCTGGTGGTGCGACGGAGCCTCGGCGTTGCTGTCTGAAGACCCCGTGAGGCTGTTGACCGAGCCGCTGCTCTCCTCACCGCCTGCATCTTGGAGCTGCTCATCACTGCTGACGATGATGATGCCCTCTCCTCTGACTTCAGCAGCTCCTTCGGCCTGTTTTGCATCTTTATCGTGACAGATTTGTGGACTCTGTGACTCTCCAGGGAGCTGGACACAGACTGACATCCCGTGTGGATACCTGATAGCTCCATCACTAGCAGAGCGCACTAATGTGGGCCTTATCTTGGTCTCTGACAGGTTCACCATGCTCTTACTGTTCAGCCTGCCTTTCAGCCCTAACTCTGAGTTGCCACTTAGGCAGAGCAGGACTGAGTCTGTGTCAGACACCTGCTGAGGGCTGTGGTCTCCTCCTGAGGACCACGAGTCGCTGTCCATGTTTTTGGCAGACAAGCGTGAGCACAGGCTGTCTCTGGAGTGGCTGCTGCAGGAGGAGGCGGCCTGCTGCTCGGTTAGACCACTACTAATCTGCTGCACATCCTGGTTGATATCATTCATAGCGTTGATGAGAAGGTAATAAGCTTCTTTCAGCTGGTTCCTAAGCCTGTCTGTTTCCTGAGCGCTGTTACAGTCATCCAGCTGTCCTCTGTCCTGACCTGTCTGTGGCACCTCGGTGTGACCAGCCTCTGCCCTGTCACCATCTGATTTCACTCTAATAGTTTCATAAAAAGGCAGAATCTCATTGTCATAATAATCCTCATCCTCGCTGTCTAAGGGGTAAGTGAGTGGGCCCTCTGTGGCGCACAGGGATGCCATGTTAATGTCGCATATCTCTAACTCCGTGGGGAAAAAGGTCGGGCTCTGCAGACCGCCCGCAGACCCTCTAATGACCGCTGCAAACTCTGGCTCGTAGCTCTCGATGTTTCGGATTAAAATGTGCTCTTCCGTGTTTCTCGACGCGCAGTTTGGATGCACGAGCGCAGCGCAATCTGGAGAGTTTGTCTCCAAACCTGGTGGGTTGTTGTCAAAACTCCAGTTGGCGTTGTTGTGTTCATGCTCAGCCACTACGGCCGCTGCCATGTGCTGGGACTGGGACTGTCCTGCGTCTCTGGGCTCTGTCCCCTCACTCTCAGCGGTGGTCGACCGGCCCTCTGGAGGTTTGCTGTGAGCTTCTACTCGTGCACGGTAGTACAATACGCGATTTGAATTGTCCCCAAACCCGATTGAATCCCCGACGCTGCACTGCCGCGGCACCGACACGAAGTGTTTTCTCTGGACATGTGGTCCGGAGACTCCCGCCGGTACCGCGACCGTGCCGTGCTGCCTCCCGTCTCCCTCCCTGCACGCAAGCCCCACAAGCCGCCCGCCTCTTTGAAGTGAGACCCCCAGGAGCTCCTCATTAACCCGACCCCTGCCCCCGCTGCTCCGCTCCTGGGGGCGCGCGCCGGCCAACTCCGCCGCGAGCCTCTCCGGGACTATTATAACCCCCCCGGTCTGCACCATCGCCCCGTCAACACAATTCTCGTACGTACTCATTCTCTCTGACGTGCAATCCAGCCCCGCGAGCAACACTAGCGGACGAGCCTCGTCCGAGTCTCGCTGCTGCGTCTGCAAAACTTTTTCTTTACCTTCTCGGCCCCCATTCGCCGCAGCCGCAGCGGCAGCAGCAGCGGAGCCGTATCCACCGACGACCGTCGCTCCTTTCTTGGATTTCTTCCCCCGGAGTTTCGCTAGTAAAGTCCTCCGCAGAGGATCAGCCATTCCTTTCCTTTTGCCCCCAGTTTATTCCTCCCCCCGGGTTCTTTCAGCACGCTGGCTCCAGAAGGGAAGAAGGACCGAGTGGGTTCTCCTCGCTCGCCGCGGTCAAAGCTCGCCGGGCGGACGGGCTCCTCTCCATTCTCCGCTGTCACCTCCGCTCTGTCGCCTCACGCACTCCTGGATCCCTGCGCTCAACTGCACCACCTCTCTCTCCCTCTCTCTCTCTCGGCTCCACACACACACACTTTACCTCCCTCCCTCCCTCTCTCGCTCCCTCTCTCGCTCCCTTTCTCCTTCTCCCTCTTCTCTCTAGCGCCTCTCCTCACCCTCTCCTCATGTTTGCAGCAGCAGCTCAGATATTTGGCATTTTTTTCCAGGCTCAAAGTTCAAGAACCTTTGCACATAAATTAATATACTTTAAAATAACTTGGCTCTGCACTAGCCGTGACTGTTTCTCACTGTACAAATAAAGACAGTTTAGGAATGAAAGTGAGCATCAAAACAGGTCCATATACAGGTCTATAGGCTTTATTAACTTTACAGTAATACAGATCTCACAATTAAAGTTTAGTACAAGAACCTTATGTCTATTTTCAATCTGCAGTAAATGACTTTTTGGAGAATAAGAAAGGGAAGTTGCATCTGCCTAATTAACTAAAGACCTGTTGATTTACTCAAATTGCTTGTTTTGTGTCCAAACTGTCCAAAAAATATGATAAATACAGGAACCAGAGCATTTCTGCTTAATGCATCGTAAAATAAAAACAGTTGCTATATTTTGTGTATCAACTAACTGACCCATAACAACAGGGACTGTCAAGTTTTGATGAACTCTACAACCTTTTTATCAAACCATTGCCCGTGTAGTTTCACTTTAATGATGCCATAAAGTGGTGGAAGAGAGATTTTTCCAGAGAGCCATCATGACGCCATAATAACAGCTGGAAAACAGTCCTAATATCCTGCTGGGAAATAATAATCAGCAGCTACAACCTGGTAACCAAACAACAAGTAAATTGATTGACAATTAACAAATTAATTAGCCCAGAAGCTCCAAATAAAGTCTCACTGCATCACATCATTATGAACAACAAGCACAAAGTAATATAAAGTTATTATGTGACAAATGTTGTTCAATTGTATAAAAACACATGAGGTGGTAAAACAGTGAGCACAATAAAATGTCATTAAAGTCTATCTATTGCATCTTATTTCAAACGAAGACAATGACAGCAGACAGTTCAGAGCTGAAGTTTATTATTTGATTGCTTAAGCAGAAATAAAAAAAAATCAGACAACTTCCTTCCTTGTCAGGATCCATTTTATGACTTCAGCTGATCAATTCAAAGTTAAAACCAGGGGCAGATTCACCGATAATTAGTTGTAGCCATCAGTAGAGGAAGCATTGAGTTATTTTACATATTAAGTTTACTGCAACAGATGTGTCATTGTAAAGCAGAAGAGCATGCTCCCTCTGTAATTCAGCCAAAACATAAACACACTCATTATTAAAAAAGACTGGTACATGAGTCATATTTATTATATATACAGTGAAACATTAATCACACTGTCACTGAGGTGGAGTCTTAACTACTTTATTGACATTTAGTTGGCTCTGTCTGCAACAATGCACCACGGAGGATGATCATATATTTTCAGGTGAAGCTGATGAGTCAAAGGTTTAATATTTCCCCACAGGGTGATGTATTAGGTGGCATGACGTGGGAATACGTCAGTACAAATTGTGTAATATGTATATTATGAAATTATACCCCTGGATCGGAGTGTTAGCTTTGCTCTGGGTGACAGTTTGTGAGACTCCAGCTCCTCCTCCTCCTCCTCCATTGAAATTCAACACATATTTGTCCCTGAAATGTGAATTAAATTCAGTCGGGGTGCAGTGGTGAGAGCCGGGGACTTCAAATTACCACCTTCACTGGTAGCTGTGAAGGCATTTCAGCAAACAGTGGGGAAAAACAGCTCCCGTCTCAGGGGGAAAGGGGGGGGGAAATGTGCTTGACCCTCTGCAGAGAGAAAAGAAAAGTGTTGGTCTCAGCAAGAAGCAATAATGAGAATGGCGATAACCTCACAGCCACTGAGTCATCTGTTACCTTTTTTAACAAATGAGCTGGATTGTGTGTGCATGTGTGTGTCAGGGTGGGGGAAATCTGTCTTCTTTCCATAAAGCTACATCTTCATTACAGCACACACATGAAGGCTTTCCCTTTTTTTTTAATCCTTCAACTTAAAAGCACAGACTGCTACATGATGGATCACTGCCGATTATTGGACTGACACTTTTATCTGAAGTGTATCTTGAGTAATCCTCTTCTCATTGACCTTGCATCTAACCTCCTGGTCGGCCGCTGGCGGCGGCAGCAGCAGCAGCAACGACCCACAGCCGGCGGCTTTAAGAGCAGCCGAGACAGCGGAGAAAGGAATGAAACATACTTCACTTGAACCTTAAGCCATTTGTTTGCTGTTACCTCCACTAGGAATGTGCAAGAGAGGATGAGCTGCTGAAAAGCTGCAGTGGGTGTACGAGTGCTCATGCGCTCTGTAGACCTCCCTCTTTAAAACACACACACACACACTGAATCTGAGTCTGAATCCATTATAACACTCCTGGCATAACTGTGGCTCTGTTTTCTAAGGTACAATGTCTACCCATGATTGAGGGCATTTATTGTCAGAGCCATTCAACAACAGGGCCCCAACGTGCCACATTAACCCCCCCACTCCTTCACACACACACACACACACACACACACACACACACACACACAGACATACACACACACCACCACTGCCTCCACTCCCCTCAGTAAAACATGATAAGCATCTGTTATTGCTCTGCAGGAGCCATGTAGGCCCTGACGCCTCAGCCTGCCTCCGCGACGGACTGACTAGACCCTGTCTGGGCAGTTATTTACAGGTCAAAACCTGCAGGCTGCGTGGTGCGTGTGTGTTTGTGTGCGAGAAAGAGAGAAAAAGGGAGAGCGAAGGCAGTGGGTGGATGGGTATGTGAGGTGGGGGCATGGGGGTGTTGGGGGGAGAAGACATAAGATGCATCAGGAGGGACGTAAAACTTAGCATACGACCAACTTCATTTTGAAAAACAACATAAATTAGTGCATTTTTCACACTGGAAACGTTGTGCGAGGTCTTGTCTTGTGATATCACATGATACTTGAGGTTGTGCACTGGTGCATATGATGGCCTGTATGCACGGAAGTGGAATGTAACTCTCTTTAGCTCGCCATTACCTTAATTATACTTAAACACAATAATAGGCTTGCTTTATATTCAGTTTATGTCTGAGGCAAACACCACTCACTTTGACTTAACTTGTATTGAACAGATATTGATACTTTTACTCAAAAAAGTTCCTCCTCAGCTTCACAGTAACATTATTGGGAGCTATGGGTCTGAACAGAAATACATAATATTCCTCGGAGCAGAACTGAAATGTATAACCATCAGATGGTTAAAACCCTGAATAAGTTTATATATGTATGTTTGCATAAAGACTATACAATTGTGGAAGGAAATGTAAAGTAATTGTATGATAATGTAAAGTACATTGTACCATTGTTGATCAAACTTAATAAAATTAAGTTAAAAAGGAGAAAAACTTCCTATAATAACTTGGGAATCATTACCAGTACATACATCAGCTAAAGTCCCTCTGTCTGGATCAAATGTAACATCAAAATATTAAGATAATAATGCAATTTAGTGAATTTTTTATTTAGTTCTTACAATAAACCCACATTTTTTTAATAATGCAGGATGTTTGACTTTTGATTAATGAATGAACTGAGAAATACATCCGATACGTTGACAAAGATTTAAACAAATAACAAAATAAGCACTTGTCACGAGTTGCTGAGTCAATGAGGAAGTTTCTCCTCTTCTTTTTTCCTCCTCTCTTTTTCTCTTTTTTCTTCCTCCACCACTCACTTGTGCCCTTTTGTCATCACAGTGGCAGAACATCTGCTTAGCTGGCCCCCATTCAGATGACCTGGCCAGAGAGTAGGAGGAAGAAAACTGTGTGCGTGTGTTGTGATGTGGGGCTCTGCAGCTGTTGGGGCTCTCCTCCTGATGGCTGCCCATTGTTCCCTCTCTCTGTGTCTGTGGCTCTCTCTCTCTGGGTCGCAGCCGGTTTATGGGCCTTCCCTTTTTTTTTTTTTTTTTCTCCAGCGCACACCACAACTAAATTTATGTCGTTGGACACAAGCCTTTCACAGGGTATAAATTAGGCTGGATGATCCCTGTCAGAGCAGCACTGCCAAGAGCCTCCAGCTTTACGTTCCAGAGTTGCATTATTGTCATAGCCATTCGCTCATATTTTACTACTAAGCAAAAAAAAGGAGTTCTTTTTTTGCTGAGCTGCATTTAAATCCACAGTAAGTTGTGGATATGAAACAATATATCCTTATAATATGTCCCTAGTTTTTTAGGACACTATAACACGTGTTATTTTTATGTCTTTTCTCTTTTAATCAAATAAAATCTTTAGTTTCAAGTCCTTTGATTTTGATGACAAAATGATTATTATGATATTATCTTTACATTTGATCAACTAGACATTGAGTTTTATCACCAGTTAATCCACATTAATGTGTAAACAACATTTAAATAGTTAATTAGACACTAAAACTTTAGTCTGGGTTAACTTAAGATGGATGGTTATAAAGGAAGCGTAATTAAAAGAGTAATTATTCATTTTGCTGGAAACTCCTTAAAGTCTCTGGTCAGGAAACAAGTCTGGTGCACAATAAGATGACATTGAATATATTGATTAATGTCCCACAACAACAGAGCTTATCATAAAACATTTCCATTAATGAGCCCTAAAGTTGCTGATAAGCAGGTGTTACAACCAGACTGTTACAACCTTTGCACAGCGTTGCTTCCAGTCTTTATGCTAAAATAAGCCAAGCTAAGCTAAGCAGCTGCTGCCTGTGGGATATTTGACATAAGTTATTGCAGAGTTTTTCTGTATCTGTGTGGTTAAGGAACGGCCACTTAACAGAAACAACCTCCATGTAATTTCCTGACTATTATAAAAGGTCAATATCAGTGAGCTGATTGGTGTGAACACTAAGTATTTGGTGTTTGAGTTGGTGCAAGCAAACATCTCCTCTCCTCCGGAACGCAGATAAGCTCTTATCTCATTAGATATAAACCTGAGCGAGTGAGCGAGCTGGGGTACTACTAACCTAAATATCCTGTTTGCTCTTGTTGGCTGAACATTTGTGACCGCTGTGTAAAGATACATAGTGAAAATTAAAATGAGGCCTCACAGCTGGAGCTGGAGTAAGTGTGACACAATGACTCATAGACGCTAAATTAGAGAAAATGACATTCATCCATCCTGTATGATGCTGCTCCACTTCTACTTTGAGTTACCAGTAGGACGCTTTAACCTATGAGATGTTGTTCTCAGAAGAAAAAGAAAGCAAAACACTGTGTAATTAAAGATTTCAGGAACGATGCCATGAAGAGCAAAGATCGCACCATCCTCGTGACCATGATCAGAGAAATATGATCGACTCAAACAGAAACTGAATCCTGTGCTTCAATTATCATTTTCCTTATCTGTCATCGCCTCTTGTTACAGAAATATAAATATAATAAAAATAATAAAGTTTAATGAGTTTAATATACTGTTGATGTTGGTCATTGAACATTTCAAGAGTTTTCACATTTTGGCAAATTGGCCCATTGCCCTAATCCCTATAGTTTTAGGAGTAGGTTTGTCGGTGCAAGCTGTTTTTAGAACGGCGGAGCAGAGCCGTGAGCTGCTCAGAGCTGCACTACGGAGGCTCATGGGATTTCTTGGTTTCCCTCATCAAACTCATCAAATACACAATCCAACAACTACAAAACGCAACTACTACAAAACGTTTTTCGGCAAGCAGTCTCTGCATTTGCCTCGAAAACGACTCTGTCTCGTAACGTTCTGTTATTATCTCATAGCGTGGTGAATGTGCAGGTCACAACTTGTCCACCAGAGCGTTTTGGAGTTGTTGGATTGTGTATTTGATGAGTTTGATGAAGGAAACCAAGAAATCCCATTAGCCTCCGTAGCGTAGCTCTGAGCAGCTCGCGGCTCTGCTCCGCCGTTCTAAAAATAGCTTGCACTGACAATTAAAGGTAACGAACCTACTGCTATGACTATAGGGATTATGGCAATGGGCCAGTTTGCCAAAATGTTGAACTATCCCTTTATGATATAGGATAAAATAGCCAGATATAATCTCTGGAGCTCAGGGTGACGTCTTTAAAGGTGATGTCTTCAGATCATGTAAAACCATGTATAGTCACACAAACTGACTTTAGTGTCAGAGCAACAAGATGTTTAATTTTTTGAAAACTAAAAAACACATTAAATCTCCATGTGGTTGAAGCTGCAAACATGAAAGTGTTGCCTGAAGAACAACTTTGATTTTGATCAATCAGAAAAATCACTCGTGTTACACTGACAAAGTGTGTGTGTGTTGAAATACACTAAGTGTGTGTGTGTGTGTGTGTGTGTGTGTGTAGTGTGTTGACTTATACAACTTGCTGCACCCACTTAAACCTGATTGGACAAAGCACAGGACGAGGGTCAAGATAACAGAATTCACACAGATTGTTATCTCCTCCTCCATTACTGACCGGCAGCCAGGTTACCTGCTGCTGACCACCGCCACCGGCTGATTTAGAGACACACACACACAGAGACAGACACACACACACCGTCTCTCTGTCTCGCTGTGTCTCCCCCATGTCCTTATCAACAGACAACCCCTGACATGTTTATCATGGCGGGAGGTCAGACTGTTTGTCTCTAGCTACTGTTCTCCATCATCTCTCTGCTGCTGAGGAACGTTCATCATGTGATCAGGCTGAAATCGTTTCAGCTTTACAACTTCATCCTCTTGAAACTAAATGTCACTGTGTTGCTTTTACTACACATCACTTCAACCTCAAGAGGTTTCAGCAACTTCTCGCTCTCCCGTCGAGCAGTTAAACGTTTCATTCAGAGTATTTTCTCAGACTATACATGGTTTTCTTCAGACAGCGACAAGATCTGACCTTCCGTCCTGCTGGCATTTTTGTGGTTAAAAGCCATTAAATATAATCATCTTATATAACATGCCTACGAGAACTAGATTCCCTCAGTGCAGGCAGAAATACAAATATGGAAAATAGATTAGTACTTGCCAGAAAAATGCAAAAAAAAGATGCTGTCAGAGATTAGATGTTTTCGATATAAACAGATAGGCCGATGAGAATTTTGAAACATTTCAATACAAACTGTGATTGAAAGGTTTTTTTAAAGCCTGTGTTTAGTTGAATTGTTGATTGTTGCTATGATCGTAACTGCTGCTCATTTCTAAGTATCTGATGAAACCTTACAGATGTTCTCGGGTGGTGCAATACGGAGGAAAGACTGGAACACGTCGATTTCAAACAAGGGGGGAAATTATGGAAATATTCGGCTGCAATCATTGGTCAGCACCACAATGTTACTGTAAATTACAATATTATGTTACTGTCTGACCATCATGTGGAAAATTCCACCCCACGCTCAATCTGAAACGCAGGGAGAAGAAACCTGAGGTTTTATGAAGCATGGCTCGCTTTGAGCTTGTGAGGTAACTTTGATCTTTTTAGTCTTTTTTCTACAACGTGATGATGTAGATGATCTGAAACTCTCCAGGTTAATCAGGATGTGTTTGTCTCCAGCTCCACAGAGGATTTTCTCCTCTGCTGAACATCTGTTTCACACCATCGACCAGGTCGTTGGTGTGAAAAGCAACTGTTTGCCTCTAGAAAACATCGAGGGATGAGTGAAGATTCTAGAGAAAGTCAACAAGTTGGTGACTGTGCCGACATGAAACCAGCATCTTAAACTGATGCAGAGTGTGTGAAACAAAACCAGTTCTTGTCCTGTCAGTCTGTGGGTCGATACGGCTTGGTTCCTCCTGAAACATCTGCAGGAAGTGCTTTGAAATTTCATATAGACATCTATGGTTGGTGATCCCCTGACTTGATAAGATGAGGTTGACATTTCTGGTTTCGAAGGGCATATCTTGACAATATTTGGACGGATCGTTGTGACCTTATCCGAGGACCCTAAAGGATAAATTCTACCGATGTTGGAGGTTATCTGACTTTCTCATCTAGCAGTTCAGAGAAGGTTACGAGAAAACACTCCCAAAACATTCCCATCGGCCGAAGCTGCACTGAGCGTTAAGTGCTAAATGACAGGCTAATTTTAACATGATGAAACGGGTAAATATTCATCCACATGTTTTTGCGCTTTAACTGCGAGCATGTTAGCATAAGCATTTAGCTGAGAGCGCTACACCAACCCGGGTGTGTCTTCACGCTGCACAGAG
The DNA here is from genome assembly GCF_905171665.1 of Trachurus trachurus. NCBI lineage: Eukaryota > Metazoa > Chordata > Actinopteri > Carangiformes > Carangidae > Trachurus > Trachurus trachurus. The sequence goes on along the minus strand of NC_139898.1, from coordinate 26,522,625 downwards.
CAGCTTGTGAGGCTGTAAATCTTGTTATATTAGAGAAAAAAGCAGCAGAGAAGAGGACAGGTATATTCTTCTTATTCTTCTTGTTGTGCAGCGCCTCTAACACAACAGCCAGAGCTAAATTTACATACAAGCTGCGACATTGTGCTGACTGTGTGAAAATGTCTTCAGTCAGATCGCAGCAGCTGTAGACAGCCAGCTCAGTATAGACATCCCTGAATACTCAATGGCCATTATGGGGTCTTGACCTTCCAGTAAATGTGTCACAGTGATAAACGGTTAGTGGGACTGAGTTATTGGCCCATTCTTTCAATTCACTTAATAATAAATCACAGTTGTTTAAAATCACAATATCTAAAGCTTATAAAATGTTATTAAGAGAAAAAAATATATATAATGAAGCAGAGCAGAGTAAAAACCCATGATATAGATCAGGGTTAGATAAGGTTAGTCATGCGTGATGATAAAAATGTTTTCCTCCAGTAACATGATTTCAGTAATTCATGCAGGAAAGCAGTTAACAGTGCAAACCACAAAAAAAAAAAAAAAAAAAAAAGAATTCAAGTTTTACACATTTCTCAGAAAAAAAACACCTTGCAAAACACAAATTTTCCAGGAAAGGTGCAGCAACACGACTGACAAGGAGATGAGTAATTCATAAACACATAACAATGTGACCCCACCAGCCGTTGCTCATACACGACCCAGTACGGAGAGAGAGAGGGGTTATTTGTTCGTAAACATGGGTGATAAAATCAGTCTGCTGCTGCTGCTGCTGATGTTGTGCAGGACAGGTACGCATTTCAGACAAGGCCAGGCACATACCTGGAGGCTGGAATTTTATCAGAAGCATATTTACCACTATTTCATGTCAAACCCACGATGACAGATAGGCCAGGAATTCCTCTGATCACTAAACAGCAACAAAGTGCATTTCTTTCTTTCTTTCTTCTCTAATGTTTGAAAAACCATTATATATGCTCCAATAGACAGAGAAATTGAACAAACGAATTTGGGAATATACAGTCTAATGATTTTAAATAGCTGTAAGATTTGGTTTCACTGTGGGTGTTTGGCCTCGTCATGTGAAACAAACACCTTAAATAAGAATTTGCCGTAAATGAGTGACAGTAACGACTTCCCCCAGTAAAATATCTTTTATTGCCTGTGTGGTTTATGATGAACAATCTCACTGAAAACAAAACTATAAAACTCTCCATATTCAACCAAATGAGACGTAAAACAGTACAATGTTGGAATAAATCTTCTTTTCTTTTTTTAATAGTACTAAATATACAGGAAATTGACGTTTGTTTGTTTCAGAACACACGTAAAAGTGTGTTAATACAAGGTACATGAGACCGAATAAACAGTCTGTATGCATCAAGTATCTCAAGAGAACTGAGATGACACAAACTCCCAAATCGAAGATCAGCACTCCCTTCATCCGATCACACATACACAAACCCTGGTTGGGATTTGAGAGGCCTAACATTTACACAGAGACTTCACCATAAACACGAAGGGAGTTGCAACTACTGTGGCTTAAGGGCGCCATCTAGTGCCCGTAAGTAGGAAGAACAAGCACTTGTTTTCTATTTGTTCATATAGTAACAGCCCTATTTTCACTTGACATGTGACAGCAGGATGAACAGAGGTGTACAACAGAGAGCAGTGAGCTGGACCACACACACACACACACACACATACACACACATCATCGCCTTCATTTTGATCTTAAACAGAAACAAATAAAACTTCATTGCTACCCTATGCACAATAATATCACACTATCAAAATCTGCTCATGTTCTCAAAACCACTTCTGTGATAGTTCCTGCTACAGGCGGTATATCTCCAGGATCACACACACACACACACACATACAGACTCACAAAACAGCAGCCACACGTCATTGGTTGTTAAAAGTAAACTAGATTATAGCCAAGTGCCAATTAGCTGCTTTGGTTTTAAGGATCCTGATAATCACACGTGTGTCCACTGTCGCGGCTCACTGGGACATTTATAAAAGCTCCAGTGTCATAGTTAATGTTATCGATAAGAACTGTGTTTTTCCTACTGTCACAAGTCATCATTGTTGCGAAAAGGGACCCATTTTAAAACATTATTTACAGTCGTTTTAAATCACATTTGTAACGGAAAGTCACTGTATTAACACAAGCACAGCTGTGAATAGATATTTAGGATGATACAAGACAACGAAATCACAAACACAGAGCATAAAAACCAAACCGGCCAAAGGAAAGAAAAGGAAAAAATAAGCCAAATGACTACACTTCGTATTTAATGTGTAACAGCAGCGTAGTTAAACCCTCATTTATAGGGGATATGGGTGTTTAAGCCAATTTAATGTCCTATTTCACACAGTTGTTGAAACTGCAAATGGAGGTGATGATGGTTACCAGATCTGTCAGTTTTTAAACATAAGTGTCATCAATGTGTTTAGTAATATTCATTACCACCACATCTCTATGGAATTAATATGATGAATGAAGATTATAAAGAATTTATGGCCAAAACTCTGGAAATTACAAGCCAGGCTGTAAAAAACAACTGAAATGTCCTTTAACATGGGGGAATTGGCCGACAAGGATTTTCCACAATCTATGATCTTAGGTTATAATTTGTGCATTGAAACTGTCATACACTCTTGGTTTTAACACCCAATTGATATAAAGCTCGTCTTTCAATCATGTTGACAGTCATTTGCAAACAGGACATACACTACAATACACTACAATATTGCAAATACGGTATGTCAACATATAGGTAAAATGGTTGTGTATCTTTGTAGCAAACCATCTACTGTACTTGACCACTGTGCCAACCAGCTGAAATAAAAGTATTTAAATTAAACACTGATGCCTCGATGCAGGAAGCTCAGACCTCAGTCTACATTCTGCCTGAGGATCCTTTTCTCTTCTTCGACGAAGTTCTTGTCAGAAGTGGCTTGTCCCAAATCCCTCTTCCTCTTCTCCTTCTGCTGGAAGGTCTCCACGCGGCGTTTCTTGGCAGACAGGCCGTCTTTGTCTGCGTCCTCATCTGATCATCAGAGGGGTTGTAGAAGAGGATTTTGTGGTGGGGGGGAATGGGAGCGGGAGGAGGAGGAGGATTGGGGAAAATACCGATTTTTTAAATAACTCGACAGCGCACTCAGACATAACAAGAGACCACAGCTCAGCAGAAAGTAGAATAAAACGCAAGGTTTGATATTTTATCTTGTGTGCAACCTTGTGGCTCCCAACATCCATTTTTTCCCACCAAGTTGAGTGGAGTTTTGTTGGGTATAATAATCTATATCTTATATTATTTTTAATCCCATTGTTGGTTCTTAATCCTTGTGATATTCTTACATATTTTTGTAAAGGATTTAGGGTTGTGCAATAGTTTTATTTATTTATCTATTGGTGCTGGATATTGTCTCATGCTTCAGGATGCCATGACATAGTATGGCTATTGTTATTTATTGTTTGCCATGTGTCTGTACTGTGATGCAGTTTTGTTTTGTACTGCGTTTTTTGTATGGTGACGCAGTCCCCTGGGAACAATAAATTACATCTTATCTTATCGTTTTCCTGGGGTTTATTCCAGTGAGTCTGCTACCTCTCCAAAACCACACACAAACTTTTTTGATGCTGGTTTTTGACAAGTTTCTTTAGTGTGTCTTTAATGAGACACATACTAATGGTGACAATAAAAATGAGACAATAAACCAGGTCAAATAGGTGCACGACCTGGCACAGCGCTATAGCCAGCACTTTAAACATGCTAAAGAGTAAGCTGGCATAGTATTGTATATTAAAACACCTGGTCATTTCATCGATTACATTTATCAATACTGATCAGGGAGTGAAGTATATGGACTGACCTGATTCTGACTCTTGCTCCTCGTTCGGCAGGAACCGGGCCTTGCCGGTGAAAGCCTGTGGCGCGTCCTCGCCGTTGTCCTCGTACACATTGGACCATTTAATAGCCATGTCCATGCCTGGAGGTGGTCCCTTCTTCTGCACTGGCTCTGCAGTGTAGCTCTCCGGAGGCGGCACGGCGTTCGTCTTCCATGGCTTAAACTCTCTGGCGGGCTTCAGGTGACGGGAGAAAAATATAATTAAGAAAACTGATATAAAAAACATTTCGTGCAACATTGTATCTGCGTCCATGTAGCATACAGTGGGGAAATAAGTATTTGATCTCCTGCGGATTTTTTAAGTAAGGTCACCCTTATTTCTATTTTAACCCTATTCTACCTGTTTAGAGTTTCTGGATCATATTGATTTTTGGCTTCTATCTCTGTCTTATGTAGAATTTGTATGATTCTGTTTTGGTGTTTTAAGATGAATCTGCTGCTTGCTTATTGTGTTATTTTATACTCTTGCCATTATGTTGCTCTTCCTCCTCCTGATGGGTCGTGGTTCGCGCCTTGCATGGCAGCTTCCGCCATCAGTGTGTGAATGTGTGTGTGAATGGGTGAATGTGATGTACTGTAAAGCGCTTTGGGTATCGTTCAGGTATAGTAAAGCGCTATATAAATACAGACAATTTACCATTTACCATGTACCATGTTATACCTGTTGGACACCTTACCTTTTATTGAAAGTGACTGATGTGTGCAGTTTACACATACATGCACCGTGAAATACTATGACCGATGCAATTACTATAGGGGCAAGATGCAATAATTCAGGAAGTGCAATTCTTGTGAAATAGTAGCACTAGTTCCCTGTTTATTGTGTATTTGTTGTGAGTATGTGTTGAATAACTGTTGACTGCAGCTGAGTGAGGCACTAAAGACAAATTTCTCTCCAGGGACAATAAAGTTTATTTTGAGTTTTGATTTTGGTCACAAGTTCTGCCTACAAGATGATGCTGATAGTGCTGTTCTGCAAGACATTGCTTGAGTCTATAGAAAATAATATAATATAGCCTACTTGGGATTAAGACTGTTGCCTGGACAACAGAGGCAATATTAAGTGATTCCTGGAAGCAAGACTGTTTTATATTTTATTTTTAAGTCAAATTAAAAGCTGTAACTTGCTCCAGGGTAGATAATAGCAGATAGTTTTCACTGTGTGTCTAATTAACTTCTATTCTATGGTTTATTTAGTAGGGATTTGAAGGGGGCACAAATCAAAATAAAGCCCTCTTGTGCATTATTAGGCCATGCTCTTAACAGTGGAAGTGTATGGGGATTACAAATGGGAACTACAAGGGTCCATATATACTATTTACATGATTAATTGTGTGAATCTTCCTAAAATCTCCCTGAAATGAGTTCACTGAGACAAAAGATGCTTAATTCGTATGTTTAAATTTTCTATTATTTACCTCTTCAGGGGCTTTGACTGCCAAGCTGTCCCAGTCTATCTGCTTGTTGAGGGGGTTGTAGAGGAAAGCGGGCTTGGACACGGAGCTGAACAGGTCGTCGGGTCTCGGTAGAGGACCTGGACCTCCTCCTCCTCCTCCTCCGGCCGCTCGCTTGGTCCCGTGTTGGGAAGAACCGGCGCCGCTCGTCTCGGTCCCCGCTTTCTTCTTCCGACCGTCCGCCTCCTCGTCCGAGTCGTCGCTGCTGTCGCTCAGATCGTCGTAGCTCGAGAAGAAACCCAACGAGCCGGACTTCTTCTCCTCTGACATCGTGCTTTGGTTTCTAATTTCGCTATTGAGCCGAACACGGTTTGATTAAAAAGCACCTAAAGATGAAAACGGAGCTGCTGAACCTGAGTCGGGTGAGTTGGTACCGCTGGACTCTACTCCATTTTAAATCAGCCTCCTAAACAGTCGTAAAGCACGCGAGTACTGTCGCAACGACTGTCGTAAAAACGGCTTTTCATTAAAGGAGCAGGCAGGCTATGGATCTAAATCGATCTAAATACATTAATGGAGCAGGCCCATAGTCTCTGAGCAGCCGGTCGATTAAAATCAAAAGTGCAGAAAATCAAAACAACTCAAAACAGCATTTGCACTGCATGACTGGCTGTGAAACTATCAACCAAAATCTAACTTCCTCTTTTCACAAGAGGCGAGTTGTGTTTCACTTTGGTAGGACTTTGGTAAGTGTGATCTTATTTTGAACAACAACATGATTTTCCTGGCAAAATTATTCATCCAAACATATCCAAATGGAGGAAAACAAAACCCATTTTTTTCTGTTTTAAAAGACTCTTATCACCTCAGTCCTTTGAGACTGACAGAAAACAAAAAAAAGACATGCAAAGTCCCTCCTTACAGTGTAGGAAGAAATTGAGATAGGCTATTAGACGACCCCACCTAGAAGATGTATGAATGTGTGCATCCATTAATTTGTTTTATTTATTTAGTTTTAATTTATTCATTTATATATTATTTATTATTTACTGTTTATTTATTAGCCTATGTTATGTCATATTTTCTTTTTTACTTCTTAAATGTACCTTGGTGAGGTGTTCAAAATATGCCATGATAGTGAGATAAGTGATTCAATTTCAAATACTCGACTATCAGCATCAAAACAAAGACATGAGGAAAGCTTCATGAGACAGTGGAGAACTGTTAAATCAGAATGGCAGGCTAGTCTGTAACTGTCACTCACCATCCTAATTGTTGCCCATAAAAAACGATGATACATAGTCTATGAAAAAAGTGGTGATGTGCAGTCTAGCTCTGTCAACGTGGTAAATCGAACCAGCTTGGAACAAAGGAATGTTCAAGTTTTTGGAAAATGCCCAAGAGAAAAAATGTGTTGCCACCTTTTGGCCACTAGAGTGTAATGTAGTCACACAATTGGAAAAAAGAGGCACCCTCAGAAAATGACTGTAAACTGTAGTAAAGGAAGAATCACTCATGTTTGCAGATTAACAGTCCACTTTAAATGTTACAAAAATAAACCTATTTGTCCAAGTCAATATTTCAAGTCATAGCAAATAAATAGTCTGCAGTGGAAGATGTCTACCTCTTAAGGATGTTCATCCAGTTAAGATTCAACAATTTGTTCCCATAAAGTGAAACCTATATCATCATGTCTCCAGAGCCTCGTAATCAACACTAAAACCAGCTTCTAAACATGTAAGGTTCAGACCTCCTGCTCTTTCCTGCCACATAACTTCTTCTCGGGATTAATAGCTGTTCAGAAAACCCAAACAATAAAAGTCATCCTTGGGATTTCTTAGGTCAGCTAGACCAAAGAGGGGCCAGGCCAGCCTTTGCCCTCATGTTCAGGTCAAACACCTACTAAAGTGCACTGGATAGACAAGGACACATAAATCTACCAAATATATACCGCTCCCCCTCCTTCTCTGTGTCTCCTGCTCAATAATAACAATGGAGATGCTTCACATGAAGTGTTCTTGGATTTTCAGGTGAGCGGGAGGTCAGATGTGCAGAGATTTACTGGAAGTCCAGTCTGAACAGATCCCAGAGGCAAAAGTTCATGTACAGGAAAATTGTTTTTCACTATAAGCAAAGAAAAAACTTTTTTTTTCTTGTGACTGATTGCTTTGCCCATTTCTTCTTTGACCTTATCTTCAGCTCCTCCCCTTCAGTATTGATAGTACTTCTCATAGCACCAGCACCACCATTAAGTTATATAGTGTACTATACTGCAGAAATGGAAATAAAAGAAATACTCTTTGGGTGCTTTTTTTAAGCGATACTAGTAAATTAGTAGGAATTGCTGTACAATTTTGATAGATTGCTGACCTGATTGCACCTTTCTGCCAACAGCAACCTTTTAAAATTGATGTCTCAGGACATAAATGAGTTTAAAACAAGGACATATATCATGCGTTACAACCCCTATTTATTCCCAGTGGAGTTTTACACTGATCACCATGTTTGTAATGATACTGTGTCAAGTTGGAGGTGATATACACAGATTTTCTGTTTTTTTGACAGGGAGACCTTTTCTGTGTGAACAAATGGTAAAGAAAGAATGTTGAACTTGTTTAACTTCCACAGTAAATTGCATTTCTGTCATCCAAAGACAGGAAGTTTCATTTTCTTCATAGACTGCTCTCCAAATCCAGAAAAACATCTTTATAAACTGGTATTAAGTGTGACTTCAGATTACTGGAACCACGCTCTTAGAGGATGTTTCCTTTCCTCTTATTTTCATTGCTGAGCTGCACTGCAGTTAGTTTAGTTTGCATAAGAAATACGATTTTTTTTTTAAAAGACACCATACTTAACAGGAATAAAACAAACTGGATGCTGGAAAAGTGACTCATAAGCACTTACTCCCAAAAAAGGAGTGGAGACAATGAGAATAAAATAAAAGCATCTAAAAACACTATCGATAAATTATTGAAGACAGTATCATCAGCAAAAGAACATGGAAATGCCAGAAAAGAGTATACAATTGTTAATAAAGACAGGAGGTTAAATGAAGTTACAGAGCTCAGGAAGTGCTCTAATAAGCCTGAATTTAGAGTCTGTGAGTGGGCAGGATTGTGTTGTTGCCAATCTTTACTCAGTGATTAAGATGTCAAATAAATTTCTAAAAGCATTTTGTTCCCAGCTTCCAGATTCATCCTTCTTAAAACAAGAGGATCATACTCCCAATGTGCTGAAGTAATTGCTCTTGCCCACCAGCACAACGTCCCTTGTATCCAGAGTTTTAACTAGGACAGGATGTGGCATGTCAAAGAAAATAACATTTCATTGTAAAAAAGAAAAAGAAAAAAGACTTGACCACAGGGAATCTAGCTTTCTAATGTGTTTCCTCCTACACATATTTTCTTTAGGTACATAACCATAGAGACAGATATCCTATAGACCACTATGACACCACACAAGACCCCATTTCCTCCCATATGAGCTGGAGATTTTCGGATGGATGTGTGTGGGTTTTCCAATCATTTGATTGGCTTTGGACCAGCTCAAGGATGCATGTGTTCTGAAAAAGTAACGGGGTCTTCCTTTCACTTGCTGTTTATCCGATCTCCACACAGGCTGACCATGTTGTGAGAAATTCCCCATGGAGGTGAAAAGCCACACCTCTCTACGTCGCCTCTGTTTAATCTACAGTAGCTGTTCATAATATCTTGGATGTCTTTATTTCATGCATAGTCTGAAAATCAGGTCAGGACACATCTGAGACAGCAGAGCAGTGGGTGGTTACTCAGTTTGAAGTCGAGCAGATGTTTTCTCTCTTTGACATTTCTACAGTTAATTTGAGCTAATACGTTGTTGTTTTTTTTCTCCTCTCACATTTATCTACGTTAACACACACAAGGCATCACCAGATGCTTTGCTGTTATCACCTGCATGTGTCCTCCTAACTCTTGTGATAAAGAATTTTAGATCTTTAATTATACAAATCCTGTTTACTTTTAACATAATTAAACCCACGGTCGTCATCTTGAAGTTGCCAAAAACACCTGGAGATGTAAAATTAGTTTGATGATGGGATCATAAAACCCAGATGGAAATGTTCAGTGTTTTTTCCATCAAGAGATAACAGTAAAGTCAGACGTGTTACGTGATTTTGTGTCGCAGCCTCTTTTGGCACGATACAGCTGCTGTCATCCAGATGCAGTCCTATAGTCCATCATCCATTAGTCACAGTCTTGATAAAGGAAATTGGTAAAGAATGTATACTGTTAATGCCTAAATAGTCAAAGTTTATCACTGTTTTGATTTATCTTATGTTTAAACTGACTGTCGGATTGAACTCAACCAAGTCAATCTCTGACCAATGCCACATAGATGACCTTTGACCTAAAGCTTTGTTAATGAAGTGGGATGACACAGGAGGTAGAGTAGTGATCTTAAAGGAGTTAACAAGGGAAACAGATGCATCTCTCTCAAAATCAGTGCCATTGCTGAAAAGGAAACAGTGCAGTTGGTCCAATAACGCTTCATCAAATATTCAAAACATGAATATGTTCTTATAATCAGCACCACAACAATGTTTGAAACATCTTAGATTGCCCTTCTGGCAAACACTGTAAAGCTTAATTAGTGCAAACGTTTATAGTGATGTGATAATACTCATAAGAAAATTTAAATTGACCACATGTTTTAGACATGTTTACTTGAGGAAAGTTTCTTCTTTCTTCTTCTTTTTCATTTTCTGCCGCTTTACACTGGTGCGTCACCACTTTTTAGAGGTAGACTAGCTACATATTGTAGGTTTCACAAAGAACAAATAAAGTCTGGTGTGTTGTTATTATTATAGGTTGAAATAAGAAAAAGCTTTTCACTCTCTCACTTTCAACCAGCTGTGTAAAAATTGGTCTTTGGGGAACAACAAACATAAAAGCACATCTCTCAAGGCTCAAATAAAATTTTATGTTATTATTTATCTGCATCATAAAAGCCTCAAAAACAGTACTTGATGGTCACAGGATCAAATTGATTGGATACGAGTGTTTGCTTTCAGCTAAATGCATGGTCAAACAGGCGGTCATGTTTTTTATACCCTTGCTATTTATGTGGTTTTTAGGGATGGCATTGATGGTTTGTTGGCCAATGTAGTGCAGACTGAAATATAAAACAACTATTACACAAATGTCCATAAAATTCGATCCACCAGCTGGTTGACGTTTGTGCTCCATGCAAAAAAAGACATCTTGACAATTTTGTAGAAAAACTGTCATTTATTAGAGCCACAGGTTAAAATGTCACATTTCAAATGGTCCTGGACCATTAATTTTTGGTCTTATATAAAAAGAAAGACATACCTGTCACCCATCAGCTCTGCATTGCTAAATCTAATTTTAGCATTTCTTTTTTTAAACTATTGTTTCTCATATCTCTTATCAATTTTACCTTGTATGTAACAAGAGCCACAAGTGTACAGTTATGCGAATGCAGTTTACGACAAGTGAACGTGCCGTAATACAGTTTTGGGGTTTTGAATATGGCGGCGCCAAAAGAAAACCGTTAAAATGTCATTGCAGTTTGGATCGTAATAATTTTTTCCTTACCGTGTTAAAAGGGAGTGATTTAGGGCTAGAGAATATAATTACACCAAGAAAACGGACCAGGCTGAGTTTTAATATTTAAATCACCTGCTGTGATGCTGGCAAATGGAAATAATCAATAATAATGAAGTTTTCCGGACCAAGTGTGAGTACAATGGGATTTCACAATAAATAATACGAGCGTTTGGAATAGGATTTCGGAAGACAGTAAAACAGCCCCAATAATGGGCTAACAATTAATCTTATACAACCAGATCTTTCATTTAAAGTCTTATGTAATATGCAGTATTACAACAATATGTTACTTAACCAGACAACAAATATAACAAAGAGTAAACCTCAACTATCAAAGCAGCAGTAGCCTATTCGTGTTCACGTTCTCTTCCAGCGTTGCTCAATAGATACATCTACAGTATCATCTTCCCTTTTATCTTTTTCCTATTTGAATCCAACACAATTAACTGTAAAACAGCTGAGGTGGGAATAACATGTGGTGTCACGACTTTTTTCCTTCTTCCCTGGCAGAGACAACAAAACAGAGACGCAGCTGTTTAAGCTGGAAGTGGAAAGGCGGCAGTCGTGTTGAAACATGCATGTTTTATATTTATCCATGCTGAGTGTACATGCATCAGTAACATTTGCATATTCACTCCCCCTCTGCGTCTCCGTCCGCACAAACATTTTTCATTTCACCCCTCTTTTTTTCCATCCACTATTCTGCTTTTCATTCCTTCTACTTCTTCTTTTTTTGGTATCCTAGGCTCTTTTATACAACACAGGCACGTGCGCACGTACCCTCCACCGCTGTGTTTTCTCTGGTCACTTAACACTCGGCGCGATTTCAAACCTGAGAGGTGGCATTCTTTGGCTCATTGCATTAACTCGAGGCTCTGTTTGCACGGCGGCCTGTCAGGGCTCGTGGCTGGAGGCCGGAAAGGGATCCAACTGATGTGGCAAGACGAGAGAGAGAGAGAAAGAGAGAAGAACAAGAAGAAGAAGAAGAAGAAGAAAAGAGACAGAGAAAGAGAGAGAAAACAAGGAGGTTGCTGTGAAAAGGTGTGGGAGATCTGGGTCAAAAGGACAGTGTGCGGGCGAGTGGGGTGAGGTGTGGTGTGTGAGCAGGGGTGGGTGTTGGGGGTGATCATCCCCATCACATGTTCCACGGTGTCCTGCAGTGTGGATGGCTGTGGGCTAAGCACACACAGCACACTCAACCCCATGCCCTTCCTGATGCTTTGATTTTCACCGCTCTCCTTCCTCCACAACCTCCACAACATGCCCATACAGACACCACACAGACACACACACACACAACTGTACTAAGTGAGGTTGATTCATAGAAATGTTCAAGTTGGACAGGGGTTGTCATTGAGATTGTAAAGACTGTGAATGGCAGGTTGTCTTTTTTTTCTACTCCTCGGATGGTTGTCAGAGTGATAAATGATAATTGCATGATGTCATCTTTAAAATTATGGCTTTGCATTGTCTTGATGTTCATTTACCCGCAGAGAAAAGCTGCAGAGAGAGAGGGGGGGAAACCCAAGCAAAACCTCACTGTCAAACATGTCATATTTTGGACATTCACAACTTGTTCACAATTTGTGAACATATGAATAAATGTCTGCATGTAAAGCTCTCAAAAGAATCCCTCAGTTGTGGCTTTTTGCCTTTAATGCTAATGTGGTGCTTTTTGTTTGTCAGACGATCTGTATGCAGGCTGCGGCGGTCCGCATTCGCATCTTTTGACTCTCGGCTTATCCGATTTCCCAGTAAATCTCCAATTGTGTGGTCTCAAGTTCTCCTGCAAACATGTGACAGTGATGTTTCTTTATCTTTTCCAGACGTAAATGCTCCTTAAAAGTAGATCTAAGATGTTTTTTAGAGAATTGAAGGGAAGCTAAAACTGCAAGACAAAGGACAAGAGGTACAACAGTCCCACTCAAAAGCTGACTCTGGCTTTAGCGCTTCATTAAATACGAGTCAAATCCCATCTTGTCTGATCTTAACAGACAAGACAGGGGCTTACACTGGGGCTGTAGGGGCACAAAAATAAACAGTGACAGGCAGGAGCGCTGCAATGACCTTGCAGATGAGACTCAAGGCTGTCTGCAAAACAGATTGGTCACTGCTCGGAAAAGCCTCCCCCTGTCTGTATGTTCTGCACATGTCACAGAAGAATGCTTTGAGCCGAGGCCAGCGACATCCACTTTTTGAGATGCATAATTCAAATGGCTCCGTCTGCCAATCATTCTCTCTCCGCAAAACAGGGGAGAAGGAGCGGGAATCCAGAAGTGTTTGATAGTCAGTAAACACTGCTGTGCTCTGCAAGAGAGAATCTGAAACACAGATTAAAGTCTCTCTGCACTTGGAGCTTTCCCACACTGCAGCTAAACTTTTTAAGCAATTAGACGTGAAGTGTTTGTGTCAACATGTTTTTTTTTTTCCATGTCCGGAGCTACTTACCCTGTAGGAGAAACATTCTCCGATTAGAAAGTTAATGTAAACATCAGAGCAAGTTGGTTCTTGCTAATGGCGCAAAATGAAGTCAGAGCTGAAATGTCATATTTAAGGAATTACGACACATGTATTCAGCATGTGAGAAAAGGGATTTTCCCTTTAACAAGCGCTGCATGTCAGAAACCATGACTCTCTTTCTGGCTCTGTCAGCTGCTGTCCATATTTTATCAGGAAATAATAACTAGCATCACTGTACACCAAGATTAACAAAAAACATACTTGCTTCATTCATAAAAACACTGCAAAGTAAATTATTGTTTTAACCTAGAGGACTATTCTTCACATGAACTGAGCAACCTCTTTTTTTCTCTACTGTATATCATCTAATTTCTCAAAATATATTCCCAAAAGCTATGCACAGTTGTGTAAATATATCTTTTTAGGTAAATTAAGGACTTTAGATGTCAACATGCTGATATCATCTTTTGTGAAATAGTGGCTATAGGACAGTTTGGAAAACTTTAGCCAGGCTACGCTGCCACACTGGTCTGTATAAGTTTGATTTGTCATGGTTCTGCGTTGGCGTCTTGCAGCTTCTCAGCTTTGATCCAGTTTAAACGCTCCGGGAGTTTGTTACTGGAGGAGTAAACTCTTAATTTTCAGAGAGAGATTTTTGCTTTGAGTTTGTGACGGTCTAAGAGACATGAGTCACCGTGTTCTGGTAAACAGGACTATATTTAAATTAATGGTTTCGTTTTCTTTCTGAGCCCTAGATGAGCAGACTGATACCCATGCAGGGCCAGGCCACAGTGGAGGTAGCATTTCCCAAAATGTCAAACTATTCCTTTGAATATTAGCTAATAATAATAATTCTGCCTCTGCGATGGCCTGACACTGGGATTATGAGAAAGGGAGAAGGGTGTGACTCCGCTTTTCTTACTGTCTGTTCTTGTGCCAGTCCTTCTGCTGTAGGTCTGCTGTGTGATGGGGCATGCTGGAAAGGGATTGGGGGGCACATTTCACACCTTGGGGGCAGCTTGGTGGGGGGTTGGCAGCGGATTGATGAACAGAGTGCACCTGGCTAAAAAGGAGAGGTCCCCCAGCCTCCCCCGGTTAGTTCAGACACGGTTTACAGATCAAAGGGGGGTAATCCCTGCTTCATCCAGTCCCACACTCCTCCACCGTCTCCTCCTTGGAGTCCTCGGAGTTTAAATGATTCGTGTTGTGTTTGTTCCACTTCTTCGACAATCTCCAAAGTACCGCTCTCTATGAAACACACCTTATCTTCCCTTCCCTATATGGTTGAACTACCTGCTTCACCCAGTGCCCATGGTGAACCCTGGAGCCCTGGCTGTGGGATTTTCTGACTCATTAGCTCTGCTCAGTCAAGTGGAGCAGCCTGCAGATTCCTTCCAGCCAAGTTCATCAACCCAGCCAGCAGCTCCGACTGTGAGGTGATAAGAGAGAGGGGGCTCCAGCCATTGGACCCTGCCGCGACTTTGTTTAGTGTGAAATGAGATGAGCAGGAGGGGGACAGGGAGGAGCAGGAGGGCAGAGGATGGGAGTGCTAATCAAGGCCTGCAGATGGGGTTTGATGCAGTCGGATCTGGGCAGCGGGGGCAGCTCTGCACCCTAACGCAGTGCAGCGTATTTAACACAGCTTAGCAGTGTAGTTACACGAGTGTTAACGCCTGTCAGTTACGCGGCTGCTCGTCTTGGCAGCAGGTGTCTGTTTGACCCTGGTTCTAATGTGCAGACGGTGTCCTGTTGACCCGGACTGTTTGAAGGAATACGACGAGCGCAGAACAACATGGAAAGAAAGGGGAACACCTTTTCACACCCACATTCTCAAAAGGTTTAGAGTTGACCTGAACTGTTAGAAAGATGATGATTGCTCTCATCACGCGTTCTCTGACATTTGAGCATTGGCTCTTCAGACGTATCCCCAATGAAACAAAGTTGAAAAGGCTCCTGAGGTTAATTGTTCTGGGGAAGCGTGGATGTGTCTGGAGGTTTATTATCATTTTCTTTTGAAATTAGCCAGTTTCAGGCTGGATTTAAAGGAGCACTCTGCCAAAAACCCATCGTCTCTGTAGAACTGGGTGATAAGTCATGGCTATCTTTTTATTTGAAACGATACCATGCTAAAAAAAAAAAAAAAAAGAAAGAAAGAAAATCTAATTTCTCTTTAACTTGGGTAATTATTACTGTACAGTGTCACCACCATTTTCATGGTGTGCTAATAGAAGTGAGGCACTTGGACTCCTCAGAAGTGGTTCATCAGGTTTTTAAAGGTCCAGTGTGTAATATTTGACAAGGTTTAAAATCTGATTACCCATGGATAAATTTGTATAAGTGTATAATCGCTATAAGATAAACATTTGTTTGGTTTTTGTAGCCTTATAATTATTCTTTTATATATAGCAATGGTCTTGCTTTAGAGAGTGTCGCCATCTTGCACCGCCATGTTTGTATGGCAGCCCAAACAAAAAATCCAGCCAGCCAGAGAGCACGATTTGCGAGTTTTGCGCACATAAATAAATCAAAGAAGAAGAAGTCGGAAGGAGAGAAGAAGGAGAAAACAGCAGAGTGAGTTAGTAGTTAGTTGGTAAAGAAAAGTGAGAAGGTTTTGAGTTATAATAATTTTATTATTATAACTTTTTTTTGTCCTCGGAGGCCACCGTCTAGATTAGAATCTGAACGCTAGATGTCACGATTTTCCTCCCATTTTTCACGCTGGACCTTTAATGTCCGATCTTGAGTCAACGACTCTCCGTTGTAAAGTTTGCCAAAAGTCTGTGGCGACAAAAGGCAGCAAAGCGACTCAGTGGGAGGATCCTGTGGCACTACAGATGTGCAGGAGATGGCGTCACCGCTAACAAAAAGTTATAATTTTCACATAATATCCTGCATGAGAAGAAGAGGCCCTGGTGGATAGACGGCACAGATGTGGTGGTGTTTCATATCACCAAACATGGCGCCTCGATGTACAATTGAAAAGCTTGTGTTCATCAACATGTTGAACATTATTGATGTCAAATATCGACCACTGAGCCTTAAACTTTAATTCTTTTGTAGTTTCTATTCAAGAGGAAAAAATAAATTAAATTGGGAGTTTTTATTCTCAGGCCAAATTGTCCAGCTGCGCTTCACATAATGACATTTCATCGCTTGTCGGCTACAGAGGCGCCTCTGAGAAGAACCACCATAAAACCAGGAGAAGGAAAAGTCATTGAGACTTGTTGATGTGTCTCTCAGTGTCAACAATGGCAAAATGAACCATTGATGCTTTTTTCTTGTACCACTGTGACACTGTGACCCTGAAATAAAACAGCAGGACATGTAAGGCGAGTGTGTTGCGATGTGCCACTGCTATGAATAAAGTATGGGTTACATGTTTTGCATGCTCCACCGCCCACCCTGACCTCCTATCCATGGGAGGTTTTGCAGCGCCGCGGAAAAACAATGTTGCACCACTTTTCTTCTCAGAGACAACAGCCATAAATCACACATCCACCCGAGGTCCATGTCAGGTACAGCTAAACATAGCAAGTGTTGTTTTAGGCGACTGAACAAACATTGTTGCATTTTTTTTCTTCTGCTGCAGCAGGGGTTTGAGAGCCTGATGCCGACATTATTTGTGGGCGATGTCTTTTTGCAGAAAGTCGGTCACCAAACGGTCACGGGAATCCCTTGGAACTGTTGTGAAGTGAAGCTGAACTAAGCCACAAACTTTTCAGAGCCAACCTTTCAAGTCTGTAGCCAGCCAGCGAGTATTTGATTCTTAAAAGTTTAGAACGAGATGTCGGTGGAGTAAAGAGCAGAGCGACATCTTTAAGCCCTTAATCTTTAATTTGCCAAGCATGAGAGAAAATACCGATTTCTGTGCTTTTAAGCTTCTGAGATTCATGTGTTAAACTGATGTTGGATTCACAGGGTCCCTTTGTTGGATGTTGCAGTCCGCGTTGGCCCGTTACAAGATGGCACGGTTCAAAAACCCAGTAACATCGCAGTACAAACCTCACAGGTCGGTGACACTACTGTACAGCAGGTAGACTGAGGGGGTGGTGCTGATGTAGGTGTTTGAGCTGCTGTATTAGATTCCACATTTTCAACAAACCAAACTTTTGGCAGCACAGAGCCACACTACCTGCACTCACATCAGGTTGAAATACGAACACAGTAAACAGCAGGACTGTTCAGAAAAATGGGCCAAGGTGCTGAAAAGATTAAATCTCTTCCTCCTAATGGGAATACTTACCAGCTTCCTGCTTTGTTTTACCCATTTCTGGACTGTGGCCTCCGGTGTTGTTCACAAATGTGTGCCTTATTTGCCTTGGCGCCGGAGCCGTTTCTGTTTTGGAGGAACAGTGGGGCTTAACAGATATAGCCCCGGTGTGTAATGGGAAGATCGAGTGTCCTTGTGTCCGTGCTGTAAATAAATGCAGAGGAATTAGAGAGGACAAGGAGGAGTAGACGCCGGTCTCTGGAATGACGGCACACCGTGTATTTATCGCCGACACACTTGACCTGCAAATGTGGCAACGCATCACACACAGGAAATTAATGAGGAATGATAAGAAACTGGCACAAAAAAACAGATCAAGAGCGTGGAGGTGGGAGGTGGGTAGGCTATGTGAGCTCCTTTGCAGCTTTTATTACATTACAAACTTTTGGACCGTCATCTTGTTTCATTTAGGTGCATTCCCCACTATTTAGCATTTATTTTCCTTTGTGATCTCCAGGAGAGAAAGGAGCCAGTGTGTAAATCCACCAGCAGGCACTTCACAGAACATGAGAGGCTCAGATAATAGCTGGATGTCCTCACTATGTGTGTGTGTGTTTTTTTTCTTTACTCGCGCCACAGGCTACTCATTTAGAGGAAATTGTTCACAGATCTTAACTCGATCACTGTCTTGATCAACAAAAGGTTTATTTTCATTTTGATTCCTTCTTGGACTTTGTCATTGACTTTGTACTGTTTTCATCTTCCTGCCCTGGTGAACACTTGCGGCAGCTGAGCTTCACCTCCTCTTGTGTTCAGTTGAAAGAAGCGCCAGATGAATTTGTAACATGGAAAATGACAGAATTATCAGTTTGGTAACTTTCCTGCTCTGCTGGTTTAGATCATTTCCCGGCCTTGGGCTCACTGACATGACAGTGGAGAAGACCTGTTTATCTAACTCTCAGTAACAGATTGAAGAAGTGCATTTCCCAAAATCTCTTACTATTCTTTCTTAAAGCAGCTGTCCTTATCAAGCTAAAAATATTTCTTAATTCCAGAAAATATTGTTTCAGCAGTGTTTTCACATCAGTAGGTTGCATGTATGAGTCTCATTAGATGAGAACAGATAAATATTGTAAAGTGTTTATACGGTTTCAAAGCTACTAATGAGGACTTTTACAGATTCTGTTATTGTGGGCATTCATTCAGTCTCTTTATAGATCGCATTACATAATGTAACCACAGCTGACATAACCTCTGTCTTGGCCTGTTTAATGTTTGGGTTTCCATCCTGTCTTGTGTCCAGCAGAGCCTGTCGACTCAAAACAGTCTGGAGGTTGTGACGTTTTTGACTCCAGGGGCATCGCAGTCTAGACTTCCTGGGTATTATTCGCATACAGGTGTGCAACAGGATGTGGCCCCCAGGAAAATATCCAACGTTGTGAGAGCTGACTTGCATCTCTAATAGGAAGAAGAACCATATAATATGTTCAAAATATCTAGTTATCCCTCCATGAAGTCGATACAGGCAGGAAGTGAGGTGTCCTACTGGGCCACAAGCACCGAGCCGTTTTATTTCAACTGCTGAACATCTCAGGGGGTCGTATGAGAAACATATGGAAGGCCGGTACAATTGTAGTCAAGTCATATTCAGTCAGTTCTCTGTCAATAACAAATTGCAAGGAGAAGATGAGTTTTCAGTCTCAAAAAGTAGGTCCATCTCAAAAACGTAATCACACTTAAAGGGATAGTTCAACATTTTGGCAAATTGGCCCATTGCCATAATTGCTGGTGCAAGCTATTTTTAGAATGGCGGAGCAGAGCCGTGAGCTGCTCAGAGCTACGCTACGGAGGCTCATGGAATTTCTTGGTTTCCCTCATCAAACTCAAATACACACAATTTGTGACCTGCACATTCACCACGCTATGAGATAATAATGGAACGTTACAAGACAGAGTGGTTTTCGAGGCAAAAGCAGAGACTGCTTGCCGGAAAACTGCCCCTGACGGGAACAGGCATCAGCGGTTTTGCATGAATTTACCTCGAAAACAACTCTGTCTCATAACTTTCCGTTATTATCTCATAGCGTGGTGAATGTGCAGGTCACAACTTGTCCACCAGAGCGTTTTGGAGTTGTTGGATTGTGTATTTGATGAGTTTGATGAGGGAAACCAAGAAATCCCATTAGCCTCCGTAGCGTAGCTCTGAGCAGCTCACGGCTCTGCTCCGCCGTTCTAAAAATAGCTTGCACCGGCAATTAAAGGTAACGAACCTACTACTATGACTATAGAGATTATGGCAATGGGCCAATTTTCCAAAATGTTGAACTATCCCTTTAATATCAAAACACATTTCAGAAGACAACAGATATTTGCAACAATAATATCACACTTGCCAAAGTGCCTTGAAGTGCCTCTGCTGCATGTGGCTCTCAGCCTACATTTGCTCCTAAAATGTAAATTTTGAAAAGTTTATAGTTTCGCTTCGCCACAGTGAAACAGGGATAAAAAGTGCAGTAGATGGCTGTTTTCAGTGTTATTGCTCATTAAGATGAATAATAAGTGACTCAAAACAAACTGGTGCCCATACGTGTTTGCATCCCAGTGTAGCAGTGTGTCTCACACATGGGTTTTAAATGTCTTTGGCGACCAGCAGAGGTGATTATCAAGCTTTGGTGATCTTATTATCTTTGGCCAAACAGACAGTAACAGTGTAACGGGATCAGTTTGTTGTTGCTTTTTGACCTTTTCAAGAGATTTGTTGATTAAAGAGAAAAAGACTAAACAAAACCAAAACCAAAAACTTTCACTATGGTTTTCTGGTTTTTATACACACCTCGTTAAAAGTTAGATTAATAGAGCTCTATACTCATTGTTCAGGACAACAAAATTACATAAACCTCCTCATGCACAGCAGATGTAAGAAAATAATAACTGATTAAAATCATGAGAGTGGTTTGTAAAATACAGAGAGGAGAAAGTATAAAAGTTCTTGGCTGATGTTGCTCTGATTTCACACTGATTCTATTAGCAAAGTATATATAACAGTACTGGGCTCGCTCCAATTGTCGCACAGCGATTGCACAAAGTGATATTGGTTTAATGTTCCACAGTCATTTATTGGCCCCAATTCAGTGGTGGAAAGTAACTACGTACATAAACTGAATTCACTCATATTTGAGAATTTTATGCTTTTTTACTGCTTGTACTGTAGCATTTCTGAGGGAAATGCTGAACTTTTTACTCCACTATAAATTTGACAGATATCATAATACTAGGTTTTTTTTTCTTTAGCATATGCAGATTTTAAGATCTCCTCTTGAAACTTCTCAGATGGTTTCATTTAAATAACAATTTGATGGCCAAAGACGTAAAAATGAATAAATAAATACTATTTCACATAAACCAGAGACTAGACAAAAGTCTTAAAAAATGAAAATGTCTTTCCACCCCTTTAATCATCTCATAAATCAAAAGTAGGTCAACCTAAAAACTGACTGAAAACTTTAATATTATTGTTAATATTATTGTCATGTAATAATATATCAAAAAAGTTTCTGCAGAACTTTATACTTTTGATACTTGTGTACTTTTCCCAGTAGTGGCACTTGTGCTTAAAATGATCAAACATGGCTGAAAGGAGCTGTTGGAAATCTGAAGGTCAACCCACAACTATAAATCTGGGCAGATTTTTCACTCAGCTCCCTGTTGGTTCAACGATGTGAGCGTTTCTTATCTCTGAGCACTGACCAGCCTCCACCAATCATTTAACTGTACCTCACTCCAGATTAGCGTTCTCCCACGGATGCCTCTGATTTCGGGTCATTCAGAAAGCGGATGAATGGAGTCTTTTCAGACAGTTCGCTCGCACTGTCGGAAATGCTTAATCTCGTGTCCTTTTTAATCCAAGAAGTGACCTAAGACTTTGTTCTTTTATGTCTATGTAACATTACTCCTGGCAGCTTGGACGCCATACACATATGAGGTAATGATGATGAAGTCTTCATCTGCGAGCCAGCCACACCAAACCTGGCTGTAATATCAATAGCAAACACATGAGGTAGTGATGATGGTCCGGCGTCTGTGTCAGGAGCCTGGCTCTGTGTGAGCAGTGTTGTGGCTGACAGGTGGCACCGCTTAGCTTTGCCCCAGTGGACACAGACGCTGCAGGGCAGGAAGCACTGGGCTATTTTTTGCCCTGGTGACAGTAGATGGTGACACGGGGCAGCTGATGGATGGAGAAGTGTCTGAGCTTAAAGTAGGTCTGACATGTAAAGGTCCTCGCCACCCTTGAGTTGCTGGTAAAAAAGGGCAAAGGGCATGTTCAGTTTGCTGGAAGTGGAAATTTACGGAGATGTGACTGTCATTATGTTACTTTGAATCCTTAAAGATGAATTTTATTTCTATATAGATGTGGAAATCGCCAAAGGCCCTACAATATGATGTCATGACCATATTTACAGTAAAGTCACAATACAATTATTTTTAAAAGTTTTTGAGAGAGACAGGAAGGTCTCTTAGAAGAGAGACTGGTTAAGATCAGGATGGTCAGGAATCAAAGCGAAGCCAACATGGGACAAGTTCCTAAACAGTGGATCACTGAGCACCTCCACAGTCTTGTTTGTATTGCAGTAACATATTGTGATACATTGCGATTTATTTCCTTTGGCCACTGCAAATTATGTTCCGAAAGGAAATCTTTGTCCACATCTGTTTTATCTAATAAGATAAAGTCCTCAGTCTGTTCGTCTCACGTAAATCATTTTTATTCATGCAATATGGGATCGTCACGCAGACAGACTGACCAACACACTGATTCAGAGGGATAAATGTAAAAAAAAATCAGCGCTTACATTAAACAGGCAAGATGGTCTGTTTAAAGAGCCAGATACTTTTCTCAGGAATCAGGTGGAGACCAAATCAGAGCTAAAACGTTTATATTATTCAGAAACGCGACAACTCTAAATTAATTATGATGTCTCCTGAAGTTCACCATATCAATAAAAAAGATAATCAAGTAATATCTGTGTTTTTATTTAAAGCTTATTTCTGCTGCCCTCAAGTGGCCATAAAATCAGTTACTCCAGGTCTCTGGACTTAAACTTGACCAGTTCTCCACTGTCCTAATACAGTAGGAAGACATCATTCATATATTTTTGTACTCGGGCTGAACATCCATAATGTAAAACTGATCTCTTTTGTCTTATTTTTGGCTCAGATGTTGGATCCTGTCTGCTTCTTGTTCTTACCCTCTCCCCTCCCTCCCTCCCTCCTCCGCCTCCTTAGGGATGTGACTTTGGAAACCAGGCATCACAGCAGGTTCCCTTCTCCTGCAGCAATAAATGTATGTTGTTGCCCCCACCACCACCATCCACTCCTGCTGAAACTGGTAACAATTTTCTGTGCAGTTGTTTCTAATCTTCCTCAGAACTTGTGTTTTGTGTGTTTGCTCTCCCACGGAATAAATAGTAAGCCTGTTTTTCATTGTTTTTGTTTGAAGATTTTAAGTGGATGCACTTGGGCCCCACAGATGGCCGGGTCGCTTGGCTGCAGCTTCATGCACAGGTAAGAAGAAGAACGTGAGGACATCTTCAGAGAGGAAGGGTCTCTTCCCTCAGGTGGCTTCACTGGGGTTGTGCAGAACTATAGAAAGAGAGATATTCATCACCAAGACACATGCAAAACACATAAACTTCTAAAAAAAAAGAAAAAAAAAAAGAAGAAAACAGGATGTTTCCTGCTTTCTCTCTTTCCTACTCAACCTGTGCCAGACAGATTTTTCAAACATTCAGAGTGTTTGTTGAAAACCAGTTGGAGTAGCAGATGTGCACTGTATATACTCATAGAAAAGTCTGCTGTCTTAAGAATAGCTTGCCTTTAGATTTTCTAAAACTTTCTGGCACTGGCCTGGACTTCACGGTTGAGCAGGCGGAGTCAAAATCAAAGGGAATCCATAAAGCCAGAGAAGAAGCACTCAAGATCCCGGCGATGCTTCTGTTTTCCAAACCCTATAGACGTATCACATGGGAGGAACCTGATGGTCCGTTTTCAGCTAGAGCCGCCATGCGTGAGTCGGATGTTATGACAGGTGCCGTACCTTAGTGAAATGAAAAAATTAACCCTGCGGTAGGGCTCCGTAGCCTGCTTAAAAACATCCTAATCTCTCCCTTTGAATCTGTGAGCTGATATGAAGGCAGACTAGAGGGAATCTGTGGACTGGTCGAATGTTTTTCAGTGAAAACAGAGGGGGAAAACGATAATTTACCGCCCCCCCTGAGTCACTTTTGTGCTAAAAACCATAATTATATGATGAATGATGGTCGACAGACGAGCAGAGAGGGATGGGCGGAGGTCGACCTGAAAGGTAAAGCGGGCCTGCGGTCAGAGCAGACATGTGAAATATTTCTGTCCCTCTTAAAGTGTGGGAGAGGCGGCGGCGAGCTGGTGTGAAGTCTTTTCAGGGTTGGACACTTCCGCCAATGAAAGAGGGACATGTACCGATAAACTCTGATGCCTCTGCTGCCAGTATCGCCAAGATCGCTGTTGAGCAGCACTGTAACTCCTGCCTCCTGTTGTCGCTCCGGCACCTGTGTGAACTCCTCTGACAGCTACTTTTCTGTCTGAAAGTGGACCAGGCTACTACTCAAACTGTTCTCCAAGTCTCTCGGTTGCGTTTAATGTTTGTAAATTGCACTTCAGATACTTCCAAATATTATAAACTGTGTGTTTTCCACAGTGTGTCACAGAAACCGTTTGGCTGAAGAAGCTTTCTCAGAGTCGTAAATCCTACTTGAGTCCATGTTGAGTGAAACTGTTGGGACTGAAACACTTACTTGCTTTGAGATGAGACCGGCCTGTTTCTATACAACTGAACTGCAACAGTGAATAATGTTTAGGAAACATGATTGCAACTTGATTGCACTGCATTTCATATTACTATACATGACTAATACAACATTATACTGTTGTAAGTTGAAGTATTTGGCAACATCCAAACTGAGTGTTGTTCACAGACAGCATATTGTATTTGTCTTCCACTTGTAATTTATTTTTAATGGTTGTGTTTAAGTGCTTGGTCAGGAAAGTGGTAGATCAAGGTCTGGTTTAATACAGAACAAGTTTATAGTGACTAAAAACACAACATGTTGATTTCCGTTTACCCAAACCACAATCTTTCTCAGACCACTTTTGTTGCTGAAATCCAAACACAGACAGATGTGAACTCAACTTATTGTCCATTCACCCCAGCCTCCTCATGTTGAGTCAAAAACTATTCAACCACCTCCCATGTTTCCTAAGAATCAATATTGAAGCACAATAGCGTCATTTCTTAGAGACCATGGTTTGCATGAGAAAGCTATTACGTACTTTCATGTGTGCTTTGAATGGGAAGCTAATATTAGCCGCTGGCTAACTTAGCCTGGAAACAGAAGGAAGAAGAAGATGTCCAAAAGAAATAAAACTTGTTGATCGGCAACTGTGAACCTCAGTGTTGAACACATTACATGGCACTCCTTTAATATCATTTTATGTGAACAAGAAAAAATCGCAAGCAATAAAAACAAAGATCCCAGGAAGTTACTGCTCCCCGCCAAAACCCTCGGGCTATATTCACCCAGCCAAATTACGTCCATCCTATCACACCTGAATACGCATACATACCTAAGCAGTCTCATACACTGAGCATGGATGAAGCGGTGTAAACAGGAAGCAGGATGTCGACTGCAGTTAATCAAAAAACCACGAACGAGGATCATCAGCTGAGGTGTTGAAATGCTGAATTTAACTGGACAACAAGGTCAGTAACACTTTTCTTTTATTATCCCTGTTGTTTTCGCCACTAATTGATGCTGATACGACCCAATCGGGGAGTTTCCAAATGCTGTGTTTTTTTCCAGAGTCATGTGGACAGGATGTCAAAACAAAAACAGAATGATGTGGTTGTAGCATCTGTAGACATGTAACACAATGGGTGGTAGGCTACTGGTCAAACAGAGACATTTGTTACATTTTGGCAGGTGTTCAGCTAAGTTAGCCAGGTACCTTTGGTTGCTTCATACTTTATTAAAGGGATAGTTCAACATTTTGGCAAATTGGCCCATTGCCATAATCCCTGTAGTTTTAGCAGTAGGTTTGTTACCTTCAATTGTCGGTGCAAGCTATTTTTAGAACGGCGGAGCAGAGCCGCGAGCCGCTCAGAGCTACGCTACGGAGGCTACTGGGATATATTGGTTTCCCTCATTAAACTCATCAAATACACAATCCAACAACTCTGGTGGACAAGTTGTGACCTGCACATTCACCACGCAATGAGATAATAACGGAACATTACGAGTTGTTTTGGAGGCAAATGCAGAGACTTGCTGGAAAACTGTCCCTGACAGGAATGCGCATCAGTTATTTTGCCTCGAAAACAACTCTCGTAACGTTCTGTTATTATCTCATAGCGTGGTGAATGTCCAGGTCACAGCTTGTCCACGAAAGCGTTGTGGAGTTTTTGGATTGTGTATTTGTTGAGTTTGATGAAATCCCATGAGCCTCCGTAGCGTAGCTCTGAGCAGCTCGCGGCTCTGCTCCGCCGTTCTAAACATAGCATGCACCGACAATTAAAGGTAACAAACCTACTGATATGACTATAGGGATTATGGCAATGGGCCAATTTGCCAAAAATGTTGAACTATCCCTTTAAACTTAACGTTTCATTCAGTCTGAAATATAAAGTAAGTGTTAATGCTTAACTTCCATATGTGAAGGCAGGTATTATGTGATATATGGCCCAATCCCAGGATACAGTATGAACATGCGAGCCATGTGTGGAGAGTCATCAGGCTGCACGACACGACAATTTTCTGTGTGACTTTCTCAACCTCTGTCACAATTGTTCAGCACTTTATCCTCGCTCATAGCTCATAGCGCTGCATAGCTTCAGCCAAATACATGGGATCAGGCCCTAAATTACTCACAGCCTAATGGTATCACTGCAGATAAGAGCGAACATGCCTTTCAAGCCATTCTCTCAAGCCTCTCGAGAAATTAAATAGGATTTTGTATGAGGAACATTGTAGTAAGCAAAGCATAAAGCCACTCTCTGTTCTGTAGCCAGCTCCTTGGAGAATTCACGCCAGACAGAGGATCAGCTCCACAGATGAAAGAGAGGTCAAGGTGTTTTTTTTCCTCCTCCTCCTCCTCCTAGGATCAAGCTTCTCCTCTCCCTTTTTCCTCTCCTCCCTCCTCCTTTCCTCCACTCATCCCAAACTAAGAGCAGACAGAGCTCTGGAAATTGACAGATGAAGAATTATGTTGTACAAAGTCAATTAACCAGCAGCACCACATTTGTTGGAAGGAGTGGATTTGCATGCAGTATTCTTTGTCTTTTATTGTTTGTATAGCTTCTTACTTCAGTTAATGTGTTTATAATATTGGCCTTCAAAGCTCTGCCTACAGAAGAGCATCTGTCCTGCAGAATCTTCCTAACACTTGACACGACCAAAGACTGTTGCACTGTGCTTCATAAACAAGTAGGGCTTGTTATACCCACATGACAAAAAGCAGAGCATCAACATTAGATAGACTGAGGGCCACTGACCTCACCACCATGTTAAATAGGACACAATATTATGCACTTTCTTGTTCAGTCAGATCCCGAAGACTGTTAACGCTCATTTCTGTGCACAAAAGAAAAAAGCTAGAGCCGCGGGCAGCAACTCATCGTCCTTGCAGCCTTCGTGTCTGGTTATGTTCAGATGAAACAAATCAGATAATGACTTATTCATGAATTACACTTTGAGATGTTGATGCATACCTTTGTTTTTTGTACTTTGTTATGGAGCCAAGCTAACTGTTTCTCCCTGCTTCCAATCTTTAGTTGTTTTCCAATTCAAAAGCTGCATTTGAAGACCGACTGCACCACACCGGCGCAACTAAGCTGTCCCATTGTAGAGGCTCCTTCAAATGCAAGCAAGGATCCGACAGGTGGATCCCTCGTGGCCCAACATATCCCAAGATACAATGCGTGCCAGAAAGAAAACAACACACAACACGGGTCGAGAGCAACTTTTAACCGTAAGCATAGATCTTCCGAAAGATGCAGCCCCTGGATGGGAAACAGCTTTTATGCTAAGCTAAGCTAATCACCTGATAGGAAAAAAAAAAAAGTGTGCAGACAGAGAGAGCGACATATTTTTATTTTCATAAAACTCTCAGCAACAGAGTGAGTGAAGGGTATTTCTCAACATGTCAACCATGCATTTAATGTTGTCCCTCAAGTCTGAACTGAATCCCTCACTGCAATGGAAAGAGGAAAGATTTACTCCATTCATGTAGTCCCCTCAATGTGATGTCATATCACCATGATTAATAGGGTGCTATTCTACAGCTCTCTTGTCATCTCTTGCTTGTTTTGGGTGATCTTTAAGCACCAAAACATTGATAGTTTGTAAAGGCATGTGGAGGTTAAGAGTGTAATGTGGAGGGTAAGTGTTGGAGTGTTGGCTGGAGAGCTGAATGGAGGAAACTCATAGTGGTGATCTGGATAAAATACAGTGTAAACATCTCAGTGAAAACTTTCCTCTGGGGAACATTTTGATTGAACTTTTCTTTATTTAAAGAGTGATGGTTCTGCCTCTTCATGCTCACGCAAGAGGAAACCAGAGAGACACTGAATGATTTACCTGCTTTAGGTGTCAGCAATTAATTGTCCCGTCATTAGCTTTGCCAACTTTGTATTCATTCATCATTTTTGCAGGGTCAGCTTGTTACATGAAGACTCTTATGTCTCAAAGCAGCTGTTATATTTATCGCCTTCAAAACACTTCATTATTCTTGGGTGAATGGTGTAAATTCACATCCAAAAATAACTACAAAAGAGTGAAATGCTTCCATTCACATATAATGATTCCCTCATGTTCTTCGGGTTGCCCGTATACAGTGGAGCCACTTTCTCTTCAGATTTCCTCTGGATCTTACATTTGTTTCATTTGGAGGATGCACAACTTTCCTCGTTCGCCCTCCGGTTGGAAAGATGGGAAAACCATCAGAGCGTGCTGGGATGCAGGCCTGCTTTAACAACAGGTGATCTTTAGAGCCACCTGGGAAAGACACCAGTGGATACGCACGAGTGGGATGTTAATTACATCCACAGTATAACGAGCGAAATGCTTTTCTCTTACTCAGCACATTTCCTCTTTTCCTGTTCTTCCTTTCCTGCCAGACAGTTGCTGTTCTTTTTTTTTCTTCTTCCTTGAGGATAATTAAATTTAAGTAGGCTACAGACACCACAGATTTTACAGGAACTGCTAATTGATGATGTTAAAAAAAAAACTAAAAAAACATAAGTGTCTTGACATTCACCCTAAACATGAGTCACGTATAATGCAGCATTCGATTTTGGCAGCATTTGGATGCCTGAGGTTTGTTTTTGTGGGATTGGCAGGTACAAAATTGAACACACACACACCTCTCTACCTGTGCAGCCAAACAATCAGAGGTAAAATAATAATAATAATAATAACATTTCCTGGTAATTACCTTACAATAAAGCAATAATCTACAACATGTTCATGGATAAAATAAGTCATCAGAAAGTAGATGATGTTGAGGGATCCTGCTTCAATGAACCATCAAACCTAACCATTCATTGCTTTGTGTAACCTCACTGTAAAATCCATTCCCAGACTCACACACAGCTAAAAATTAAAAGCCTAAAACATGAGGCAACACCTCCCTTTGCAGTGTGTGTGTTCCTCCTCTGTGCCCTCCTCCTCTCCACCACCGCTGGGACTTCCACTTTCCTCACACACTCCCAAACTTCCTCTCAGCCCAAACACCCCCTTCACCCTGGACTCCCCTGGCCCCCTCTTCGCCCCTGCTTTCCCTCGGTCCCATAAGCTCTGTAAACCACCTCGCTACACACACACACACACACACACACACACACGCTCTTACATGGAGCATTGTCTCAGCTATATCGACTTCTCTGTACTCCACCATCTGTTAAGCACTCTCCCAGCTGTTGCCCACACTCTCCCCTTGCTCGGCAAAATAACAGCCCTATGAGCCGGTGACACGCACGCAGGACAGAAATTACACAGGCCTGTGT
Source organism: Trachurus trachurus (assembly GCF_905171665.1). Classification (NCBI taxonomy): domain Eukaryota; kingdom Metazoa; phylum Chordata; class Actinopteri; order Carangiformes; family Carangidae; genus Trachurus; species Trachurus trachurus. Next base: position 26,492,934 of record NC_139898.1, on the reverse strand, counting down.
CTTCTAATTAGAGGCAGTTGTAGTGTCTAGCCACCCCGCAGGTGGAGTCAGCTGTCCACCTCGTTGGATCGACACATGCCAACCCACTGTCCTGTCCCCCCTTCAAGCCAGCTTCACGGCAGATGCTGACTGATGAGCTGTTTACCTAATGAGGCACACTTATTCAGGCGTTTCTGGCGTGTTGGGAAGAATGCACTTAGCCTCGGCATCCCAAAAACACATTTTTATTGAGTCTGCTTGGCTGGTTAGAAACCAACATTTTGTTTTGTGCTCAACCAAGCGTAGAACCTTCCCTCTTCCTGTTTCTCTTTGCTCTCTCACCAGCCTGGTTGACTTTGGCTTCGGTCTGGTCCTGTGAGGCTAAAAGTTTCCATATACACCACTCACACACCACATTTACAAGCCGTTTCTGTATTATGAAATGTTAATCTGAAAGACAATATGCTGTCCAACCATGCAGCAGCACATGGTGGTTGGATTCAAGCCTTCCAGTGGGGAAACACTGGGGACTAAATCACTGCGGAGACAGGAGTGTGCAGGTAGGAATATGTACATGCAGCTTCTGGGAATTTGGCCAGCGACGTCACAAATCAAGTACAGACTCCCAACAGCCTGTGTAAACTTCAGTTTTCTATACTTTGAGGATAAGAAATTGAGCGTGAATGTCTCAACAGTGCAGCTAATGTAAAAGAAAGTTGCCGCCTGTTACTTCTTAACTTTTTTTTTTATATATAAGCTATTTTGGTAAAGTAAAGATCAATTTTAACCGGACATGTGCGCTTCATGTATTATGTAATATTTAGTCATATGGAAGGACTTTGTCTGTGACCACATGCTGCTCTAATCACAATCCAGCCTTCGCCTTCATGTACAGCTAAAGCTCTGCAGTCATTGTCCGAGAACAGTGGTCCATTGACTGACGTTCGGATTCTGACTTGATTACAACATATTTATTGGCCTTTGCTTTTGGATAAGTTATGGAACTGCTGTGGGGTGGGGGGTTGGGGAGGGGGGACATGTTACGGTGTACCTCATCTGGATCCGCCCGTGCCTTAAAAGAGAGGTGATCTGATTCTGATTATCGGACACCAGTCACCCTTTGGGCCCAATGTTCTGGTGCTTGGTGCACAATGGACTGATTAGTTCACATCTGGACCTGAAAAAAAAAAAAAAAAACCTTCTTGAAGAGTTTGCTGTAAATCTGTGTGCATATTTGGCTGATGTGATTTTATGCTATGATACAATAAAAGTCTTTGAACGATCTCTTTGCAACAAGAGAGGCCCTGTGTCAGTAACTTCATCGAGTTTTTTTTTCTTTCTTTTTTACCAATATGACGCACTTAAGGGTTCAAACGTTTCCAAATGTTTACCAGTCAGTGAACAAGCAAATGCTCCACTTCTCTGAGGGAGATATTCTTTAAGCCTGCGATGTTTATGTTAGGGGGGTTTTGCTACAAACTGGTCATGTAATTCATTTGTTCATGATGTCGATTCACAGTCTTCTCAAGAAAACAAGCACCTCAACAATTTTGTTTCCTGGAAGTTTGAGAGAACATCTGGTGGAAGCGCGGCTGCACTGCAATCCCGAGATGCAGGCTGATAGCAAAGCCAGACAGAGAGAGAGAGAGAGAGAGAGCATCCCGTGCACATGCTTCATCCCCAGAGACAACTGTCTTTGATGAACAGCGAGAGGAGAGAGAGTGTGACGCACGGCTGCAGACACACACAGACCCCTGTGGTACAAAGTGCCTCAAATGCCTTGTTTGCAGGCACCACGACATGAATGCTCTTTATTAACCTCACTGTTTATAGTGGCTGGCAGGCTCACTTGGAGTTTCCATGTCAGTTTGACCTCCTGTATAATAGTCCATGTTTGGGCATTGTAACTGTTCGCTGCAACTTTAAAGGAACCTTGTGAGCTCCACCTGGGATTAGAGGCAGGAACTGCGCTGTCTCCTGGTTGCGTCCCTACCACTTTCCTAAACTGCAAACCATATGGACTCCCTCTCAGTCAACCGAGGGAGGCTGCGGACGTCTGGGGGAGGATGCTGGGGTGTGCAGGAGGAGGGGGGGAGGGGGGCCCAGGGACCCACAGAGCTCTGTTTGTTCTGGGTTAATGGGTTAACCTGGATAGGGAGCGGTGGAAGTAGGTTAGAGTCTGTTTGTTTGGAGAAATTTGATGGGAGAGATAAAGAAAAGAAACGGTGTCATTTTCAAGGAGGGAGACACCACGGCGGTGCTGTTCAGACACAGTTATGATCAAACAAAGGAGGGTTATTTCCAAAAAAAGCTGCAGTGCCAGAGCAAGAGTGGTTTATGACTAACTCTGTTTGACTTTTTGCCACTAATGAATCTGTTTGTCTTAATGTCTTCAGACAGAGCTGATGCACAAGATGACTCAACAACATGGCACGATACGCAACATGTCAAACTGTCCTGACACTCAGACCTTGGTCTGCATCTTTACTGTTTTCTATGTGAGAACAAATGTGTTTAAAATTGAATTATAGTGGGTGACAGCCAAAGAAAATAAAGACCAGGATGCACTTAGTCTTTTAAAAAAACAGCACCGCTGCACAGCCACCTCTGGATTACAGTACACCATGCATGTTGCTGCTGCATACTTTCACACCAAACTGAACAGTGTGATATGATTGATTACATCATTTTTAACAACTTGAACTATAAGAGTTCATTGCCTGGTAACCTCAACCACACAACACCAAAAACTCTTTCATATTTGCTTTTGATAGAACATACTGTATATCAATTTTACTTTTGCTGTGGAATCATAAATACCCTCCCACTGAGAAAATCAGGTCTTAGGTTAAGGGTGCACTTTCTATCAGTGGTATTAAGGCAAAGACAAAGTCTGAATGTGTTGTAAACTCAACTCAAATGTGTTCCCTAATGCTGGGTGAACAGATACTGAGCAGATACTCTCACTGTGGAGCCAGAACAACAGCTGCAGCACCTGGCAGATCTGCTTGTCAGCAAACAACATGAGTCTGCACCAGCTGATCTACTCTATTTTTCTCTGGTATTATTTCAGTCTTGCTGTGTGCGTGGGTGTACGTGTAAATGTGTGTGGTAAATGCTACTTTCACAATTAAAGCGTCCCCTCTATCCTGCTGTGCTGAGTAAACACAGAAATTATGCCTCCTTGAGACTAATACAGTAGTCAAAGCAGACAAAGGGCACTGATGAACACAAGCCAAAAGCCTATCCGTGATGTCACGAGTAACTGGTGAAATCCAACACCACCAGCTGGAGTTGTGTTGGGGTGAATACGGGTCCCCTTGCATTAGTGCAAGTCAAGGCACATAGCAGAAACCACCGCCTGGAGGGAAAGACGCGCAGAGCTGGATCTGCTGTAGAGTTGGAGATCAGTGTGCAGAGGAGTAGGCGAGCTCTCATTCTCAGCACCACACACACATACGCGCTCACACATACACACAGCAGTCGAGTTAACACTGCTGCAGCCCGAGCAGCCGCTCTTCAAGCCAAACTTTTTTCCTGTGCAACTGCTGCGCGTCTCCACTTGGATAGAAATAGCCGGATCACTGCGCGCCGCAGAGCGCAAAGGATCTGAGAGGCACAGGTCTGAACCAGCGAGGGAGATCTCTCCTCCGGACTGCAATGCGATGAGGAAATTCTGAGTTGGCAGTAGCTGTACTCCGTCCACTTTACGCCTCCTTTGGCTGTTACCAAAGGGTTAGCTCATGAACAGGTATCCTCTTGAGCGTGATTCTGTTTTCACCCAGATCTCTGCTGCCTGGACAAATGCATACAAATGCATTTAGGAGCTCAACGGACAAGGAGTGGACACGTTTCCGCGGCAGCAACGTAAGTGGCCATTTGATTAGATGGTATGCAGATGTTCAGCTATCCATTTGTGCAACTGAAACCGTTCCCAGAACAGAGTTTCATTAAAAAATGGCAACTGGTTGGATTTATTTCTGTTCTGGCTCTTTGGCGTCTTTCCCTGACAGGGGCGCCAGTTGACCAAACATAGTCCCTGCAGCTACAAAGTTATTGACACCAAAACGTGACTGGCACGTTCATTTGGTTAACGAGATAAATGCAAAGGGTTTAATGCTGGGATCAATCTATGTTATTATTGATTTTTATTTGAAGGATGTTCCCATTGGTTTACATTGACTTTTCACCCTTACTGCGCATGGTCCCCTGCCGTCCAGCTTTATTCCCATCTGATAATTGTCCTTTTCCATGCTTAAATGTGTTTGAACGTCTGTTTTATACTTGGTTGGTCTTGATTAATGTAGCTGACAACTGAAGTCTTGGCTTTGAACTCGCCCTGTGAACATGCAGCCTGGGATCTCCAACATTATAATCTGAACACCATGTGGTCTACCGCTGAACACCCCCCTCTACCCCCCACCCCCTCTACCCCCCTCACCCTCCTTCTCCTCCGTCTTCTTCTTATTTGCCTTTCACTCACACAGCTATGATAAGCTGGGAAATAAACACTGAAGCAAGGAGAAGGAGGATGAATGAGGATGTCTTGGGAGCAATGTTGCTCATTCAGCATGGCAGTGATAAATCATTGTTGCACTGTATGGTGATGATGGTGGTGGTGATGATGATGATGATGAGCAGAAGAGCAACTGTCAGTGACTTTCAAGCTGCCAAGTTAAGCAACCTCTGTCACAGTGTTTAGACTTTCAATGGAGGAAAAAAAAAAAATCAATTTGGCGCCTTTAAACCTAAACATTCCTCATGGGAGAGTGAATTGTTGACATCTAGCATGCAGGTTGTGTTGTCTTGTTACATTCAGGAGGGACTGTGGGGCTGCAGATACAGTATGTGCACGCTATAGGCTTTTTTAACAGGGGATTTATTCTCTTGTGTCAGATGTGAAGTCAAGTTGTTTACACTCTGCTAATCCCTTCCACATATACGACCTGAGAGCTGAGCTCACAATGGACTCTGTTAGTATTTGTTCAATGGAAAACAAAGCACAGGCAGATAAAATCCTGAGAGATCCACTATTTATGTCCTTAAGAGTGAAAATGAGAGCCTTGTGGGTAGAACTGAGTTGACTGAGAACAAGTGTGGTCTCCATTGAATTCACAGAGAGAGTTAGTGTATATGCATCAATGGTTAACTGGCTCCTGAGCTGCAGACAATCGCCCACTGTTGCAGGCACTGGCAGTGGTTGAACTGTATAGCTGCAGAGACTCACATCTCACTCACACACTGTACACCTGACTGAGGGTATGCTATGTCCTCAAGACCGGCTTGGTACTGTAAACCCCATTGTAAGGAGACGAGTTGTTCAGGAAGTGGGTCTATAGGAAAGAGTTTGTTCACTGGGGCAGTGGGTCTGATAAGGAAGAATGGCCAATAAAATAGCTGATAAAATGATTTATATCTCAGAGTAGCAAGAGGGAGTCTTCGGTTGCATTATGTCTAGCCCCAGCAGTTTCTTACATGATGTCATAAAGTTAGATTGAGTTTGACTGATGCATCCACAGTGCAGTGCAGAGTTCAGATTGTTGTAGTGCTTCAGAAGAGGTGCATATCCATGTTATTGGAAACTAAGAAACGTTCCCTTGAGAAAGAAGCAAATGAGAACACTACTCACTCTCGTGTAACACTGAACTGGACTAAGTGCATGCTGCTGCTTCTGAGAATGACTGACCTCAATATGAGGATGCAGATATCAAAATAAACACTTTTCTCTCTTGGACTGGACCACCAGTCATTCTCTGACTGTGAAACTGCAAATATACAATATTATAAATCGTTCCTTGTAACATGTCAGTACTTTAATTCTTGCAGACATTACATAAAGTACAGATAGTGTGACGTTATCGCCACACTTAAGAACTATAATTACTTAAATATGGCACTGAACTTTGATTTCCCATTTGTTTCTGTTTTAGTTGAAAATTCTATTAAACACCACATTTCCATAAAAGTCACACTAGACCATTTGATGTGATGTAAAACTTTAGTTCAATCAAAGTAAAAAAAAAAAAAAAAAAGATGATAATATCAAAAATGTCCCACTGGTGCCATGTGGTTTCATTTGTACTTGCTGCTAAGACTTTTAACATTTCCCTAATAGAATTAAATTTATGTGGCTGAGATTTTAGAAAACTAATGACCCTTATCTGATGTTAAATAAAGTGCCTTTCTAGTATCCATGCAGTGGTTACTCAGGATAATAATCTACAGACCACACATTTCATTAGTAGCTATTTCCTACACATGCCAAAAATCACTAGGCAGGCTGTTATAAGGCTTTGCACCACTTGGGAAAATTATGTCATTGTTTTTTCTTTTTTTATTATTTGTGTGAACTTACCCTTTAAAGATCACAGAGGTGAAATTTGCTACAAATTGGTTAAGAAAGCTATAAGTCAGATGTTTTGATTGTATCCAGAGATATACATACATACATAATATATCGTAGGCTAACCGAGGTTTCTCCCCTGTGAGCTTGATTTGCCTTGAAAACGAATGCATGGTGGGATCACAGGTTGCCCACCTTGTTGTTGGTGCAGTGTACTCACTTTCTCCACACACCATCAGCTGTAGGGACTTTGTCTGTCTGAGTGAGGTGTATTTAACCCTGCAGGTCCACCCGCAACAGGAAAAGGGCAAACTAATAAAGCCCAGTGGAAGTTTACTCACAGCCCTTTGTCTGCTCGCTGTCCTGTGGACTAAGTCAATCTTTGCTCTGGTCTGCAGTGACCTCTTGACTCCAGATTTGTGATCTGAGTGAGCTGCCAAACAGGAACCGTGCTCATCTCTCAGTCAGAGAAGAAACATCCGGACACGATGTGCTGATTTTTTTTTTGTAAATCACATTGTTGATTTATAATAATTTCTATTCATCATCAGGTACATCTTTAGTTAGTTTGGCAATCAGCAGAAAAGTATTTCAAGACTTGGCTACTGAGGAACTACAAGTCACCAGTTGAAACGTGGAAACTGTTGACCTGCTAATTTTTCTTTGCTGATGGCCATTTGCACATGTGAGGAATACAAGCCCACTTACTGCTTCCATTATGAAGTCATTATGTTCAGGATACAGGTGCTAATGCTGAAACACAGCCAATGGGAACAGATATTGGCCGTGGATCAGTTACTTGCACATTCTCAGGAATGCTGCATGGGCTGAGACTGAAAAGCAGAGTACTGTATGTGGGGAAGAGAACACCTGATTAGCAAGACACTCTGATGTCTTCACTAAGAGGAACATCCATCCGCTGGTGAATAATAGTGTGTCTGATTATTGCGTTTGATGTTTTGTTCTAATCTATATATGATGGATGCCATTTTTCATAGGCTTGATTTATCTCTCTACAAAGTGACTTCTATTTCAGCTCCCAGAGCGCTGTGTCAGCTTATGTGTTGTTGGCTCCGGTGGCTCCCGTCTGTTTTGAATTCCACCTTAAACTTATTGGGCTCAACTGCACCACATTTTTTGCCAAAGGGGCATATAACAGTGGAGGTTAGGCACATCCTACAAGGTCAAGCTCCATAAACCTCAATTTTCTGAATAACAACTCTGTGTGGAAATACTTCTACTGATTTTGGCCAAAGTATTCTTTTTCAAAGTCAACAGAAGGGCTGAAATGGGCTGGGTCAGTCAAGGTGACTCTCATCAGGTTTGTTGAGATGGTCCAACAACATGTTGCACTGCTGATGGCTTTTCCATATTTAAAACAGATTAATGGAGATTTTATTTATTCCTTGAAGAACATCAACATTCAGAGTTGCTTGGGGCGGATTAACAGCTTTGCATGCTTTGTTGCTACTAATGGATTTGGTGAGTGGCCTACCAGATTGGACGTATAAACAGTGAACTGTGAATGTCACCTCTCACAAAGACAGACATCAATGATGAACATAAGAAAATGTGTTTCCCTTTCCTTATGAGAACTGTAAACAGAACTTAAGTGAGTTTGCTGCTATTTGCCAAACCAAATTGAGCACTTCGCCTCTCGGCCTTTTCCTTTTTGCAGTTGAATGAGCCATTGTTAGGGATCCAAGCTAATTTTGAGGGGAGCAATGCTGTTACTCCTGGAATGATTCATTGCAGTGGGGAGTTTTAAGTTGTGATTATTTATAGTCTTGACATGACACCCACTCCCCACATAGTGGTATTTCCCTTAGTCAACACAGCAGTGTTTGGGGAGCTTTGTCTTCCTTTCAGCAGTCTTTTCCATTAACCGCTAGGACTGGGAAGCATGTCATAGTGTGCTGTCACTTAAACAAGGATTTACCTCCAAATTTAATAAAGAAACAGTAAAATGTGGTGGATCCGCAGACTGTGGTGAACAGCATTGTCCTCAGTTCCTTCAGTTCCTGTGTGTTTGCTTTAAAAAGAAAAGAAAAGAAAAGGGGTCCCATCATCAGACTGTCAGAGGCCCCACTTGACACTCAGAGGGAAGTACTTAATACATGTCAGTAACATTCTCTCTCAACAAATAGGCCTGAATTATTGTTCTCCCTCCATCCATTTTCCCTGGTCGGAGGAAATGTCTAAGTGTGCGGTCAGGCAATGTCGCACCACTGTCTGACTCTGGATGGGGAGCAGGTGACAGATGCAGCTCATGGTCTCCATTAATTTCCCTCCTGTTGTCATGTTCTGTTTGTTTCTCCCCCTCTATCTGTCTCTTCTCCTCCTATTTTTTTTCTCTCGCCGCCTCCCCCATGGGTCTTTTTCTTTTGCTAAGGACAGCAAGGTCACATTTTTCTGGGAAACCAAATATGGTTGCCAGTCTGTGGATCTCTTGGTTAGTCTGCTTCACCGAATCTAGCTTGCTGCTCGTGGCTATCACACTCACGTAGCTTTAATCCCTAAAGGTTTATGGTGAGACAGCAGCCTTTGATTGATTGCACTTTTATTTTTTTGGCAGTCTTACGTAACTGTGTATTCAAATAGCAAAACTACTGTCTCCCTGTGTCTTTTGCACCAGAGTATGTCAGTGTTAAATCATCAAAATAGTTGCCACAGGCCAATTCAGGTTGTGTTAGCAGCTGTTTCTAAGCAGGACTGTCAATATGATTCATTTGATTTGAATGTACAGAGAGTATACTTTGAAACTCTAGATGATAAAAGCTCAATGTGTCATTGACTTGGACTACTGTTTTATGCAAATGAGAAAAAAATCTGCCCCAACAAATCAAAAGTTAAATATAACTAAGATTTTGCTTGTAAGTCATAGTTCGTGCATTGTCCTCCTTAGGACAATAGGTTAGGGGTATATATTTGCTGCAGTTAGAGACTCCTTAATGTAAAAAATGCTTGTCACTGGCATTATATCCAAAGACACCAACTAGCGGTGAGACCACATAGGGCCTACAACAATGGATGGCACAAACATATTCTGCCAACTTTGCAGTTTGATGAGCATAGACTGAAGATAGGGATACTGACCAAAAACATGTGGGATCTGTTTTAAATTTAGTCTCTGAATGCGTTCTGTCTTGAGTTAAAACCCCCTCTGTTTCTCCTCTCTTCTTACTTAAACTTTGGTAGGCCTTTTGCTGATGGTTTGTGCAGTTCATGCATGTCTTTCTGCTGTAGCTATACAGTATGGTGGGCAGTGCCACCTAGAGGTGAGGTCAGCTAGGGTCAAAGGACTGAAGTTCAGTGACCGGCATCAGTGTGCAGTATAAGTATTTGTATCTCATTACGTTTGAGATTGAAAAAGAAATCTTCTAATTGAATAAAGGGTAAAGATTTTTTTTTATTTTTCTCTGTAAGTGTTTGTTTCACAACCATATTTGTCCTTTGGCTGTATCTGTTTCAGGCATGATGACATTTTCAGCAGATCGTTATCTGTTCTTCATAAAACAGCCTGATTGATAACTCTTTTGAAGGGCTTGAAGATTATTAGGTCTTAACTTGAAAAAATATATTCTTAAAAGCCACTCAGAGCACTTCTCCCTTTAAATCATAGCTATGACCCTCTTAGCTTTACTCAGGCATCTGTCCATGAACAGCATAACCAATCATGCCCTTGAGAAAAAAATCCATTGTTGTCTGGAAACAATAAAACATGTGACTCCATGACTTTTCATTACATTTCAGATATAAAAATGTCAAAGTTCAATGTCTTCATTAAAAGAGGAATCAGGTATTGGCTCCAAGATTTCTTTCTGATTTCTGCTTTTAATTTTAATTTTTTGTAGGCCTATGCTCTGATTAGGTCTAACTCTGAATGGGTAATGGCCGCCTGCAAGTAATACTACTGTAATTATCTTAATTCACAGTGAATGCAGATTGTGAATTAGAGAATTAGAATTAGAGAATTAGAGAATCCCCCCCCCCCCCATAAATGAATTGATAAATGAATTGATAAATGAATTCAAAGGTTTATGGACTATCAATATTGCTATCAAGTATTTCCTTGTTATTAATCGACTGTTTATACTCGTGAGATTTTTAGGTGTTATTATTAAAATGTTCATATGTTTATGAAACTTGGGAACGACAGTGGACCATATGTTAACACCTGTAAACATCTGGTGGGACAGTAAACTTTGCTAGTCCAGAACATAGAGGTCCAGAAGGATGGTCAAACAAAGTTCCGGTCAAATTTATTTTTACAGTTCTAAATGACTGCGCGGGAGCAATGCTGCATCATTAAAGTTTAGCAAAATCAGTGGACAACACTACATCCGTCAAACTACTGTAACTATATCGACAATCGGCAACAGACAATATTTTTAATGGGTGCCTCTGATAATCACCGCCAATTTATTTGAAAAGTAGTGGTTGTGTTGCCGCACTATATTATGATCTAAGGAGCGTCCGTAGCGGATTAAAAACCACAAAGGGGCGTTCTTCGTCTCCTCCTTGACAGCTACAGCGTCAGTTACGTCAGTAACTGGACCAAGAGATGCTATTTGTAAAAAACAAAACAAAAAAACTGTTGTTTAAAGTTTTGTTTTCAAAACTATCGCACCCGGAACCGCCCAGAGACATGTTTTAACGAATCCAGAGGAGGGTGAGGATTTGTTGTGTCACATTTCAGGGTTGTTAGCTGTTTCCGGGCCAAGTGAGCTTCTCCCACTGTGTCTGTTGGAGAAAAAAAAAAGTGTGCTGAAGTCTTTACGAATAACATTGAACAACTTGACCTCGATATAGTATTGAATATAAGGTTTTTGGCATAGCAAAACGCAATGTTGTTTTATTTGTTCTAATATTAGCCTAATTGTAACTTAGCTAGCTAATAAATTTGATCTTGCTAGCCTAACGTTAGCTAACAACATTAAACTGACATTAACGTAAAATTAATTAACTTAATTAACGTATTTTCTAGTCTGTTGCCAAGTGTGTGTTTTTAGGTTGTTGTGGTAGGAAAAAGACTGAACTATTGTGTTGTTTCATTTGACTACAGTAGAGTAGACCAGTCTCATTTGAACACAGGTGTTTGCTTCAGGTGATAAGTGCCAGCCCCAAGTTTATGCTCCTAAATTGAAATGAGTTAGCCTATCAGTTGTCTGCTGCTCATGAAGTTTTTCTTAATGACCGCTGTCAGAAAAAGTCCATTCCTCTTTATCTTGTGTGTGCAACTGTGCACTGTGAGCTGCTGTTTTCTGGGGGACTCCTCATGTTGGGCACTGTAAGACCAGACCAGTGTCAGAATGAGAAGAAGATAGACAATTTGTGGTCTTTGGTGTTTTCCCTCAGACTTGTGACTTGAGACAAAACCTCAGTAAGAAACCAGCGTTTTCAGTCAAGCCATACTACTCTCTAAATTAGGATAATCAGTATGTGGGCAGGATGCGGTTTATTATAGCAGCTTCCTATACAGTGGAAACCCCTTGGCTTGCATCTTTATGATGGACCAGGACTGTAATTACATGGGAAAAGGATGTCATGTGCAGTGTTGCCTCACATCAACAAGGATCATTTCCAGCTCAGGTGCTCTGTGTGTGTACAGTTGTCATGCTCTGCTCTCCCTTGCTTTGGTTTTCTCCTAGAGTATATGACTTTCATTCTAGGCTTGATCTGTATTCACCCTGTGATGGACTGACACTTTAATTCTTTCAAGAATTGTTTTTTAATTGCATTACCGATCACTGATTGGATTGTCATACCGAAATTAGGTAAATCTCATGTTAATTTGTGTTTGTATGCCCCTCTAGGTGGAACTTTCTCCTGCTCCTGTCAGTATGCTCAGCAGTACTCTCTGGAGACGAAGACTACCTAGCTCAAGGTAAATATCAGAACCCTAATTCAATAACTAATGATGAGATTAGATTTTTTTTTTCATCTTTGTGCCTAGTGAATTTATCTTTGAATCATTTTGCTCCTATTTATTTTAACAAATCAAAGCTGTAGTATCATGCTGTGTCAGTACAATTAATTAGGTTGGATATCACCTAGTCTTAATTATCCACACTAAAGCGAGTTTGGTTTTGGAAATGGCGCTGGGACAGAAATAGGTCTAATAAGTGAAGAAGGAAAACATTTTGCAGGACAAAATCCAAATCCATAGCTTCTCAAAAGTGAAAATTTAGACTGAATCAAGTTTATTTAGGCAGGATAGGTTCAAACAAGAATTCCTCTTTATTTTCTTTTATACTCATCTTTGAACCTTCTCCCTTAACGTGTCTGTTCTTGCTGTTCAGGCGACAGCATGCATGTTGAAGCAGTCAGAATAGCCTCGCAAACTTTGTTGACCCCTCGTTTAGTCATCTTGTTTCCCCTCAGTGCTCTCATCTCTGGTCCATCAAAGAAGGGATCTCAATATGTCCCATGCAAACATAATGATGAGTGCATGCTAAGAAGAGCACTCTGGGAAAGTACACCAATTAGTGAGGCTAAGAAGAAGCGGAAATCTCAGATAAATACTGAGCCTGTTTTGTCAACTGTGCCTCAGCTGGACAGATTCAGGGGATACAGTGGCACCTGTGTCTCTCTCTCTGTGTTTTTTAACAGAAGATGAGAGGAATTGACCATGAGGACATAAGTTAGAAGTTTATAATTGATAGCAGAGTAGATTTTTTCCCCCAGGTCCCCGTAGAGTCAACTTAGTATCTTTATAGTTGTTGGATGGATGAAGTGTAATCCCACATGTTCCTGCGGATATAACTCCCATGAAAGAACTTCCCTTTATTCAACAAGAAAAAAATTGCTGTCAAAAGAATCTTAAGAAAACTCCCAACAGGTCTTTAATAAAAACACAAATTCTGATGAATCTGTTGATGAGTGTAATGTCTTTTGAGTGGTATATTGCTGGGCCACTGCCAGAAACAGAAAGCTGACAAAAGTTGCCTTTAGGCCCCCTCCCTCCTTATTACATATTGCATTGTCTTCTCACGTATCTATCATTAAATGAGTCCGCTCCTAGCAGGATCAATCTATCATAACGAGGAGAGGAGGAATGCACAAAGAGCACCAGAGCTGCTTGTCTTCACATATGAGACAGGTTAATTGGAATCTGTGCTGACGTTACCTCGGGCAAAGAATGTCAAGGACATCTCGGTGCATGCTTAGATCAGCTGCAGATAGATAGTGCTCTGCTCTCACGTGGGCCTGAGAACTACAGACCATGCACACCATGCATCCAGCACAATGTACTGTTTGTGTTATTTCTCTTTATTGCACTCTCTCTAGCCCCACCTTCCTCCAAAGTAGACAGGAACAATTCTAAAAGAGATGCACATTTATAATGTTGGCGTTTAAAGTATACAGTTTAACTTATCTGACAACATCAGATTCTTTGCTTAAAAACCCTATGCTGTATCACAAATGTAACAAGGTAACTTGCTTTTCTTTGACTAAAACCTTGACAGCTGTAATATGTAACTTTAATCCTTTAATTCCTAAATTGTTGTTTTTTGCAGACTTTCCTTACACAAAGTCATGCAGTAGTTTATTCAAACCTCTCTGCTGCTGACACGCCAGAATTTTTTAAATGATCAGCAATTTGATTTGATCTCTGTCCAAGGTAAAAGGTCAAAAGGTTGTGCATGTGCAAATCATCTGAAATAGGCATGTTACAGCTTTGATGCTGTATATGTTTTACTTTTATTGTCTGCATTCCTAAAGGAGTAAAAACAGCTTTTCGTGTTTTCTTTTTAAGAGGTGAAATAAATAATAGAAAGTTGAAAGCTTTGCTCAGGACATGCAGATCACAGGTTGTCAGAGCTTTCCATTTGCCCTCACTGAGGCAAACTCAAGTAACCCCTAGGTGATGTAATGCCTCTGGATTATCAATAATCATACTGCAAGCTACCGCTGAGATCCCCTCACCAAAACACATGCACACACACATGCAACACTCATATCAGGTCAGTCTCTAAAAAAACCAACCCATATGTGAGTCAGTTGACATTTACATTTACAATGTGTGTCAGGTATCTGTGTTCCCCTTTGTCATGTTAATAATAATGACATTTTATTTTCCTGGAACTATCATCGCTCAGCAGCACTGACATTTGTGTCACATGTGACACTTTGCCCTCCAGTATAGCGATCTGTCTGTTGCTCTTTACTGAAAGCCAAAACTGCACAGAATGTCCTCTGTCTCTAAATAATGTTTAAGTGCTTTGGCCTGGCTGTGTTTCACTGTCAGCACAGACTAAGCATAAATTCTTTAAAGAATTACCTGTGGGCATAGGCAAAGAATGACAGGACTGTTTGGAGGAAAGCTGCTCTCATGAATCTCTGGTGGCAGATTAATTCAAAAAGGCTGTGTGGACTGGTTTCCTATATTCTGATTCAGTCCCATCCTTCTCTAGTCCCCTCTACTCATCTGGGCCACAGCTGCCTTTTTAGTACTTACCCCAAAAACCAGGGAGGAGTCACCAGCATCATTGGGAGACTGTTGCAAGGGTCTAACTACTGACCAGACTCTCTCAATCATTTGACTTGAAAAAGGAAAGATTGTGTTTGCATGTGTAGCAATGTAATTTAAGATTCAGAATGATTTGTTTTTTTATTCCAGGGAATAGGAATAAAACATTTGACACTAACCACTAACATTCAACATCAAATGCATAAAATCTTTTGCCTGAGTTGTTTTCGAGGTAAATTCATGCAAAACAGCTGCTGTGCGTTCCCGTCGGGGGAAGTTTTTCGGCAAGCGGTCTCTGCATTTACCTCTAAAAATTTACCTCTGTCTCGTAATGTTCCATTATTATCTCATAACGTGGTGAATGTGCAGGTCACAACTTGTCCACCAGAGCGTTTTGGAGTTGTTGGATTGTGTATTTGATGAGTTTGGTGAGGGAAACCAAGAAATCCCATTAGCCTCCGTAGCGTAGCTCTGAGCAGCTTGCGGCTCTGCTCCACCGTTCTAAAAGTAGCTTGCACCGACAAACCTACTCCTAAAACTATAGGGATTACAGCAATGGGCCAATTCGCCAAAATGTTGAACAATCCCTTTAATCTTGCAAGAAATTCTTACAGTAAGAAAGCTAAATACACTTAAGTAAGTGCAAAGTAAGGACCTCCTTTTAGAAATCATTTAATCAGTGTCTGCCTGCTTTGTGAACAAATCTCTGATTGTTAAACTTAACCTGTGTCTCCTCTGTCTTGCAGGAGTGGATATCCTCTATCGATTGGGGCTTACAGCTCAAAGCAGCACAGACAACCCCTACGAGAAGACAAGCTCATATTCGACTACTTACACCACTGCTCCCTCACATTCAAATGTTCCTGTCTCTGGATATGGGGTATTACTCGACTCAAACTTCCACTATGAGGCACCAGCAGGCAGTCTGTTCCCACCAGAGATTGGCGAGGAGTTTTCTGTTGTGGTTAGTCTAAGCTCCTGGCGAGCAAACAACGCTTTTCTTTTTAGTGTTAAAGATGGCAGGGACAGGCTGCGCTTTGGCATTCAGCTGTTGCCGCGCAGAGTGGTGGTTTACACTGCAGAGAAAACCTCCGTCTACTTCACCTACAACTGGCAGGACGGGCGCCAGCACCCTTTCGCTGTCGGTGTTCGTGCACGCTCTGTGTCCTTTTATGCGGAATGTGGGGCCGTGCAGCAGCAGGAGGAAACCTTGGGGAGATCTCAGACACTTGGGGACTCTGGGGGTCTCTTCACTTTGGGAAGGATGAACTCCAAAGCGGCATCGTTCAATGGTCGAGTCTGCCAACTAGATATCTATCCCTCAGCTCAAGCTGCCGCGCACTACTGCAACTACCTTAAAAAACAGTGCCGGCTGGCCGACACTCACCGATTGCCTTTGCCGCATCCCGATTTGGATATTGAGGCAAATGACCCGCCATCAAACCCCTCTACAAAGTCCTTTGTTGGAATAGCAGCTACCCATCATACTCCTTTAAAAGTTACACCAGACGTCAAACTGTCCCCAGGTAGTTCGGTCTCACAGAATTCAGCTTCCAGCCCTTCAGTACAACCTCACTCGGGGAACCAGAGCCACATTTCTACGTCGGATCCCCATGCACACTCCATCACATCCGCATCCTTGCTTCAACATCAAAGCCCCACCTTACCTGCCCTGAGTGCACGAGCAGCTCTGGATCTTACACATCACAGCACAACTATCACCACTACCAAAAATGTGTTGGCGAAAGGGAGTAGTGGTCAGGGAGACACCGATCAATCTGAAAACAGCACAGAGGAAGAGAGCAGTTCGGGGAGCCCGCTGAGCCCAGACGCCACCCCAGAACTGATTTCCCCAGTCAGGCAAAGTCGAGTGAAGGAGGGACTCAGGAACAACTCCATCACCAGCTCCACCAGCTCCACCACCACCACCACCACCACCACCGCTCATCAACTACTGGAGACTCATCCGAGAGCCAATGGCACCACTTTGTACAGAGAGAACCAGGTAGACACCTCAGAACATCACGATATGGATGGCAGCTATGACGATGTAGACATGGGAGGATACGATTATGGATATGAGGAAACCGACTTCTTCTACGACTACGAAGATGGTTTCCGCGGCCCCAAGGGAGAGCCAGGTCCTCCGGTAAGTGATACACAAGTTAGGTAGTTGCTGTTTTGATCAAATGGAAAATAACAATGCAAACCGCAACCAAAAACTAATTTAATAACAGTTTGACTGCTTTGTAAAATGAGGCTTTCTTATGCATCCCTCAGGGTATAGAAAGAGTATTTTGGCATCGCAGTGTAGTGATTTGGAAGAGATTACATTTCCAAGTACTGTTCTTTTCATTTTCATGCATCTACAAGTTGTTGAAATAACTTGTAATAACTAACCCTAACCCTTGCTGAAATATGTATGTATTTAATATTATTATCATTATTATGTAATGATTTGAGATGTCTGGACTCATCTATCAGTTTCCAAAGTACTACCTCAGCTATAACAGGCCTTACTTGGTACACAGCAGTGGTTTCAATTAAACATCTCAGTCCCTGGTCACACAGCATCATGAGCATGATATGGCCTTAGCCACTTGTCAAGCCCTCCCCAGTTGGCCAGTAATACTGATAAATTAGATGGAATATTTCTTTATTTTATGCTCTAATCTTAAGTGTTTGTATTTCCCTGCTACACTGATGACTGACACTTGCATGTTTTGAATCCTGAGACAGCTGAAGGTCAGTGTCTGACTCTGTCTTGTTGCTTCTATGTAAAAACAGACATCTCACAATTTTGTAGCCACATAACCAGACACGTACGTACAGAGGCGCTTGTACAGGTGGTTTGTGGTCTCAGTGAATGTTCTCATGATTGGTGCTTTAGCAACTATCTACTTTTTACATTACTGTTATGCTTTTTGAACTCCTGTTTTGTTTGAGCTGACATTTATCGTAGTATTATGCAGTTTCCACACAGAAAAAAACTTTAATCTTGGCTGCAGCTTTGCAAAGTGGTGCAAAGTGTTTGCCAAAAAATGTTTAACCAGATACCTCACTTGTGGTAAGAAATTGCTGCTGTTGGGGTTGGTTGAGGATGTGTATGGCCAAATCACAAGAGCAAGCATTTCAAAATACGACACACCAATCTTACTTGTTCTTGTATCGATTCTGATACTGTAGCTGAACTGTGTGGAATCCATTGAGACCATTTTTATCAGGTATCATGAAATCAAGGATTGCTATGGGTTAATTGGCTGCTGTGACATATTGACTGTAGCTTATACAGCAAATTGCACTGTATATTGCAAATATCTGTCTCAAAAGATATTGGACTGGTCTGAGTTTATGCTACTTACAGTACTGTACTTTGTTGTTAAAATGCATTGTGTGATGTTGCTCTTGTTTCTCAGTCTGTGTATAACTGGTTAGCTTGCGCATTTTTAATATTTTGAAAATCTCTTGCAGTTCCACTGGTTGAACAATTAGCCTAAGTTAGTCAAAATTAACTTTGATTGCATCACCTCAGCTAGATCAGATTTTGCGATGCAATGGGGGTTCAGCCTGCTTTGGTTTCTTTTATGTGTGAAATTGTTAACAGAACCTGTTTGCGACTATAACAATGCTTCAGAGCACATCAGTACACTTGAAAAAGAGGGTGGAAGTGTGGAATAGAGTCAGTCATCACCTCCTTAATGTATTCAACCTCGTGGTATTATCTCAGTCACATTGGCTGTCATCAAGCTCACTTATTGATTTCCCTCTAGGTAAGACTGTAGGGGATATTGTAATTCAGCTTAAGTTGATGTGACACAAGGTTAAAAGCTCATTCATTCTACCCGTCTGCTCTGCAGAAATTTCACTTCTTGGATTGGATTCATTTGGAAAGATTTGATCCCTGTCTTAGCAGCTCCAAAGAATGTGAATATTATCATTTTACAGCGTAAGAGCCTGAGCCTCTGTAGGCCCTGTTGTTGTGGCGAAGGCGATGGTGTTCTCACAGTTTCCATGTGTGGGAGTGTTGAGGAACAAACAGCTGTCTCTTTATTCATGTCCCCCCCCTGTGCCCATCTACTGATCTGACCTATGATAAGGATGTTCCTCAGCAAACAAGGACTTGCTATTGCAACAATTTCAGAGGGAGGAGTGAATCAATTGATTAAAAGCCTTGACCTTAAATTCTGATTACTGTACTGCAGTAAGATCATTTTTTTGAGATGACACTGGGGAGTAGCGGGACACTCTGAAAATAAATGGCTTCTTTGACAAGAAGGGGATTCCCTAATGATGCCTTAATATTACCCTGTGAGGCAAAATGTGTCATCTTCAGTCTGTCTTTTTATAGCGAAATGACTCACTCTCAGACAATAACTGAAAATGTGCTTTCAATTTTTGTGTATTGTTCTTGTTATTTCTAATTTCTGATGACTTTATTATTATCTATTGAAGCGATTTTGGAGGAAACCAAGGCAGTCATTATTTTAGATGTCTGTTTTCACTGCAGATAAGAACTGATACGGCAAAGCATTAATCAGCAGCAAATACAGTTAATCAGCACCATGAACTATATAGAACAGACAATACAAAAACCTACTTTACCCCCCAAGGCCTCTGTTTACTTGGTACAGTGATGAGCATTATGCTGTGGTCTTTTTTGGATTTAACTTACAACTATAAATGACAAATTTCACTTCCTTCGACACTGTTTTCATCTCACAAAGTACATCCAGCAGAACAACTTGGTTTGGTTCCAAAAGCATGTGAGATAAAGTACATCTGTCTCACTCAGTTTACACCTAGAGCTAATACCTTTCACCAAGTGCTGCCATTATTAGTTATTTCTGCTCAGCTTGAGTTTAGCAATCAATCTTTTTATAGATTATATGGATATAGTGTTGTATAAACCTAATGTATAAGGTTAGACTCAGTTTATTACTCGAGTCGTTCAACATTAAAACATTTGCACATGGTTATCCTTTTAATATCTCTATCTAATTTCATTTCACATACCGACATCCTTAGTCTAGAACATAACATGTAGTTGCACCACATGTTTCATGCCACGTTTTTCCGTGATGAGAGATTGCGTTAGTCCCATATGCGAACCAATGGCTGCTGGTATCAGTATCATCTTGAGAGTGTAATTTGACTCTTCTGCTTAGAAAGTTTCCAGTACAGCATTTAGTTGAGCACACTTGGCTCCTTTCTTTGAACTTCATAGCTCTTACATAAATATAGCACATACTCATCATTGCAGAAGTCTGGACAGTGAACTGCATGTTATTGCTTGCCATTAACATACTGTATCGCTCCTTTCTTTTCCCCCTTCACTCTATCTCCCTCTCTCTCTCTCTGTCCCCCACCAACATCCCCTTCTTTTTCTCCTTGTCCCTCTCTCTCTCTGATATAGGGTCCTCCTGGTCCCCCTGGTTTACCTGGTCCTCCAGGAAAAAGAGGCTCTCGGGTAAGTAACTTGCAGAAAAGTACCTACACAGTCACCTTAATGTCAAGTGCGTGTGCTTTACTGTATTGATCAGGAGGAGAAATCTTACCTAATCTTAGTTTATGTAATTAAAGGATACAATCTAAAATGTAAAAGTAAATGCAAAGGTGTTTTTTAATCTATCAAACATCCTAACACAGTACTGTGGTTTAATCACCGAGTTTCAAGGAAGAGGTTATTGCGAGCCTTGGCTGCACTGAACTTGCTCATCAATTGCACCTGAGATATTAGTAGAAGTCTTGACTATTGTCAGGAAGCACTGCCGTATGTATTTACCACCACAATCAAACAGAAATTCTCAGGGAAAAGGGTGTTGACAGACATGTTTGTGCTTCGTGTGATTGAACTCTTTGTGAAAGTGGAAGACAATGGAGGATGCAAACATCGTTACTCACTTGTCAGCTCCTTTGGTGCATCCAGTTTGAATGACCAAACAATTCCAGCTGCAGCATCGGCGGCGGCGGCACATCCACTGTAATCTTGAGACTACACAACTGCCAAGGCTGTCATGATGCAATGCTGCGATCATGCCACAGGCCCTAAGGGCATATTTAAACAGAACAAGACACATTTTACTAAATGAATGTGGTGTGTGTTAGAAAGGCGGTGTGTGAAAAGTTCACTCTTGCTCTTTGTGGAAGCTCTATTAGCTCATTCACTTATAGACAGTTTTTTCTCTTAAAAATTGTCAGAAACCAATCGTAACTCACAACATTTGTAATTGCAGTTGGTCCATGGTGATGATTAGCGTTGTTTCTCTTTGTGTGTGTGTGTGTGTAGTTGTCTACATCAGTTTATAAGCTTTCTACATCAGTTGAAAGTAACATAAAGAAATTTAATTTTTACTTCTGTTTCCCTCCCCCAATCAAAGCAGGGTTTCAGAGCAAAAACAACTCTGTTATAACAACACAGAGATATATGCAGACGTGTTATTTTAATATATTAGTTATTAATTATAATAAGACAATGACAGATGTTCCCTGATGTTGGAGAAGCAGCAGCAGCATCTTTCTGGACTGTGTTAATAGGTTGTGTTGCAGCACAAGTAGAGCCAAGTTCAACTTCCCTGCTTTTTTTTTTTTTGGTGGAGCTCCCTTTGTTACGACCTCTTAGTGGACAGGTTTAGGACTCAGTGCAGTACTCAAGTCAGTCTGAAAGCGTTCTTAAAGGGATAATTCTGTTTTAATAGAGAATCTAACCAGACGAGATAGTAGACAGAGAAAGTTGGCAGACAGTAAAACATGCCTCCTAGTAAAATGCTGGGAAAGCACATGGCAGAGCATACTATCACACTATCACGCCCATAGGCTAACTCATAAAATAGAGACACGGGGAGGCTTGGAGTCATTATGTGGTGGGAAGCTGAGGGCAGTGTGTGGCACTGTGGTTATATCTCTGCTGTCTCAGCACAGAGCAGCAGACTTATTGTGCTGCCTCTAATTGTTAACGTTATCAGACTGTAACCTTATGGAGCGAGGTATGCCATTTGGTGTGGGCATTTGTCATGAAAAGAGACTCTAATTTGCTTCAGAGGTTATTTTTTATAATTTAAGCGGTTCCTGAAGATGACAGTTTAAGTGCTACAGGTGGTGATTGATTCAGTTATACAGTATTTTGTCTTTGTAGGGAGAGGGAAGCAGTGAATTTTAAAGGAGACATACTATGCCCCCTTTCCACAAATTAAAATAGTTCCCAGGTGTCTTAAAGACATGTCTGTGACATGCTTTGGTCAAAATACCCCAAGGATCAAACATCACAGCTCTTTTCATACTCTCAAAACAACCCTGTTCAGAACGGCTGGTTTCAGTGCCTGTCCCTTTAAATGCAAATGAACCACTGCTCGCCCTGCCCCTTCTACCGGTCCCAGGTAGGGGTGGGATTATGCAAATGTGAAACCTATTTACATCACTGGAAGACAACTGAGGGAACAGCTCGTAAAACCACATGGATTTTAACCTTGAGAGCCTGCACATCACAGATTGTTTTTGTCAATTCTCACATTTTGGGGGCTGGAAGGCAAGACAAACACCCCAAATATATGTTAAAGAGCCTTCAAAAAGTGATATTTCCATAATAAGTCCCCTTTAAGTAAATCATTTTGTATGGCTGTGGCCAAATGTTTCTCCCAGAACCTGACCCAAATCTGAGAGAGCAGTAACCAAGCCAGACCCAAACCCCACTGCTTTTTACTGTATGTCCAAACCTGACAAACTTGAAAATAAAATGCGTGTTATTGTTAGCATGTGCGGTATGTGTATGATTTTGAGCAACTATTTTCTTTTACACAAATACCTTAATCCGTGGTTCCTGTAGTTAAACTTGCTGCTAGAAAGACGGCTGTCTTAGCTTGTTGTTGTCAACAGTATATACAGCCATTTAATGTTGTGTCTTTCTGTGTCTTTTCAGGGTCCCGCTGGTCCACATGGAAATCCAGGACTGCCTGGACCACCTGGGTCCAAGGTGAGTGTCCCTATCTCATAGTAGGGGAACATAAACAGGTCCCCGAGACCGTCAGAGTCCTGGTTAGTACTTCTCAATGTGGACAAGCCAGAAGAGTTCCCTCAGAGCTGGAGCCAGGGCCACTGAGCTTAACACACTAGATTGCCATTTTCTGCACACTCTTCAATTGTGAAGCTCTAACCTTGAGTCTTTTGTCAATGGTAGTGAATCTCATTGGTAAAGAAATGGCGATTAAGTTTTTGTTCACTATGAGCTTCCCACTTTACAAATGTTTCATGACTGTTATTAATTGTTGACAACCTGGATAATTGTGATTAGGACTATTGACAAAAAATACAGTTTCTTCTGCTAAGAGGGCCATGAAAACTTTTCTTTAGACATAAAAAAAACCTACTACACCATTGTTACGTAAAATTCAAGCTATGTGTCAATAGCAAAGCACACTGCTTTAAAAACACAAATATCTTCATAAAATCTTACGTAAAACAATATAAATGCCACATAAAAAGGTTTTACAGTCACATTCCCAGTCACACAGTTGTAAATGAGCCAGTCACTGTAAAGCATATTGCTAACAGCTGATGTCAAACATCTGATCCAAGAACAACCTCAGTGGTCTGCCTGAGGTATGCCATGCTTCATTAAATTGTGTAATTTACTTTCTTGTATCGAGGGCATGCTCAGTGTCGATCAGAAGATGACATCACAAATCTCAACATGTTTAATCATGCTACAGGGAAAGGAAAAGCTAACAGACGATCATTTTTTATCAGCTGGAAAATGCCCTCAAGGTATTTCACGAGTGGGTATTATGATATCTCTGTGGTCCAGGTAATTTTAACAGTGTTTTATTAATCACATAGCTACAGTGGTTGTGTACTGGGCTCTTAGCTCTTCCAAACAATGATCTACAACTCAAAACAGTGCCTGAATGCACATGCAGCACACATGAGGAACTAATTATACCCATTCTTGCTAATGATTGTGAGCATAAAATATGACCAATTTTCCATTTATTAAATGAGTAAAAAAAACGAATGGAAAAAGCCCCACAGTGAACCATTGCTCAACCAGTTAAAATTAATTTCTGAGTTATATACTGTATTTTACTCTTTATATTTTCTATGAAAATCCATCACGGACACAGTGAAACGGGTAAAACTAGCTGACAAGTTGGGACCTGCTGCTCTCATTTGTTTTTGTGTGCTTTAGGAGGGAGTAGGGACCAAGGTGGTCAGGTGCAGAGGGCTGTCTGTGTGTGCATGTGTGTGCACGCTCATCTGTGTGTGAGGAAAAATTATCTGTATTTTTCTCTTGTAGGTATTTCATTGAAATTTGAATGTTGACACAAGCGCTTGCCACTTACATTAAATATTTAAAAATAATACAGTACACACATTTTTAGGATATTTTGGGATATTTTTGGATTAATCAAGAACCTCCTCACGAGGCAAATGCAGTTCATGCTGCTTTGCCAAAATTGCCATGTTACAGTAGTAGTGATGTCACAAGGTTAGTGGGAAAAAAAAGTATAGGTTTATCAAATGTGAAGTTACATCATTTAGGATAGCAGAGACTGATGTGCTGTCTACTGTCTGGGATTAGACCCAACCCATTTATATAGGATTGTGTGTTGACTGAAGTAGTCATGGGTAGTTGTTGCCCTATGGCCTATCTCTTATCTTAGATCATTGTTACCCCCTTTTTTTTCCCAGAGGGCATAATTATGCCCATCCTACTCATTAGTCACAACACTGACTTCACATACAGTGGGAAAAAGAGCATTTTTAAATCTCCTGTATAGAACCACATGTAAAAGATACATTGGGCATCGGTTCAACTAAGCAAGGATGTGGGTAGCTCCATACAGATGGTTGTGGTGATTGTGGTCCTGACTGGCTACCGCAGAGTGGCTGCATCCACATTGCAGTCATGCTACCTTCCTCCCCCCCTCCCTGTCTTTTTAATGTGAAACTTCTTGCTTCTAAGTTGATAGCTCCTCACACAGAGTCACAGAAATTATCAGGGGTGCAACGGATCTGATCGGATCATGATTTCAACAATCCGAATGGATCACGGATCAATGATCCGTTGCACCAGTATAAATTAGCCAAAGATGAGACAAATTCAGGAAAGAACCTTTAATTATATGATCTCTGCCTATACTACCCCACACACATAAAGAAAAGAATGTTCTGTTTTCCTCCTTGATTAGTCAAACAGCTCAGGGAGATGGATTGATGTGCTCTCTGTCACCTCTGACCCTGCATTTGGCTCAGGGCTTGTGATCCGTTATTATGAAACCCAAAGCTGCCTGCTTGCACGCTGTTCTTCTAGCTTGTACACCCACATTCATGTGTACACATACAAAACCAACATCAGTGTCTCTAATACCATGGTGACCTGAGTGAGTCATCGTCGAACCCCAAACCCCTTTGTGGAGGAGGAAAAGGGATTGAGAGCCTCTTTGTCTCAATTTGGAAAACATCTTCTCTTGAAATGTATTTGGTTGCTATGACAAATACAGAGGAATATCGTCCCAGGTGCTGAGCTTAGTTGACATGTGTTTTAAGCACAGCATGAAATGTTGTGACAATGTGCTTGCAGGACTTAAAGGGGCTTTCAGTCTGCTTCATGCACTGTTGACTTTTTTCTTTTTTTTCAAACTGAAAACTGTAGACTGTCTTCTTTACCATCCCCAAATTGTGTATGCTTCACTGGCTTCCAGTCAAAACTATGGAAATATGATGCTCAAAGTCCATTTGAAGTGGGTACAGACGGCTATTGTATGCCAGAAGCTGCAAGTCATTCATGAACATAGGAATTGATCTTGTATGCTGTGTAAACAAGATGCAGATGTAAAAAAAAAAGTTCTGTTTAACTTAATACTTACATAAATAAATCCGGCGCATCCTTAACATTTTTATATGTCAACATTTTTTGTATCAACCACGTTTTGGAAAACTGCTCATACACTTCTCCAATTGCTCCAAGTGAGAGATGAACTCTGAGGCCCCTAAAGACAAAGCAGTGTTTCTGTTACCATGCCATTACCATTGACATTGTTTACTCTTGGTTAGCTTCTATTTCTATCACTTAACACATGATAACCAGCTAGCCCTGACCAATAATATCAAAGGTTGAGTCATGTTTTTAATAACCTTAGTGAATAGTGATGGAAACAAAATTTGAGTTGCTTAAATGTCCTCAACCTGTGACCCTGTTTCTTTTATAGGGTGCAAAGGGAGACCCCGGACTGTCTCCAGGTCAGGCTCCACCGGGAGAGAAGGTAAGAAATCACAGTCACTGGTCTCTGTGTCTGGCTCCTTTATGCTCCACCTCCTGGGCAACAGCTGTTGCTCATGCTTCCAGTCTTCACACCTTCAGTGCTTTCATAACATCTCTCTGATTGATTTTTTCTCTGCTGTGGATTTCACATTTCAGTAATTGGAGCAAAATGTTCTGAAAACCATACTGGTGATTTAAAACAAACAGTATATTTTTTTATAGCAAGTAGTAAAAAAATATTTAAAAATCATGCATGTGGGACCCAGAACTTGTAATTTGTGGTTTATTAAAGGCAGATTTTTACGTTTCAACTAATAAAATGTGTTCTAGGGAAGGCTTCAGGAGACTAACACATATTTCCACAACTTCACTGGCATAAGACTAGTTGCCAAGCAAGATTATGTATATGGCTCAACTCCACTCGACTCTACTCAGCCCTACCTCATACTTGGTACCTTTTACCAAATAAAGACATTTCAAACATACCTCTGCCGGCGTTCACTGTGAGCTGAAGTGATATAAAGGATGGCATTAAACACAGATTGATCTGAGAAAATCATCATTTATGTTGTGTTCAAAGATGAGATCATGATGGCTCCTTTGTATCATTGCTTTAGTAAAGATACTGCAATGAGTAGGTTCTATCTGCAGGGGGAAAATAAGTACCTGGTACCAAAAGTGAGTACTGTAGCTTGGACTTGAGTTGAGTTAGCACCATGCAGTGAATACCTAAAGCAAATGGATGAATTTTCTTGCATAACATAAGTTTCTGAACATATCATCATTAGAAAGCATTCTTGAAGCTTTTGCATTGAAATCGACAGGTTGCTTTATGCAAATATCTGCACTATCTTCATCTCTTGAGTGATTGTGTGCATTTTTGTGAGTCTCATGTTACTCTATTTCATTTGTTTCAATAGGGTGACAGAGGTCCACCAGGTCTGCCTGGGCCAGATGGATTTTCAGGGCCATTGGTAAGACTTAGTATGTTAAACCTCTTGTATGTGTAATCAGCTGTTGCTGAAAAAAGGGCAAGGAGTGAAATACTTTGGATCTGTCTATGCTATGATTACAAGAGAAGCCCAAGTATTTCAGTGTGGAACTCTATGTAATATGTTTTACTTTTAAACAAGCATTTTCCTCTTTAGACCTAAAACACCGCTTTTTCTTAAAATCCTCTGTAATGTGGTGACACATTGGGAGGTGTTGCACACAGTATATTAGTTCATACAAGCCAATGAACCAAGAGTTAAGGGAACACACACAACACACACAAAATCAATCAGTGTCCCGACTCCCTACTGTGTTCTCTCTCAAGTTTTGCTAGATGTTAGCTGGCCGTGGTCTGGATTAGGTTACCTGGTCAGACAGACTGCAGCCCACCCTGCTCTCTGCCTGTCTTCACTTAAATCTTAGTTGCTATAAATTATTTTGGCTATTTTACTTTGTTGCTACATCTGCCTCCGTCACACTGTCTTCTTCATTATCTTTGCGTACCAATGTCTCTGCATGTACCTGACTGCAGCCACTCTCAGCCAGAGCTGGCAGAGCTGTCCTGGGATGTTTTGCTGTCTCGCTTGAACATGAGAGGCTTTAAGGTCAAGGTCAAAGGTCATCCAAAAGAGGAAAGACACCCTGTCCACTGTCAGGGGGTCAATGACATGCACAATATCCAATGCCTTCTCAGGTCAGCAGTCGTCATGCCTTTAAGAGAATTTCATGGACAATACTATGAGTAAAAAGGACCTGACATTCCTTCCATGTCGACCAGTGTGCACATTCATACGCATACTCATACTCTATATCTCTTCATTCAGATTTCCTCTGGCAATCTTTTACATTCCTGCTACTGGAATATAACCTGCAGCCTTTTGATAGACAGCAGACTTTAACAGAGGTCATCCTCTATAGTAGTTCTCTGTTGTTGTCCAGGTAGTCTCGTGAGTCGGGTGTCCACATAGCTGGCCGCCACCTGCCTCCCAGGAGGCCGTCACAGTGTTTGCAGTAGCTGAACCTAATATATCCAGCACATGAACTGTGCCCCGTCAGGTATTTTCAGAGGAAATGACTGGCTCTGAGACTCGACTCTTTACCCCCAAGTGGGCCTTTTTATTGAGTGTGAAGGTTCATGTGTCACAACCTCGGAAGCATACGACACAGTCAATTGAACTGTTCAAGAAGGGCTCTCGTTGCCCCGCTGACCTGACCCTGACCTTTTGTTTGGGGGCTGTAAACATCTGTTGTTGATAATCAAGCAAAGGGGAAAAATAAAGGGCTTCAGAGCAGATTAGTTGGGTTAGGGTTAGGGCTTTAAATGTTTTTAATTGTGTCCCTCTCAAACCACACACCTGCACAACCACATGATGCAATTATGTCTTGTCTATCAACACATCAGCATGTTAGCATTGTCATTGTGTTTTTTTCTCGAGTACATACACCTCATTGAATTGCAAGCATGGCTGTGGACATGTGTTCTGTGATGCCTTTGGTTTAAATGTACTCAAAATACACTGTTTTAATTCATTTTCAAGGGTCCTAAAGGTTATCCAGGACCACCCGGGCTGCCAGGAGAACAAGTAAGTCGTCTTGTGTGTGTAAACAACGCAACTTTTTACATTTGTTCATCAGCTCTAATGAAACCATCAAAGGCTAGAAACCAGAATGTTTTTTCACTGAGGCTACTGTGTATTAGTCCATATACTGTACATGTACAGCCTCTTCATGTTAACTGAAAGCAGCCACAGTTTCAATTATGCATAATTTTTAACCTAAATAGAATTTAAGAGTGCTAAAAGGTCACATTATTTCTGCTGTTATTTTAACATGGGGGTCTGTGGGGTCTGACTCCCTTCTGTAGCCGGCCTGAAGTAGCCATACATGGTGACAAGCCGCAGTTCTTAATTTTTCAAGCCCGGAGGTTGCTGCTTGATCATCAGCCAGTTACAACAGTCCTTCAGCTGTCTCCTCCCATGAGTGTCCAATTTTATCCTCAATTTATTCCCTCACTTTGATGGAAAAACTTTTCACCTTGTTAAATGCTAACAGTTAATGAGCCCCATTATACAGGCTCTCTACACGTCCACATCAGAGGATCAGATCCAAGCGTAGTGGTTTAAGAACAATATACAACCCTCACAGACTTATTGTAGTCCTGTTAGACAGTGATGATGATAATTGTACCGTTTCAAGGTCTGATTTATTCAGAATTGCAGCATGTAGTAATTACTGCAACTGATGACTGGTTTAAATTGTGCTGGTTAAAAAAAAAAGTGTAAAGTATCATATTAACAGCGGACTGAAAAATCAGCAGAGTGATCCAGTGAGGGAGGGGTGGTTCGGAGGCGTGCAGAAAGGTACAGTTAATAGACAGGGTTGTCCTGGTGGAGGTTGTCCAGAATGAACAGTGCTTGTTTTATTCCTCAGTTGGCAATGCTGGTAGAGGACTGTGTTTCTCCTCTTTCACTTTATCCATCCATCTAATCTCCCTATTCACCATTCACACTCTCTCTCTCTTTCTCTCTTTCTCTCTCTGCTGCAGGGCATACCAGGGCTTCCTGGGGAAGCTGGGGCTGCAGGTTACCCTGGCAGGCAGGTGCAGTGAAAAATACAAAAATACGCTCCCAGTTACCCCATTGTTCCTCAGAGATTCTTCATTCAGCTCTACAGAGAATACACAAATAATAACTGCATGATAAACAGTGTGTCTTCCAAATGTACACAATAAAAATGCTCAATTAAATGTGCACATTTAAATGCATAAATGAATGACTTTGGTTTCCCAATGTCATTTCAAATATGCTGTTTTTGGACTTTATTGATGAGAAAATATGTATTGCAACTTGAAATATAAAATGTGTTTTCTTTTAGATCTTTGTCACTCTGCTCTGTATCATATGAGGCCATTCAAAGTTTAATGTCTTTAGGTTTGTCTTATCATGTTAGATCATTCAGCTTTTGTGTCCTGTGACCGAAGGCCCTCCTCACCCACGTCTTTGTTTTGTTGCAGGGCTCAGCTGGGCCAGAAGGTAACCCAGGGCCTAAAGGTGTACGTGTAAGTACCAGCAGCTCTCTGCTCGCGTTATGCCTTCTTTTCATCAGCAGCAATGGATTGAACACTTTGTTTCCTGAAAGGATTAGGACGGTGTCAGACCCTCAGCCCTCCTCAAGAGAGACTGCTCAGGATCTAAGTTGAATCTCTAACCCGAGACATAGTGCCTGATGTGAGAATGCTTGTGGGGGCTGGTCCAGGCTCTGAGTTGTCACAATGAAAGCTGACTGGTTCTTTTTTACTATGGCTCATTCCTCAGCCAGTAGTAATACCCACAGAACAGGAAAACAGAGGAAAGAGAAGAGGATGGAATACAAACAGATGAGAGTATGAAAGTATGAAAGCAGAGAGGAGGAGTGAGGAATGAGGTCAAATGAGTTAGTGAGAGAAGGGACTTAGTGGAGCATTGCAGCTCTTAGAAAGAGGATAGCTGGGATTACTGTGTCAGACTGAGGCAGGCACTGTGAAATAGAGTCACCAAGACAGTGCACTGATAAGGAAGGAGTGTGTGAGAGAGGGTGGGCCTGGGTTGCACAAGTGACTCATACAAACCCACTGCTTCCTATGCAAACAGAAAAACTTGCCTATGTAATGCTTATAAAAGCAACACAATTATGTCCAGACTGGCAGTATCTGCATGCAACTGTGTTATATTTAGAAAACAGGCAGAGACAGCTTTCACATCTGATGTTATGTTGGATGTATGTTAACCAATTTAAGATATGATAGGTCTTTTTAAATGTGTTATTTGGCACATATGAAAATATTTAAGACCCACAAGAATCTGCAATGCATCATTGTCCTGAAACAGTTTGCAAGTAAAACAGAGTGGTAGGAAGTTCATATAAACAGGTTTGTGTGTAGAAGGTGAAAGAAAGGGGAGTACCTTTCCTCACAATGTTACACTGATTATATTGAATCAATCAATCAATCAATCAATCAATCAATCAATCAATCAATCAATCAATCAATCAATCAATCAATCAATCAATCAATCAATCAATCAATCAATTTGTTTATTTCGGGCATGTCAATTTAAATCATCATCATCACACTTCATCTTAGTTCAAATAATACAATACACATGGCCGAAAGGGAAAGCGGGAGAAGCAAAAGCTTATCTAGTCCTGCCCCCATTACCCACAGAATAAAAATATTTATCATAATCTTTTCTTCTTTTTTTTTTTACATTTTGATATAACATTCTTTTACTTATGACATTTTGACATAACATGTTACGGCAGTAGGTAGTATACAGATCATATCATAATCTTTTCTTTTTGCTTTTTTTACATTTTGATATAACATTCTTTTACTTATGACATTTGACATAACATGTTGGCAGCAGGTAGTAAACAGAGCTGAAGTTTAGCTCTAAACAGTACATACAGATTACGTGTGTGTTTGCACATGTGTCCATATTTGTCCGTCATGAGTGAACAACAGTCTCATCTTGTAGCTTGGCATGTCACAAAGTCACAGAATGGTCCAATCGACAGAGAGCAAAGTCCAGTGTACTTATTATTTGTTGGGATGGTGTGAGAGAGCCCTTTTTTGCCATTTTCTTTTATTCATCCATCTCCTCTGCAGCCTTCGCTGCGCTTAACCTCGCCATGTCCTCCTGAGTTTTGGCCATGTCAGCTCGCATTATTGACACAAATTCACGAACTGCTGTGATGTCGGAACGCATCCCGACCACAGCACTTCGAGTAGTGGCGTTGTCCGCCCTCGCAGCACGCAGCTCCAATACACAACATGATGCACACATGAGGCTGTCATTCAAGAATACTACCACAAATGTAGTGGATGTGTGGAGAGTTACTGATCTGAACTGAACTAAACAACTGACAGCAGCTAATCAAATATTCTTGAAAGTGTCACACTGAATACATCAGTATCTGAGCCAAAGACTTCAGAAATCCTAAGAATATATATGTAAAAGATAGGAAAACTCCTTTGACAGTATGATCCACTCTTTCCCCCGTCTGGGATTGAAATATCGGTTTCATTTGATTTGTGTGACTGGACCAAGCCTTTCACAGCTCTACTAGCCAAACCATTGTGATATATTAATAATCATCACTTCCAAATGATCTTGGTAAGCAGCACGATATTTTGAAATTGACTGATCATGGTACAGAAATGCTTTTTGGTGGCCAAGATGAACAAAAATTCTTGTGCTGGTGCTTTGAGACATCAATCATATCACTATTTTATGATCACGGGCATTGGGAAAGTGTTCCTGCTAAAACTAATTTATTTGATATGAAATTGAATAGAAATATAAGAATGAAATACAGCCTAGCATAAAAATGTGGTTTTGTGATAATATCCAGGCAATGTTGTGATGTCATATATTGTTGATTTCCAGGGTTTCATTGGGCCTCCTGGTGTTGCTGGGCCATTTGGGCTGGAGGGGGAGAAAGTAAGTGGCGTCTGTGTATTTTTTAGCATGATTAATCTGTGTCCTTTGACGCCTTTTTATTTACAAGTGCTATTCTATCTCTGATAAATCCTCTACCACTTGTCTTCTTCCTTTTGTTTCTCCTTCATTGTCTCATACTTGTTTTATGGAATGGCCTCCCACTAGATATCAAAGAAGCTACATCATCCACTGCAATTTTTAAGTCCCGTCATACATACCTCTTTACCCAATACTCTGGTTTAATCTAATTCTTAACTGTTTTATCATTTTCCTCTGCTGCTTTATTATTGTTTTTATTGTCTGTTATTATTGTACTTATTGTAAAGTGTATTGAGACCATGTACCATGGTGATTTTGCACTTTAAATTGATTGATTGTTACATCACTGACTGGTTGATGGGCACCAACTCCCATCAGACTCTTTGTTTTAGCACTTTGCACAATTTTGCTGTCAGTTCTTACTATGTCATGTATAACACCGATCAGCCACAATGTTAAAACCACTGACAGGTGAAGTGAATAACATGGATTATCTTGTTACTATAACACCTGTCAACAGTTAGTTCTCAAAAGGCGATGTGTTGTAAGTAGAAAAAAACTGGCAAGTGCAGGGATCTGAGAAACTCTGACATCGAACAGCCATCTTACACAGCCATGTGTATGGAGTATGCAGTGGTCAATACCTGCCAAAAGCGATCCAAGGAGGGGAAACCTCTGAAGTGGATACAGAGAGTCATGGACCCATAAGGGATATTGATAAGCTTTCACCTCTGTGTAAAGGCTGGCCCATGGATGAGCTGCTGTAGCACAGATTACAGTGTATGGGGCTGCGTAGCCCCAGTCCAGACTGACTATGCTGATGCCTTTCCACCATCAAAGTAATCCCCAGTGGGCGCAGATGGATAGCCTGATGTGTGTGTCATTTACCTGGGTTGGAGATTGCATAAGGATTCACTATGAAAAGAAGAGGAGGTGACAGAAGTAGTATAATGTTCTGCTGGGCATGAGTCCTGCCCTCCATGTGGATGTTACAGTAGCTTGATATTTGCCACCTATCTAAACATTGTTGCAGACCAAGTACCACCTCCATTGGTTGCGGCAGTGTCAGCAGGATAGTGCCCTGCCACCCTGAAGAAAATGTTCAGGAGTGGTTTGAGGATTATGACAAATCTCATCCCGAGCAGGCATCTGTGGGATGTGATGAGATATAAATCCAATTGTTGGACACTCCTCCACTTAACAGGATTTAAAGGATATGCAGCTAATGTCTTAGTTCCTGATACTACAGGATAACCTTGTGAGGTTCATGCCCCAACGAGTCGGAGCTGTCTTGGCAGCACATGGAGAACCTACACAACATCAGACAGGTGGTTGTAATGTTGTGGCTGATCGGTGTGTGTCTCTTTTTACAGTCATAGTTACTGATTGCTGTTCTCGTTGAGGATGTTGTGCAGCAGTAAAGTGTTCTCAGCAGCAGCTGTTTGAAGCTTTAATTTACTACTCCACGATGATGATGTCACAGAAAAAATGAATGATGGCATTCATTCCTTCATTCTTGATAGATCTGGTCTCAAGGAAATCCTGGTCGTTATGGCTCAGTTGTGACTTGCTGCTCTTCAGCTTGATTTGTGCCAGATGTCCTGTTAACTCAATCTGATGATATAGATATGACTAGTATACTTCTCTTTATATTCTGTGAAAAAAAAAACAGTACAGTACAGAGTAACACCATGTTATGTATTTTTTTTTTCTAGGGCATTCCTGGTCCTGTTGGAAATCCTGGCCCCAAAGGAAGACATGTAATAATGACTCTCTTGTGATTTCTGCTTTATTTTGCAGTTGCTTCTTAAAAGAAACTGAATACCTTTGACATATATCAACAAAAATCAGAGCCATTTGGAGGCAAGATTATCTGCGTTATTGTCAGGGAGATTGTATAAGCTGATGGAAATAGCTGTATTTGACTTCTTCAAAAGCCCTCAGGGCATCAAAAGGAGATAATTTGTATTTGGCATCTGTTGT
Source organism: Trachurus trachurus (assembly GCF_905171665.1). NCBI lineage: Eukaryota > Metazoa > Chordata > Actinopteri > Carangiformes > Carangidae > Trachurus > Trachurus trachurus. The sequence goes on along the minus strand of NC_139898.1, from coordinate 26,458,390 downwards.
GAATATGTTAAAGCAGTACAGCCCTGAAGGCCAGTGGTTAAACAGTTAAACAATACCATGTACTATGTTCTCCAATGCCAAATTTGTTCCAGGGTGGCACTGAAAAAAATTACACTTAGATAAAGATAGAGACAGATGGAATGTCTAGGTTGGGCCCTCACACTGTGAAAAGTTAATGCTCTAAAAACAAGCCCTAGCTTCTCTGTGTTGAGGTTGCCAAATGGGCAGTCGGCCCAGTGTCTGTTTTATCCGAAGGGTTTTTTCTGGAACACTGAGCGATGTCTGGCTAACTGGATCAAAGACTGTGGCCCAAAGGCTGCTGTAAGCCAGTCCACAAGCTCACCAATACACTCACTAATCTTGCTTCATTAAATAAGCATTATTTTCACACGTTGTCAATGCAAATTTGATCTCGATCAACAATTTAAGGAAGTGGCATCTTGCATGATACTGCATATGTGAACTAAAAAAATGAGGTGCTACACATAGCAGTAGCGATGAAGATGAAGATGCGCAATAAAAAGCAAAATGAACTACTCCTCATTCACTTCTATGGTGGTGTCTTGTACTTCAAGTTGAGACTGTCGAGGAGTGTTTGTCCTGAGTTTCTTTGATTGAATGCGCATGTGTTCGTCCCTCAGGGTATTGTCGGAGATGCTGGGGAAAGGGGACCACCTGGTCCTGATGGCAATGAGGTGAGAACTGTTGTCCTCCTCCGTATGTGTTTTCAATTTCCCTCTTTTTGTCTTCTCCTATACTCGCTATTTCACTTTTCTGTCTTCCATCTGCAAAGCCTGGGCATCCATCTGTGTTACTTGTCTTCTCTTGTCAGTGACTAAATGTACAACTGCACTTTATTAACCTATTTCTGACTTTATTTTACTCTCTTTTCATGTATCTAAAGGCCTTTTAGCATCACTGCCAAGATGTATCAATATTGTATGATTAAAAAACCAAAAAGTAAGATTTTGACACAAACCTTTCTCACCAAGTAAATTTTTTTTAAAGAGAAAATGCATTCAGATGACATAACTGTCATTGTCTATAAATGCATATAAATTAATTTCATACTGTTCACACAGATTAATCTGACATTAATGAGTATTTAAGAGTTTTCCTCAGAGGGCAATTCTGCAAATTGAAAAAGTTGCCTTTATTTGTTTCAGACATAAATTAAGTCTGGAGCCTATGTCATCCAGGATGTTGGCACATGAAAACATAGTTTCACTTACAGTATTTCCAATGTAGCCCCTTGGAAATGAGGAATGTGCAATACTGTAAGTGTCCTGTCCTGTGTACTTAGGATGTTGCTGTGATGTTTCACAGGGGCCTGTTGGTGGGGCTGGCATCAGTGGCTTTCCTGGTCTAAGGGTGAGTATCAGTTTTTGCAGTGTTGTAATTTTTATTCATGTGTTATATTTCCCATACTGAACGAGGAGTATCCATCTGACATTCATTTGGCTCAAACTGTCTGTACTTGTTTTCAAGGTTGTCTGTCAGTCTGTCTGTCTGTTAACTTGTCTATCTCTCATGGTTAGACTGGGGTTTGGATGATCAATAGCACGTTTTGCCATGCCCTCCATGAATGGTCGTGGTTGATGTGATGTGTATTTTTTTATGTCTCTGCAACAGCCAGAGCCATATTGTTTTTGGATTGTCTGTCTGTATGTGCTTCCAGTCTGTTTTAGTAAATGTACAGTTTGTGGAGTTTGGGGGTAAAAAAAAGTCACTCACAGGTCTTAAATGTTACCTGCATGACCACTTGGGGGACCCTGTCTCATATTGCACTGAGAAAAGAAAAAATCCATGTTCTCACAGACCTAAAAATATCTTTTCACTGTGGAACTGTTAAAAAAAAAGTCTGAGCTCACAGACGCCTCTTAAACATGTTCATATTGGCAAAATAGATACAATTGTACATATGGTGGGTTTCCTGTGTCATGATTTCAAGCCTCATTTTCACTGGTTTGCTGTCCTTACAGCCTGGGGATTTATTGGGGTGTTTGAGGGGTCACCTGGTGTGGCGCTAGACACATCTGGATAGATGGAGTTTCCTTAACCTTCACCTCAGCTACCGGCTGTAAGTCAAGTTTACTAGTGACACAGTCAGACATGAAACATGCAGACATCATCTTTCAGATTTTTGTTTAAATAAGGTTATAATTACAATATTGTAAATGTAAAACAATTATATACTGTATAAGGAATACCACATCTACAAGTGTGTCAGAGTTACAGACTAACGTGACCCAATTCATGTAATCTGTCACTGTCTATATGTGTCACTTTTCAAAAGCAAATTATTGTCACCCCAGATTAATTGAAGTTGGGTTGTGACATGTGCATGTCTACCAACATCCATATGCTACCAAGTCTTTATGCCACAAACTGCCTTTGGACTTTGGGTTTACTCTGCAAGGTTGTTGCTGTTGTAGCACTTTGAGATTTTTTGGTAAATATAAAGTGCGTTACAAATAAAATGTATTATTATTATTATTACTCTGCAAGGTGCCAGAGGTGCAGTGTCTGATTTAGTTCCCGCCCCTTGTTTGTACTTAGAACATAACATCAGTTCTGCTCCCCGCCCTGACTCATAGAGAGGTTGTTAAACAGTGGAAAACTGGCAAACAATCTTTAATAACATGTACCGGTAATGGAGCGCTGCTGCCCATGCAGGCAATGCCTACCACGCCTCTGCACTGTTAAACAGTATTGCCGCTGCCACCCATGCCAGCTCAGATTAAAACCGATGTTTATGATTTGCATGAAGTGCAAAAATCACTTATTGTGGAAATGCCCAGAGCTCAGATCTCCTTTTAGTTTTAAAGATTAGAAGATTTGTTTATATTGTAGATTACATGTATGGATTACTTACTTGTAGTTTCTCACAAACTACAAAATGATGCATATTTTATACAACAATTACCCAACCCCTGCCCAAAAGTGATCATAATTAATAATAATTAAAGTTGATGTAGTGGTTACTTGTCTTAATAACAACAAATCATTGCCACTAAGTACTCTTGAGTAATCACACAAGAGAGCCAAAATAGTGACACCTCTTTAATCCAGTCTTTGATGTAATTCATATTCAGTCAATTTTTCAGATGACTGATTTTGACAGGTGATCCAACAAAGAACTTTAATTTGACATCTAAAACTCATTTTCACTTTGCCAGTGTCAGTCACACCATTGTGGCTTTAGTCGTGCCCACTCACTTATTGAAAGGCAATTACACAAAGTTAGACCTTTAGTTAAGCAATCAGACGGAGAACAGAAACAGAGCAGCAAGTGTTCGTTCTGGTATGCACTTGATGTCTTTGCCAGTGTGTGACTGAACTAAATGTGATGCAGCCAGACACTTTTTCACAGCCTGAAAAAAAAGCAAGAAGGTGAGGTAGAGACAAAAATAGTTTTGACATGTGATAGGTTGTGTGTGTTTTACTGTTTTACCTCTATAAGCTTCAACCAGTTTTTGATCATTTTCCCATGTGGGCAGAGTTCCTCATGTACAGTTTCATGTACTTTCCCCTCTGGTATGTTGCCTTTCAAGTATATGATAGTGGTAAAGTTTATGATTGTTCTGAAGCTACAGTGATTGTGTTGAAATAAGATGTTCACAATGCAACAGGATGTTTTTTGTTAAATCTTTAATGACTTAAATGAGCTTAGGAGATGATGGTGATGTGAGGATAGTCTCGAACCACCTGGAAGTCAGGCTTCATCTTGACAGCGGTTGGAGCAAAAGCTCCGTGTGGGATGTTGATGCACCAGATCACGTCACTCAGGCTGGTGGACACCAGAGTTTTGGGGGAAAAGTTTTTATCTGCTCCTTTCATGTTGTTTTTCCATGTGTTCTGTGCTGAAAGCTTCTTCTGATGGAGCACACATGATAATTGCCTGTCTCGCTGCAGTACCACAGAGAAACTACAACATGAATCACTGGCACTGACAGGGTCCAGATGGAAACCTAGTTTAAGCCACATGTCCCTGATGACATAATATTGTGCCCCATTCTCTCACTTTTTAATAGCCCATGGATTTGATTGTGTTGAAGACAGTCGATCAATAGAAATGTTTTGAGTTTCCCTTTTCTGAAAAAGTGAGATAAGATGTTGAAGGTTCCTAATTACAAATGCATTCATTTCTATCGACTCTTTTAACATGAGGCAAACACTGTCTTTGTTCCTGCTTGTCTTGGAATACATTCTGACAGAATGGTTGAAGACATCTTTTCAACCAAATCAAAAAGAAAAACATGAGTGAACAGGCTGCCACTGTCTGCTTATATACATATATGTGATTGCTCATACTAAAAGTGTACTGCACCACACATGCCCATCATTGTTACCACAACATCATTGCTGCTGACAGTGTTACAGCAGTAAAGTGAAAACCAGCAGTAACCTGTAACCCGTGTGCTTGTAAAAGATATTTTTTCAGTGCAGCCAGCCACACATTCTGGCCATTCCCACCTCGCCTCTGTCATTACAGTGGATGTTGAGGGCTGGCAGTGGCGAGCAGGGCCGAGCCTAGACCCATACCAAGCTACTGGAGGATGCAATGTTCTCACAGCGAAGTTCTGTTGTGACAAAAGAGAATGAAAACGGCGGCGTGTGTTTGTGTATTCATGAAGCATGAATTCCACTGTGTACCTTTTCCTCTCCCCAGGGGGAACCAGGGCCTGAGGGACTGCGAGGGCTGCCTGGTCTGGTGGGACCACAGGTAGGCTAGACATTAGCTACTGAAAATGCTGTAAATTTGTATCCTCAAAAAACAAAACAAAAAAAACAGTGCAAGAATACATGAATCCTCTGACATGCCATAGTATGCATCGTTGATGAAGCGTGAGAAACAACTTTCAAGGCTTTTGCAACAAAGTCAACTTATCATTCATCAACTCCTCCTCCTTGGCTTCACATCATTTGGCTTCACATCATATGCAAAACTAATTCTGCCATCAAAGTTACTGATTTATTGAAAATCCTTTCTTCTCTCCAACTCACTCACTCGTCTAATTTCCCTCCCTCCTTCCGTCTGTCCCTGGCAGGGCCCAGCAGGACGAGCCGGCCTGCCTGGATTGAAAGGTGATAAGGTGATCTAAATATTTATATTATTGCAATGTATCTGTGTTTTATGTGTCAGCACTCCAACTTGCATAATTGGACATATGAACAACAGATCATTTAAGATTTTGTTTACAGCCACCTGCTAGACCCATCAGCCACAACATGAAAACAGGTGACTGAAACTACAAATTAAATTTCAAATCAAATTACCAATGATTCAAAATACATTTTTTAGAAGTGCAACAGATAAACACCAGTCAGCCTCAACAAGATAAACAGTCACTTGTTTTAATGTTGTGGCTGATCAGTGTAAACTTGAATTCAGTATTATGATAATTGATAATTCTACATGTGGCCATTTGTTTTCACGACATTCAAAGATACATTTTTATAGCAGATTGGTTTCCATTTGACGTGATGCTGCATAATGTGAATGTGTTGTGCAATACAGTATATACTGTGTGCTTTGTACCTGTCTATGTTTGATCTATGGTTTCGTGATCACTGTGGCAGGGTAGTGTTGTGTTATATCTCTGTGTGATACTGTGAAATTTAGGCTGAAGTGGGACCAAGGGGCGACCCAGGAGATACGGGGTACCAAGGGGATAAGGTAAGTCTACTGTTACACACAAGAGAAAGCATACACACACACCATGTGAGCATTACTATGTGTTATGGTGTAAACTGTTAATAGCAGCAGCTTATTCAACAAACTTCTTTTTTGATTTTATGCAAACATCAGTTATTCTGACTTCACATGACCTCACTGCAGAATTCAAAAACATATTTTGTTTTTTTCATTTTATGATGTTTTTTATACGATAAATTGATGTTCTTGTTTTTCTTGTTAAAATGTGTTGACAGGATCTCAGTTGATCTCTTGCTGTGACAAATAATTGGACAATAGCAGAATATTTGGAGGAGTATTGATCTTTGCTAAATCAGGAAAACATTCATCTAAACTTTTACACAAATTCCAAGTGCGTTGTGTGTGTTCGAATGAATGCAGATGTTGATTCATTCATCACATGAAGTCACCACATAATTCTTGCCTCATGCAAATATCTGTGTATTTGTATGGAAATTGATGCAAAACACACACAGACAAACAGTGTGCAAGGCCAGTTTGAGAGTATTATATCTGTATCTTTCAGGGTGCCGCTGGTTTGCCTGGTCCCCCTGGGCCAAGAGGGAAACCAGGACCACCGGTATGTTCGTGTGAGTGTGTATGTGTCTGTGCCGCTTTTATAGACAGAGCCATGTAAACACAGTGTACCACAACGAGATCTGGACTCTATTTGTGTCAGCTCGTAAACTGCAGCCTGTTCAGACACATTCACAACACATCATGCACTTGCAGGTTAATGAGCTCAAATGAGGGGAAAAAAGAAGTGGGATGAAGGTTTAGAACAGTTATTTGTTAGTCATTTGGGAAATATAAATATGAAGTATGGAATGCCAAAAAATGGTCTGGTATTAGTTTGATAAAATGATAACTGAGAGGATTTCTTTTCAGTAACCTATTTTCAGTTTAGTTTGTGAATCAACTAAATCCCTATTTTTTACCAAAAAACAGCAAATTCTCATTGACATATTTCCAAATGTAGTAACACAAAACACAACGTAGATGACGGAAGCAGACATGAAGTGAGATGTGTTTGGGCCCTGATTCCTGATTCCCAGTGTACATGACACTTTCTGTATGTAATACATGTTGATTCATTGTTCATTGTCAATGAAAATAAACTTTTGTTGTCATATGCATCAAATGGCTCATAGAACTCAGTGTGAAAGTCAGATCCAAATTTCATAGGAAACCAAGTTTCATGAAGAAAAAAATATATAAACATAGATCATGTGTTCTGTTTATATACGGTATTATATAAGTGGTCGAAAAGAGGTGGGGGCTGTGTTGTATGTGGGTAATCAGAGACAAGGAAAACACAATGAAGCTGAGAAAAATACCTTGTCGTCCTGTGTTCTTTTCTTTCTTTCTTCTTAACAGGGTACAATTGGTGATATGGGGGTGCAAGGACCACATGGGCCTCCAGGGCCAGAGGTAGGATATATACATATACATTTATATATTTATTTATTAGTTTATTTGAAAAGGGACAGTGTTCATTATAAAACATTGTAGCTAAAAGGCTAATTTTCATCGGTAGTCCCTCTGCCTGATGTTAAAGGGGCATCCTATAAAAAAGACAGAAACAAGAAAATACCACATATAAAAACACATTCTAGACACAATTGAAAGACAACAACACACATCCACGATTACATCATGCTCTTACATACTTACATTACTCTTACATACATAGAAAATTGTATCAATGTTCACACACATGAGTTTTCATATTCAACATGTCCTCTTTTTATCACAAAGTTTTCTCAGAACTCTTTACACAAACACAGAGGCAGCCATGAAACCTCCTCATCTTTTTGTACCTTCACTTTCCTATTACAAAAAGAATATGAAGAACCTTTCTTTCTGTTGAGATATCAGTGGTTAAATTTGATCTTTTCTTATCCTAATGAGGAAAGCAGACGCACAAAATTTTCCCTGGTATTCAGTGAAATGATTCATACCTCACTGACAGAATTTGAGAGTGGGCAATTAAGTTATCAGTCAAGTCGCCTCACTGGGCCCAAAACCTTATTTTGTCCATGTGTTGCATCAAAGAAAATTTCAATATTTCATCCCATGCATTCCTTAGTTGGGCATCTCCCTCCAGCATGTCTGTGCTTTGGATGTCAAATATTTCACTTTTGTCAAAGAGGTCATAGTTGATGCTACAGAATACGTGGAGACCCGTTGCTTTCAGGGGTGCAACACGACTATAGGTCACTCAGGTCACAACTAGCACGTGTGTTTTCTCAAATGAGCGATTGTGTCTTGGCAGGCATGCCTGCAGGTATTCAGCCTCGTAACAATCCATCACCATCCTTACATCAGTTTCCTATAAGTGTGCCTATGCACTCCAGAAGGACCTAAGACCTATGTGTGTTTGATTTATGTGTGTTGCCTTCAGTGATTTGCAAAGAGTAGTTGCTATAGTACATCTACACACAAACAGACCCGCTTTATACCTGCCAGTACCATAATCCTACCACACCTGTAATGCACACATGTGGAAAAAACTGGTTTAATATGTGGGCTCAACCATTTAGTCATGTGCCAGATGACATATGGTATAAAACATGTAGTGCAACAATAATTTTGCTCTCTTCCTGTTTTTTCAAGGGGTTTCCTGGAGACATTGGAATACCTGGGCCCAACGGTCCACCTGGTCCAAAGGTACCACTTAAACTCACTTTCTTGCCATGCATTCACCCATTCAATTCATCCAGTTAAATTCATGCATTCGGCTGTGTTTCAGGGTATGCAGGGAGCCAGAGGACCCCAAGGCCCGCAGGGGCCAAAAGGAATACAGGTGACACGATTGAACACCCGATTTAGTTATTTCAGCTACACTCTGACTAATAGAGAAAAGTGGAAAATATGGTTCATCTAGGGATTTCCATTGGATCATCAGTCACTCTGAAGCAAGAGAAAGTAATATATTGATTCTTTTTTGGCATCAAGTCATATCTCAAACGGTTGCAGTTTGGCCCTCTCACTAGGGTGTGAGTTTTTTTTTCCTGTGATATCTCTCGGGGCATGTTCCACTGAGTGAAGTCATGATTCACCATTGGGTGCTTATAAAAACAAGGTTGAAAGTTTTCCAGCCCTGGAAAAAACGAACAGAAGCCTTTGGAAGGTGTACAACACATACACATTTCTATTGTGCTGAAAGTTTCCCCATTGGCCCAGTGCAACACGTTATTGTTATGAAATCACACTTCAGTCAGAAACAAAGCTGTTGAAATCTTGATACAAAAAACAGAGAAAGAAATGTTAGAAGTATTTCAGCCCTAATTTTAAACAATGAAGTGATTCAACTTTCTTAGTTATTTATTGAAGCTTAACTTTTAAGAGGTTTTCATAGCTCAAAATATTTTTACAATTTTCAAAGGAGATGCCAGCATGAGTAGTTTAGGTCTTCAATGTTGAGTTTGAAGTTATGGAAATAGCGCTGCATGTGGTGTTGTTCATATTTTTTGGTCTATTGGATTAGCTATGTTTGTATGCGTGTTTACTTATTATTGTATGATAAACTGTACCATGTTCTGCAGGGTGAGGAAGGACCACTCGGCCCACCTGGCATCGCTGGCCCCACTGTAAGAACTCCTAGATCCTATCTTGAATCAGCTGGTTGTGATTAACGACATTATGAGCCCGACTGTCCTCTGGTCATTATTTATGATGTGGATACACGTGTCTTCCTCTCTGCCTTACAGGGGAGATCTGGAAGGAAAGGCTACATCGGTGAACCTGGTCCTGACGGGTTAAAGGTGAGTCTTCTGTCATAACTGCACTATCATTACTGCACTGTAGACCAAAACTAACCAGGGTTTGTCTGTAATTGTCAAGTAGAAGTTTAAAAAAACAAAACAAGTCTGCCTGTGTATGGAGATCTGTGTTTCCAAAGCAATGAAAATCATATGCAATATCTACTTTACCAGAAAGTCCACCCATCTTTAGGACACAGTGCAACAGATTATACTTTATACTTTTGGTTTTGATTATTTAACTGTGTTTTTTTTTGCTGCAGCAAACCACAGCATACCTACCTGTTCATTTAGTACCTTTATTGCTGTAAATGTCTTTTGTGCCTACCACAAATGCAGTACTATGATCAGGGTCTCAGTGTTTTCCAACGTCTTATCATTGTAAATTATGGTCTAGTCGTGCTTACCACTGTGCACCACAGTCTCCGTGTTTGTGACCAACTTATAGAAGGCCTAGACTTGCTGTGCTGCTCTTAATTAGGAGTGAAGATTATCTCTTACAGGGCCATCGTCTGGCAAACCACAGTCAGCAGCAACACAAAATTATTCAGGCTCAGCTCAGTGAGTGTGTGTGTGGGCCTTTTTAAACTTAATATCCTGAGAGATCTGTGTTGGTAGTAGGGCAAGATGGTAACATAGATCTCCTTAATTACAGGAAGCTAACCACCACACTGTTTGATGTTTTCTGCTTGCAGGGAGAGAAAGGGGACATGGGAAATGTTGGAAAAATTGGACCGCAAGTAAGTTTCTTTTCCACTTTTTTTTGTAATTACATTACTAATCTACAGCAGGAAGGCTGTTGATTAAAGCCTTTCCATTAAATGCCTCTGCAAGTGTTAATGTGGTGCCTTTGCTGTTGCCTTAATAAGCCTCCGTTTCCTTAAATGTTCATGGTTTGCTTTAAGATAAATGCACACATGTCACATCTCATTGAGAACTGCTTCCACAATTAAGGGAATGAAATCCCCCGGTGTGCCAACGCTGGGGGAATTTACAGGAGCACTTTTCTGGTGTCTTGCTGTTTTCCTGACCCACTTTAAATGTTAAGAGAAATTTGGATACTGTCCCACCACCGAACAGTGTTTTCATCATGACATTGGCAGAAAACCAATTTCATGAGAGCAGAAGGAACACCAATCAGAGATCCATGGAAGTGACCTCATTTGGGTTGCACATTTGTTTATGGCTCGAAGCCTACCAAAGTGTGTTTGATGTCTGTTGTTGCCAATGAATCATAGTAAGGGTGCATGTTGTCAAAGTAAGATTTAACAGAAAACGTTAATCCAAGAATATGCTGGTCTTCGTCCATCAAGTTGTCCCGTAGAATACTGTACGTGTGAACATTATTTCTGAACTCAACAATAAAATGCAAAAATTACAATTAAATGTATGAACTGAGGAACCCTGGATGAGAGGCAAAACGTCTTCAAGAGCCAAAAAAATGTCCAGTTGCCTTTGATTTTAGCACTTGTAATGGCTACAATGACCTGGATGACTGAGAACCGTCACAGACATGCAGTTAAATATCCTCAAATTGATCTTATTTATGCTTAAGTTAATGCTTCTTATCCAACTCTAGCGAAATGTTGGAACATGTTTTCCCTTTGTAAAATCCTCAAACGGACACAACTGCTTAGAGCATCCGAAGTATGTCCATCCTTCCTGGAGGCCCCTTAATGTTAATATTTGCATTCTGTGCATAGTGGAGGCAACCAAGCGGGCCATGTTGAACTTTGTTGCTGCACTGCACATATGAGAAGGATTAAGCAGTTACTGAGGAGATGGGCCTTTGAAGCCATGGGGCTAGGCAGAGAAAATACTCTGAAACATATGGCGGCTCTAATGAGTGGCATTACATCACTTTGTAGATAAATTAAATGTGAGATAGACTTAGAAAAACTATTGTGGACCAATGCAGGTTGATGCAGGTTTGATGTTAGGAGGCTTTAGGCCACCTGTCTTCACCGAGTGCCCCTGTATGACCATAAGGCCCCCACCATAAACAGTTGGAAACGTTTTTACTGGACCGTTTTACAGTGCAATGTATTTTAGCCAGTTTAGACTTAGCCTGCTGTATTCCATTTCTAAGCCCGCCCCGGCAGTCCACAACTAATAAAACATGCATCAGTCCTCAATTACAAAAGGCAGTCACAGGTGTACTTTGAAATATACTTCACATGTCAAACTCTGTGCTTTGATTTTCCTTTCAGTAACTCAGTGTGGTGTGGACTTGTATGTATATTTATGCATGAGGAAGAGGCACGTGTGAGGGAGAACCATGATACTCCTAATGTTGTGTATCTCTGCGCTATATGTCTTCCGTAACTGTCAAGTTAGTGGTCATATCCATACTTCTGTAACCCGGGCTGTGTCTGAGAGACCAGATCTTCTCCAGAGCAGTACTGTACAGTAAAAGCTCCTATGTCAAGGCCCTGTCACACGTAAACCACTTTAAAACCATTTCCTTCTGTTAAATGATACAGGGTACTGCATTGTCCCACTTCCACTTCATGTCCCAATTAAGGGATTTGAGGTCAATTTAGAGCTCCTGTTCCCGTTCGCCTTCAGGCTACATCCCCTCACAGACACTCCACTACTCACCCATTTTCAGCTGCTTTATGTGCATCCAACAGGATAATGTCCAATAGGTGATGATACATGAAAAACACTTAAAGGCTCTCAGCCTTTTTAGTTGAGTTAGGGAGTAGCAAGTGGAATAATGTCTCATTGTGTTTATATTAGTGGTCTGTTTAATTTCCTTTGTTCATTTGTTAGGTTACTCTCTTAGTTTCATTTTGTCTGTCTCTTAGTAGAACAATGCAAAAAAGACTAGAAAATGGTAAATATAAATTACAACGGTTATGCAGTGAAAGTAAGAATAGCAGTCAAGTTGAATCCCGTAACATGTTATCTATGTAAATGTATCACTCTGCAAAGAAGAAATGCAGAAATAAAAATTGGCTGTCAGAACCAGAGACAGCCGCAGTCTGACCACACTGGCTTCTGTGGTTGGTCCAGAAGAATAACTCTGGTCTACCAATGGGCAGCTGTAGGAGTTATTACAATAACACTGAAATTCAGTTATATCCTGTTACTTACACTATCCTGATGGCATTCGTATTTTTAAGTATGATGACTTCATCATGGCTTGTGATATTTTTTCTTTTGTCCTTTCTGTGTAATTGTTCACTGTCAAGACTTAAGTTTAGTTTAGATTTTTTTTTGTTCTAAAAATAAATACATGTACACTGTGACTGAATGCACTTACTCGTTCTGGTTGAATGTAACCTATTGACCCCTTACTGTAGTTTTACCTCTGGTCTTGCTCCCCATATAGTTCAGTAGAGAGGCTGGCACAGGTCCAAACAACTGCCCCAATCCCAGACAACTGATCTGGAAGTGGTTAAGCTCTTCTGATAACTTAGCCTATTTACATTAGCTTGTGTTTTCCCCAGTGAGGACCTCTGTACTAAGCCGTGTGTATCTTTTTGGGGCCATCTGTATTGGGTTACTGTTTGCTGTGAAATTAGTGTGCCCTGAATAATGCCCAATGAGCGTTACTGTGCCCAAGAAATATGCTATTGTTGAATTTTGCCAGACAGTATAGTTTATTCTCCACAAATAAAAAAAAGCTCTTGAATAATTCTTACGAAAAAAAAAGATTTATAATCAAGAATAGCATGCCATACAGGCAAATACTGATCTGAAACAAAAACATCTGCTTTTCTTTCTCTGTCTACTACGAACTTAATCATGAACTGATATTGCCCTTTACTTAGAATATAAATGTTCTTTTGAAACACAAATGCATTTTTAGTAAGGAAAGTCAATATATAAATCTTTTTTTACAAGCCTTATTATTAATAATAATCATATGGTCATTAAATCATACTATAAAATGGAATTAAACTTGTGCCTAAAATTCAGAAGTCAATCTACAGGTTTCCTCCCAAGTCAGCAGCAGCTCCTTTTTTTCTTACGTAAGCATTACATTGTAATCTCTGACCTTTTGCATTCCAGGTGTCATAACAGGTTGGAAAATAATTCTTAGATGAATGAAGATCAGGTCTCTCCACACTGACATACTTTCTCCTGACGTGTTTGTGCTGAGCACCCGTTCTCTCTCTCCTCTCCAGGGTCCAGTAGGCCTGATTGGGATAGCTGGTGTGATTGGAGTTCCCGGTGAAAAGGTAAGGAGTGTGTTTCTCTATCATTAGGCTGTCAGTCAGCATCAGCTGGTTGCTCGTCAGTGGCAGACCCCTGTAATTAGGGCTATAGTACGCAGCCATGGCTAGAGGCCCCAGAAGGCCAGAGCACATGCTTAGATAAACACTCAACACTCTCACATCCACATCAATTACAATACTGTCAAAGCTATGTCACCATTACTGCCCCTCAGCCCTCAGCTGAGACCTTCACCAGCAATACCGAACTATGTTAAAGAGAAACTTTCAGTTTTCAGTCATCTTTTGAAAAAATTGTCCCATGAGTTTTTGTTATTCAATAGATGTGTGCTTTGCCAACTTGTGTTGTATCTTTGCCCGTTCAAATGCATAAAAGGGGATAGCAGCACATTAGTTTGAATCATGTATCTGTAGAGGCCCTGAGGCTTTTTCCACATCCATGAATGGTAGAGGCTGCAGCGCTGCTTGTAACATATTCTGTTTGTTTTTATTAGTGGTTGATTATTCATAATGGTTATGTACAAAATCACCACTTTTGCTACCAAACTCCACTGTTCCTTCCTCCTCTGTTAACCTGTTCCCCTTCCTTTCCTGTTCAGAAGCCCCCGTGTGTCAGAACATGTTCTTGTGACGGGAAGCCGTCTGCTTGTCAGACTCCTACTTGTCCTCCGCCTTCTCCTCCCCAAAACCCTCCTCCTGATTCAATCTGTCAGCACCGACCATATCCTGACAGCCCACAAATTCCTTTCACATTATATATTTATATTTAATTCTGATTTAGACTTAGGTTTCCAATACGGTACCTTCAAACTATTCTGTTCACAGTCAAAGAGAAGTGCAACAAGAACTGGAAAAAGTACTTGTACAGTCACGAAAGTTACATGGTTCAAGGATTAAAGCATCACGGACACAAATGTTAGAGGGGTTAGTGTGGGAGACTTTGGAAGATTTACTGCTAACCTGGAGTTACCTCTGCTTTTAACACAGTGTGCAGTGTGCCACCAACTGGGTTTCAAAGAACCTGCCTGCTTTAAACTCCACTCAACCAGCTGTCACTCTAACCTTCTGCATTTAAGAAGCCGTTCTCCAGTTTCATGGCTCTTTATTAGACAAGGTGTATGTGAGGCTGTGTTGGGGTTCTCTGTGTCGAGGTCATAGTTTAATGATCCACTCTCTCTCTCTCTCTCTCTCTCTCTCTCTCTCTTTCTGTCTTACTGTTTTTCCCCAGGGCGACCGTGGACCAGCGGGTCCAACAGGTCCGGTTGGGGAGAAGGGGCCAAGGGTAAGTACAGTCACTGAGGATAAACTGCAGAGCTCTGCTTCTTGTCTTAGAGTTGGTCAGCCCCAGACCCACAGTGTATATATTGAAAAAGGCTTTTCCAAGAAATTAGCAGAGCTCCAACAGCCTACCAGAGCTACTTTGTGCAGTAAACTAATGTCTAAAGATGATGAATATAAAACTGAAACACTAAGCAAATTTGGCTGTAATTTCTTTGGCAGATTAGTTCATGGAAATGAAAGCAAACTCACTAGAGGCCTAAAGGATTCCAGACTCCTCGGTGTTGTAACTTCTGCAGATACCTATCTTTGCAGAATTCAGCTCTGTCAAATTATTTTTCCAGAGTTATGTTGAGTATAGGGAATGAAAACAAGTTTTTTCAGTGACTCTTCTTGACATAATCTTGTAACTCAACCTTTGGTCCTACCTAAAACCTCTTAGCCAGTTGGGAAAGGCTATTTGACAAAAAAGGCCTGCAAGGCCCAAGCTGAAATCCCTGCTCCTGTTTGTAGATCCACGCCAAAACATTTGACCAATAAAATGTTTTGTTATTTTTCTGCCTGTGATGTCTCTGTAGGTTTAAATTATTGACACTCCCAGTTTCCAGCTCAGTGTAAAAGACTTCAGAGGGAGTGAAAAGATCTTCTTTACTAAGCTGTTCTGAAGACGTTTGCATAAAAGTGACTCATTGTATTTTGTCATCCTCCCTAAATCTATCCAATTAGTCAAAGTTGGGTCTGATCAATGTTTGTATATTTGCAGATTAATAGCATGTTACTTTAAAACATTAGCCGTCTCACTACAGTGGAAAAAGTGTTTGCAAAAAAATTATTTTGACAGTGATGATCCCCAAGGGAAAAAGAATCATGCTGCCGTCCAGTGCAGTGTTTCCGCTGTCTGTTATAATGCTGCAAGAGTCCAGAGAAAGGGGCTGGACACTGGAGCCTTGGATTGACTCCATGTCTGTGGCTTTGGGCCCCAGTCCTGACCTGCTGGCCGGCAGACTGGCCAGAAGGCTGACTGACTGACTGACTGACTGACTGACTGACTGGTTGGCTGGAGGAGAGGATGACTAATTTAGTGGCTGGCTGAATAGTTAGATGATTGAATCACTGCTAGTGTGTGTGTTTGTGTGACAGAGAGAGAGACAGCTTTGTGACTTAAGTGAGGAGTTATGATGATTTGTGTGAACCTTTATTTTTTTTATTATAATGTATCCACATTAGTAAGGAGTGGTGGCTGACTCTGAAGGCTCTGTGCTGCTTCACTGAAAATTACAATGATTGTCTCATGTTTCGTTCCTTTTAAATGTGGCAAATTCCTGGCCACTCTTGCCTTTACAGATGTCTTTGTTAATCTGGTATTATTCTTTATTAGATCATTAGAGAAAGAGAATTTGTCTTTTTTTTTTTTTTTCAGAGGATCTGGAGCACATTCGAACACATCTTAATATGAAACACGACTCCTAAAACCAGTCCTATTTTACTCCCTTGTCTGCACTGCTGCTGCACTGCTCCACACTACTCACTGTTAAAATCCCAAAGCAAAAATGCAGCATTATAGATTGAATATAAACTTGTATATAATAGTAACAACATGTACTACCTATGTAGCAGATGCCATTAAACCGTGGTATGGTTTCTTATCACTGTCTCTGTGTTTTGTTTTGGTTAAAGGGTTATCCAGGATTGCCAGGAAATCCAGGGGACATCGGCATGCAAGGTGCACCTGTAAGTGTCAATACTGCATATTATTTGCATGGAGATGTTATGATTTGCATGATAACACATTTACGTAGTTTTGCTATACGTATTGAAAAAATAAACGTCTTTACTTTTCTCTACATCACCTCATTTGTATACTGTACATTTTCTTCCATTTACTTCTTTTGCTGAGATTTTTTTTGTTTTCCTTTGCTCCCTCTTTACTTTGGATTGAGTCATACACACATTAGTATTTAATGGACTGAGAATCTTGGATGCATTGACTCTCATCTTCTTACTCAGTGTCTTGGCTGGATATTATAAACGCTTAAATAAGGAGATTAACTTGCAAACTTCTTAAACTGAGCTGGATGAATATATTCCTGGTCATTGTAAACACATAAAATTTAAGAGGGTGACTTGATATCTCAGTTTTCCAGTTCCCACAATTTAGTCTAGACCTGTGTATACAGTACGTCTTAACTAGATGATTGTTCAGTAGTTCTACTTAAGCCTTTGTAGTATATCCATTAGTTTCATTTGACTGGTGTTGACCTGTGTTAAAAGATGGATCGAGAGGTTTTACCCTATTTGGTTTGTGTAAATTAAATCTGTGTTTTATTGTCAGTCTCACTGCATCATGTCAAAGAAACACTATGAGAACCTCTCTACCAACGAACCCCCCCTTACTCCCCATCTGCAGTTTCCCAACCTTCAGTCTGTCTTGTTCTTTCTCACAGGGTCCACAGGGACAGAGGGGTGCTCCAGGAATTGGTGGGGTAAAGGGCAGAAGGGTAAGAGCTGTCTTTACTGCTGGGACATTAGTTGTACCCGTCTCTTATAGTATGTACTATGAACGTGAGTCTATTTAAAGACGATAGTGGCCATGAAAACTTCCCTCATCAGACCTGCGGTTGTCTGTTTCGCATCATAGTTCCATTCCCTTAAACAAGACCAGTGAAAGAAATTAAGGGACATGTGTTTGTCCTTCTACTTAGCTCAAGCTTCTTTATAGGTGCTTTTACAGCTGTTTCTTAAGCCCCATGAAAGATGGAAGACATTAAGATATGGATACTGTGTAATCCTGGTGAGACACCCTGTGGCTAAGAGTGGAATAACACCCTCAGCTGAGGAAGTAAGGATGCTTTTAGGATATGAATTTCAACTTAAAAAGCACACAACTGAAGGAAATTGTGTTGTTTATACAGTGCAACAGATCAGAGCAAACAAACAAAGGGCCATAAGAGCATATTTCATTTGAGTTTATAAAAAAAAAAAATCTGTAATATAATATGGATTTTCTTCAGCAGCACAAGTTTTCTATTGTTGAGCAAGTCAAATAATACCATATAAAAAAGCATCCAGATAAACAATCAAATATTACTAAACCAGATTGATCATGAATTATAGAAAAAAATCTGATTATAATACTATTGGCAACACAAACACTGTATATCAGTAATTGCCTCACTGATTTGTACTCAGTCCAGTTTTTCTTATTGAGAGTCACTGTTCAACATGGTGTTCCTGAACAGTCACCAAAAGAGACCGGTAGTATGGAAATGAGCCTCCATCGTCTTTCATAATGTTTTGCATTTACAACAAGCATGACTGTTTTGGATTATATTTCATTTTATGCATTCAATTAGTATGTGATAGTTAAATTTAGTGTATTATCTTAAAAGGGTGAGTGGAGACTGATGAGCTCCGAAGTTAACGGTGTCTATTTGTAGTTTTTGCTTTCACACAGCAGCACATCTTAAAAGTTCTTCTTGTTGGACTTTTTTTTTTTTAAACTCTGAGTTTTACTTTCAATTCATTTGAAGTCTTTCCTAAACTGCTGTTTGCTTGTGCTTAACTCCAGTGTCAGATGCTGCCTATACGTGTCATAGCTAAAACTTTGTAGTTGAATGTGCATCCACTTCAACTTATGAGAAAATTGCCAAGAGACAAGCAAATGGAGTAACACCACACTGTTACCACACCACTTATCACACGTAATCACTAAACCGCAACTCTCCTCCTTTTATCCGCTATTCACTGATGTACGTGAAGATGAGCATTTTACTATGGAAGACATATGGCAGGAATTAACATGCCACAGCTTGTGTTGTTTACAGTAAAACATACACGTCAGTTTGTGGTTACATTTCTGGTAAGGTAACACAGTCAGTCTCCATCGTTAAGTCATGCGATCTCCCATGTCCTGGCAAAAAAATTCCAAAAGCTTATTGTTGGAACCAAAGTGAGATTCTCACAAAGCTGTTTTTGGATGAGATGTCAAAAATAAATGCATGTTATGTCAGACACTGACTGTAGTTTGTAACGGATAGAGTGACCTCACATAAAGAAGAAAAGTGGAACAACTCCACCACTTATCACTCATAGTAATCATTTTATACTCTGACCTATGAGAAATGTCCTGGAGCTGGAGTTTTAGTGATAACGCACCTGCACCAGTTCTATAGCTGCATCATGGGTGGCCTCCCTTATATCAACCCTATCGATCTGATTCCTCTCCTATTGTCACTCACAGTGAAATGCATCTCCTCTCTGCTTCACCTACTCCAGAAACTATCCTGTAGAAAAAACTGCTGTCTTATTATTTGCCCAGTTACACGTATTATAGTACATGAGTAATTGTAATATTGATTCATTTCCTTTCAGTAGGTGAAGTTGTGACCCGCTTATACACACATTCCCTGACTATGGAAAAAAAAAATATATATATATATTGGCAATACATGTTGCATGTTACACTGGCTGTGTTGTAAATAGGCTACTAAGATCTCATTCAGAGGAATTAAGTTAACTCTGGCAAGGAGGGTCCACAAGCTACAGCTTCATTTTCACCAAGACTGGAGAGAGATGAACTATAGGAAGGAACAAACAAAGAAAGATAAAGCTGAGTTTGTCCGCCTGGAAGCTTAGAGTGAGCCGAGTGACCTGAGAGGAATGGCAGTCTGACTGACAGCCAGAGGCTCAGGCAGACGAGGAGCAGATAGGGTCTTCAAAGATAAAGATATAAAAGAGGGGAGACGAGATGCAAACAGCAGATATACTGAAAGTGGAAAAGTCCTAAAAGAGTGGACAGGAGAGAAGGGGGGAGGGCCCTGGGTTATATTTACAGATCTTTATCTGTCATCCTACCTGTGTGGTGGTGTTACAATGCTGGGAAACCACTGGAATGTTTCTTTGAGTCATAGTCGGGTGGAAACCCTCCCACATAGGCAAAGAATACTAAATAATTACTTTATTGTTTATGTTATCCCAGAGTTAATGGCACATTATGTGAACTTGTGTTTGATGCTTTGATGCTTTGATGCTGGTTGTATTCCTTTACTGCTCATTCTTTTGCTGTGTGATGTTCAAAGGTGTGTCTCTGGTTATTGTTGCACAGGGGCCCCAGGGTCCAGATGGCCCACTCGGAGAACCAGGCCCTGAGGGCACCAAGGTAAACATTTGTACCATGTGCCTGTGATGATGCGGTAATTAGAGTACTTTTGCATGAAATGTCTATATTACTCAGCATATTTGTGCTGGAGTCATTCACTTAACTTAGGGACAATTACTTTATTGAATTACTTGTCACAGATGATGAATGATTTATTTTGTTACTCGCTCTGACAGAAAACCTAATTTCTTATCATCATTCTTCTTTGTAGGGCGAAAGAGGTGGCATTGGACAAAAAGGAGAGCCAGGATTCATCGTAAGCACTCTTTCAATAAATGTCTTTACGATTGCCTTTCAGTTTTATTCCACCTTGTGTAAAACTAAGACTTGAAAAGATCAAATGCTTGTAGGTAATGCACTATAAAGTTGTGAGGTCTATTTTAACACTAAAGTTGAAAAAAATACTACATATAAATGTTTCAGAATTAGAAGCATTCAGGAGTCAAACACATTTCTGGGTGAAGGCTTCAGGCTCTTTAAGAAATAAGAAGGCAACTTTTATATCTACCCTCATTTATCCAAAGCCAAGAGCGATCATTGTCATTAAAAAAGGCATCATCCTGCAGCATCAAGCTTAACAAGCTCATCCTTCTTGAAGCCTAATCACGTCACGGAAAAAATATTAGCACATGTAATTCCCAACATTACCACAGCATTCAGTACAGCCCTCAGGCCTCTGTAAAACCTTGGTAGGCCTTTAATCAGTTTTTATTTGCAGAGTGAGCCCTTTGTCTTCCTGCCTCTGTATCAGGTTAGGGTTGAATGCAGTTACTATGCACTGCCAGCTTGTTGTGAGGAAACCTGAGCCAAATCTGCTGAGGGGAAGCAAGATGAAAGTAAACTTTGTATTTATCCGATCGAGCTGAGTGAAACCTAATCCGGCTTTACATTTGTCGGAGATGTCTTTCTTTAAAAGGTCTAGTGAAGTATTTAATAAAGACAATGGCAATCTCCACTGTTTCAGGTGTACAGGACCTTTAGACCTTTAGAATCACATTCTGTTCATTTGGATGCTTTGAAAAATAAAACTGTTACAATTCTTTTTACTTTCACAATAGATGATTAAAGGATTGATGTGGTTATATTTTCAGTCTTGCAGACAAGTATAACTCAATTATCCCAGTAAAGGGGCTTCAAAGCCTTATTATCATTGTACTTAAGACAAATCGTCATGTTATGGTCACATTACAATTATTTCAGGGCCAAATGTTTGAGGCAGTAACAGTAGTCTAAAGTGGCAGTAATTTAGATTAATATTTTTAGAATTACACTTTACACTTTTAGCACACGCATTATGTTGATCATAAAGATGATAAAAATTGGCAAGGCAATTAACTGCAAATGTTTCTCTTAAAAACCATTTTATGTAAGAGCTATAACTTTTTATAGACATCCAGTGTCTGTTGTGCTAAATCACTCACAGGCTTCTGTCCAGATGAACAGCACGCCACCAGCTGTATTGCTTATTTATCTGACTTTATTTTATGTAATTAAACTTTAAAACCTTCAGTCCAGGGACGAAGTCAGAGATTCTGATGTTGCTGCTCTGTCTTGACAAGATGTTGGCTACAGATAATCTTTGTTCTTTATTTTCTAATATAAACAAAATTTAAAAGATTCATTATAAAATTTCCAAGAGAAATTGAAGGAGACATGCTGAAAAAAATCATCCATGTACTTGTGAAGTGGATGTGGCATATTCAAGATTATGGTTACAGTGTTCTTTTAAGCAATTTGTGAGCCACAAAAACCGTTTTACACATACTAAAAAAAAAAAAACATGATGGTCATTAATCATTGTGAGACTATCTATTGTTCAGCACAGATATAAGGCCATTTTATTTGTATAGCCCGTTTTTACAAACAGTCTGTCTCAAAGGGCTTTACATGGCATCATAACAACATCCTCTGCCCTTAGACCCTCACATCGACTGAGGAAAAACTCCATAGAAAACCCTTATACACACAGACATTAACAGACCAAGAGCATATATACGGTACTCGGGACATAGTTTGGAGTTAAAGTTTATGCATATAGTATAATAGAATATAGGTATGAATATTGAGCAGCCATGGTATTATGAAGCCCATAATACACAGAATAACCAGTCATTGACAAGGAAGATTAAAGATGCCAATACTTTCCTTAAAATAAACTAAAATCAATAGACTTGATTGAAAATGTATTTCAATGATTTAAATGTTGATTTCTGTCTTTGAAGGGCAAGGCTGGAAGTCCAGGAGAGAGAGGCCCCCCGGGAAAGCCTGTAAGTAATGTTTACATGCATACTGCTCACTTTAGCAAGAAGCTGCACAACTACACAGGCTTGCAAAAGACTCCCACGCCCTCGTTTCACCTGTAATCTATATAATTAACACTTTTTGAGAAAGAGTTCAACAAAGTCACCCAAGGAGATGTCGTATATGAAGGAGAACACCCACCAGTGCTGGGACTCATAAAAACACGTGCATGTACTTCCTCTCACTCATTTCCCCCTATGTGTGAGGCAACGTTTTTGTTAATGATACAGTATAGCACAAAAATCTATGAAGACTTTGATAGCCAAACATATTATCATAATAGAAACCAAGCTACATTTACAGATTATGTAGGGAAGTATTGTATTATGTGAAAGTGTCTGTTCTTGGGGTTTGCATTTACAGTAGATGAGATTTGTAAATTGTATTATAAACTTGATAGTGCTCTCTAGTGGACAAATTATGTAATAACAAAACTGTCTCATTATTTGAAATATATCTTTGGCACATCTGTTCTGTGATTTCTTGGTACTTATCCACCAACCTGTGTGCCAGGACCAATACATCTGGCTGATTATAGTCAATGACATCAGCCAGCTGGTTTATTTGTCAAGCTTCACCTTGGATGCAACTTGCCCGAGCCCCCAGGAGAAATTGTCTTTTTCCAGCAACAAAGAATACTATGTGTGACATACACAAACACTGACACACACAAAGGAAAAATGTTGTTCTGTTTTTACCATCAGGAGAATGACAGATGGTAGTTTTGATATACTTTTGAACTGTTAGAGGATAGAATAATGTATCACAGATGACAGAAGCATGCAAACAACAACAGATCAAAACCAGTTTCAAACACAGATACATGACATGTGGGCTGTCTTATAGTCAAGTGTCAAGTGTCATGTAATTAGCATCACTGTATATATCCATGGTTGTTAGTGCAGCTTGTGTGCAGCATTTATGGCAGAGTTTACAATGGATGATGATACCAAGCTGGAGAAGAGCTTACTTCCCTGCATGTGTAAGCAGTCGTTTGGCTTCTATTAGTTTCTGCTGACAAATTAGCTCCTTTCTACTTTCTCTAATCATGTATTGGCTTAACGTGACATTTCAGAGGTATTTGTAATAAGTGACATAGAGATACATACAGACACGTGCAGGCCTGCGCTCTCACACTCAGATATAGCTATCTGTTCAGCCACACACATACAGCACATTCATGCACACTAGTTGTGACCTGTCTTCTTGAACACACGTTTTATGCAGAAACCTCCTCTTATGGCGTGAAATATAAGTGCTTAGAGTAACTGTGGGTTTGTCTCATTGTCGCTGCCTGTTGTTAAATGAAGATCTTCTACTTGTCCTTCCCACTATCACCAGCCTCAGTCACTTTCATCGCTCACCTCTGGAGACGTAGCACATATTGTGTTTCATAAAACAATGTTGAAGTCTGCCCTTTCTTAATCTTCACCCTTTTCTATGTCCTATGCATTACAATTCACTGTGGTTGTTATCTTGATGCCAGAACCCATTTAGCTCAATCGTTTAGGAATTTCTGTTGGTAATGTAGTCATTGGTGATTGTGGCTGTTATACCATATTACTCTATTACATTGTTGTTTCCATAAATCCTGTAAAAAAAAATTGACTGTCAGAACTCATATATGACAATTTTTCTCACTGGCTTATCACATACTTTAACTTAACATGTGGCCTTGATAGCATGTTTATGCTTTTATTTGTCTTTTATTTTTCCTTTTTTCAATGAATCCATCTTCACTCAGCGTTTTTATCCTTCTGCTGCATAGCTACTCAATTAATAGCAACAAAAGATACTGTCCACTATGATGAGTTAGGTTGTAGTATTAGGATTATGTAAACCCATTCATTTGGAACTGATACTGTTACATTAATTCACTGCTATCTCATCCAACTTTTGCATATTGGTAGGTTTCTCTTACAGGCACAGAAGTAAACATTGTTTCATATGGAGCTCTGTTGTTAAACCTGGCAACACAAAGTTCAAACTACAACAAAATAAAAGCCAATCTGTATTTCATCAAGAAATTTTTTTTCAGTAGGCTGAAATAGAGGAGGTAATCATGTTTGTGGATACGTTGGCTATGAAGAAGATAATAACAATGACAGAATGACTGTGATGAAAGCCAGGTTGTCTTTTGCTTATTTTCTGTAATTACACAAATGACTGACTGAGGCTTCACTGAACTCATGACTGTGATTATTTCCAGGGTAAACCAGGTATTCCAGGCAGCAGTGGTGAGAGGGGACCCCATGGGGAACCAGTAAGTCTGTTGTCATCTGACTTTTGCATTAATGTGGTTGTTTCATACCGCAAACAAACCACACACTGTGAAAACGGATCTGGAATTCATAATGAATGCGAGACATGATTTCAACAGATTCATAATTATTGCTTGCAAATATTTCCAGAGAAAGAATGAGTCAGGCTCAGAATGATTTGATAATCAACATCAGGGCTTCTGAAGAGTGGTTGTCTCTATGCTCGTCACACCTTAAAGCTCCACGCCTTGTCCCTCCTTTCTTGGATTAGTCCCGAACGTATTGATATTCCTGGAAATCCGCCGACCCCTAGGGGACATGAAGAATGTCAAACAATCAAATAGAAGTATTTATGAGGGTGAGAGTTTTTAATAATGCCAGAGGCGGTGTTTATATTATGGGTCTCATCTTGCTTTTGGCTGGACTTCAATTTTACCCCAGGCATTCTCATCCTACAGTTTTAATTCTCTACAGACTGCACCATTTAACTGTATCTGTTTGTTTTGCCATCATATGCTAGAGTTGTGTATTTTGTCTGTTCTGGTATTATTTCCAGAATTACTGAACACAGTAAGACCAATAATGAGATTACTGTGTCAATAAGCTTTCCTCAAAGCATCTTATAATGGGGTTTTTTTCTTGCAGGGACCTAAAGGACCTCCTGGAGAAGCTGGACCCGATGGAGAGCAAGGATCTGAAGTACTTTTCATTAAATATTTGTCGTTATATATTACTTCAGTTTTCCATTTGGCAATCTATTGAAGAATTGAAAATCATCTCTACTCTTTTTCTTTTTTCCCTGTCTCATCTTTGTAGGGTGGGCCCGGTGCAGAGGGGGAACCAGGTGCCATTGGAGAGCCAGGGGCAAAGGTCAGTACAACCAAGCCGTGTTTTTTGTTTTGTTTTTTTGTCTACTTCCTTTCTCAACTGCATCTTAGAAACATTTCTGACGTGGCGCCTCAGTCACCACCTTGCAGCAATGTGAAAAGTCATGATCCTGCTCAGTCAATTTGTACCTGACTCAACTGTAGCCTCAGGTGGAAAAAACAAAACAAAAAACCGCTGATTGTCAAGTCTAACACTGCCTCTACTCCAAGCATCAGCGGTCAGTGAGTGTAAGTTTAGTGTGCATGGACATTTGAGTGTGCTTTGACCTCCAGACAGCCCTGGTTTGTGTTTTGTGTCCCTGCAGGGTGATATCGGGCCTCCGGGAGCCGAAGGGGAGCAGGGACAGGAGGGGATAAGAGTGAGTGGCTACACACAACCCCTCTAATCCCTTACTTCCTTGTGTTTGGGTAAATCTGACCCTGTCGTATATTTACTCCCCTCATTCTGACGAAGATGTGTAATCCTCTGGCCTGAGAAGAGCACAGCGAAGGAATTGTTTTTGTCTGATGGACTGTATAAATAGCACTTGGACTGCTTGCATCGGATTTTGGAGATTTTGTATGCTTGCCTTTAGTTGGACCAAAAAAGATAAGGTCATAGGTAATAGTGTTCAAACAGTCTAGCTATGTGCTTGTAATGTCTCCTCAGTGCAGATGTTCCGGGGGGGCGTCTCTGAAATTGTGATTTTATTGGGGATTTTTTAAATTAAACCATCACTGTTTTGTTATACACACATGTTGCTGCATTTAATTAGAACTCATGTGGATTAATAATTTAGCATTCATGAGTCATTTGGACCTAACGTAATAGACAGTGAAACTACTCCTCTTTTTATATAATACAATACACCATACATCCTTTCATTGCATATCTTAGTTCTTGTTTTCTTCCTTCAACATTAACTTCTTGCTCTATAGCTTCTAATAATCACTTGAAAAAGAGAAAAATCTTAAACTGAATCAAAAACTCAACTCCTCTCAAAATCTTTTTTGATTATTTTTTAATACTGGCAACACCTACCTGAAACATTCAGCCAGAGAGGGCAGTGAAACACTGCTTTTCAGAGTGCTGCTCAGTTGTTCCTCAGTTGTTTCAGAGGGATTATCTACAACTAGCAACATTTTTAAAATGTCACATTTTCATACTGTTTTTAAAGCTGCAGTACAGTACATGCATTTCTCTAGATTTCTACCATCACAGAGAAAAAACCCAATTCAAAGTTCTTCTAATGTTAACTTTGGGATAGGAAACGTTTATCAGTGAAGATGTTTGTTGATGATAATGTGTTTTTAGGGTCGACCTGGTCCGCCTGGTGAAGACGGTCCTCAAGGGAAAGATGGAGCCAAGGTACAGTATATACCAAAAGTGGGGATCCCCATATTAAATTCATATTATTAATATTAAATTCATATATTCATATTCAATTTCACAGAAGATTTGAATAGAGTATCATTTCTAATAAAGGAAATACAAATAAAGCCACTCAGTTATAACATTTTTCGGACAGGTTGTGTGACCTTTTGACCTCTTAGTTAGTAATACAAAACTTCTAATTAAAATTGAGCTGTCTCTCACTGCTGGTTCTCTGCCTCTTCCTCTGTCAGGGTGAGCCTGGTGAGCCTGGGCCAATGGGAGAGCCCGGTGATAAAGGGATAGAAGGAGACCCAGGGCCTGCAGGACCACCTGGAGGACCTGGAAAACAAGGGTTTCGTGTACGTTTATTTCATGTTTCACAATGTACAGGTATACATCAGCTGCAGCAATTTTAGTAAAACTTTGAAAATTACTGGTTATGTTAATACTGACCTGCTCAGAAAAAGCACACTTACCTTCAGTTGAGTTTAAAGCTAGAGCTGGTTAATAGATCTGCAGAATTCAGTAGAAAAACTGAAACTGATGGAGCAGGTTATGGAAATCCTCTTAACCAGTTGGTGCCCTTCTATCCCAGTAGGGGTCAGCCTTCTCTTCAACAAAATCTATTTGCCACTGGGGTAGTTAAAGGGTACTCTGTCAAAGATGAAGATATTTAGGATTTTCAAATAGCTGTCAGTCAAACTCTTCAAGTGCTTGTTTGTTTTGAGATACAGATCCAGCTCTGGTGATGTGGTGTTGACGGGCAGGAAGTGATGCAGCTTCGGGGCTTGCACAGAAAACTCTGTGGGAAAGCAGTATTACTCAGTTTACAAAAATGTGAACTGACAAATCTGGCAAAAGTTTTAAATAACACTGTGGACCACAAGCTATGACCATGTGTACTCAAAATAGCCAACGCTGATAAGATACTCAGTGTTTCCCACAGGTTGGGAATTTACTTGTGGTGACGCAGACATCTCACACGGAGCTTTTAGTTCCCACTCAGCTACTGCAGCACACAGAATTTGTGTGTGGCAAAAAATCAATTCATTTGAAGAGTGAACTAAAGTATTGTTGTGTTATTTGTTTACCTAAGTTGAAACCAAGTTCTTTATCCTACCACAACAGGTTTTATATACCTGGTCAAGCTGCTTAAGTAGAGCCTATGCATGGCAAACACTAGATGCTGTATTGGAGTTTATCAGTTGTCAGATGGACAATAGTGCTGTGAACGAACAAGATCCAAGAGAAGATGCCAGTTATGCATCTGAATATAAGGTAGACTTTAAATTCATTTCATGTACCTCCTGTTACAGGGGCCAGAGGGAAAACTGGGGCCCCCAGGGAACAGAGGACGGCATGGAAAGAAGGTAAGAGGGACCAATTTTGCCACCACTTTTTTTTCAATACAGTACATAATAGGAAAGAACAATAGGAAACAGTGGCTGCAACGCATCAGTGGTCTGAGTATCACTACCGGTAAGTCAACTTGATTCAGATGTGAGTTGCCATTTTGGTGAAATTTTAAGATATTGACTCAACTTCAGAGGAAAAAGAAAACAAGTAACCACAAAGCAGCAAGAAAAACAGCCTGGAATTGATTTGTTTTTTCTCAGTAAGTGACAACTCGACAGCATAGCTGAGTGGGTGGTCACTGTACTGACTTCGTGTCAGTGCCACTGTGTCTCATCTCGTATGTCATCTTGTATCTTTCCAGGGAGAGAGAGGTCCTCCAGGTCTTCTTGGTGAGATTGGCACACGAGGGGACATTGGCCAGTCAGGCGAGCCGGGGCTGAAAGGTGCCAGGGGAACTCGAGGCCCACCAGTTAGTTCCCATTCTTCCTCTCATTGAGCCCTGTCTGTATATGAAACTTTAACACTCAGAAATGTGATTGTATTTAACATCGAGTTTCAGTTCTTGAAGTAATGAAATCAGTTAAGATTTAGTTTATATTGTATCATTCCTAATTACGACGGAGTATAAAGTCGTACATTTACGACTTTATTCTCGTAAATTTACGACTTTATTCTTGTAATGTTATGACTTTTTTCTCGTATGAAACATAGACTGTATATAAAAGAAATGTACGACTTTATTATCGTAAATTTACGACTTTATTCTCGAAGCCTCTGTTTTTTTTCTTCTTTTCTCAATGTGGCCCTAATACTCCGTTGTACCTAATACATAATATGATTTTATATAATATCACATTAACAAAATCCCTACATTTCTGTTAGGCGGTCTTCACGTCCCATTATGACATATTATAAAGTAAAGTTACATCTTTTATGTGAATTTTAAAACATTAAGAGATGAGAATAAAATACCCCACCTTGTTCCAGGCCAGAGAGAGAGCAAGAAAAGACATGAGCCATGAGGAAGGCATCCTTTCTTTTTCTTCTTTATAGAGACAAACTGCTTCTTTCTTTTAGCAGAACCACTAAGACCATGCTGTGATAACTGCGGGGGGGAAAGATTTATACTAACCCCATCATAAAACAACTCTGGTCTCATTATTAAGTTTGCACGTGTATCTGTTTGGGGCCAATGTTATACTTAGCACAACCAGAGAAAAAAAAAAGCAAAACAAACAGCGTCAGCATTAGAGCTGATACAGAGTCTTATTCTGTGTGCATTTTCTGCATTTCTTGCAGGGTCGGCCTGGAGTCATGGGAGTAGAGGGACAACCAGGACTTGCAGGATACACAGTGAGTTTTCCCCTACCTGTGGTTGTTTGTGATAAGAAAATATCTTCTTAGAGGATGGACTAGTCTGAGTATTGGCACAGCACATCTCACTGTGTTTACTTTCACATGGAGCCGATCTGACAACGTAGGATTACTGAGCTACCCACATGTTGTTAGATGTGCAGATCTTCCTGGATTATCCATCAAAAGTAACTCTTGCTTGAGGTATTTCATAAATCCTCCAGATATAGATCTCCACAGAGCTGTTGAATGTGATTTCAGTCCAGCTAACTGGCCTCCCCTGGTAGCCTTGTGCTATAATCCCGGTGTGTGCTGGAGATATCCAGAGTTTGATTCTGGCAGAGAACATTACATCTCTGCCACGCTTTTATTCCCTGTTAACTCTTCATGTCATTAACGTTTCAAATAAAACAAAATAGCAGGGGAAATAAAACCTTTAAAAGTACTACACAAATAAATACCAGAGCAAAGACAAGAGGTGAAGACGATGAAATCCACAGGCTAATTTTTCCAGGCTTCACCACAGCCTGATCAATGCCAATAACACTGGGTTTTGGTTGCATAACTTGAAAAGGGCACATCAAGTTCATTGTGTCCGTTTTTGTGAATGTGCATGTGCATGTGTATAAAGGCTCTCAGACGCCTTCACACTTCACTCTGGTTGCTGAGTGATTTCTGAGTCTGTGCCAAACCCTAAATCCGAAAGTGACAGAATGTAAGACCTTCCTTAAAAGGAACTGTATTTATATCAGCAGCTCTGATTAATATGCTGACAGCCCTCACAGTGGAACTCATGTTTCTCAGAGAAACATGCTGTAGCCAGTAGAAGTATGGTGGCTTTGTGAAATACAACAATCAGCTTTCCTTTTTTCTTTTTTAGGGTCACCCTGGCAAGCCTGGGCCCATTGGACCACCAGGGCCTAAAGGCGAAAAGGTAAAATGATAATAAGTATTTGAAAGGGAATTATTCTTGTACTTTGTCATAGGCTTCAGTGGCCCACTTGGCTGCAAAACAGTGTGTCTGCATGTGTCATTATGTATTTGTTTGTTACATTCCAGGGGTACCCAGGCGAGGACAATAAGACCCCAGGACCACCAGGGCCCTTAGGTGAACCAGTAGGTCTTGTTTTCCTTTAAACTCTCCTTTCTGCTCTCTAACACCCGCTGCTCTGTTTAGATCCAAGCCGCTTTAACACCAGATTGACAGAGGGAAGTACAAGTTAATCCTGGTCAGCTCCTGATTTTAGCACCAACTACATTCTTTGTCAGACCGATTGACAATAATGTATGAGTGTTTCTGTTTAAAATCTTTCATGCACATTATCAGCCTGTATGACTCTGATCTTTTCTTTTCAGTCCAGGCAGAGCATTTATAGAAAATGTTTAACAAGGGTTTGTTATGTTAAAGCTAGAGATTAGCTTTGTTCGGGTACTTGAACTGATCCATAATCAACGAAGAGTTAGGACATATCAGAGCTTTGTAAATCTTTCTTTTATACAATCGAAGCTCCTATCCACGTTGAGCACTGGGCATGAAAGGCCTACACAGCCTGAACAATCAGGGTTACACAGGTATAGATGGCGACCTGCCAAATGAATAGTATTGGATAATCAAGTTGGCACAGTATTGTAATGCACATCATGAACAGCACAAAGGCAGCCTCTGTCTTGGTGCAGCCCCGACTGAGGTTGGCTGAAAAGGAAGGTTCAAGGTGAAACTACACCTCTCCACTTGATCCAGACTCAAAGGTCGCATCTATAGAATGTGTTTCATCTGCATCGGCCTGAGAAGCGACTCCGTCTTCGACGAGCTTCCGAGCTCAATTGAAGCTTTGTGGTCATAAATTAAGGCATGCGTATACAGTATGTGTGTGTTCATGTGTGTGCATTTGTGCCTACACAGGGGTCCCCAGGAGAACGAGGAGAGCGTGGAGAGCCAGGGGATGAAGGGTATCAGGTAGACAAAACCATCAAATCAACATCAGACATACCACACAGTCACCAGTCAGGGTGCTTGTCTGTGTGATTGTTGTTTACATACTTTGGATGCTCCGTTAAAAGGGCTGCTCTGTTCAGATAAGGGTAGACCACGCATGTCGAAAGGGATTACCTAGTTTCCAGGAATAGGTTAAGGATAAGTCTGGTGTTTTTGACATTTTCATGGTTTACAGACATTTGTTGCACACACACATGCGCATGGGCTCACTTTCACACACATGTACAGTGCAGATGAGCTGGTATATGTCTTATGCTGATTTGACATTTGGTGTTTATCATCTCCAAATATACATAGATACATAAGATAGGCAAATACCACAATAATTATTTTTCTAACCATAGCAACATGCTGTTTTGATGTGTCCTTTACCTTTAATGTAAGAAGTCAAATAACCAAAAAACCCTAGGTCTCTAAGTATCCTTTAAAAAAACAAACATAAATCCTGCTATACCTTTCTTCAAATTCCCGTTATATAGAATAAATTACATTAAGCAGTGTATCACATACTGTAGTCCAAATTGTTGGGTAACAGTTGTATAACTATGTGTTGAGCATCACTAGAGATAATCCTTGATCCATTTCCATTTTCCAGTCAGGTTCATAGTCATAAAAACTACTGTTTAGTTTGGCTTTTGTGTCATGATTCCCTAGACTTTGATAATATGCCCTAAAAGGTCACCCTTGGTTTCCATCGCGAACCATCTGAGTGCAGAATTTATGGATCCTGTTTATAAGGAGCCTTTTGTGGCATGTTTTAATAGTATAAGTATTTTAAACTTGGCTTGGAAACTATTATGTATTGTTTTGATGTTGTTGAGTTTGAAAAATGGTACTAATGTGCAACGTGGCTCCTGCACATGATGTTCTTCATCTAGTGAAGGAGAGGGGGGGAAAGGGAGAATAACATGAACATGTTAGATGTTAGGATCTCAGCAGGATGGTAAAAAAATAATATTGTATACTAAAACTGTTTTTCAGGGCCACGTTGGTCCCATTGGATCTCGTGGGGCTGTTGGACCACAGGGCCCTCCGGTAAGTCTGTCTATATCTGTTTGATAGTAATAATGTTATATTCAGTGATATTGTTATTTACATGTTTTTGTTTAACTGTTTTACTCATCACCATAATACTTTGACCAGTGGCTTTGTGGCCATGATATGATGCACTAACTATAAACAGTGATCTAAAAAGATTGGACGTGTTGGAAATGACAGAAACACATACTGACAATTGTCCTTTCCTTGGGGCCTTACCAGTTGTGCGGCAAAGCATGTTTATACTTGTTGGCACAGATAGTAAACATCTGTAGGATAGGGTTTGATTATTTTCATCCTTGTTCGTCCCCATCGAATAACACAAGTTTCTCCTCAGTGCCCACCTGTGCATGCTGCTAACCAATTTTAAAAGACAGTCATTAAGTGTGTGGATTCATCTAACATCTTGATATCACTGTTTTATCTTGCTTTGTTCAGGGGTCACCAGGCTTTCCTGGAGAACCAGGTCCAAAGGGAGAGCAAGGACCTGTGGTGAGTAACCTCAGTAGGCAAATCAAAGGGTACATGTTGTCACTCATAAAGTTAAGATTATGATGAATGTTGTCTGCTCCCTGCAAATACGACCATTTTCATAAACAGAGTGTTTCTACCAGCAGGTTTCTCTTTGTATATCAGATAAAACCTGATCCGTTAACGTTGCGACACACTGAGATCCGTTGCTCCAGCTTTTTGATCATTAAATGTCTTGCATCTTAAAAATATGAGCCATTGGCCTTGAAACAGTTATCCTTTGGTAAAACAGACTTTCCTGGACTGACAGCTTCTGCTTTCATAGCTGTCAGGTTGTTTTGAGTCCTCAGCCTTGTCAGTGGCCTTCTGATTACATAACTTCCATTTCCCCTGTGAAACAACTGTGAGCCTCCTTAATCAAGTTCCACATAGCTTTTTGAATAGTGAAGCATTCACAGGTCTCCAGATATGGCTGACTTTCTTCCACATGTGAAACAGCTTGTATGTAAGAGTGATTATGTAACCTACTCAAATACTATGGGAGTATTTCAGTTAATTTATTCATCTTGGCTTGAGCTTACATTGGCTTTGAGCAATGACTTCATATGCAATGTATAAACCCATCAGTTTAGAAACATCAATAACAAAACAGTGCCTTGAAACACTGGAAACGTTCAGGATCTGCTGTATTTCTGTTTCAAATTATCTGCTTCGATGAAACATTCCTTGAGGGATATCTCTCTAGTAATGCTCATACATAACTTACTGTATTAGGGTCTGGTGAGAAAGTATAAGAAGTAAAAGGATAATTGCAAAGGTTACACAGAGTTTTACATCTGTTTAGCAATTATTTTTGTTGGAAGCCTCTTTGTCTTTCTGACAAGACTTTAAAACATGCAACATGAATAAGTTTGTATCATTAACTCATTGAGTGCCATTGACGTATATATACGTCAATCAAAATCCAACGCTTGAGTGCCATTGACGTATATATACGTCAAATGCAGTTTTCTGCGGCTGGTAAATGGGGACGCTGTTGCGCACACTGTGAGTAATTTTGGGGCTTCTGGGATGTGTAGAACGAAGAAGACTGTAGATCAGAGCAAGAAGTGAAGAGGAAGGAGAAGACGAGTGCGATCGGTACAGAGATAAAAAAGTTGGGAAAAGTTTCTATTTCTAGAGGAAAACGACGGGCAGAGCCTGGAACAAGTGTAACGTGGAGCTGGAGGAAAGCTTAGCCACGGATGCTATTAGCATAGCTCCAGCATGAAGTGATCGGAGGAGGCAGGAAAGGTAAACTGATCTAGATGATCAGCACCGAAATGCCGAAGCGAAAGCGGATCGCGGAGTCAGTTTCACCAGTTGCTGTCTAACCGACGTCGTGACAACGAACCGAGAGATCAGCGCGGTGAGTCGCTGCCGCGGCCGCGTCCAGCAGAGAGGCTGAAGACGCCACGACGTCTCCCTCCCTCCTTCAGAGACGATGCAGCAGGAGGAGAAGTAGGAGAGGGGAGGGGCAGAGAGGGGATGAGGGGAGGGGGAGAGGAGGGGGGAGGAGAGGGTGAGGGGGCAGCAACTGCAGGAGGAGTAGGAGAGCAGGCATCACTCTGCATAGTAGGACTCCTACTTGTTGTATTTTAGTTTTTTTTTTTTTTGTACAATGAAAAAACATGTGAAATGAAATTTTCAGATGTCTTACATGTTTTTGAAGCCAAAATTAAAACGGATAAATCACTGTTTTTCTTGAGAGACTCTCTTTCACAAAAATGCATTTTTCTCAGCTTTCTAGAAAAAAAGTGGTCTTTTTGGTGCAACCAGGCTCTATTCAACTTAAGATAAATTAAGAATGGAACAAAGTACAAACAAATGGTTTTTCCCTAGTTAAATAGAGAGTCTCCTCTTTCCTTTGAGCTATTTTGTGTTTTCAGAGTCATAATACAAAATATTCTCTTGGTCTTAAAATATTACTCAAAATGCCCCGAAACGCTGGCACATGGCACTGACCATTTTATAAAAGGGCTGGCACTCAATGAGTTAAGGAACATAATGTTGAAGTTTCTACTTCCTTCATAAGGCTCATATGAGACATGGTCTTTAAAATGTCAGCTCCTCAATGAGAGGCGAGTGAGACCTATTACCTTTTTTTATATTCATGAATGCCTATGTATTTTTTATTTCTCATATGTTGTCTATCATGTGTTTCCACTCATTTATAGGGCACAGCAGGAAAGAAAGGAGCAAGGGGTCTTACTGGATCTCCTGGCAGTGAAGTAAGTGTCACATCATCTCAATATCAGAGCAGAAGTACAATCAAGAATACTTACATACATATAATAACTAGAGAAGGCAAGTGTATTTTATCTGAAGTGCTATTGGGTTATAGAAATCTGATCATGATGGGTCTGTAAATTCCTCTGGGCTGAGATTGAGTGGTGCTGTCTTTTCCAGGGGCCAATGGGTTTACCGGGACTTGTGGGAATGGAGGGTTACCCGGGACTGGATGGTCTCCCAGGATTGACTGGCTTACCAGGACTACCAGGAAAACAAGGACGTCAGGTAATCAATGACATCACTATACTGTACATGTAGGGGTTCATAAAAATAAATTATTCTCTTTTTTTATTGTACCCTCTTTATTATTACAGAGAAACCTGTATCTTAACCTACCTCCCAACCACTGTTACACACGGCACACACTGTCTTAATGTCATGATGATGAAGAGATATTGAGGAAAAATCAGTTTACAAAACTGGATCTTTGTTTCCACAACAATGTCTATGCATATTGTTTTTCTGTAGAATATATATACAGTATATTTCTTTACAATGTTATTGTGCTCTGAAAGCAGTGTTGCTCTCACTGTGCTTTTTTCGTGATGGACAAGTGGTGGACAAGTTGTGACCTGCACATTCACCACGCTATGAGATAATAACGGAACATTACGAGACAGAGTTGTTTTAGAGGCAAATTTAGAGAAAAACTGCCCCCCCCCCGACGGGAACGTGCATCAGCTGTTTTGCATGAATTTACTCTCGTAACGTTCCGTTATTATCTCATAGCGTGGTGAATGTGCAGGTCACAACTTGTCCACTAGAGCGTTTTGGAGTTGTTGGATTGTGTATTTGATGAGTTTGATGAGGGAAACCAAGAAATCCCATGAGCCTCTGTAATGCAATTAAAGGTAACGAACCTACTGCTATGACTATAGGGATTATGGCAATGGGCCAATTTGCCAAAATGTTGAACTATCCCTTTAAAGGTGTAATACGTTTTTGCTCTCACTCCATAGCCAGCAGCAGCATCAACACCTGTTTACTAACCAGTGGGTCATAGTGTGGGGTCATGACAGGGAAGGTGAAATTCTTGTTCATCATGAAGATTCACTTTCATTACTAATTCTTTTAAAGTCCTCTATGTACATGTAGCTGCCTATAGCTGCATGTTTCAATACTGTATATAGCAAATGGAGGGCTGAGAGTAAGTTCAGTGTTGCCCATCGAAGACAACAAGCAGTTTGAATAGCAGAGGTGAAGTGCAGTTTCTTTGGACTACATCATAGCCCTTTCTACCCTCACTACTTAAATTTGATTGCATGTGAGGACTCAGCGCTTTCCTTACTATTGTTTTAGTGTCTATTGCTTTAAAGACTGAGACATGCTGCTTAGATTGACTAATCATTAGATGCCTCGTTTGATTTGATTGGCGTCTTCTGGTTGTGACACAGTGGGTTTATTTAAGTAAGTGTGCAGCCAGAGTGATCTGAGACTTCATCCATGAATGTCTTCATCTCCTTCTGCCAAGAGTTACAAAGCAAAGTCATTTCTCTCTGGCTTTCATTTACATAATATTATTGTTCAAAAGAACTAGTTGGTGTAATTTTTGGCAAATGATGTTCTACATTTGGAAAGATGGTTTCTTGCTAGACGAGTCCCATGACTTCATGTCAAATCTTCAAATCACACAAAATCCTTTGTATAACTAGCCCATTCTTCTTGTTGGTCATCATTCCCATAATGATGGGCAATTATCGTCTTATTCATTGTTTACCACATTATCTATTGTGCATTCATTCCTACTGATGTTGCCAGTTGGATGTATTTGCAATGTGTGAAAAGAAGTCATAGATTTTTGGGGCATTTCTTACCGTAATCTGTTAATCTGTATTCTAAATTAATGTGTAAATCTCTGAGTGATCTTATTAAGATGACAGACAGTGGCTCGCTTTCCAGCACCTGCAGGTTTAGCGCACCTACAGTGGTGTAATTTTAACCTGGTCCCCGACTAATCCGCTCTCCTCATGGTGATCGGGGAACAGAAGCCATATGTGTGGCAACGACGCACTCAGTCTGTTATTCTAATATCAGTCGCTCCCCTCTGTCTCACCACACTGCTGATGGAGCAGGAAACCGCTGTGGTTTGCAGTGTTAGAAAGCAACTCGGTGACATGCAGTTATTTTTATGGGTACACTTTAGGAATATGGTGTCCAGAAATCTGATCACCAGGAGAGGCCGGCAGACTTAAGCACTGTGGTTTACAGCTATGACTATGCAAATGTGTTTGGAGTTATTGAAATAAACAATGAAATTGAAAAGGCAGTATTTTTTTTCATAGCAATGCGCTGCATACACAGGCATTCATTGTCAAGAAAACGCAAAAGCAAAGTACAATGGACTGGTGGATGTTGTTCCTTATTGGTGCTTTCAAGGACGCAGCTGATTGATTCTGAGCAATAGCTGGAAACTAAGAAACATAACAATGCACCAGAAAGGACAGGGAGGAAAAGGAAGAAGCATGTCAATGTAAACAATACGGGGTCCATCTTTAAAAAAAATCTCCTTTGCCAATGTCGTATTCGTGCGACCTCAAGGATACAAACTTTCTGTACAATTCACACAGTTTACAATTAAATCTATAAATCTGTTGTGTCAGTCCATGTAAATACTTGCATTTGAAATTGTCTGGAAATATTTTTTATATTTTTCACAATAAATAAACTTTTCAATCAAACCATAACCATATTGTTCACATTTTGTTTGACATTGACAATTTTATTAACAAGATTATTTATTGACACTCTGGTGTGTCTGCAGGGACCGAGAGGCTTGGTGGGACTGGAGGGACCTGCTGGACGTCCGGGCCCCAGAGGAGAGGTTGGACTTCTTGGACTACCTGGAGAAAGAGGACCACCTGGTCAGAAGGTAAAAACAATTTATTCTAAATCGTTGCCAAATCACAAAGACGTCTGGTAACCGAGCAGCACTATCAGTCTATAAGCAGTACACTAACATTTGTTATTCCTAACCTTGCTTGGTTCAGGGGGAGACTGGCTTGTCGGGAGACAGAGGCGCCTCAGGAAAGACTGGCATGGCGGGGGCTACAGGTGACCAGGGCAGGAAAGGTGACCAAGGACCCAAAGGACAACTAGTAAGTATAAACAGACATTTGTGATTAAAGCAAACTCCACAGTGAAATAGGGTTCAGGTTTCAGATCTATTCGTCCCATTCACACACAAAATGTTCTACAACAGCAGAAGTGAAGTGACCACGATTCACAATTGTAAAGTAGGATAGATGACAGATCAAATGTGTTAAAAATCCTCCCATTAATGTGAATACTTTATGTTTATAACTTGTTTCTTTACTGTTTAAATGTTGGGCTTTCATAACTGTGTTGGTAACGACATTGCTTTTCATGAATTGATATCATCCCCAGGAATATTCTCGTTATAAGGTGGTTTTATAAGCGTATTATTTATACTTTAATACCTCTCTAAATATAGCTCCAGGGGCTTAGGTAGCCAATCTGTGGTGTGGTTAAAAATGTGTGCGCCTGACACTTTTCCACCCTGAGTAGAGTAACAAATTATGTGGGCGAGACGAGGAATGGAAACATTGCGCCTGGTAAGGCCAAGTTATGTAAGATCCTCACACTCCAGAGACCTGAAAAAGAGGTGCTCCACTTAACTTATGTAACTCCTCAGAAAGAAGAAAAAAAAGAAACAATATTCAATCCCTCGTCCTCCCCTCCCTCCACCAGTTACCTCCATTGATGCTGGTGAAACAGAGAGCAGACTCAGGCCCCTGGGTCAGATCCCTTTCCACTTTTCAGTGAATAGAGTTTCTCGGCCAAAGTGGCGGGGCTGAAAGTGGAGCTGTCTAGAGGATGTGGATGACTGGCTGTGCAAACACAGTGTCTGCCACCCTGGACGACAGACAGCACTCAGACACAGCGCATGGTGCAGACACCTAACTCTCCAGTGTGTGTCTAGGAAGATGTGTGGATTGGGACTTCTTTATATCCAGACATAAAGCCTAGAGAGTGTGTGTGTATGTCCTCCAGTTCTTTTGAAATTGATGGACGTTTCAACGTCCAACTCGGTGTGTCTCTTGTGTATGTACAGCATCCCTGTGGGTACCGTATAAAATACTATGAAAAAACCCACACAGACTTATTGTATTTATCCTTTATGTATATGTCCTTTATCGTTTATGTGAAATGCATAATGTCCCTGTTTACTGTGTAAAAGTTAAGACTTGATATGAATGTCTTCTCTGCTTGTAGGGGGAATCTGGAGATCTGGGGATGGTTGGTTTGCAGGGCTTCCCAGGGCCAATGGTAAAACACCAATTAGTTAACCAGCAGTGAAACAGCCATTGAAAAACTGAGCAGAACTGATTAAACATAACAGAATATGGGCGTTTAGAGTGCATTGCCCCTGTGTGAACTGACAGGTGCTCTTCTTCCTTCAAACAGGGACCGAATGGTGATTTTGGATTTAGAGGCTTCCCTGGCCCTAAAGGTCCAATGGGCAGTCTGGTAAGTTTTATAAAGAGAAAGCAGACACACCATAAACCACATCAAACCGAACCGTGGGAATGGATTAATACCAAAAGAAATACAAGATTCCTTAAGCACAATTAACCCAGGACACCTGACGTTTTGAGGAATATGTACAGAACATATTGTGACCATCTTCTCAGCAGTGTCACTGTTGTGCTATAAAACCAGTGAGACTCATTTTTTTCTCAATCCTGTTGTTTATTTCAGGGATTTTCTGGACCTGTCGGCCCTGAAGGAATGATTGGCCCAATGGGGAAACCTGTACGTGTCTTTGTTGACTGCAGATTATTAATAAACATAAATTTTGTTTTATTGTGTGCTCATCAATTGAATTGAAGACTATGTAGAAAATTGGGTTGGGGATGAATGCTTTACATTTCATGTTGTTGTTCTTTTTTTTTCTTAGGGGCCAAGAGGTCCAAAAGGAAGTGGTGGCGAAATGGTAAGATCTAACTCAAACTTATAAACCAAACCTGAAAAGTCTGTCAAGATGATGCGATAATGATTAGCAGTACATACTGTATGATTACATACTGATTTACCATGTGATTATATCCTGATTACGCTCTACTGAAGTGTCAGACTTGCAAATTCCATACTGACAACGCAGTACTTGGCCTTTTAACGTGGCGCCACCCCAAAACAGATTGCGAATGTTTTTTGAAAGAAAAACAAAAAAAAAACGAATGGACGGAGGAGGTTGTGTTTAAGGACACATGACTGGTGGCTGAGGCTCCATGGTAGTTGTGTTAAGTGACAGCAGATTGTTACAGCTGAGTCATAGTGAAAAGAGCCGTCTCTCCCAGTCTCAGAGCGCTTGCTGTGGGGCCTTACAGTACTCACAGAACCTCTTATGTAAACACTGTAAAGGAAATGCCTTGTCAAAATGTTAGCATGGCAAACCACATTGCAATCCACATAATTCACTTGTATATCCCTGCTCCTAGTCTGTAATGTAAACTGTAGCAAGATTCTCAGTTCAGCCTAAATCCCTCCGCCATTTACACCGCCACGCACACACAACCAGTGTACACAATGGGCCCTTCTTCCAGCCCTTTTTCTTAAATACTGATGTCAGATATGTGCTTACGCTCACTTACAGTGGGGTCCAAAAGACTGAGACCACTTTTGGACTATTGGGCGTGAACTACCTGATATCCCACCAGCAGACTTAATAAAGTCCAGCTGCCCCAAGTACAGTAGCTGCTGCAGAACAGTGTCAGGTCATTGGTCAGCCATAGGTGGCAGTAGGTGACCATTTACAGTCAGTGTGATACGTACAGAGCCCACTGCTATTCAACTAGGCATCACAGAGAAAGGTGAAGGAAGAGGATGACGCGATCGGCCCAATTCCAATCCGACCCCTCACGGACTCACTGATTTGGAGGCGCATTCACGTGAAGTCCGTGAGTGTGTGAGGGCTGTTCCATTGTCAGATCATCGAGTCAGTGAGTCAGTGAATGAGCCCTTACTGCCCCCTTACCGTAAGTCAGCACCGATGCTGACTTAGCGTAAGGGAATTACCCACAGTTCATAGCGTTGTGAAGTCAAATTCGTGGCATGCCGTCGGAACTCGTGTGTTAAAAAAAAGAAGTATATAAACAAACTGGTCGGAGAGAGCTCTGCTGGTCTGTTTATTGTTAATATAACTTTACTGTCGGTATTAACGTGTGCAGTTTGTGATTATTGATGATGAGTTGATCAGATCTGATCCAGGAACATTTTGTTTGGAGTCCGTCCCCTCACACACCTTGTGCGTGAGAGTGGAAGAGTGCTGTTCCATTCATGTTTACAGCATCTGGACCCTCACAGACTCTCACACTCTGTCACTTAGAGCTGACGTCACTTAAGTCAGTGAGTGTTCAGGGCTCGAGTCTTTAGAGGGCGGATTGGAATTGGGTCAGAGACTGTCACTGTGTCATCTGTGATGCTGCACACAAATTATGTGGAACAAATTATCTGTAAAGTGTTTCAGCTAGTAATGTGGTGAGCTGTTGTAGGAGTATTCACACGATGCAGAATTATAATTTCAACATCATGATTTTTTAATAAATATTGTCTTTCAGGGGCCTCAAGGTCCGCAGGGAAGTCCAGGACCCAGAGTAAGTGTTCAACCCCATGATCACATTTCATCTTAATATGACACACAATCTGTAAATGTAGCAAGGGTCTGTGATATTTCTAATAGTGAAGATTCTTGAAAGCAAAGTGATAAACCTGCTGGGACACACTAGTTATTCAATGCTTTTAACTTGTTAAGTCTGGCACTAATGTTCGCATTTCATTAATATCTTAAAAAAAAAAAAAACAATTCCTGCACCAGCTGCCCTGAGGCTCTAGTCCTCAGGTTGCAAACTCACTCATATAATAATGCAGCTTCACAGTCCCACTGACACAGGCATGATTGACTAGAAAGTGAACTGACCTCAACCGCAACGGGATTATTTTTAACTTCGTCATTTTCTTTCTCCCCTCCGTAGGGATCCCCTGGTGCTCCGGGACCATCAGTAAGTGCCTCGTGTCTGTCACAGACAGGATGTTAGAAAAGACAGGCGTCCTGTTCTGAGATTAATTGAAAAGACAGAGGATTTGGGCCATAAACTTGGAGGAAAAACTGTCCAGATCTTGGGTTATTCACTTTTTAGATATAATTTACATTTGATTAAACCTCATCATCCTCATCCTGTTCTGTCTTCATCCCCTGACTGGGGAATAATCCTGTTACATCTCCTCTGTAACCCAAGATACGTGTCTTTTCAGAAAATAGGATAAAAGTCTTCATTCCTCTGAAAGCAGAGCAAAGACAGGATGTGCTAAACCCGGGGAACGAATTGTATTTGCTTATTTGTGTAACTATAGATGTGCCAAAAAACCATTTGGGTCAGTGATAGCAATCTTTCTAATTTTGTTCAGAAGCATTGACAGTGATGCCGTGACAAAAACCTCTCATGCATGTCTAATCTACCCTAACTTCGGGATAAAGTGTAGCTTTTTGCTCTTTTATACCTGAATGCCGTCGTCCTGTTCGAACAAATCAAAGAACCCTGAATAACATCTCAGACAGATGCCTTTTTGTTGATACATATTATGTGATAACTGTGTTTATACTGAGAGGAATGTGTTAGTCTTCCCCCCTGCTGAAGTCAGGAATGTGATGGTTTGTTGATGGAAGACTTATTTTACTGCTTTTCTCTGGTATTAAAGTGTACTCTGATTCTATTAAAGTTTTCTCTATAAACTGGACGTATAATGAAACTTCCCTGATTTCTGTAACCAGCGATCAAGCCTATGGATTAAAATCTTTCTGTTTAATAAGGAACAGGATACTG
The DNA here is from genome assembly GCF_905171665.1 of Trachurus trachurus. NCBI lineage: Eukaryota > Metazoa > Chordata > Actinopteri > Carangiformes > Carangidae > Trachurus > Trachurus trachurus. Next base: position 26,415,119 of record NC_139898.1, on the reverse strand, counting down.
GAGCTGTTATGTTTTTCATTAAACTGTGAATATGCTGATTTTCAATCTAGAGGCAGATATATGACGACTCAGCAGTCTACGGTCTATCAGACTCTAATGCTGCCCTCAGGACAGAGGTAAGACACTTAATGCTCTTGGTTTACTGCATGTAGAGCTGCATGGGTGGACTGTTGGATGGATAGATGGATGGCTGGCTGAACAGACATCAATGATCTTCCTTGTTGTAACTGCAGTGAAGGGACTTGTAATATAATTTTCCAATTAATTTTGAAGTCTGACATTGTTGTTGTTGTCATTCTTAACCAGAGTTTCCAGAACACAGAGATGGCCCTGCCAGACCAGAATACAGAGATACTGAAGACTCTGCATTACCTCAGCAGTGTGATCGAGAGCATCAAAAAGCCTCTGGGCACAAGGGAGAACCCAGCTCGTGTGTGTAAAGATCTGATGGACTGTCAACACCAGCTCCAAGATGGTGAGACTGGTCGTACTGTACCTGCTGCTGACAGGATGCAATGGCAACATTACTTTTTATGAGTTTATTTTATAGGCCAATAGAGAAGCGTGCATAAAAGAAAAAAGAAAAACTCATCTTGTTCTCCCTCGGTGTGACTTTCAGATTGGTTCTGGGCGGATCCAAATCTGGGCTGTACTTCTGACGCCTTCAAGGTTTTCTGCAACTTTACTGCAGGCGGACAGACCTGTTTACATCCACTGGCCACTAATAAGGTAACACTGAGGTGGTAAAACATTCAGCTATCAACCCTTAAAAGTGTCAGATAAAAAGAGGGGATGTTTGAACCTTTGTAAAGCTGAAATAAAAAACATACATTTTTGAGCCTTTCAACATCTATGGTATGGGTTTATAATAGTACAGTCACTGATATGCATTTTTATTTTTTCCTAAGCTTTTGTGTGTATTTTAAATGTTTAGATTAATGCATCCCAAATATTTTCTTTTATATAACCAGTAAGTGCAACTATCCTCCCGATTTGAAAGTCTGGATGATACCATAGCTGTGATGACAGATCCATGACATCTCCTCTCTCGCTCTCTCTCTCCCACAGATGGCGTTTGGTGTAGGGAAAGTCCAAATGAAATTTCTCCATTTACTAAGCACTGAGGCCAGCCAGAGCATCACACTCCACTGCCTGAACGATTCACCTTATGTCCCAATGTACACCGGAGCCGTACACAAAGAAAACACCACACTTCGGTTTCGTGGCTGGAACAGACAGATGTTTGAGAAGGACACACTACTTGAACCACATGTGCTACAAGATGAGTGCAAGGTAACAGGGCAGGACAAAGAAGTGAATGAACAAATTATATGTTTGGGCTGACAGGATTTTCAGGTTTGCTCAGATTTGAAAAGAGCTGATTTTCAGACAACTCAATGATACTGCTATTTTTCCTATGAGAAAACTGATATGATAATATTTATTTACAACATATATAAACATAATATTTTACAGCATATATAAACATAATATTTTACAGCATATATAAACAATATTTTACAACATATATTGACATCAAACATGATACGTATGAAATGTATGTTCCAAATTTGGGACATGAATCACTTGACTCATCTTTTCTCTTTCTTCATCCTTCCTCTGTCAGATCCAAGATGGCAGCTGGCACCAGTCACGTTTCTTCTTCCATACTCAGGACAGTCGTCAGCTACCTATTGTAGACATGCAGGAATTTCCCACATCAACGCAGCCCGGCGGTCAGCGACATGTAGAAATCGGTCCAGTCTGCTTCCTCTGACACCAACACCATCAACATCAACATCACCGTCCTGTGACCTACTCACTTAAACTATTTAAATGCAAGACTGTTTAAAAGATCGATGGCTGCCTACCAAAGAGAAGCTTGAATACCAAGCTGGAGCGAGTGTCCATGGGAGTTTTTTTTATTTTTTTTATTTTTATGTTTGTTGTAGAGCGTTAACGGGACTTTGTGAGTACAGTAGCAAATGCCCAGTGTTCAGTTGAAGGCAGACCTGTGAGGAGGAACTCGGTCTCTGTGGAACATCCAGGCTGAAGGCCAAAGGAGAACAGTGTATACCAGTATTTATCAAATAAATGTGTAAAATGTGTTTGTGTTAATTTTTCAGTCAAACGGTGCTTCGGTTGGCTGTATGTATATGGCCCGTGTTAGTCCCTGATCACAGGGTGTAGGGCCCCACTAAGCAGCAGCAGCCTATTCAAACCCCAACACTCACATGATGTTCCCTTTCCTTCCCCTCACGCCCCAAACACACCCAGACCATCCTACACAAGAGGCCAAAACGCGAAGGAGCGTGACAGGCCTCTACATAGGAGCACTGTCGAACTAAAGGTTTATATGAGTGCAATAGCATGTGGATAATGTGTGACTGCTTTAAATATTTCATTTTCCAAACAAAAAGGCTATATTTTACATTGTTTTCATGATATTTTTTGTCTTCAGTTCTGTCCAGTCGGACCTGTTCATCTTGACAGATGCTGCTCTACCTCTACCTGCTCATTTGCTTTCTAGAATAGTTGCTAATGTCAGCTTAGTCATTTTTGCCTCTGTGTTCGTGTATGTACCGGTTACATCAAGATTTGTTATGTTGTTTAAGTACTTATGTTGGTATGGTCATTTCTAATTTATGAACCATTTTTGATACACTTTTCTAGCTTTTCCTTCTATGTGGTAGGTTCTTCAGGGGAAACCTACCATTGGTGCTGCAACAAAGAATGAGTCATCAGTGAGTTTTTACATTTCCTGTGTATATATTGACAGCATACTGTATGTTTATTTATATCCTTTTTTTGTGTTTTGTTTTTTGCTCACATCACTGTATCACAGTAAATTATACTCTCAGAGAACTATTTGGTCAACCACAACACAGTCTAAAGAAGTATTTATGTTCTAAAGGTGTGTTTGTGTGTTCACACCTGTGACTTAAAGTTTATCATACTGTTATTTCAGTTCATTCAGTGGTGGGTCAGTGGACTGGCAGCTACAGTAGGCCAGAGTCAGAAAACACACAAAACACAGTCTTTTCATATTCGTAAGTTATATTACCTTGAACAAAGTGTAATTATATAAAGTCTGTGGCGGATAAAGTTGGATGCTAATGTGTAAATAATAAATAAGTTGACAAACAAATAAATGGAGCATTTTATCCACAAACCGTTGTGTACTTTTCTTTTTTTGACTGAAGCAACACAGTAAGTCGGGATGAGATGACATGTTCCTGATCTACAGCGGTGCATTTTACCTTTGACATTTAGAGGGTGGAAGACTTTATTTTACAAATTATACAAGCCTGTCTTTGATTTATACAATAATATTTTCACACATCATGCCTGGTCTTTGTTGTGAGACCATAGATTACACTAACTACCAAGTGTGATACAGTTATCTTTGTGGTAATATGTTAACTTTTTTTTCAGTGTGATCAGGAGAAAAAAAAACAATAAATGGGGGGAATTATTACTGGAACTTAAAAAAAGTGAAATTATCAGCCAATTGAACAGGAAAATATCACTTGCTAAGACATTTAAAAGCGATGAGAAATGACATTGGTAAGTCAAATCCATGAAAAATGCCTGGTGAGAAGAAACATCTCGACGGAATATAATTTATTGCCTTGATTGAATATACAGTAAACTTTTTTCAATTTTCCATGTACCTTTTTCTTCCTCTTTCATCTCAATCACAATCATTCCTTGTTTTTCTCTTAGTCTCATCTTGTCCTACATCTGTTCTCTTCATGAAGCTGAAGACACACCTTATTCAGTGGTCTTTCTTTCTTTCTTTCTTTCTTTCTTTCTTTCTTTCTTTTTATTACTTTCTACATTGTAGATTCATACTGAAGACATCAAAACTATAAAGGAACACATGGAATTATGTAGTTAGCACTAAAGTGTTAAGACAAAACAAGTGTTATCTGTCACCTGACCTATACCCAGTTGAGATGGTTTGGGATGAGTGGGACCACAGAGTGAACTGTTCAGCACCTCTGGAAACTCCTTCAAGACTGTTGGAAAACTATTCCAGGTGAGGACCTCATATCATGAAGCTGATGAGAGGATGTCAAGAGTGAGCAAAAAGCTGCCATCAAAGCAAAAGGTGGCTAGTTTGAAAAATCTAATATATAAAACATATTCTGCTTTGTTTAACACTTTTTTGCTACAACATAATTCTATATTTGTCATAGTTTTGATGTCTTAAGTTTGAATCTACAATGTAGAAAGTCATAATAATAATATATATATACATATATATCAAATGAGAAGGGATTTCCAAACTTTTGATCGGTGGTGTGTATATATCTATATTTATAAAAAAACAAAACAATACTATAAGAAAAAAAGCAGAAACATCCTCCTAGTTCACCCTGAGCTGATTGCAGTGTTGATACACCGGCACGTGGAGGCGCCGGCGAGCAGCTCTGAACCGGAACTCGTCCCCACGTGCAGCCGGTGGCCACGCGGAAGAGCGTTTGTTTTGATGCCTCCTCTTGTATCCAACGTGCACTGCCTGTGATTTCTTTCCTCTTTTTTTTGAATGTAATGTGCTCCCTCATGATTCCAACTACAAACATAGTCATGTCAGCTGCGGAGAACCGAGCGGAAAACAGCGGAGAGGAGGAAGAGGAGACGAGGGCGAAGAAAAGAAAGATTTCTCTGGCGAGGTGAGTTAGTTTGTGGAGTCGGTAGCTGACTGCTAACTCTGCTAACGCACACACTCACGTCATGTGCTTCATTTTTTGCTTTGCCGAGACTTTTTTTTATTAAAGGTTTGTAAGGAGAAGCTTTTATACAGGATATATTTTATTATAAAGCGGAAATAAAACCCCGTAGTAAACGTGACGTGGTTACGTCTGGTATCTGCAGCTTTGGCAAACTATCAGCTAGCTTAGCTGCCTGTGTAACTCTCAACTTTATGCTAGTTTGACTGAATACAACATAAATGCTACATCTAATATCTGCAGTGAGTTCAGGCTGTGTATTTGAATCGCCACTTTATTACGAACAGCTGATAATTCCTGCTAATACCCATCCAGTAATCAAAGATAATCAATGAAATCATACAGACACAGTTCAATAGCTTCAGTTATTGTTCACATTAAACACTAGTAAAAGGGGAAAATCTGATGTCAGTTGTTGGTGTTTTTCTGAAATAGGTTATTTTGCTGCACAGCATCATTAATTCAAACTAGCTCGAGGTGACAGACATGCTTTGAGTAACTCGGATAACAACATCAAACCTTGAGGCAAACATGAGTTTACCAGGAGCAGACCACTGTGAGCTTTAGTCCTGTCAACCAAGAAAAACAGAAGTGGCAAGATTTGGGCATCAAGTAGTATGAATTAATGGACCTGATGATGAGCCCCAGTGTTTTAACAGTCCAGTGTTTTAATGCCACACCATGAATGAGTATCACTGCAATGCAAACCATGTTCATCCTTTTTTAACAGCAGTGACCTCCACCATGATGATGCTCTATGGCACAAAGCTAAAGTCATCTCAGTCTGGCTTCTTGAACATGACAAAGAGTTCAGTGAACTTCAGTGGCCACCACAGCCACTAGTAATTAATCTTTGGGATGTTACAGCACAGAAGACGATGTCATATAATCATGTCAATAAGGACCTGGACCTCAAGTCAAGAACTTCATCTAGTTAATAAATACTTTTTGGCTCAAACAACTTTTTTAAAGCTTTTTTTCATTATTGGTAGTATTGTTTTTAATTCCTTTCATAAGTCGTATTTATAACATGTTGTCACGTTGTGTGTTTTTTCAACAGTTGTGGTGTGTGTGGCTCAGAGGAAGCAAAGTACAGATGTCCAGCCTGTCTCACACACTCCTGCGGGTGAGATTTCACAGTTTTATTTCATACAAAAAATAAACAAATCGTAATTTTTCCTGCAAAATAAAGAAAACTGGGGCCCCACAAGTCTAAAATCAATTCAAGAAAAGTAGAAAATCTATAATTCTGAGAGTCCAAAAATAAATGATCAAATGAGTTGCTGATTGCTTTTAATCATTGTTATTATTATGTTACTTTCCACATGGTACCAGTGCCTACTTAAGGGCTGATTCTTCATTGTTGTATGATTGAATTAAAGCCTTGAAGTCATTTCTTGCTCATGAGTGTCTGGAAAACTTTTATTACATCACAGAAAGACACCGTGCCCGAGACTTTGTGTAACAGTCGTGCTCCGATCCGGCTGAATTAATCTTTCCCAGGTTTTTTACAAACAATCTTCTCTGAAAGTCTCGAGTTATGTAATGTGAGCCAGGACAAGGGTGGACAGGAGCAGGAAAGGATGTGGCCGATGTCTTTATTTAAAATAATCGGTAACGCTTCCTTTTACGGTACGGTAATTACCAGGTAAATACCAGGTAATAAGATGTATTTACTAGGTAATAACCAGGTAATTAAATGCAATTACATTGTAATTACCAAGTACTTACTAGGTAATTACAAGGTAATTACCCAGTATTTACAGATATTTTTCCTGACTACTACCAGGTATTTACCCAATAATTTCCTGGTAGATACACAGTAATTGTATATTGTAGATTTTAAACCCGGTAGTTAAAAAATATTTACCTGATATTTATCTGGTAAATACCAACAAGTTACCTGGTATTTACCCAATAATTACCAGGTAGATATCCTGATGTGTCTATACGTGACTTTGTTAGGGTGATAATAACTTAGTTATTTACCTGGTAATTACCAGGTATTTACTCAAAATGATCGCTACCTTACCTGGTAACTACCACTTATTTACGTGGTAGTTACCTGATATTTACCTGGTAAATATCAACTAGTTACCTAGTATTTACTAGAAATATACGGAAAACTACCAGGTATTTATCCAGGAATTATATATTATGTATTACCAGTCAACCTGTGTAGTGACAGTGAGGGTATAACTTGCAACTATTTACCAAGTAATTACTTTCTAATTACCCAGTAGTTACAATTTACATTATCAGGTAAAACCTTGTGAATTACCCTGTAAGGAAGGTGGAATTGTACTGTAAAAGGAAGCGTGGTTTGTTTCAATGATATTACCATGTACTTTCCTGGTAACTGTAGATTATAATTCTCTGCCCCCCATCAGGGTGTGTAATTTTGAACATGGTACCTGGTAAAAAAACTCCCATATCTACCTGATAATTAACAGGTAAATATCAGAGTTTTACAGAGTAGTTACCATGTAAGAAAAGTGGAATTGTACTGTAAAAGGAAGCGTGGTTTGTTTCAATTATATTACCATGTACTTTCCTGGTAACTGTAGATTATAATTCTCTGCCCCCCATCAGGGTGTGTAATTTTGAACATGGTACCTGGTAAAAAACTCCCATATCTACCTGATAATTAACAGGTAAATATCAGAGTTTTACAGAGTAGTTACCATGTAAGAAAAGTGGAATTGTACTGTAAAAGGAAGCGTGGTTTGTTTCAATTATATTACCATGTACTTTCCTGGTAACTGTAGATTATAATCCTCTGCCCCCCATCAGGGTGTGTAATTTTGAACATGGTACCTGGTAAAAAACTCCCATATCTACCTGATAATTAACAGGTAAATATCAGAGTTTTACAGAGTAGTTACCATGTAAGAAAAGTGGAATTGTACTGTAAAAGGAAGCGTGGTTTGTTTCAATGATATTACCATGTACTTTCCTGGTAACTGTAGATTATAATCCTGTGTAGTTTTGAACATGGTACCTGGCAAAAACTCCCATACCTCCCTGATAATTATCAGATAAATATCAGGGTGATATCAGAGTTTTACAGAGTAGTTACCATGTAAGAAAGGTGGAATTGTACTGTAAAAGGAAGCATGGTTTGTTTCAATGATATTACCATGTACTTTCCTGGTAACTGTAGATTATAATCCTGTGTAGTTTTGAACATGGTACCTGGCAAAACCTCCCATACCTCCCTGATAATTATCAGGTAAATATCAGGGTGATATCGGAGTTTTACAGAGTAGTTACCATGTAAGAAAGGTGGAATTGTACTGTAAAAGGAAGCGTGGTTTGTTTCAATGATATTACCATGTACTTTCCTTTACATAAAGATACAATGCATTTTGTTACACTCTGTGACAAATACGCAAAAACATGTGAACTGTCAAAGAGACTAACTTTAATCCTCTTAATCTGCAAAACAGTGAACTTGAAGAGAGTCAATACTCTTAAAGGTATACGCAAACATTTTTTTGTGTGTCTTGTCTCACTCCCGAGTCCATGACAGGCAGATAGACACCATCCTTTCAACTGTGCGTGCAGTAACAAGGGAGATACGGGCAGAGCTGGCGCACCGCTAATTAGCTTAGCTCAAACGCTGGAAGTATATAGGTAGTGTTAGCCTGCCTCCACCTAAAGTCACTAATTAGCTTAGCTCAAACACTGGAAGTGTATGGGTAGTGTTAGCCTGCCTCCACCTAAAGTCATCAGAGAAACTCTTCAGCAACTCTAAACGGAAACCGGCGGGCCGATCTTCGTCTCAGAGCTGACAAAACTCTCTGGTAAGACATCTTGAGATCTGATCTAAACGTCTCCTTTCTCACTTAAAAATGTTTGAAATGTCGATAAAGTGATATATTTACAGAGTTTAGAGCTAAAATGAAATCAGCTTCTGACTGCTGATTTCGGCTCGGGTAGGAGGCAGGCTAACACTACTCATACACTTACAGCGTTTAAGCAAAGCTAATTATGGACGATAGGGGCTCTGCCTTGTTACTGCACGCAAAGTCAAAAGGATGGTGACCTATCTGCTGGTCATGGACTCGGGAGTGAGGCAAGACACGGGAAAAAAATGCTGGCCTATCCCTTTAAGTGCTAAACATACAATAACTTGCATATTAAAAAAGAAAATGAAAAGAAAAACACAAAGTGCAGAGCTTTTTGCCTTCTTCACATGTCCAGTCTACACATTTTGGCAAATTACATCAGTAAAAACTATAACCTATCCACACCCCACCCCACCCACAGAGATGGGTGCTCCAAGGCTATCCCAGTGATGCTTCTCCCTAGCATGAGGACATACAGGTATTCTGTGCTACTGCTTGTGGTCGCCAGACCTGCACCATGTTTGTTCCAGGCTGAAGAATAAAGAAAAAAAAAACAAGATTCAAAAATTAGTTTGTACAGGTTAGGTTCATCTCTACAGGTAATGCTGTATCAGACACTGTATCTGGAGTCTTAGCCCATAGCACATTTCTTTAGGCACATGTAACAGCCATCTCAGGTAGATATAAAATCTGTACACTGGGTACAGTAGCCCATAGGCTACTGTATGTGCACAGCCAACAAACTATGCATCTCTGCATTTAACCCTTCAAATACCCATCCTGTTGATGCCCATGTGGTAGAAACAAATCATGAACTATATATATTTTTTTATATAATGTTTTCGAAAATATCTATTTATTCCATTAATTTTTAATCAGGGCCCTATATGAATTCTGGGATAAGGGATTCCTTGATTTTTAGCCAGAAGTCGAAATTAAATATGCATTTTAGACAGGGCAACACACAAACTACTCACCATGCCTTGAGTGTCCATGAGAGGAGGCCACAATGTCATTTGCCAGCAGTTCTCACCAATTATACTGGGTTCTGTAGTGGGCAGAGAAAAGAAAGACCACAATAATCTCAAAATAGCAAACCCAAATACTCCAACCTAGCACCAACAAGCACTGCGAGCAAAACGTCTCTGCTGCTAGTCACTATGGTGACGTCCGTTACGCACCCCCCCCCCCCCCCCCCCCTCCACTAACGACAAAGCAAAACAGTTCGAGCGCACATACACACACACGGCTAACAGAAAACTACACTCACCCTACACTCATAGACTTTGCTAGACAGCTATGTGCAGCAGAAGCAGAGTAGGAGGGCTACTAGCACCACCAGATGTCCTGGATGTTAGCCAGTGCTGGTAGCAAGTCTCTTCCTCTTAGCAGCAGCAGCATCGCAAAGGAAAGGTGAGCTAGCTCGATGCTAACTTCGACTAGCGCTAGCAGTTAGCATCCGCTGCTAACACCCACTTCCCAACTCACCACAACGGTCCTCCTGTCAATTAAAACACAAGCCTGGAGGCTACCGTCATTTCCTTTCCTTCACGGCCCTGACAATTGATGCTGCTGCTGCTGTGCTGGAAACTATCTTATCAGGTGAAAGTAACTAGCTAGCTAGCAAGTTAGCAGCAACACGAGGAAACAATGCCTGGCCGCAGAGTGAGGTGAAGTTTTTAAAGTAGGCTAATTGGCTACCACATTAAACTACCAAACCTGTAGGCTAATAATTATAAGTTTACTTACCAAACACTGTTTTCTGAAGCTGGAGAGTGATTAAGGTGTCGTCCAAATCTCAGCCCAATCTGTTGGGTCTAAATATTTAACCCAACCTTGGAGTTTTTACCAGGTACCATGTTCAAAACACCCTGATGGGTGGTAGAGGATTATAATCTACAGTTAACAGGAAAGTACATGGTAATATCATTGAAACAAACCACGCTTCCTTTTACAGTACAGTTCCACCTTTCTTACATGGTAACTACTCTGTAAAACTCTGATATCACCCTGATATTTACCTGATAATTATCAGGGAGGTATGGGAGTTTTTGCCAGGTACCATGTTCAAAACTCCACAGGATTATAATCTACAGTTACCAGGAAAGTACATGGTAATATCATTGAAACAAACCACGCTTCCTTTTACAGTACAGTTCCACCTTTCTTACATGGTAACTACTCTGTAAAACTCCGATATCACCCTGATATTTACCTGATAATTATCAGGGAGGTATGGGAGGTTTTGCCAGGTACCATGTTCAAAACTACACAGGATTATAATCTACAGTTACCAGGAAAGTACATGGTAATATCATTGAAACAAACCACGCTTCCTTTTACAGTACAATTCCACCTTTCTTACATGGTAACTACTCTGTAAAACTCTGATATTTACCTGTTAATTATCAGGTAGATATGGGAGTTTTTTTTACCAGGTACCATGTTCAAAATTACACACCCTGATGGGGGGCAGAGGATTATAATCTACAGTTACCAGGAAAGTACATGGTAATATCATTGAAACAAACCACGCTTCCTTTTACAGTACAGTTCCACCTTCCTTACAGGGTAATTCACAAGGTTTTACCTGATAATGTAAATTGTAACTACTGGGTAATTAGAAAGTAATTACTTGGTAAATAGTTGCAAGTTATACCCTCACTGTCACTACACAGGTTGACTGGTAATACATAATATATAATTCCTGGATAAATACCTGGTAGTTTTCCGTATATTTCTAGTAAATACTAGGTAACTAGTTGATATTTACCAGGTAAATATCAGGTAACTACCACGTAAATAAGTGGTAGTTACCAGGTAAGGTAGCGATCATTTTGAGTAAATACCTGGTAATTACCAGGTAAATAACTAAGTTATTATCACCCTAACAAAGTCACGTATAGACACATCAGGATATCTACCTGGTAATTATTGGGTAAATACCAGGTAACTTGTTGGTATTTACCAGATAAATATCAGGTAAATATTTTTTAACTACCGGGTTTAAAATCTACAATATACAATTACTGTGTATCTACCAGGAAATTATTGGGTAAATACCTGGTAGTAGTCAGGAAAAATATCTGTAAATACTGGGTAATTACCTTGTAATTACCTAGTAAGTACTTGGTAATTACAATGTAATTGCATTTAATTACCTGGTTATTACCTAGTAAATACATCTTATTACCTGGTATTTACCTGGTAATTACCGTACCGTAAAAGGAAGCGTTACCAAATAATCTATAATGTGTGTATTGGACAAGGAAGTAGATAATAGAGACAGTGAACTTCAGCCAAACTCTTGACCTGCCTGTACGGACAGTTTTTGTCTAATTGAGTCAAAGTGAACACAGGAATCACAGACATCTCCAGTGACATTTTCTCACTAATGGTTTGCACTTGTTCCTCCTTTTCCATGACCTTGGATAATTTGGTAGTTTAGAGCATGACTGCAGGCAGATCTTTCCAGAAACTAAAAGGAAAACCAGCCAAAAACCTCCTCTGTTGTTGTTTGAGCAGAGATAAATACTTGTTTATATTGTTAAAATTGCAGTGAGATCACGCAAATGAGACGAGTTGTGTTCGTGAGCAGCTTTCCCCCCTGATCCTCTGCTTTATCTCTACAATGAGATCATATAATTTCATGCAACATAAAAGCTCTGCTCCCATCTGCGTTTGATATTACCAATAAAAAACAAAAGGAATACCTCTGCTTTTTCAAATTAAAAAACAGTAATCACTTACGTTTAAGGAATATCTTTTCTACCTTGTCATGCAAAGATATGATTTTCATAAATGAGTTATTGCATTTGTGTTTTTTGTGTTTTCTGCCTGAACTTTGCTTTGATCCACTGCCAACAAGCCACCTCACCACTTTAAATGTCAATGGTTCATGGTCTGTTCCTTGTGCTCTGTGGATGCAGGAGCACTTACAGCATCACCTTGAAGTAGTAGGAGGTATATTAAAGGTCATATCTGAAGATTTCACCCATATTTATCATTTATTATAGGGCACAAGAGGATGCCCCCCCCCGATGCTTCGAGCATTGTTCATTGTTACCATTGTTTGTATAGATTCGGTCCTGCCCGTACCCGCATCACTTCTGTAATGGTCAAATCAAATCTGAAAGCCATTTATCTTCAGTTTACAAAAGATATCAAAAGCAAAAAATAATATTTTAAGTTTGAGGGATGTTGTTTCTTGTGTTGTTTCCAGAAAGTCTGAGATATTGTAATGTCTTGTCAGAGATTTCAGGTATCTCCAATTCTGGAGTTCAGCCACTCCTTTTTTTTACTCTGAGAACCTGAATTGAATTGAACCTCCTTCCACCTCTTCACTCGTTCACTATTCCCTTTACAAAGGACACAAGATAGTAAGATACTAAGTTGCGAGCAGTAGCTTCAGTAAATGTGATTTCTGTCATTTAACCAATGTCGTCTCTTTATATTTTCCAGCCTGGTCTGTGTGAAGAAACACAAGCAAGATTCTGGATGCAGTGGAGTCAGAGACAAAACCGCCTTCGTGGCCCTCTCACATTTTGATGAAATGGCGCTTCTCAGTGGTCAGTATCTCCTTCCTGCTTCACACGACTAAAAAGAAACCAAACATTGAGAGTAATTTTAGCAAAATGTATCTAATAGACACTGAGAAGTGTTTTTTTGACCTAACTCTGAAGTGTGTGTGTGTGTGTTTCCTCATATTTTACAACAGTAGGTGTCGAGTTAATTTCTGGGTTTGTCAGTTATCACTGGTTTGTATGTAAAGAAAATGCTGCTGTTTTACTTTGATGTTTTGTTTGCTGTTTGTTCTCTACCTTCACTGTAGACTACAGATTCCTGGAGGACACGGGGAGGTTTGCTGATGGCGCCAACAGGGACAAGCTGAGCCGGACTCCTCGTATGACCTTAAAAGTAGGTCCTTGGTTTAGCTCTAATTGTCTCTCATGTCTAAATGTAAAGTAAAGTATCAACACTGTAATTGAAACTTATAGGGGCCAATGTTGGGTTTTTATTATTTATCCAAAGCTATTAGTTTTTTTCAGTTGGTAAATCCTATTCAATAAAAACTCAACACCGTTTTATATTAAAGAACAAAAGAGAAGTTCAAGTGAATGGGTTTAAAAAAATAATATAAAACAGTGAGGTCTTAATGTCTGAGACCACTTTCCCGTTCACTTGAATGAGAACAGACATGCACACCATTCAGACACCATTAGGTAAGGTTTTCTGAAGAAGTTGTTTTATTTCATTCAAATAATAACACATGTATCCAACTGTTTTCAATTGTTTTGATACTTAATAACCAAAAACAGATGGTTTTCGCTCTGCACTGGTGTCACTGTTGTTCTTGTGAGAGTTTTATAAAAGGCCTACATTTCATAACTGTTCAGACAGTTCAGCCAACACTGTTCTCCTGAGTGCTGAAAAGTCTCAGCAGCTAAATCTAAAGTTAATACCGGGTCACATTTAAAGTGCTGTTGAGAAACTGAAGTGTTTTCACCTGGTGTGGAAACAGGCTGACATGACATGACGTGACATTGTCCAACATTGTCAAATTTTCTTAGGAGTAATAGTTGAGTTGTAAACCTGAACTTAAACTTAATTTATTTATATAGCACTTTTCATACAGACTGTAACACAAAGTGCTTCACAGAGATTAAAAACATTGCAAACAAGAAGAAAACCTGACCGTCGCCCAGTACACATACCCACACGCCAGGTTATAGTGAGAGGTGTTCCCAATATTGCGTTTATAGATCATATTTACACTCAATGGGCTTTATGCACAGCTCCACTACTTCCTGAAATAAGCCAGCTCCTTTGTTTCCTGTCTTACATTATTGGACCAACTGATTAATCCAGGTGTGTCTGACCTCACAACAATGGTCAGGCACACCTGGATTAATCAATTGGTCCAATAATGTAAGACAGGAAACAAAGGAGCTGTCTTATTTCAGGAAGTAGTGGAGCTGTGCATAAAGCCCATTGAAGGATGTATTGCCTGCTGTTGTATACTGCATTGATTTTCTATAGGTGTACCTAATAAACTGGCATGTGAGTGCAGATTAATTATTGTTTTTATGAACTTGACTTAAAATTTCAAATGGATTTGACTTGGATTAATTTTAATACTGGAGGAGCTTAAAAAATAATCACTGACAGACTCACAAATGAAAGGAGAAACGGAGGTGGAGGTAGAGATGGGCGGAGCAGCAGGATGACAGTGCCTAATGTGATTTGAAAACAAGCAAAGTCAAGGAGTACTGAAGATGTTCTGGTGGCTCATTCTGTCCTAACTCCATCCATTAATCTCTATAACACTTCTCACTGCAGGGTCATTGGGGCTGAGGCCAATCCAGGTTGACATAGTGTGAGGGTCACCAGTCCATCACAGGTTCAATTTATAGAGAAAAACAACAAAACCTCAAACCTATTGGATATTTAGAGTCACCAACCCATGTAGGGGCCAGGAGATCAAACCTAGAACCTTCGTGTTGTGAGGCGATGGTGCTAACCACTGCACACCTCCCTGGTTTTTCTTTTAATTCATCACTTGTCTGTCTTTTTGCATCGGTAAGGAAAATATTAGAGACTGTAACAGCAGTTCTCACATAAACAACATGTACTATAATATACTCTCACCCTGCAGGAGACTGTGTAAGAGGTTTATAGTCTTTTTATAGTTATATGTGACTGATTGCTCACTGATTATGCACATAACTAATTTGAAACTAATAATAGTAAAAAATGTAGCTTCACCACAGCAGAAACCAGCATCATCTAAATGTTGTTTGTGCTGTTATTGCTTCACTGGTACAATTTGTGGCAGCAGTTATGCAACGCTAACTGCTGCTGCTCCAAACCACCGACACTCATTTATGTAAGATTCAGTTGCCCCTGCCAACTTTCACCTGTACTGCCACTTTAATACGCAACACAGTGCTGTGTGTGATTGCTTGGAGTAATGCTTGTTCTTTTTCAGCCGTCACAAATCAGTCAAAATAATGAAGCTCATTCTCAGCAAGAGGTAAAAGCTTTGGCACACAGCGAGTTTATGATGTGGGTATCTTCCAGATCTCAGCAAGTGCAGCAACGTGCTATTAGCGCCGCATAGCCGAAGAATTTAATAAATCTGCTTTTACTGTTTCTCACTGCTCTCCAATCTGAGGTCATGAAGCAGCTCCGCCAGAGCCAGAAAGGAAAAGCTTGTCCCTTCAAATTTAGATGAGGGCAGTAAGGAGAAGTTCAGGTCATATTTTGTTTTTAATTGTTAATGAAACTCACACAGCTGGTGATGCACTGATGCAGAACAGATGTCTATTATTTAGATGTATTTGTTCCTAGAGACGCTGTCTTTCCCACTGACTTTTCCATTGAACTGAAATGTCAAACAGTCTGTGGTCCCAGCAAATCTGCTCAAGGCCAGGAATAGCAGCTCTCGGTTACATCCTGTTTCACTGAACAGTTGTTTTGTCTGCCGTGAGAGCTTTATTAGGCCAAGAACACACTGCCTGTGTTGTGTGAGCGTGGCGGCCGATGTCGCTGAACTGCTGTGAAGAATCACACATGTGTGTTCACACCGGCTGTGTCTGAGCTGTTGCTGCTGGTGTCAGCCCCGTCTCCCTTCACGGAGGTTCACAGGTCACTGGAAAGTTGGATTTCTCGTCGATATGAATTGATTTCTGGTATATTTTTTTGGACGAAAAAGTCCCATTTAATGCCACTGTCTCTACATGCAGCTGCTGAGAATGGTTAAGAAATATATATTTATATCTTCTTTCGTGCTTTTATCATATTCAGTTTCAGCCAAGACATTGACAACCACAGTGGAAGGTGCCATGTTTTGTGTAATGTTTCTACAATGATGTGAAGGTAGAGAGAGTGTGTGGAGTTCAGCAACACAGCGTTTCCAGCATCAAACTGTTTATATGAACATCTACTAATACCAAGTGACACTGCTATATACATAATAATAATAATAATAATGATAATAATAATACATTTTATCAATAAAGCGCTTTTCAATAACTCAAAGACACTGTACAGGAACTAAGTAAAAAGTAACACAAGAAGCACAGAAAGCATTAAAATATCAGGAGCATTACAACAATTAAGAATAAAACAGGCAACATTTAAAGCAGAAGTAAGTGATATATTTGTGTTATTATAAAACGGAAAGGTGAAATCCGGCGATCTGATTGGTTGTTAACCGTGGTATATTGAGCATATACCACGGCTACTATTCTAAAACCTTATCACAGCGTAGGCTATCACTCCGCGTCAGGCACGCATGACTGGTATGAATGGAAGTTGTTGTCATGTATCCATGACAACGGACTGTTGCCGTCCGTAGCAAAAGACAGCTGATGTTTTTACGATGTTAAAAAACGGACTAAAGTAGTTGAATTCACATGTTTAAGGTGAACTTTCACCTCCGGGGAGGGTTAACAATGGTAGAGGGGATTGAGCAGTGACTTTCACCTGAAAAAATGCGGAGGAAAAGACGAGCTGCAGAGCTAACTTGGAGCTAACGTCTGGAGAGGTGGGACTATTTTTTCACAGTGAGGCTATTTTATTGGATAATATGTATTTCTGGTTGAATAAAACTACATGAAATTGATTGCGTATCCCTCTTTTATATTGCCTTTATTCGTAACCGTTTTATAAAAGCAATATATCACTCCAGTCCGTGGTATATGCTCATTATACCACTCCAAGGGGGTTGACGTCCCTCCGCTTCGCGTCGGGCCGAACAACGCCCCTTAGCCGTGGTATAATGAGCATATACCACGGCCTGTCGTGATATATTGCTTAAATATAAGTCTTAAATAGTTAGTTAGTTAGTTATATCTTCCGACAGCAATCACTTACATAGAGTGTTTGGACCGAAACACGGGTCTCCCAGTCCCTCTGCTCTGCTCTGAGCCGAGGAGAAAACTTTTCTCGTATCCTACAGTTTTTATCCAATGAGGAGAGAGAACGGCATGCAGGGCTGTGTGTGCAGCCAAGGGACGCCGTGAATGTGGTGACGTAGGGACGAGGACTGTTATGGTGCGTTCAAGGAAACTCGTATCTCGTGTTTTTCCGACCTGTGAAGTTGTACCAGTTCGATCTGGTACGAGTTCACGGGTCGGAAGTTACGAGTGGCCGTTATAGTGACTTTCACCGGTAAAACAGGTCGGAAAAACACGAGTGGGTTGCCTGGAACGCTACAAAGTCGTAAGTTGTGACTTTAAGCTGTAATTTACGGTTTCAAAAGCCTGCCTGGAACGCAGCATTAGCCAAAACGACCGGATCGCTTACTTCTGCTTTAAGTATTAAAAGCATATATACTACTTATGTTCTGTTTGTTTATATTTTTTATTTCATAAAATTAATCTGATCGTTATTTATTCAAATCAATTGACTGTAAAATGTCTTTCCAAAATCCCCAGAACAAACAAATATAATGTTTTTTCGTCAAACAAAACCCAAAGATATTTAGTTATTTATCACAGAAATACTGTACTTTTACTGTTCTCACGTTACTTTACTGTTCTCACATCCAGGCGAAGAGGCTGGCAGCCAACGCCCGGAAGATGAACATCACGCTGAGGTTCCTCCCCGTCACCTTCACCAGGAGCAGAGAGAACTCCACCTTCTTCCTCGCCAAGTAAGAATAAGAGTTGATCTAGATATAGTTGATCTGTGTTTGATGAAAACAGGACATTAGTGTCTTTCTTGTCCCTGTCAAAACCATAAATGCAGCGATTCATTGCATCTACAGAGATGCCTCGACCTCTAGATCATGTTCCCAAGGCATAAAATATGAAAAATGCTTGTTTGGTTCAATCCAAAGCAGAAATCATATTTTCCTAACTTTTTTATGTGTTTCCCAGTATAAATAAAATTTAAAAACAACCACTTCAACAAAAAATTGTGTGCAAGTGCAAGAGCAACACTTACTGTAATCCAGAATGTTTTTTTTTTTATTGAGCCAAGGCCACAGGGATAATTGACTCGGGCTCATCACTTCCTTTAGTCTCTCAGGCAGTGATTCACTCTCTTTTTGGCATCAGTATTAGTAAATATTTAAGTATGACTGTTTTTTTTTTTACTTTTATCATTAACATCTTGAGAGAGTGATGAATATCGTGCATTACTGCTACCGCATCGTAGACAAACTGTGTTACTCTCACAGGCACAAACTCAAGTGTGAGTAATACAAACCCACGGGTGTTTGAGTTCCCATCAGAGCGGCACCACCATCAGCCCAAATATTGCGAGATAGTTTATGATTCGCTCAGCCACAGTCGGAGACAGACAACACTTCTCTGAGAGCTTCAGTCCTGCAGCACGACGACGACGACCTCCTGATTAGTGATGTTTTCCTTAACCACAGGATGGCACTCTTGTTAAGCCCTAACAGCAGCTGCATCAAGTGCCGGCTCTCCTCAGGTTATCTCATGGCAGGACCGTGCCTGATGATGAAGCACTAACTTCTCCCCGTGTCCCAGAAATGTAATTATAAAGTTACCAGAGGCCGCTGAGGTTGGACTGACATTCAAACAGCAGTGAGTAACATACCGGGATGAGTCGAGGCTGTTGTGCAGGAGGAGGCGGCGGCGGCGGCTGGTTTGTAATCCTTCGTCAGATCAGTGTTCAGACAGACGCACACATGCACACTTCCTGCTGAAGGAAGGTGAAGTTGTGATCCAATTTTCAAGGCATCTCCTTCAGCATGATTGTGGTACAGCTGATGGGAAAGTCTGTGAACTACTGCAAGACTAGGTGAAAAAAACATGAGGTAAAGCTTAGATTATGTGCTTTATTCGGAAATCTGAATTTAGCCTTTTGACTTTTTGCAGAGGCCTCTTGTTTTATTAAATCTGGGGGAGATTTAAAAAGTATTTCAACGTCATCCCACCTCTTCGTCTGTGAGTTGATTGGAATAATCTCTAATCTCTAATCTGTTAGAAACATCCACAGGCTCATTACAACCTCCTGTGCAAGGTGCTGGAACTTAGTTTCATTATTTATACACAGTTTTGTCATGTACATAAGTAGCTCTCTAAAGAGTTCCCCCTACATTTTAGCTGAACTGCACCTCGTTTCATTTATTTAACGCCACAAAATGGGAAGGATCTATAGATAAATGTTGTCTATTGAGACTTTAAAATGATCAAAAGTGACAGAAAGTGACACCGTGGGACCAGAAACTGCAGTAAAAGCACATTTCAAGTATTAATTAATCGCTGAACGCCCATAATTACATAAAAGTACCAGACGAGGTTGATGCTTCGTCATGTCCAACAACCCTCTCCTCCCTCCCTCCCTCCCTCCTTGCTTGGACGACCTTCTGCCACTCATTTTCCCATTTACTTCTGAGGCAGAGCCCTGTCACTCTAATCCCTCAGTGGAAGAACAGAGGAGGGGAAGAGAGGGGAAATGGATATTGAACTCCACATTAAAGTTTTACAAGTCTGAAATGCCCTGGGACAATGTTGGGTGCCAATCAGGATTGCCACTAAAAGAATCCTTTGTCAGTCAGTCCAGTTGGTTTTATGTTGTTACTTTCCCTCTCACCACCCTCTTTTCCATCCTGAAAGTCTCCCACTCTGTCATGTCTGTCTCTGGTGTTTTGCAGGCACTTAAATGTTAAATGTGCACGTCACATCTCGGGATGAGGCAACATTATGTCAGGTTATAGTGGCAGACTCTGCCCACCCTCACAACCCCATACTCCCTATTCCCTCCTCAGCACTTGTCAGAGGTTGACAGAAAGTTGTTTGTGGGATGAGACCAGTGCGTCTGTGAAGTTTCAGTAATTTATAAAGGTTCAGCGACAGGGAAATGAGCTAAACTCCCACAACTCCTCCAGTAAAAGACACAAGAAGAGTCTTTATGCTTTTGCTGTGACAGCATCCGAGGAGGAACGGTGAGCCAGCTGCACAGTCTTTTTTTTTTTTCTTTTTTCTTTTGTTTAGTCTAGTTAGTTTCACCATGTCTCACTCTGAAGATTATCCAACTAACCGCAACAGCGTCCCGTCCTCAGTCGAGCACGTGGACACAGGGGATGGGATGAAAGGTATACAATAAATTGTGAGGGATCGAGAGAGAATGTGCTTCAGAATGTACCAAGTACATAATATAAAAAGCAGATGTGTGAGCAGTGTGACTGCAGCTGGTTAGCGACATATTCATGCTACGCACTCACACTGCCAGAGAAGGATCATTACTGGCAGACAGCTGACTACGGCCCTTTCATGCCTGGCGATGGGGCGTGTGTTTGTGTGTGTGTGTGTATGCGCAAGTGCGAACGTATGTGCATGAGTGTGTTGAGCGTGTGTCTCTTTAATTAAATGTTTGTATGCAAAATAAAGGCCGTGCAACTACTTTTCTTTCCACCTCTCGACTCCGGTGACTAATTTCAAAAACAAGGCATGAACAGTAAAGAGATTGACAAAAAAATACCGGCTGCTGCCTCGCAGTCCAGCCCTTGGAGGGTAAGTATATAATAGCTGGCATTTGGCAGAACATTGGGAGTAGTTGTGTTAGGGTGGAATTATGTTTTCTACAGCCCCAGCCTGGCATGGCGGCGCATTTTCCTCATCGACGACTTGAGTGGACTGGACAATATATTGCCGAGGTAGTTAACTTGGATAATAACTGAACATATTTTTATAATAACTTCAGATCGGGGGTAATATGAGCTGCCGTGTATTTGTGCCATGTATGTCAGTATGTCCCATATATCGGGGCTCAACCTCAATTAACCCAGTTTTCTCGATTAGAAGAGACATAATTTTCTTCCCAGACTCCGAAGAGCGATGAGACGAAGCTTGGTTCAACCCCTTTGATAATATATTTGTAGATTGAGTAAAGTTATTATCACTCACAAATGGATTTCAGATTGTGTCCATATTTTTTCTTTTTCTTTCGTGCTCTATGCAGTTTATTACATGTGAAAGTAAAGGAGTATGTGCTCATGCTTTTTGCTGATGGTGCACTGGGGCCTCTGTGCTAAATAGCATGTTATGACCACCTGCTGATCACTTCTACCCAGAACTAATTCCCTCTCCCCCTCCACTCTCTATGACGGCAGGCTTGTTGGCCTGCATTCGCGAAACATATAAATATATTTTTTTACCTTTGGACCCGCTCCTTTCTTACAGTATGAAAAATTCAGCTGCCAACATAGCGGCACAGAATAATATATCTAGATGTCGACCTGTCGAAGAGCTGCCAGCTGGCTAGAGAGTTGGCGTTAATGCATGGAGTTAACTTCAAAACGTAATTCTGGCCAGTCGATGTATTGATCCAACACTAGTTGAAATGCAGGATAAAGACATACATCTGAATTAACATGCAGCCAACTACGGTGGCCCAGAAAGCTCATTGCACGGCACCTAAAGAAAACCAATGCAACGACACTAAATTCATCAGTTTGGCAATGCATGCATGTACTGCAAAAACAACAAACTGCAGAAACAAGTGTTTCCTGGGACACAAATATGACAGACCTGGCTAAGCTAACTGTACATGTTTGCAATAATATCTGAAACACGCAATATTAACCTTATATAAGTGCCCGTTTTCTGAATTTGTAGCGTGTTTGTTTCTTTGCATGTGATTGAATCCTGTGTTTTGGAGGTGCCACAAACCTGCTCAAAGACAATATTGAATCAATGCATGATAGTTTGGTCAGTAACTGATCAGCAGGGTTACCTCCTGCTGTGGAAGTGGAAACCTAACAGTGGGAAAATGGAAAATTATAGTAAGTTAATTATAGTTATAATTTTAGCTCCTCCATTAGGCCAATTAATGCCATAATGTAGCGGTGACGTTCATCACAGGTTTGTGGAAACCTGAGCGCTGTGTGAAATATTGCGCTTGATGAATAAATGCAGTCGTGAATTAAAGCAGACGGAGCCATTCACCACAGATTTCATGGCCGGGCATGACTATTCATCACTTTGCACGCTCGCATGCATTACATCTCCTACTTTCCAAAAAATTAAGTTCAAATGAAACAATCAGCGGCAGCAGCTTTCGTCAAATGTTTTTTAGACGCCAGCAGACGGCCTTCTGGCTGTCATTGGCTTGATTAACCACCAGTGATGCAGAACAGAGTCTACACAGACTGCCATGCGAGGCAAACCTCACCTCAGAATGGCAAGCAGCAGTTTCATCAGTGTTGCAAACGCTGTCATCACAATTTGCCACATAACTGTGGGCTACACACGGCTCTCTGGCTCTGAGTGAAATTCCAAACAGTAAATTAACCAGAGATGTCAGTGTACTGCATTGGCTGGAGAGAATATCAACCTGCCATGTGCCATATTTGGTTGACTGAATTTTAATAATTAGATTTCCATGTGTTGTTGAAAATTAATTTCATTTATATATATTTTTTTTTCATGGACAGAGGACCTTTAGTGTTAACGACTTGTGGCCATGAAACTCATTTCTCTAATCTACAACACTGGTACTTCACCTTTAGAAGTGGTTGCATTGGCAAAGTATATTGACAAAGGACACAGGGTTTGTTCAAATAACCTATCATTTAATTTTTCATCTTGTACAATAAACAGTTAATATTTTTGCATTCGTCCGACTTCTGGATCCAAATTTACATATTTGTGGCCTTAGTAGTATGAAAGTAAGAATAGCACAAATGTCC
Organism: Trachurus trachurus; assembly: GCF_905171665.1. Lineage (NCBI taxonomy): Eukaryota > Metazoa > Chordata > Actinopteri > Carangiformes > Carangidae > Trachurus > Trachurus trachurus. The sequence goes on along the minus strand of NC_139898.1, from coordinate 26,391,864 downwards.
CCTCTTTCTTAATCCTTTTGGGAAATGCTTTTTTTTTTCCCCCTCTCGTAAGTATTACTCATCAAACCCTCAGATAAGTTGTCTTGTCCATTTGCACTGCTACCAGACTTAATAAATGATGGCATTTTTGTTACTGGGCAGTTCAGGGAAAACAGATCCATGACTAAAAAATTGCAACCATTTCCCCGAAAAAGCCAGAACGTAAAGAAGGAGAAGGAGATACAGCTGTCTGTAATCTTTGTCTCCTCTCAGCCTCTCAGCCGACTCCACCCTCTGAGGTTGTGGAACCATAGATTTGGATCCTGGATTTATTTGTCATATCTCAGTAAAGAGGCCCCAAAATCCTGTCATCTCATTCCACCGACACCCACTTGCCACCCCGGTGCTGGCATCGGCCGTGATGAGCAGATACACGGGACACATGGTTTCATGTGTTGCGCCACTTTAGTTGGATCTGTCCAATCTTTAATCCAGCCAGATGGATTTCTGCTCTGCTTTATGTCTGTGTGTCCCTAAAGGATCACTGCAGCCAGAGTTGATGCTGAAATGCTGATGGGTCCAATTTACTCACAACAGACTTAGTTTGTACAACATGTCCAAAGTCAAAGTTTTTATACCTGTTTCAATGTCTGGACTTTAGGGCAAAGACAAGAAAGAGCTTTGCACCTGATCCCTCTCCAAGAATCTGTAGTTGTTTGCAGGTCTTTGTTGATTCAAGGCAATGAACCACTGAAGAACAGCCTCTCCTCAGAGGCATTCATGGTGATGCACTCAGTTGTACACATGGAAAAGACAAGCGGAAGCTTTGTCAAGAACATAAGAAAGCTCGACGGAGACATCCAACGACTCGACTGCCCCATGATCTGTATTGGAAAGTAATGAAATTAACAGAATCCATCTGCCACTTTACATGGCCTTTTGTTAATGGGACAGCTTTTCCTCCAAAAGGGATTATTCATCAAACAGCTTGTTGGACCAAAGAAGATTAACTAAATAAAATGAGATTAGCACGTGGCCAGAATAGAGTTGGAAAATGTAAACATGTGTTATTAGTAACACTGTGCCACTGATTAACTGATTGTTTTTTTGGTGTCCAAATCAGATTTCTTAAATTCTATCAGCTCACGTTCAATCTACCAATGGATCAACGACATATCTGGGCGGCTGTGGCTCAGGAGGTTCGTTCACTAACCGGTCGTTCGATTCCCGGCTCCCCCAGTCCGCATGTCGAAGTGTACTTGGGCAAGACACTGAACCCATACTTGCCCTGTGTGAATAATTAGGCTAGCTCGAAAAATCCTGTCTGCGAACCGTGCTGTATAAATGTGTGTGTGAAACGGTGAATGTGACAAAAACGGTGTAAAGCGCTTTGTGTGGTCCGAGTGACTAGAAAAGCGCTATATAAGTGCTAGTCCATTCACCATTTACCGTATCTGTGTGTTTATATATACACATTAGATAAACATCAGGAGTCAGGTCAATTAATAATCAGTGTTTTTCTGAGTTCTGGGTTAAGATTTCTGACTTAGAGGGCACTGTTAAATGATCCAAACATCACATTGTTATAAACACAGCCTTAATGACTTTCAGTTCTTTGTAAGACATTTATCTCACATTTTAAACCAAATTGTCACTGTGTATGTACTCACAGCCCAAACACCAGGCTTTGTATTTATAAAACTCCTCAGGGTAGAAATGACTAATTTGGCCTCGGACCAAATTAGGAACACAACATTTTTAAATGTGATGTTTTGCCGACTTTCGTGCTCAATGTAGCCTTTCTTTTCCTCTTCTTTTTTTCCTACAAACAGGCCTTTCTCATCATGTTGACCTAGCTTAATGATTTCGGGTTTTGATAAGAGGTAGCCAAGTGAGCAGAACAAAATGCTTTTCTGTCAATCTAAGAAAGAAGAAACAGTTTAGTGCTTGTAACAAAGAGCACTTAGTTACCTGGAACAGGTTGGTCTGGGCCTTGTGAATATGGTACAACTGGGGTTTACACACACACACACACACACACACACACACACACACACACACACACATGCACTTTTCCATGGAAAGTACTGTCAAGCTGCTTTTGATGGTCATTCTAACACTGCTCAAACTGTTTAAACCCCAACTTTAAAAAAAGAAATCCAAAACACTGAGGTTTCAGAATGAAACAAAATAAACAAAGAAGCTCACACAATATTACTTCCAGAGCCGAACTGATGAACTGGCCCGGCTAACTTTGGAAAGTCTGGACTCTGGAGGATTTTCTGCTTTCAAACACAAAAGACACATAAAGTTCATATCTACTCACTATCAATTTCAAAAGAGCGATCTGACGGAATCAGATTTTGTTAGTCTAAATTATCAAAGTTATCAAACATGTTTATATTTTATGACTCTTTTTTATGATGCTGGTGACAGCCAGAGCAGTGACAGCATGTTTTTTTTGTCCGTTCATCTCATTCTTATGAACTTATGAAGAGCTTGAGGGAATTTCCTTTCTTCAATTTTATTACAATTTACTTCATGGACTCAGATAAACTCAATAAATTTCATTTTGGTGGGAAACGTTGAAGGTCAAGGCCACTGTGGCCTCAGAAAATGTTATTGTTATTGGTAATAACCAATATAGTTGTGCTGATTAGGACACAGACTAACTCATTTTTTTGGATGAGATGATGTAGCGATCGCATTTTGTACCCAAATGGTAAAGATTAACTTCACCGTGACATCATAATGTTGTGCAAAAACTCTCCAGGCCTTTCTACAGTGCTGAGATTGTGACCGTAATTCCTTGGCGGCTCGTTGGCGGAGGCACCGAACCGTCGGTAATTCTAGTTCCCACTCTTTTCTGGCTGTGTACGAATCCTATTTTATTCAGTTAGGCTTAGTTCTTGTGACCCGCCGAGTTGTTTGATGAATAATCCTTCTTGAAGGAAATGGCTTTCAATGTGGGCCATGTAAGGTAGCAGATTTCCTTTGCCGTGGAATTTCTGTTGATGTTATAAACCTTTCAACCTAATCTGTGCGATTGAAGTGGTTAATCTTTTGAAAACGGGCATGTTTCTGGACAAATTGTATTCCAGTGAACAGCACAGCTAGCTTTTTTACTGGTAGAGTTTAAATGCCTCTGCTCAGGGCCCTGCAGCAGGAACTGTGGAGGGACCAGGCAGTTCGTTCTGGTATTCACAGCAGCCGTCCTGTGTTGGTGCTTCTGTTTTGACTTTTTTTTTTCATGTTGCTCTCTCCTCTTTTTTTTTTTCCCCCTGACAATGAATGATGGCACTTATCCCAGGTATGCACCATGGCCTTGCCTGAAATGATTGCATGCATCTTTGGGCAAGCCCCTTTTCCATTGAAAGACATACTTTCCATTTGCCGTAATGACAGAATAATAGCATCACACCTGGTGCTCCACCCTCATTTGCTTGCACGTACAAACACACACACAAACACACACACCTGCACACATATAGAAGTGCACATACACTGACGCACCAGAGAAGAAACTGAGCCAAACCTAAGCAAACACATAAATTCCTCTGACTAAGGGGTTAGAGGTGTTAAGTACCTCCTACAGTTACGTAGGGAATCCCCTCCCAGCCCCTTGTCTCCACTCCCAAACAGTCCCTGCTGCTTGTGCTGCTGCTGCTGCTGCTGCCTCCACTTCCTGCAGCTTCACCCCTTCACCCTCTCCTTACAACCAGGTGGAAACTCATAACCACCTTTCATTGGGTGTTCTGCAGCACATTTTTCTTCACTTTTTGAACTCCTCCTCCCCATCCTGGTTCTGTTTTCAAGGGGAAAGAAAAAAAAAAGAAAACACGCCCCGGCTGTATAATGGTGCCACCTGGATCCACAAAACAACACCACAAGCATCAGAGCTGGTGTCAAGGGATCACGGAGTAGAGTTGAGCAGTGGTTATAAAGTTTCTCAGAATATGGACTTCACATCTTTGGTTTGTTTTATTTATTTGACCAGTATTTGCTGTGCTAGTCGTGTGCAGCTTGAACCTGTTAACACAAACGCTGCAGTTTGTGCTGCAGCTTATGTGCCAAATATTAAACCCCCCCTTTTTTTAAAAAAATACAAGACAATACAATGTAAATTGTTGTAATTATTATCCTGGAAATCCATATAAACACTAATATATACTGCAGGTTGGATGTGAAAATAACATTGCACCTTGGGTCCAAATTTTTGTTAATCTATGTCCTTTCAGGTGATTGAGTCTGAGCCTCGATGTGGCTGCATTGATTTATGGTCTGTCCATCAGTGTGGATGGTCAGCTCCATGGTCCAGAGTAAAATAGAGACCAAAAGATTGGCAGTAAATGTAGTAATTCAGGTTCAGGTTTCTATTAGCACCTGTAGATAGATTTATTGTGCAGTAACAACAGAGGACGTCCACATCTGCAATGACAATTAGACAATAAAACAGTGACGGAGACACACAGACACCCCTGAGACATGGCAGACAAAGAGTACGCCAAAGGATTAACTAAAGTCCGGCCTCAGCAAACCAGTGACAAGATGTACTGTACAAAGCAAATGAATGAGTTTCCATAATCTGCAGGTTGCTAGGACTTATTGAGCTTGACGATTGCAGCTGGAACAAAGTGTGTTCCTCTGGACTTTAAGCCTCCGACCAGATGGGAGAGGCAGGAGGTCACTGGACAAGGAAGGATGGGAGTCATCAGTGGTGGCGTAGCCGTAGCGGGATATCTGCTATTACTGCCTCAAATACAGGGACTCTAGGAATTAGATTAATGCTGATGTCATTTGGACTAAAGGCCGTCTTAATGACTTATTCTGAACATCCACGTACATGCACGTATCTAAATAATAGAGTATTGTTTTCACCATAGCCAAGGCCAAGCTTACACCTTCATACGTGCTGTGTTTTTCTGATTAAAGATACAAATATTTCATCCGCAACAGAAGAAAGCAGCACCTCTGCTCACCTGAGAGGCTGCCCCATTATTATTTAGATTTCCTCTTGAATAATGAATGAAATTATAAATAAGTGATCAGAATAGAAGTTTTGTGCATTGAATCATTTATGAGCTGACCTGTCATTAAACTGCACATATATTAACATAGAGAACATGGCTAAATTACAGCATATTAATACAACTGCACCTTAACTATAGATTGTTATGCCTCTGTGCAGATGATACCCAGAGCTGGAAGCAGAATTTATGCAGGTTATCCATATGTATGTTTGACGATTGACTAGGACTCAAGGATGAACTTGTTAGAATTTGTTAGTTAAAGGTCAAAGGTGAAGGTCACAGCGATATCTCAAGAGCTCAAAGTGTTTTGGTGTAGGCGATCAGCAATGAGGTGGTAATTCGGATTCAAAAGGAAAGCATTTACTAAGCTGCAGAATGAGCTGAAACCTCTCCAGAGTAGCTGCAGATAGCTGCACAGAGCTTTGCTTTTAGATTAGGTTTAAAGGGGCACAAAAAGTTTTATATTAGAGATATCAAAAGAAACCTCCAAGTCGTGCTCCAGATCACTCTTGGTGAGCGCTAAAGCCCTAATAACAAGGCTTCCTCCATGTGCCTTACAATTAAGCTTTGAGTCTTTTTGAGGGCATGTTTCATCTTCATTCCTCAGATCCATCAAGGCCTCCATCCTCCTCCTCCTCCTCCTCCTCCTCCTCCTCTGATGGGGCAGAGGCTGATGAATCAGCTCCACCCTGTATCTGGCTAACTCTGTGGTCTTGGTCAACACACAAGGCCTTGTAGTTATGTTCAGGACCCAGTGTGTGGGGTATATGATCCTGGAGGATCTGAAGCATGGCCACTGACCTACATTTCATCTCAGAGGGGCAGCAGCATGTGCACAGTTCAGTTTTCACTACTACATAGTCAGATTTTCTCTGTAAAGTCAACTTTAATCAGACGTAACAAAGTGACGCGCAGGCTGCCAGAGTTCAGTTAGTGCAGCGAGTTACTGATAATAACTTTTGAAATATTAGAAAAAGGGAGGAATTACGTCTTGTTATTCGTATCTCCCATGCTGTTTGAGATATTACATTTTGTTGCCTATTTCTGCATCATGGTGACAGTAGTAGATATGAGCACAGCAGCTGTTTAGGGAATAAATGTTTGGTTGTAGAGCACGCCCAGCAACCCAGAAAACCCAGCCTCGTTTAATAGTTACTGCCCCAAAGCATTACCCCAGAAGAGGTGATCATTATGTGATATCCACCAGCTGCTGTCCGTGTATTGAGTGTATATGTCACGGTCTCCATGGAAACTCTGGTTTATTCATTTGCACACACATATACACACACAGAGTAACACATACACACACAGTCACACAGATGGACAAGATCTTGGAAGCAGCCAGGCGTATTGTCTTGGACAGATTAAGACCGAATCCATTTTATGCTCTGAATTTAAACAAGGGCATTTTGTGTTTGTGGCTGTGAAGGGGATACTGTGAGAGCGAGGGTGACCTCATCCATCCATCCATCCATCTCTGTTGAACAACAGACATCAAACACTTTGATAAGCTGAAACTTTAAACACTGAGTTTTTTTCTTTGTCTCATTTCAGGGAGAAACTCTTCATGTGGCACCTGAAGCTCGTCTTCCCTCAGAGCAGCACCGAGTTCAGTCAGAGGAAGTGAGTTTCGTAACAATATTCACTTTTCTTGATTCATTACCGATCGAAATTTCTGTTGAAGCACCCGTGTTCAAGCAGAGCCACAGCAATGGCATTGACAACGGCCACTTTACCTCTTCAGGAAACCAAGGTCGCACAAACCAAGATCGCTCTAAACACAATATGTCTCTTAAAATAACCTGAGAGAAGTTGATATTTGCTTTAGAGACAATTTAATCGCAGATGAGGAGTTTGTATGAATTCATCTGTTACTTAGGTTACAGCTCAGTTTGGTTTTGGCTGGAAAAGGAAAATTGTAGGTTAGCAACAACTGGTGCTGACATTTATGAATAAAAACAAACTAATTAAAAATTAACATTTATCTTTAATAAATGAACTCATATTCCATCAATGGTAATAATTGAAAATAAATGCATTTATGATGAGTTGCTTTTTGTTACTTGAACATATTGACCTCAATGTGTTTAGAGCAACTTCACAGAAATGTCATTTAAGTTACAATCATGATGTGACTTCATTAGGATGCTGATGTTCACATCCTTTCTCTCTTGTTTACCTTTTTCCTCCACAGGGTGTCGGACAAACAAACCTTGAAGCAGATCTTGACGCCGTACATCCACCCCACGGAGTCGGACCCTGTGACACGCCAAAAGTGAGCTAACTCCAAAACTTAGCATACTGACTGACAGCACTGCTCCAATTCTGCATCTTACTCAAAAGAGAGTTGCACATTTGTAGCAGGAGTATAATCTGTGGAAGAAAAAAGAACAAAAAAAAAAAACATGTAAAACTTTATTTTTGGGGGCAAAGTCTCCAAACGTTCTGCGTGGTATTTGACTGCTGAGTCTATACATGAAGTTTTTATTTCCCTGTGACCACTGAGAGAACTGTTATGGCTGTCTTCCCATTCATTTAAGATAGGAGCGTGGTCTTGTTAACCCAAAAATAATTGCCGGGGGCGTTGCCTAGATGGCTTCAGAGTGGTGAAACATGCATAAAAACGACTTTGCCTTTTTTCCCAAAAGATGTAAAATCTGTAAACATCTCTGTGTGGAGGCGATGAGGGTATAAGTACGTTGACCTGAGGCCTGTGACTACAGATCTTAAGAGTAAGCGCAGAAATGTTAATGTTATTATTTATTATTAAACGTAGCTTTGTCGTGATGATTCATTTTTTACCACCGACCGCAGTTTCTGCTGAACCCCAGAGCAAAAAGCCAGAAACCGTAGATTTATGTGTTGCATTCAGTGGTAGAAACTCAACCGCACCACAACAATGCACCAGTTGTTTTGCTTCAGTCACTGGACTCGTGAATAGAAAACACAAAACTTGACAACGTGATAATAGACCCAGAAATCAACAGAGGTTTGATAGATGACTTGGACGACCTCTCAGGTTTAAGGGGGCGACGACTGCGTCTCAGCACATCGTTTCCTGTTGAAAAGTTTCAAATGAGCAGTTTCACTGTTGGCAACACAACTGTGAAGTGGTGAAGTGTGTGTTTAGTCGGTGGCTTCTGTTGTTCATAACAACTGGGAAAGAGAGCGGAGAAAAACAAAGCTCGCTCAGTGTCTCACAAAAGCTGCTGTTGTTATGCAGCTAAAGTGATATATCGACTTAAACGTACAAAAACGTAAAAAAAAGAAAAACATGTTTATATGACATTATGGTATAATATCATACACAGCCCCGAACACCAGTGTGACGCACTTACATTCATCTGTTATTGCATCATACACATTACACAGTATATGAGCTTTTTGTGTTGCTTAAAACTGTCTTGAGCTTCAACGCTGTGTTTATGAATCGGTCGTTAGGGGCAGCGCTGAATCAGTTAGACCATTAGCAGAATTTAAATGTTCAGCTATGATGATAATTTATTATATCAGGAAATTCCAAGTAAAATTGCACAATGTTTTTTCTAGTCTCAGCTTCTCGAATGGAACAATTTGCTGTAATTGAGACAAAATTAGCAAAACAAAGACTTAACTGTGGCCTCTTATGAATACGTTAATGCCCCTTTTCACTATATTAATAAACTAAACAATTGGTATCAGTCCTCATTACAACACAGAGAGGCAGTGATTATGGGAATTAAAGATCTGTAAGCAACATTTAACACATCGGGGGAGCACTTCACTAATGATTTAATCAGATGAGGAGTTTGTTTATATCGCTGCAGTGTCAGAACAATTGAGTTTGGTAAATGAAAAGAATATTAATTAGCAGTAATGCTGATTATCAGTTGATTGTATCAGTGGAAATGGCAAATATTGTCTGGTTCTTCCAGCTTTTTTTCAATTTGCTGTTACTCAGACAAAAAAAATACCCATTTTCACTATATCTTTAACATTTAATACAGTAAAGTTGAAACAAATAGTTGCAGTCCTCATTAAAACACACTAATGCATCGATATCGTATTCACAGTTCTTTATCTAAAAACATCAGCTATTTGCAGCCTTGACTGCAGCTTTGGTTTTGATGACCTGTAGCAGGTCCACAGCCGCCTGCATGCCAGAAAAGAGCCCCTGTAATTGAGTTTGGCAGCAGTGTGTTCAGGGATTATGTCTCAGTTACACACTGAGTACACATCAGCCTGCATGCAAAAGAGCCCTGTATGGATTCATGTTCAATAAGCACTTTATTTTTGAAGCCTCTTCGCTCAATGACACATTTCAAATCTATTTCCCTATTGAAAACTGAAATTAAGTGTAGAATATGAGTCCGGTATCTGTTGATCTGTGCCTCCTCACAATTCGGCTCGGCTTGAATGTAAATCTTTCACACGGAGAAGATGAATGGATCGAGTGGCTGTTTTTAATTTATTTCAGTACAACGGAGGAGATTCAGCGAGCGAACGTACAGAAACTCGCACTCAAAGGTCATTTTATATCCTGATCCTTTCAAATCAACCGGCTCAATCCAATTTCACTCTCACAGGCTTCTCCTTATGTTCTGTCTCATTCCCACAATCTTACTTTCTTACTTTTATCTTAAGTAATTTCGCTCTTGCTTCACTTCACTTCTTTTTAGAAAAAAATTCTATTTAGGACTCACGTTTCGCCCCGACATGAATTTCGGTCTTTGAACAAGTTAGGATCTTTTAATACAACGCTCAGTATTTCTAATCTGGACCTCTAACACAGCAGAGATCTGACTCCTCTGACCCGAGCCCTGCACTGATAACACCCACTAAGCCGTCTGCTGTAAAACAAAGCACATTGTAGACCAGTGTAGCTCTTTAAACAGACACCTGACTGACTGGTTTCAGCAGCACGGACCACTGTCCCTCACACATGATACTTCAGGCTGTGTAGACTATACATACAGTGTATCTGTGCTGCGTTCAATCAAGTCTTTGTGTCTTTGTGACCTTTATCGTGGCCACCATGAAGAAAACTGCAGAGTCAGTGCATCATCCAACGTCTTTTGTTCTGGTTCCTTTCAGGTGAGAATTGGATTTGAGGCTGTGATGTTGATGTGAATGTGAATTTCTCTTCCAGGTTGAAGATTTACGTGCACGCTCCAAGCGATAACGTGAAGGTCTTCATGAAGGCCGAGGGGAGAAAGGCGAACTCTGTGAGGTGAGGTTCTGCTCTCCCACTCGTCATCACCACCTTGTTTCACAATGTGAATTATGGGTTGATGTAGGACATGTAGATTTAGAGTTTCCCCACTACAGAAGCTCATTTATACATTTTATTTCCAAGGTTTTCCCACAATAGCAAGAAAATGGATTTTAGATCTCAGCAACATTACACAATAGTCTATATCAGTGGTTCTAAAATTTTTACCACTCCTTTCTATACAATTTTTATCTTTTTTTTGTTTTTTTTTTGCCACTTTTTCTAGAATTTCTTTAAAACTTTTTTTTTTTTTGAGAAATCGTGCCACTTTTTTCCAGAAAATTCTCTACAATATTTCCAAATATTCACGCCATTGGCCCTAATTTGAACATCCACTGACTAAAAAACAGGGATGCAAACAGCGCGCCGAAAAGCGAAACTCGCTTTTTTCATGACCAATTAGGTGACTTGTGTGAATCGTTCAGATCTGAAGAGTTTTTGCTTTGAGGGGGGGGGAGGGGGGGGAGGGCTCAGCGTCTCAGCTCGGGTCAGTAAAGTGTTTTTCTAACAGGCTGACAGTGACAATCACGAGAAACTGAGGCGAACTCATTCATGGTTGTCTCTGATTATACTGATAACAGCCTACCTCCAATGTGGACGCGCGACATGCGCGCTCATTAAAGCGGCGCGTCCGCGTGCATTCGGTGCGACGGCAACGCCGTTTTTTTCCCCCGTGCACGTGGAGCTGTGCGCCGCGGACATGCACGGTTCTCTACGTTGCTGTATCAGGCAGGTGTCTCCACGGAGATCTGCCCCGTTTCAGAGGTGAAGGAAGCCCTAGTGGAAAGACGTCGCCTCCGCGATGTAGAATGTGTTCAATTCAAAAAGTGAAACTAACACATTTTATACAACAGTTAGTTCCGACCGGTCCCAACCGAGCAATTTGATTGGACAACGAGACATTCCATAGTGCTGATATACAGTATAACAGCACTGGGACTTTTCACAGACATAATCACTCCGCTGTTCAGCTGGACAGGAGCTAAGGAGGAGGTGTGATTATCTGCGGCACTCGGCCTGCGGCCTCGTGCCTACGACCGAATCACAGCCGTGCTGATATACAGTACAACAGCACTCCCTCTCGTGTGATATTGCTTAAATATAGGCCTATATGTCCATTACACACTGAATGAAACATCCCATGTCTTTATTTATTAAGTTTATTTTAATAGTAATAATTATGACTTACATTCAGTGAAGACCTAAAAGATCTTTTTTAAAGCATTTTAATATAGAAATGTTGGCCTTCTGAAAACTATGTCCATCTATATGCACTACTTGGTTGGGGTTGAACTACAGGAAATTGAAAGTTTGAGAACCACTGGTCTACCGTATATAAAACCCATTCAGAGTACCCTCACTGTGGTTACATGTTGTGTTGTCAACCACCTGAGTGCCCATTAGAGTTCCCTCATGATGCCTCACTTGGTTGCTCATACTGAGTCGTTACACAATTCTTAGTTGTGGTGTAATTATGTGTCAAGCAACAGGAATCGGGTCGTGTAGGACTGACTTCCAGGTAATTAAAATGAGACAGAACAATAAAACAAAGTGGTAAAACAAAACGCGTTCATGACAAATGCTCAGTTTCAACAAAAAGCAAAAGATGTTGCATTATAGTCCCGTGTGTCAGCATCCGCTCGTTACCTTGACATCCTCAGGCGTCCGGCTGTTCAATCAGACCTGTCAGTCATGACCGATTTCATCAGCGTGTGCGTGTGTGTGTGTGTGTGTGTGTGTGTGTGTGTGTGTGTGTGTGTGTGTGTGTGTGTGTGTGTGTGTGTGTGTGTGTGTGTGTGTGTGTGTGTGTGTGTGTGTGTGTGTGTGTGTGTGTGTGTGTGTGTGTGTGTGTGTGTGTGTGTGTGTGTGTGTGTGTGTGTGTGTGTGTGAAATCAAGCATAATGTGTCTCATCAACATGACACAGCTCACTCGTAAACTCCTCTGAGGCTGCACAGAGTTTGTGAAACGAAGCCTGAAGGAGTTTTAACATTGAGAAATGGCACCGATCAGGAAGATGCTGCTGGAACTTTTATCTCTGTACCTGCTTCCTCGCTCTCTCTCTCTCTCACTCATTCACTCTCTAACTCATTCACTTGCTCACTGGCTCACTCATTCTCTCTGTTCCGCACTCTCACACTCATTTGCTGACTCACTCTCACTTTCTCTCACTCACTCACTTTCTCTTTCTTTCTTTTCTCTTTCTCTCTCTATCTCTCTCAATCTCACTCACTCGCTCACTAATTTACTCACTTATTTTCTCTTTTCTATCTCTCTATCTCACTCACTTGTTCATCCTCTCACTCTCTCTCTCTTTCATCCTCCCCCTCACTACACTCTCACACCCATTCACTTAATTAACTTTTTTTCTAAAGTTAAGTGAATTCTCACTCACTCACTCACTCACTCACTCACTCACTCACTCACTCACTCACTCACTCACTCACTCACTCACTCACTCACTCACTCACTCACTCACTCACTCACTCACTCACTCACTCACTCACTCACTCACTCACTCACTCACTCACTCACTCACTCACTCACTCACTCACCCACTCACTCACTCACCCACTCACTCACTCACTCACTCACTCACTCACTCACTCACTCACTCACTCGCCCTCTCTCTCACTCTCTCTCTCTTTCGTCCACACCCCTTCACTTCGCTTTTTTCCGATCCTTTGGCCGACCTCCATTTCCACTTAGTCACAGAGTGAACGATGTTGTTCGGTGCTCATAATCGTCACACTCCCCCGGCCTGCGTGAAACGTCACGAAACCTCCCATCCTTCATTTTTGTTACACACACACACACACACACACACACACACACACACACACACACACACACACACACACACACACACACACACACACACACACACACACACACACACACACACGCGCTGCTTTTGTTTTGCCCGGTGGGCTGGGCCGCACGCACCGCCTAAGCAGATAAATTACATTTCATGGCAGCATATAGAGAGGAATTACTGAGAGATGAGTGTAGAGGTGTGACAGCCAAGATTTAGCATTAACTGTCAGGCTGTCACCTGTAGCTCTTTTATGAATGTAATGAATGATGCCACATATCTTCACAATGCCAGCTTTATTACGTGCAAATTACAAGGTGTTGTAAAAAGCAGTATAATCACAGATTAATAATATAATTACCCTCATGAGGTCGTAAAGTTCCTCCAAATTATTAAATGCATGTATACATTAAATTTTTTACTGTCTAAATTAACTAATTACGATAAGAAACGTCATTAACTACCACATTAAAGCACCTAATGGTGTTTAAGTGTGAGCTTCTCCCTCTCCATGTTGAAATGCATGTGTGGACTGAATAATAATGTTACATAAGTGTGAGCCAGATGAACAGTGTTTGTGAACGCTTCATAAACCTTGGGGTTTTTCTCCACGTGTTGCCCTACTCCATCACTGGTGGCGGTGGTGGTACTGCAGGCATGTGTCTGTGTGTGTGCAGATGTTTCATGATTTTAGCACATGCCTCAGTGCTCATAGGAGGAAGTCAACCAGAGCTACGGTACACAGCACATGCACAAAATGTTCAGACCCCTTCACCGTTCCACGTGCTGTGAATTTATGTTGCGGTGTGGCCTTATGCTAAAATCATTAAAACTATTTTTACCTCTCATCCGTCTTCACTCAATACCACATGACAAAGCATAAACAGAAATGCAGTCATTTTTCTGCATTTATAGAAAAGGAAAAGCAGAAAATCGGTGTTCAGAGACTCTTCACTATGATACTTTAATCATCATTGACGTGTTTCTTCACCTTGACGGGAGTCCACCTGTGGTTAATACCACTGACTGGAGCCATGAGGTGTAAGGGATAGCCCACAGAGCTGAGACGCTGGATTGTGTCAACACACAGATGTGGGAGAGAGCACAGTGTCTGGAACAACCAGGACACCTCATGCCGGCTGCTCGGCCAAACATTATAGTGAGCAATGGCCTTGGGCTGCAGCATCACCGTAGCATCACTGCGGCATTACACCCGTCTGGGCTTCATGGCAGAGTGGGTTTGAGGAGCGGGAACAAGAAGACTGGTCTGGGGTCAGCGGGGACGGAAAGCTGCTCTCAGGGGGAAATGTACTCTACATCACAACTGAAGCTTAAGCAGCTGCCATTCAGATTAACAGCACAAACAAATGCAAAAAAGACAGGAGAAGCAATATGAAGTGAGAAGTGAACAGAAACAATTTCTGAATCAAATATTATAATATAAATATTCTTAGAAACCTGTCAGAACCTCTGTTGTTATGACTCATGCTTTAAAACGGGACCAGACACCTTTTTGTTAGAGTTTAGCTTCTTGTGTAATATTGTATGAGCCTTCAGGTTTTGTTTAATGTTACTTTCATCTCTGTTGAGACGAATATATGCGTAAGTGTAGAGCCAGAGTTTCGCGTGTCTACTTCCCCTTCTCCCCAGTTTTGTAGCTCGAGGCCTCTCGGTGTGTCAGGAAACACTCTCATCAAGGTGGCTTTTCCTGGGAATGTTTGGATGAATGAGTCACAATGGTTGTTATCATCCACATGAAAGTGTTACCAATTTTCCCCTGAAATAATTTGTAAGTGACTCACAACAGTTATTAACCTGATACAGATACAGTCGGTTATTTAGTCAGACAAGTGGAGAAAGCATGTTTTGACTGTGTCTGTGGTAATGAGTAATGCAGTGGAATAAATCTTCCTCTCGATCCCACTTTCTCTCTCTGCAACCCTTTCCTATCATAATATAACACATTTAAGTATGGGCTTCACGTAATGACAGTCTGCTCAGTTTGTAATTCAACTCTTGGTTAAGTGTTTACTGTCAACTCTGCGTTAAAGGGGAACTATGCAATTCTGGTCACTTCTCCGCCGTTTTGCTAACCCTCCTCCTGACCATGTGCATTTGTTTTTCAATGAAGCCGGCAAGAAAGCATTCAATAGAGCGGTACATAACGTTATATATCATATACGATGTGACAACGTGTATATTTGTGTGGTCTTATCTGTCATAAACAAGGGATTATGGGTTATGGGGCGTGTTTGTGTTGTGGTGCGGCCGAGACGAGAGCTGGGACACCGGGTTGGAGGCTCTGATCTTGCAAGGTTGGTTTTCGGCCAAGAGACACTACAAGGAAGGCAGAGAGCCTCCATTCTCCTTTGTATCAAGTTACAAGTAATTCATTAAACCATCACAATTGCTCTGAAGCTGTTTAATTAAGGTAAAACTGTAGCATAGAAATCCTGCATAGTTCCTTTTCAAAGGGGCCACAGCGGTGGGTAATGTTTACAAGACATTACAGATAACAGGGCGTGTTTGCGTCGTAGTGCCATGAAGCAGTCTATGTTTCTCGCATCTGGGACACCGGGTCGGAGGCACTGATCTTGACAGGTTGGTTTTTAGAGCCTCCATTCTCCCTGTAACAGGTCATATAAACCATCACAACTACTCCGAAGCTGTTTGATTAAGGTAAAAATCTTGCATAGTTCCCCTTTAAGGGTGGTTGAATGGAAGTAGGGACAAAATTAGGATGCCTGGCCAAGGGGGAGAATTAACTAAGGTTAACTGGTACAGTTGCATAACAGAACCGTGGCCAAAGTAATGCTCCAGTAAGAAGAGAGGCCTGTTAAGGCCGAGGTCACATCCAATTCTACGGGTCCTGAACAGGGTCAATCTACAAAGAGGCCTGCGCTTGTTGGATAATGCTGTCTTTAAAAGGCAAACCCCCTAATTTTGAACAGTATCATTACTGTTATGAAGTCATGGATAACGGTAGTCATGGTTACCCACGGGGCTGTTCGCCAAGTCTAACACAAAGGGTATGACTGCATTATTTACCGTTGAGTGTCTACGGGAATATCAACCCAGTCGAATAATGGAGCTCTTGTGCTAAACTAAACGTTGATGTATGACCAGTCAACATCCTCTTACTGGAAATAAGACAGAATGTGCATCAAGGGAGCCATTCAGACCCTTCTGGGTGTTTGTTTGTGTTATTTCTTAATGTTTGTTTTCATTCAATCCACCACTGAGATCCAGAGGATGCCCTCTTCCCCCCCTTTTCCCTTACCTCTTCTTTTCCTCTCACTGCAGTGTTTTACATTTGCCGCCAAAAAAAAGGAAACCACTGTTTGTGCATTCTGTTTTTTTAAACCAACTTCTTGGACCCAGAAAACACCGATCTTTCTGTCCTGCCCCAGCAGTGCTCTCTCTCTCACATATTTGTGGCAAAAAAAACCCCTCCTTAGCCTTCCTGAGCCTGTCGATCCGCTCTCCCTCAGCTTTCCCCAGAGCGACATTTGTTTCTGTGAGGCAGATGCTCGCTCAAGTCAATGCTGGACTGGTTTCGAGTATTGTTACCAAAATAGCAAGCAAGGCATGGACAGCCACAGGTGATGTTGTATAATTGTTCAAAGTCACACTATTGTAATTAGCCGATGACAAAGACGCCTGATCATTGTGAGTGAGATCAGCCAATAGCAATCATTTTTTTTGGCCTGCGGGGCAGATGGGGAGCGTTACATCACTCAGTCACTTTCACTTTATCAGAGTTCCACATGGCCGACATGTTTTTGTTTTGGTGGCCTGGCATGCGCCGGTGCAGTTAACGAGGTGGGAGGCGGCGGCGCACAGCACAGCACAACACAGCACACAGCGCTCCTCTGAGCTGCAGCCACCAAAGGTGATCGGGTTTAAGGTGATCGGTGACTAGGAGCATTAATTCCAATCTACTGATAACGTATTTGTAATGAAAATCGTCTGATAATGATCAGCAGGCAATCAGAGCATCCCATGCGTTAATCTTTCTGCCTGTATAAATTAATGATCATCCTGGTTTAATTAATTAGAGGTCGAGTTATTTGCAAAACAAACTAGTTGAGGTGTGATCACACAAGTTTGAAGTTGCGATGTTTGATGGCTGGATGGAAACGATGCCATCGGAAAGTGGACATGGTATGGTCTCCCCCAGCACCCCAAATATTCTGTAACATAAATGCGCTGCAATACTTACACCACCGTTGTCCTGTAACAACTTTGTAAACGTCTGTGTTCGCAATATCCAGTTAATTTTCGATGTGCCATTTAACTTGCTGCACTTTTTATTTGTAGACTATGATTGATGATGTGCTTCTGCTCCTGGATCAGTGCAGCAGAGCTCTGAGCTTCCCAGAGGCCAGAAGAACACGGAGGGAAACTGAACAGTCACTGTGCCCAAAATACAAAAGCATAGTTTGTGCACTTTTGAATAGGGCACACATAGTACCGGTATACAACATTTCACCATTGTTGGAACCAAACAGCACAAATTTATAGTGGCTTGTTATATTACAATCATCAACATTGCATTTAAACATAATTTGACATTTATTTTGTCTAAATACATCAAATATATTGTGTGTATTGGTGATTAGGGCCCATTGTTCACTTCCTGTTGGTCAGGGCTCAAAGCAGAGTTTGTGTTCTGATGGACGATGGATCCAACAGGCACAAGTGGAGATCAATCCATTAATGTCCATATTTCTCTCTCCAGTGGAATGAATGAGTAATGGTCTTCAATCTGTTACATGTGCATTTCTATTATATACTATATGCTATTTGGATGGATGGCTTTTAGATCGAAGCAACAATCAAGAGCTGAAGACCAGGATTGTCTTTAAGCTTTTATATTTTAATGTGAATTATTTGTAATGAATTGCAATGACAGTGGAACATTTCACCATAGTCCTGTATGTCCATACGTACGTGTCTGGCTCAGATATCTCAGAAATCTGCAGCACACACTCATCTCACATCAATTTTGGATTTTTATTCATTTCAAATTTGGCATCAGGAGCAAACACATCTTTCATGGTCTGATTTATACATTTTCAACCTTCATAAATGAGACCCTAATCAGTCCTAATTACAGACATAACGTAACACTGAAGACTGAGCACTGGCAACAAAAAACAACAAAAAAATGCTGACATAAAAGATTATTAGGACGCCATGGAAACCTTCTGCTGCCAGCAGCATCCAAAGTGTCCAAGTTAAACATGAACCCAAACGGACATTTTTCACACACAAAATATTACAGTTACAAAATAATATTGGCATCATCTAGTGGAAAGCTATGTACTTTATATAGGTAATTTTCTGCTGGATTGTCTCAGCAGTGTTATTTGTTATCACAATAATGTCAATACAATATCAAATATATTTAAAGTGTGTCCGTTCTGCAGCCACATTCCTGCTGATGGGTCTCAGCGGTGCAGGAGGAAACAATAGGAACCTCCCTGAAGAGAACATCAGTTTTGTCCTCTGTTCTGTTCATTCACTAGAACAGTATATAGAGACCAGATGTGTTCGTGTTCTTGGCTGAGCCATCCAGCCGTGTTTCTAGAAATGGCCAGAGCTTTAACAATCCCATCCACACCACAGGGGAGCCACAATCTGCTCTGCCATCTTCCCCAGCTTTCTCTGTTGTTTACAGGCCCTTATGTTTTTAGTTTAGCTTGTGTATTCGCAAAAAATAAAAAACATCCGTGAACATTTGTTTATTACAAGTTAGACATAAAAACAAATGAAATGGAAACAGCATTTGTTGGGTATGCACATTGTGGAGGGATGCAGTCCTTTTTAGATATCCTGTTTTTATTACATAACTGATTTTCACTGATTAACCTTTGACCCTGTCTTTGGCACCTTTTTCTTGCTACCCTCCCATCCATGTGTCACACACTGCATGTGTTTTAACATTGGCCGTGTTTAATCTCCTAATGTGGACCGACAGAAATACCCTGCAGCCATTTGTTGTTCTGTGGTAAGGAGTTTCCAGTGTGTCGTAAGACCCACAAACTATCCCTCCCTTCTTTCTTTTATCCTGTCCTGCAGGAAGTGCCGGCATGTACTGCCGCGTATTTGTGGGATCATGTGAAATGATTTGAGCCCACCAGACTGTTTCAGGAGGGCAGGCCTGTTGGAAGCAAGCCCTCCAGTAAGGACCTGTAAATGTCACATCACTGCAGAGAAAGCTTCCATTGGCTTGGGGAGTGGGTGTCTACCTGGGCGGTTCTCGGTCGACTTGTGCTTTTAGCAAAAACAAACAATGGCCCAGTGATCTTCAGTGTGTCAGGGCTTTGACATGTGGCGGGGACGCTGCCAGTTGCTGCCTATATCCAAAATATATGATGCCTTGCATTTTGGCGATGACAGCCTAAGCTGGGTGGTTCTGGATTGGTCGAGTCGAGAGGTAACCCGTGTCTCCCAAGAATCCTGTTAACTATTTAGTGATTTATTACCGTCCCTAATGCATGACAGGACTACTTAGAGACAAGACTGGACTGATGTCATCTCGTACAAAGAGCTAAGGGAGGGGTAAGACAGAGGATTCATGCGCCCGTGAGTGATGCTGTTGATCCTCGGCAAAGTCAGTTTCCATCTCTGGAGACGAACACCAAGCGGGATCGTCACTTTTGCCAAGCCATGACTCAAATCTCTATCAATCCTTAAAAGATTTTCAGCCATCAACATGCCACAGGCAGCTGGAAATAAAAAGCTGCAGTTTAAGAGGCCTTTTCTTTTTCTTTTTTTGTGCTACCAAGCATCTGAAAGCTTGATTGCACCCACAATAAGTCTGATTTCACATCATTTACTTAGCATGCTGCAGTTGCCGTATCTTCTCATCACCTCTTTGTCTTCCTTTGTCCATCACTTTTATCTGAAATAGGTACCATGAGCTGGACATTCAGAAGAGCCTGAGGGACAACCTCAGCTACAAGACACTGATCGAGTTTCCTGTGCTGCATGTTGTACTGCGAGAACATTGGAGGGAATATCCATTAAAAGGACCAGGTAAACAAACCCATATCTAATTTTCTAATTTTTTCCTCCTAGATATTATTCATTATTATCTTTCTTAAAGGGATAGTTCAACATTTTGGCAAATTGGCCCACTGCCATAATCCCTGTAGCCTTAGGAGTTGGTTTGTTACCTTTAATTGTTGGTATCGAGGTAAATTCATGCAAAACCGCTGATGTGCGCTCCCGTCGGGGGCAATTTTTCAACAAGCAGTCTCTGCATTTACCTCGTTTTGGAGTTGTTGGATTGTGTATTTGATGAGGGAAACCAAGAAATCCCATGAGCCTCCGTAGCGTAGCTCTGAGCAGCTCGCAGCTCTGCTCCGCCGCTCTAAAATTTGGCTTGCACCGACAATTAAAGGTAACAAACCTACTGCTATGATTATAGGGATTATGGCAATGGGCCAATTTGCCAAAATGTTGAACTATCCCTTTAAGTATTTGATGTTGACAATTTGCAGTTTTTTTCTTTCCTCTGTACTTTCCACTTTGCTGTATTAAGACTCCAAATTCCCCAACTGTAAGACTAATAAAGGCAAATCATCTTCTTCATAACTTTTGCACCAACACTCACCCACTGCTGCTTTATTAACAAATATTCATGTTTTCATCTCCATATTCTGCTCAACGTGTCCCTTTCCATGTTTCTCCTCTGCTCTCTGTATCTAAACAATCACGTGGATCAACTGTATGATGTGAATCACACTTCTGCACAGCTCCACAACAGTCCACTAACCCTCTCCACTTATATTGGCGCCGATTCCAGCAGCATTGTATCATGTCCTGGTTTCTCCAGCTGAGACTCTAAGAGTCCCTGTTCCTGTATTTTTCACTATGGCAACACGCTACCCCAACGGAAATGAGTGTGCTCTGCACAGCATCATGCACACCAAGTTAACCTCAGCAGCGAGCATTTCCAGAGAGAGGATCAAACATGGCTTACTGCTGAACAGTGACCTCAGGAGTTGTGAAATGACATCAGATGAAACAGCAGGATGTCAGCCTGCGTCTTCTCTCACCTGTTTGTCAGTCACATGTTTATATACAGTTTGTTTGTTTCTGCTCAGATGTGGCCAAACACTGTGTATCTCAGTAGGGTGAGTCTGGTCACAAAAGACCACACTAACCCAGTATCATTAGGCTGTCAGAGGAGGGAGGCTGAATGACGAATAGGGTAATTTTAGTACGTGTGTGTACGTGTGTGTGTGCATGCGTGTGTTTTCAGTGATAAGGCTCCGGTGCCACACTGTTTTGCTATAATGTTAGCCACAGAAACATCCTGATAATTGCACATGCCATAGCCTGGGAAGCTTGGCAGGAAGCGATAACAAGCAATAGGACACAGCGGCAGCGGCATATTCAGTGAGGATAAAGCAATGTTGAGCGGCACGCAGCTGCTCACTGCTCTCTGGCTTCAGCTGCACTCAGCCAGTCAAGGCTGACAGTACTTACGGCCTCATTGACCCTCAGCCATCAGTGCTGTGATAACAGTTTTATCTTGCTATTGTTTGGGTCAGATTGTTAAATGACCTTTTAATGTCACGTTCCCAAGTGTAGCTGTTCCTTAGTAGAGTTAAGAGAAGGTTAGCCTCATTAATACAATTCAAAACACAGCCACTACAGTATGTGTTCACGGCATTTGATCTGGGCAATATTTCTCTTTAAGAGTAAGCAGTGAGGTGCCAGTGCTGTTGGTGCCAAACAAACTTAATATCTAGTCAGCAGGGCCCCTTTATGTTGATGTTTGTGAGAGAGTTCAGAAGAGGGTGAGAGTGACCAATGGTGGAAGAAGCTGAACCACAGTGAGGTTGGCTTCTTAGGAGTGCAAACTTGACGTGTCAGTCATATTTAAAGGTGAGAGACATACAGATTAAGTGTTTCCTTGAATATAGATGAGGGCACACTGTAAACCAATAGTGAGAAACCCTGCGCTAGATACACAAGATTTATTGACAGACCTTATACAACACAAATGAATCAGAGTTTGAAATCCGTTCTAGTGCTGTGAAAAGTTTAATAGCATCAGTTCATCAACATCGGACTAAAGCAGCTCTATATTTTTTATTTACGGTGAGTTGAGCACCTCCATCTGGAACTGCACCTCTTCAGTTATATATGTGATGCGGTCCTGTAAGTAATGATCTCTGCCAAAGCCTCGGTGGTTAATTGGAGACGAGTGTAGAGGTTTAATTGCGTCTCACATTTCAGCGCGAAGAAGAAAATGTGAATTACATCAGTCGTTCATGTTATATCCTCAGCTGGACAATGTTTTTTAGGCTATAGTGAAAATGTGGCGGCCAAACTGTCTGACGTTTAAATTGAATTTCAAGGAGATGCGTTCATGCACGTCATTACAAGCGTTTCATGATTCACCAGACTGTGGGGACATCGTATTGTGGTGTAATTGCTTATAATTCACTATTATCATTTATCCTGCTGCCTGTCTTTCATACAGTACACGTCCACCCTACTTCATTGCATAACTAACTGCTTGGCTTCGTGCCGCATGCTGGAAGCCATGGAGCTTAAACATGGCGTCATTATTCCCAAACTATCAGCACTGACCCTTCACTTTCTCAACATTTCTGCTCAAGCATGACCTCCGCCGTGCCTAACCATCACCATGGAAATGATCACTCTGATCGACCGTGTGTATGTTTGAACATGTAAGAATTTCTCTGTTGTGTCAGCCGTGTTTAATCATGTTGTACACAAATGGGGTCATATTGTTTCAGCTGAGCCTGCGTCAGCCCGGAGTAGTGTTGCAACAAAGAACGGAGGGGTGGACCGGGAGAGGGAGGATCTGACCCAAGTTACACCATCCCTGCAAGGGTCCCGCACCACAGGCGGAACCAACATCTGGACGGAAACCCCAGAGACCAGCCCTGAAACTGAACCACCACAGGAGAAAAGGGCCAAGAGAGAATCAGCAGAGAAAGAGTTAGAAGAGGGAGAGATTTCAGACAGTAGTGAAGAGGATACAGAAGATGAGGAGGGAGAAGCTGAAGAAAATACTCCACATGATAATGACTGCGGTGATGCCAAGGGCCCTGCTAATGACTCGCAGGTGATGGAGGATGAACTAGGAGCCAGGGTGGACGATAATGTCAATGGTGGCATTAATAAAGACAGTGACCGCGGCAGGGATCAGTGTGTAAATGAGGACATCACTGGTCCCTCTGATGATAATTCAGCTGCCACGGCGAGCGCCGAGGTCAGCGCGACTAAAGAGGATGCTCTGAAATAGTCGAGGCCTGTTCGCAACCATCACTGTCGAGATGAGAATGAATCAGCTGAAGCTGCTGACAGCTGTGGATGGGAATGATAATACCCAGATGTTCAGGATGACATGAGTGAGGAGGCAGGCGTGTCTGACAGGAAGTCATCGCTCTTACGACTGAATACAGTGTGTCCAGTTTATTAAATGTATCATTGTGAATACAAAGTATAATTTTATTGTTAATCATTTAAGTTCAACTGTCTTGAAAATACTTTCTTAAATAAAGACTTTTTCTTTAGGAAATCTTTGTCTGGGGATTTGTTTTTACATTGTTGGACATTGGTGGAGGATGCTGAGATGAGTATCACACCAAGCAAAAGGACAATATCAAAGCTCACACTCTCTGCTTTGAAACTGCTGAAGATCTATTTATTTGCTGTTCTGGTGCTTTCAATCGTCTTTGTCCAGCTACATCCATTCATAAAGATCTTATGGTGTGATTGAAACCACCTCCAGTCCGTACAATAAATTGCTGTCAACTCCTGTTCCCATGGGGATCCCTAAAGTGCTTAGAAAGAAGGAAATGATTCACTGACTACTGGGAGAACTGCTGCTTATAAAAACCATGTAATGTGATTGAATGCTTCAGAGCTAACAAATGACCTTGAGGTGAGATCTTTTTTTAATTTAAAATTTCATTTTTATTTTTTTTAATCAAAAAAAAGAGAAGTCTCAACGCATTATTCTTAGAAGTGCATGTCTATGTGTTGGACGCTCATGAGGTAATGTGTCCCTTTGTTGACTATTTGTTTTAATTAAAGGTCCCAGGGAAACCAGACCCCTCTGTCAGCATCAGTACGACCGTTAGTCTCGTTTTTCCATCGGCTAGTAAAAATTAAAAGTTGTTGACGTGCTCATTTTTCCCTGACACCTCTGGGGTGTCTCCCTGTGTGAATGTTTTTACGCATGTGGCGCTTTTACACGCCGTCATCTTACCTAATGCTAGTTTATTACGACAACAGAGCACCAGTAATAACTGACAGTACGGCCCATTGGAGGGGCCTGTGTTTATAGATGTGTTTTTATAACCCCTGCTCACCTCTTTTGGATGTTAACCCCTACGGACGGGGCCGTCTTTGATGTCTGGACTGTGATGACGCATTTTCCACCCTACTGCAGTCGGGGGCAATGATCTCACATCTGACTGCGCATCCCTCTCTCAGGGAGGACGCACTCATTTGTTAAATGTTAAAATTTTGCCTAACACTTTAGACCATGCTCATTTAATATTTAACTGCACCTCATTGAAAAAACATTAGCAGGCGGATACCACTTTTTTTTATTCTTAATTAAGTTTTTTACTGAATAGCTTAACATTATGCATCTATTTGCCTAAAACTAGATGAGAAGATTAATACCAGTCCAGAAAATATAAAGCTACAACCAAGCGACAGTGGGCTCAGCTTAGCTTAGCATTAAGACTGGAAAGAGGAGAATGGCAAGCCTGGTTCTTGTATAACTATGCAAGAAGGCAAAAAGGCCTTTAACTCAATGTGCCAAATCATTCCTTTAAAAATACCAAGGGGGTATGGTGCCATATGGAACCATAGCAACACTGCTGCCATGGCTCTCTCTCTTTTTTTCTTCATCTGGGAGTGACTGCTGTGCTAATATTCACTACTTGTAAAGTCTTCCAGTTGGGATTCAAACCTGTGATCTAGTATCAAAGACAAAGTCCTTTTATATGTGGTGTCTTTTGAGCAGACTAACACGGTGTTATGAAACTGATGCAACATCAGCAAGTAGATGAAAGTATGAAGTAGTAACCTCTGGTCTCTACACATCTGTTCCTTTTTTTTTTAGTCATGGCTCCGCCTGTGTTTCATTACCACCCATTTTATTTTAGCAGTTCTCTTAATTTTCTATCTCAATAAAGTTACTCTATGTGACCACACAAAAGCTGTGCTTTTGTTTCTGTTTGCTGTTAAAAGTAAATCTGAGCTGTTTTTAGTATGTGGAGTTCACAGGCATTGGAAATTATGCCTCCATTTTGACTAAATTGCCCTTTGAAATGTCTGAAGTTGGTTTGCACTTAATTAGTCTTGATTTGGTGGGCAGGGCTCAATTGTGCTGCGTGCAGAGCTGGTTTTTATGAGACCGGCTTCAGGACACGGCTCTGCTGTGGTGGCCTTATCCAGAGCTCTGTGTCAGGAACGGCAGGTACTGAAGCACAAAACCATGTTTCCAGAGCCTGATGTCGTCTATCTTCACACCACACACCGAATGGATGATATAAACCACAATAAGAATAATTTATCAAGCAGAACCTCCAAGATGGATGGAAAACATTGTCAGTGTTCAAAACCAAACACTTTTCATCTGAAACCAAGTCTACAATTTTGCATGCATATTTCACATTTTGAATTTGACGTTCGGCTGATAATTTGCTTATCTCACTGTTCCCGAACATAGAGAAGTACTTCTAAACAAGGCCATGTGTTTTTCCAAAAAAGACATGATGTTATGTGACATCTTGGAAGACTCCACCATTGTGGTTTTCGATGGGCTTTTCACTGGTGAGCTCATCGAGCTATTATAAAATCTGAGGACAGTTATTTTGTAACACTACAAGTTGCCATTGGTCAACAAAAACATGACCTTTTCAGGATGCACATGCTCTGTCTTTTCTCAGAAACACAAAGGTCGCTCGTGAGAACCCTAAATTTGAGAAAGCAGTTACGTGACCGATTTACATTTTATCAATTACTTATTGAATTATCCTTGAGGATAGATTGTGGTAGAACCCTCTAGAGCCTTGGGTTGATTGAACTCATTGTTCGTGCAGAGTAAACCAGCAGTGTTGTCACGCTGTCACCTCGGAGACAGATCCCCAGTACGATGTTTGAAGGAAGTGATTCACTTGTTCCCTTTTGTCTGTCCTGTGTCAACCTGACAGTCCAGACCCACAGAGCCTGCTGGTCGTCTGTGTTATTCTTCTATTATCAGCCTCCAGCTATCGTGGTGAAGTGGTTGTGAGAGCACCTTCCACTGTCTCACGAGACCCACCGGCCATGGTTTCTCTTCCATATTATGGTCGCTTGCTTTGTCCTGACTGACCTGAGCTCACACAACTATTTTCAAATATTGGAAATTTATAGCCTAACAAGATAAAAAGAAAGCATCACATGACCGAAAAGACATGCAACCATCAATTTAGCCTCAACTCTCATAGCCCAGCTGCCTACACTGAACAGAAACTGATTGAGACTGAGAATGAGTTGCATTTTAAACTATTATCAAAGTTTTGCCTTTTCGTCACGATGGAGGAGTAGGCGAGCAGACTGGCCTCCGATGAATGGACTATCTAAACATGATTCATTGACCTACGTTGTTGTAGGAGGGAGTGATGTTTGCCAAATCCGAGAAACTAGGTCCTGTTCCTGGGAACAGAATCTCATCTGCAAAAACCTGGTAACTACACCCCAACCTGTAGGTCGAGTCGGAGTGCAGGCCTGGTGTGTTGTGAGGCGCGTAATGGTCGGGCCTTTTACCTGAGCCTTTTGAGCCACTGACCTCAGATTATAAAGACTGGCTGCATTAAGAAGTATAGTTATAATAGGGAAAGAGAATTACATTCAGTAAAAGTTCATACATGGATATTCTGGACATGCTCAGTTCTCTTTTTGGTTGCTTTTGAGGAAAACAAATGCATCTGCTGAGGTCCGAGGGTCTGGAGCAGCTGGAATGAGCTTTGAAGTCTCAAGCTAGACACTTCTACATTTTTGACCCTCATTAAATCTGCAGATACAAGCAGTAAAATGAGATTCATCAGTGTCAGTACTCAGACATCCAGATGAAGCTCAGAGTGACAAAGTTGTGTGTTTGGATTGTAAAGATGTTTCAGGCAGGTGAACAAGGTTCCGCCTGAACTTCTCTCTGTCCAGCAGTTTTCTGCATCTGTCCTTGAGTGCGGTGAAAGAGACTTTACGTCCCACAGGACCAGAGATGTGACATTCAAAAGGCTTCATACTGAAAACATTAACACTTTTTTTATTCATCATATTCATTCTACAGTGGAGATAAAATGCCATGACATTTTTCATTGTCATGAAACACCCTGGATGTCATCATGTTGTCCTCCCTGTCTGTTCTTCCGAATCTGTTGGTTTTTATTCGAGATAGGCTGCACTGGTAAGTACATGTGCATGTGATTCTTTCCCTGCATTCATATCTGTTTTTTGCATATTTACTTAATTGCAGTATGTGACAAAGGAGGTCATCGGGCACGTTTTTACTGCACGAACTCTACAGTCATAGTTGCCACTCATTAGCTACATTTCCATGGCACAATCATACTGAGCTCACGAGATCAAAAGATGCCGAAAAAATCAGAAATTGTGTTTCAGGGGAAAGTTGGTGTCGATGTAATGACTAAGGCCTTACTAGCCCTTATCCCTTCACAAAAGTGGAATCCAGGCTGCAATTACCCAGCATGGGGGAGACAAAGGAGTCGGAAAACACATCACTCTTGTCACTTAATGTTCCATAGGAACATCAGCACAATCCTGATCCCCAGCCCCACCACTGCTCACTGAGAGTTCAAAGCACATTTTAAAATGGTAACCCAGAAAATTGTACTTTATGACATTAATTCTTGTGGTGTGTGCAGATTTAAATTATTAAATTTGATTTTGATTATCTGCGAAAGAAATTAAATATATCTCTTCTGCAATTATGTGGGCCACATTTGATGAATGCTTTAGAGCCAATTACGAGCACAGATGCAGGGTTACAAAGGGCTGTGGGACTTGGATTTGGAAACTGGTGTCCACTAGAGTTACATTTTTAATTCCGCTGCTGTCAGTCAGCTTCATTTTGAGAGTTTGTTTCAGTTGAATATCGAGACTCCACATTTTATATCAATATTAAAATACCAATAACACTTAAACTATTTTGGGAGGCAATCATATCCAAACACAGACTCTGTATCACTGAATCTCTTCAACCTTTTAAAGGCAAGTGAACGCAACAATTCAGCCTCTGATTATGTGACCTCATCAGTCTGCCCATGTCAAACAATGGCGAGAGCGTCAAATGCCAACATTAGCTCAGCTGTTGACGGTATGTGCCCCCTTGGAGATTATTCAGTCCAACATTGTGTCCACTGGGCAGAGATTCAAGACAGCCAAAGACTGAGAGCTGCCTCTCCCTCAATGCTCGGCTTGTTTGAGCAAATAATCACTGCAGTAGCCAACGGCCCTCTGGGGACAGACTGAACAGTCTGGGAGGGAATTGACTCTGATTCCCCCCTAAGCCTGCTCATCAGTTATTCTCATGTAATTGCAGATGGGGATCTGATGGGTGTGTCAGAAGACTTGAATCACTGTCACTGTGTGTGTGGGTGCGTGTGTGCTCATGTTGATTGCAGCGAGAGGGTCCCACACCCTGTTAGGATTTGGCAAACGGAGGGCGTTTACATCACTTTACTACAGCGAGAAATCTAACTTGGAATGTGCGGATAGCTCGTTTAAAATGCTGTTTGTAAGATGCCAGCTTCAGTCGCACATTTGAGTTGCAGTAAGTCTTTAAAATGTGCAGGTGTTGCCAGGTGAGTCATTCAAGATAAAAATCATATACAGGATGCTTTGTCCTCTTTTGTCCAGCAGATGGTGCTTTTTAAAACAACTAGATGCCTCAGTATCTGTATCTGTAGCTGGTGTCCAGCCTCTAACCCTCCCTGCTTCTTGCCCCTGGTTTCCCTATAACAGTGAATATTAACCTGAGGTTATAGGCAGGGGGGTTGTTAAATAGCTGACATCAGTGCTCAGCAGCTTCCAGTATGTTGTAATGGCCACTCTTGATCCTGTTAGCTTCTGGTTGTGCAGCATTACGTAGTGCTTGATGAAGCTTTAATGCTAATGTCTTTGTCATATAAACACATTTTGGGTTCGGGGAATGAGGTAGTCACTGAGTGATTTAATTGCAGGGGCGCCTGTGTGAGGCAGTTTTGTTTGCCTGTGCGTCTGAGAGCAGTAGTTTTTACAGGTTTGTGTTGTGTTGGCCGGAGTGCTGGGGTTTATTTCTCACAATATAAATGTAAACTCTGATTTCTTTCAGGCAGCTAAGGCTGAGGGGATTGTGAACCTCGCTACCGTGCTTGTGTGTACATTATGAAGGAATGCAACGGATGACCGAAAGGCCTGCTCACATAACATACGGTCGCCATTACATAACCACCTTAGCTGCATTTGTGTTAACAAGACAAATGACAGTCTGATTGCATGGCACTTTGCGAGCTATGAAGGACAGAGATGGAAATTTTCTCCTCAAGGAAGCAACAGGGGGAGAAAGAGTAAAAACAGGGCTCCCTGAAAGTGTTTTGACTGTAAATCCAGACTCGGAGGGGCAGCCACACATCTTTGTGATTAGGTAAACCTCAGAAGCCTTTCATGTGAGCAATCTGTAAAACCTCAGTGGGCACATCCTGTGTGGTATGCAGTTCAATCAAAGGCAATGTGTCCTGCTCAACCTCTTATTAAATACACTTGATTAAGACTTATTTCCAACAGCTATGTGGCAAAGTTGTGCCCAAGTGCCATGGAGATGGAGATAGACTGCTTTTTATAGTTGTTTGTGAGAAGATAAAATGCCTTTTGTGGACACAAGTGAATACTTGGGAGTGTTTGTGTATATTTGGAAAATCTTCTTAGCTAAAGTGAACATGTTGCTCTGAAATATTTTCCAACATCTGCCGCCCATCAGGATGTCTGCTTTCTGAGCCACTGCTGCATTCCTGAGCCGCTCCCTCTACCTGGATCAAAAAAGAAACCCTTCCCTGTCGTTGCCCCTGAGCTTTGCTCTCCCTACCCCAGTCCAAACTGTACTGTAGGTATTTATACCAAACCAGGTGCAAGCATCAGCCACCAGACCCTGTGTCTCCATACAAATAAACAAACAAACAAAAAAAGAAACACGTCCTCTTCTGACTTATACTTATCATGCTCTCATACATTTCCTATTGCATTGGTTTCATGTACCTCAGGGTCATAAAACGTACAGGCTTCAAGTGTATCGGACCAATCAGAGCTCAGGTAAACATGACTGATGAGTTGTCACGTGGTGTTTATATGACAGTAGCAACACACTGTTTCAGCAGCTGGAAAACTGAATTTAAAGGTTTCTATGACCACAGAAGAAAATATGTCACCCCTGTTTCCTGCCCTTCCCCTTTTTTCTCCCTCATAATAGTATTTCTTAATGCCTGTTAAAGTGAAACCTGGAAGGGACTCTTAAGCCCTCCGTGCTCCGCATGGCTGTTTACAACTCCTTAGCAGACCCCTGCAGTTTAAGAGCCAACAGAGGCCAATGCAACTAATTCACTTTTAAAGGCAACTGCTAATGAATTAGGTCAATTTGGTAGTGCTATTCCATGTGAGAAAAAAAAAAAAAAGCCTACTCGGGAATGCATGCTTTGTATACACCCCATTGTATACAATAATAGTCATTGTCCTTGTTGCATGGTGTCTAATCCCAGCCCATTCAGAGCAGCACTTAAGATTCTTGGCATACTCCCATACTCATTGCTACTCGTGGACTTAATCTTTTTTCCCCCCCTCTCAGAATCAGTCAAGTGTATGGCTTAGCCAGATCAAATGAAAGCAAGCTAGCCTGCTGCAGAATAGCATTCCTAAGCACAGAAAAGTCAGTAGAGACAGAGCCTCCAAGGTTGAGTTATATAAGAACAGACTGACCCTGCTCAGTGTCTGTCTGAGAATCTGCTGGGTCTACACAATGATATAACAGGGGGATTTTCTCTTGAACTGGTGACTTCAGATGTCCTCCCCCACCTATGTGCATTGGGGACTGTTGCTTGTTTGTCATGTCGTGTGGTTGTCTGAAAGGACCGGACTCAGGCGGTGTTATATTTCATAAATAAATCAGTTTTATTTGTAGCATATAAAATTAGATCATTTTACAATTTATTCCAGTATGACACATAATATCCAAATAAAGTAGCTACATTTTAGATAAATAATATTAATAACAATAATAAAAACATTCATTCATCCTTTGACATGTTTCGCTTTGTCTTTTTTTCATGAAGGGAGTTCAATAGCTGCCACAAAACATGAACAATAATGCCCACGTCAGGAAGGAATGAAACCGCACACTTGTTAAACAAGTCGAGGGGCTACATTTCGGTGTCTTGTTCTTAAGATACAGGATGGTATGCTAATTGAAGTTGCGCATGTGCATATCTACATATACACACACAAGTCTACAGTCTGGGTCATGTCTGATGTAAAGGATCAAAATATACACAGTGAATTGATATCAGCGACTAACATAAATGTACAAATATTAATTACATCTTGCTCCATCACGAAGCTACTTCGGATGCTCCATTAATACGAAGCAGTTCTTATTAAGAATGCTGATGTAGTCACAGCAAACAGTGCACTTCATTAAGTCCTCATGATGTAAGCCCACAATTCCTTGGGAATCTAGTTACAACAAGAAGCTGGTAGTTGATTGGTGGTCTATTTACACCCCTGCATTCATCTGGACTGTCATTGGCTGGCCAGTGATGCCGCCATGTCTTTCTCTTGCCGAGGGGTTTTGCACGTTCGTCACCAATCAGTCTCTGAACTTGTGAATGTCGTTGGAGAGGCGGTAGAATGGGTAGGAGGCTTCGTTGGCATGGGGACAGTTGTAGGTGCACTTGCAGGACTCGATCATCATGATGTTCTTGTTGAAGGTCTCGCCATCCTCGCAGCGGAACTTGACCCGGATGGTTCTGGTGTCGTGAGGGCTGCAGCAGCGCCCGTCCACGCAGGCTCCGCAGTACTTGGGCCTGTACTTCTTCAGGCTGGAGCAGCCGGCGTAGGTGAACTTCACGGGCTGACTGGACTTCTTGGTTCTACTACACTTCTTTCCTTTCTGCAGAAGAAGCAACAAAAGGAAGATGGAGATCAGTTTTGCTCGTTGGCCATTCAGTGTTGTGTTTTCACTTTTCAGTATCATGCATGCTTCCATCTCATTCAGTCATGGTGGCTCAAGCTTACCTTCAGACTGGAGTAAGGTGACTGGGTGCATGGTCGCACTTCACAGATTCTTGTCTCTTTGACCAGCTTGCACTCGCTGTTGTTGTTGGTGACCCTGGTGGAGATGCCAGTTCCACAGCTCTTGGAGCACTGGGACCAGGGTGTGGTTTGGATGATGCACTTCTGGCTGTCAAACATGTGGACTTCAGGCTGTGGTCTGAATGCTGTCATTAGAAGAAATTGAAAAAAAAGACAACAAGTTAGCAACTTGAAATGTATCATGTCATATTGTAAGATCTTCCATTAAAGTTTCCAGAAAAAAACATTTCCAGATTGAAAGACTGCTTCTTACCTGGTAGAGACTTCAGTCCTCCCTTGAAGATTTCAATGAGCTCATTCCTGTTGGTGAGGTCTTTTTCCAATTCATCTGTCATTGTGTCTTTTCCAAAGATCTTCTCCAGGATGTCTCTATCCTTGCCATCGTCGCACACCCACTCCTCGCAGCACTGACCCGCAACCTTGACCAGTCTTGGGTTGGCGCAGCCCAGGTTGGGCAGGGAGAGCTCCTGTGGGCACAGTGGGACACATCCCACTGCCCCATCGATGCATGTGCACTGGTGTTTACAGTTGGGCTGGAAACTCTCTCCGTTCTGGTAGATCCTGCTATTGTACTCGCAGGGTCTGCCCTCTGACTTGGCTGCAACGGGGAGAAAAAACAGGAGGAAAGGAATGTTATTCTTTCCTGCTCTGCTCAGAGACGTCTGCTGAAGACATCACATGGCTGCCAGATAAGGATCAGTTAAACTGTGAAATTCTTCAGGCTGCCTGAGGAGTCTCTTTCCCTCCACAGTGGGCTGTCTGTGCTTTGAGGTTTAGACTAAGTTTCCTCCTAGCTGCATTCCACAGAGTTGAAATCACACAGGTTCCCATACTCCTGAATTAAGCTCCCTTACTTTCTCTAAAACAAAAAAATAACTCGAGACTATAACTCAGAGGCATGCACATCTGGAGCTGGATGATCTTTATACATACCTCGGCAGATGCCACGAGTAGTAGCAGCAGCAAAGCTGGCCCCAAAGTTACACTCCAGCCCTTTAGTGTGGTCACAAGGCTCGGTCAGGCTGCAGTCCTCGTTCAGCTGCCTGGCGCAAACTTTGCAGCAGCCGCAGCCATCCAGGACGACGCTCACGCCGGGTGCGCACTTGGGCATCTCCAGCGGGCACTCACACACGGAGGGGCAAGAGGAGGAGGAGAGGACCTGCACAGCCAACACAACAAAACCCGCTTATTAATAAAGACTGAAAGGTTTCAAGTCATGCCGCACACAACACCTCCAAACTACAGAAACTCTCCTGGCGTTTCATCCCATTTGAAAGAGACAACATGTGCTCACACTCTCCTCTCATTGAGATAGAGTCTATAACTTCTGAAACATTTCCCTGAAAGACTGAAAGAGAGAAACAACTCACCAAGTTCAGGTTTCCAAAGAAGGCGAGGACAACAGTAAGCATCAGCATCTTGGATAAATTTTCTTGTGCGCGTTCAAGAGGAATCCTGTTCCCAGTTAATGAAAAGTAGATATAGTCTGTCTTCGGAGGAATCCTTAGGTATTCCCTCACTCAGTCGTCTGTCTCTCTTGACTTGTTTGCTGGTAGTCTCTGGTGTTAGAGGCTCCTTTAGAGTAGATGAAGCTCTTGGTAAAGCGGTTGCAGTCTGCTGAGGTCCGGCCACCTCCGGACTTTTATACCGTAGTGGGAAGCTGACGTCGTTCCTGGGCTGCCTGCTGAACTGTTCCCAAACTATGCCAGGAATGTTTCTCGGCGCATTTTCCATCCAAGACCTAAGCTCCACCCTGTCTAAACCTTTCTCTTTTTTCTTTCTCAAATGGATTTTTCCCCCCTGGATCCCATCTGAACACACTTTTCCGTCTCACATTTTTCCCTTCTTGTTTATACCCCCTTTCATTTTCTTCCTCCGCTTGCTTCTCACATCTATCAACTCTAGTTCAATGGAGTTTTTCCGTAGAAGTAGTGGAGTATATCTGCTTTTTTTTTTATAACTTCTTTTTATCTGTGATGATAATTCCTGAGTGGTATTCCTGTGTTTTTTACACTTTGTCCGCAAATGAATGAAATAAATAATATATATTTTATATCTTATGCGTTTCAGTGCAGGTTTTGGATTGTATAACTCTTTACATTGTGATTTAAAATATCATTAAATATGTAGAAAACGTGCCAAAAAAGTATTTTAATGTTTTTTATTAACACGTTTCGGTTTCATTTACGCAGGGTCTCCCGCATCAGTTGGGATTTCTGTGTCAGTGATGCTTTTTGCTGATCTGTACAATTTGTTCAATTCACTTTTATAGGTTGTTGTAGTGGCCACGTTTAAAATAGCTGTAGGTTTTTGTCTGAGTCTTAAAGGTGTGGGCAGAAATACGTTTAACAGTGTCTATTTCTGGCTCTGCAGTGCCTTTATTCAGAGGAGCTAAGCATTTCCAGATGCGCACCAGAGCTCAGACGTAACAATATTGCCATATTTGGTATGGCAGTAGCCCACATTATTAACATATTTCTCTCCCTTTGGCCAGCAGACCACAAAGCATTCCTGACAGCTTAAAGGCTTGTTAAATATGTTCTTCATGCAGGGAAATTCCTTTGCATTCATTCCTTGAGGCAATTTGACTTTTCACGCAACCTGTCCATCACTTTTTCGGGGGTGCGGGGGTCGGGAGTGGGGGTCCCGTTCAAGGTGAAGTGATCCAATTTTCCACAAGGGATGTTGTGGTGTTAGTGGTGTTGGTGGGGGGAGACAAATACTTGGTCTTTGTCTACGTTTTTTTTCTCGTTCTCTCTCTCTCTCTTCCTCTCTCTCTCTCTCTCCTTTTTTTTTTTTTTTTTTTTTGCATCAGGGGTCTCAATAAGTCCCCTCCACAGAAGTTTTCCAATTATTCCGATTGATGAAAACATTCACCAGAGGGAAACGAAATGCGTAAAGACGCACCATAAACCGTCGTTAGGAGCATGAACGGTTTACAGAGGAGATTTTTTTGCATGAGAGCAGTGTTTGTTTGTGTTTATATGGGATCGGACATTTCTCTCCTTGTCTCTCCCCCCGTAGCCTCCCGTGTAGACTTAACATAACGATAGACAGTGAGACAGACACAGCAGCACTGAACCAGACGGCCGAAGAGCCTCTCCGGTGAGTTTTTAACACTTCTTCTTGTTCTTCTGCGTCACTTTACTCCACGCGGGCTCTTTGATGACTGGTCGGCGTTTACCTGCAAAAACCCTGACTCATCATCGCACACCCGATATATGAATATGAATCACAGCAGCTAAAATAGACTCTTAGAGCATCTTTCAGAAAAAAAAAGTAAATAACTCCTGATAGAGATTTTCTTCCAAGTCGTAGCGCACCGAGCTGGACAGACTGACACTGGACACTCCAACTTTTTTTTTTATAGGCTAGACGCGGCTGAGGGTTTCTCACGCGGACTGTCTGGGTTTAGGTTTTGATTTTATGGTCATGATTTCATACTTCCAGTTCACGGCACTAGATGGTGATGTGAGGGGCAGAACTAGCTATATGTGTGGACGGTGCGAAGGATGACCAATGTCTAAGTGTCACCAAGCAGAATAGAAGTGGTCAGAGGTTGTTGGTTGTTGGTCCATATAGCCTGTTGCTGGTCTGTGTGTGAACAGGAGGTGTGCCTGTGTGTGTGAGTTTGAGTGAATGTGTGTGAGCAGCCTATTTGGACAGGGGGTGTGTCTGTATGAGCACGTGTTTTTCTCTACTGTGTGTATTTCTTGGCTCTATGTGTGTGCGTGTCCTATGTAAATATCAAATGTTAGAATTTGAAAGGGCACTGTATTGATTTTTGCACATCAGTATGGGGGTTTTCTCGTCAGCACCAGTCAGCCAGTCAGTGGAAACAGTTGGAGAAGATCTGCTCAGGTGCTGACAGGAGCTTCACAGAGTTTGATAAACTTAACTCTGGTACTGTCATCATCAGATCTCTTTGGGTTTGGACAGTGAATAACAACAAATATTCAGCAGGGATGGTTTAACAACAACATGGTTTGGCTGCATCATGGGGAAGTGTATAGGATTCAATAATTTTGGATCTCAGCCCATACAGGGAACTAAAAACACCATATCCCAAACCATTGATTTAATAACACTTTTCTTAAAACCCCTATAGGTGCAATACTGAATTTGCAGAAACAGCCCTTTAATGCCTCTACAGTACACTGCTCAGACTGCAGGTCTTGCATGTGTCATGTCTTGTTTGATTGTCCTCTGCCGTGTTTGACCCGAAGTCTCTCAAACGCATATGTGCATGTTGTACGCCAATGTGTGTGTGTGTGTGTCTGTGTGTGTGTGTGTGTGTGTATAATATGTCTGCTACGACTAGAGGAAACAGTGTTGTCATTGTGCGTCAATGGAGAATAACATTCACTCCATAATTACCCATTCAGCTCAGGAAACATTCCAAAAGCTGGACATGCGGCTCCATGTTGTAATTGTCCTGGCATAATAGTTTCCATTAATGCTGTCTGTGAACCCCTAACTCTCTCTCTCACACACACACACACACACACACACACACATACAACACACTCCTTCTCCCCCCCAGAATAGAGGATAGGGTGTCTTATCTGTGGATTATGCTCTCAGTTCTGTAACGTGGCAGTTTCACAACTCCCAGCTGGAACTGGCTTATGTATTTTTTATTTTTTTTATTGTTGACTGATGTTTGTGAGATTGTGTTTGTTTGCTGTGTTGTGTTGTGGTTCAGTGTAATGGGAACCAATCGTCGCATCCCACGAGGAGCGCTCTTGATGCGAAGAGATGACGGCGTTCTCAGGAAGTCTGTGTGCATGGCGAGCAGCCCTCGGCCTCCCCCTTTATGTCTAAGTGACAGATGGAACAGAGCAGGACAGGACAGCCCGTCGTGTTTAGACAACAGATTCCATTGTAATATATTCAAGATAAATGTCATAACTGGTATGCAGTGTGTACGAGCAACACTTCCTTTCTCTGTCAGCTCACCGAGCAGCAGGAAGTCCGCTGAGTTATGGGTCGTTCCCGTGTAAACCAGGGCAGAGATGAAGCCTGTGATTAAATTCTGAAGAAACATAGATACAAGCTGGAGGTAGATAGACTTGTCTAGATCCCAGATTCACATCAGTTACAATGGATTTTTCTTTTCTTTTTTCTTTGGAAAAACTTTTGTTGCCAGGATTTGCTGATTCTTTAAAAGTGAATAAGAAGGAGGCACAGTCCTGGCCGTGACCCCCGAGAGTTAGATCATTTTGTCTTTGTTATCTTGATGTAATTAAACGAAAAGGCCTTGAGGGAGGATCGCCGTTTCATAATCTTGTTATGAGTGAAATTTTTTCATATCCTGTATTGTGTAATTTCTCCCCCTTAGTTTATTTTGGGTTTGTGCTTAAAGTTGAAGACAGCAGTTTTACACGGAATTAGGAAATTTTCTACAGTCCACCTCTGTTCACAATGTCGTGCAAAAACCAGTCGGTGCATGTCTGCAGTACATCCCTTGTTTATTACTATCATAATGTGGTTACATTGGTGAAGCTTAAGGCGATAACACAGGACTCTTGGGCCTGTTACATAGTCCACAACCAGCATCATGACTGGGGTCTCCTGTGTAGATGTGCAGTGAATAGTGCTGCTGCAATATCACATATCAGTGAAGTGCAAGCTATACACTTTTGCTACTGGATCAAAACTTATATATAACTCAGATATAAAGGTCACAAAGGTCACAATGAAATCGGCTGAATTCTACAGTATTTTATTATGTTGCTTGTGTAAAACGTGCAGGCACAGGATGATTAAATTATTCCCTTGATTAAGCTTTAATATCTCCATTCTGATCTGATGTAACTCGCCCGAAGCATCTGAAACTCGAAATACAGAGGAACAAACTAATCCATGTGAAATAGGGTCCGTTTAACATTCACGTACTGTCAGCACCTCAACAAAAAAATTATAGGAATCTACCTACCATCCCTGTCAAAAAAAAAAAAAAAAAGACAAAAGAGGAGGCTCTGGTTTGTCAAGAAATGTAATCAGCAGTTATGATTATGTGGAAAAAATGTCTGCCATTTGAGTCTAAATCAATTACAGGAAAGAGAGGTTCAAGGAGAAATTCTCGCTTTGATATTCTGAAACAATATCATCAATCTCTGAACTCCACTGCATTCCTGGAGTTATTGTGTGATGAGCCGTTGTACCTTGTCTGTATCCGATTGCTCTTGACCTGCATGTGTATAGCGTTTGATATTTAATGTGCAAATGCATTACTTAAAGGATAAGGCCGGTAATGTATGAGTTGTACTCTTATCTGTGGCTTTTCAAACGCAAACAGTTGAGCACTGTAGTTGTGTTTGGCAAAGTTAATTCAAAAATTGATAAATAATTGCATTTGCTTGAAACTATACTGAGCTACAGATTCCTGCTCATGTTGTGCAGAGGCGGGTATATACAGTGGCAGGATGCAGCTTCAAGGTCACACAGGACAAATGCACTTGAATGGCGAAAGTGCTAAATATAGATTATTATGGTACACAATGATCAATGTCAGTGCATCCTTTCCTCTAGATGTAGCGTGTCTTGTCCATTGCCGTTTAAATACCGAGAGACTCTTATCAAAAGTGACATTTACTCCAAAATTTTTCAGATAGCAGAAAAAAAACATCTTAATCGTTTCCATTTATAAACATCCATTTTTATCATTTCATTTCATGCCATTTCGTCACTTTATCTCCCGCGGTAATGAGGCTTATGAATGCGCCTGAACGCCAAGAGCCAAATGTGCTCCGTGCACCTGTGTAATCAGGGACGTCTGTGTCACATAAGACGTCTGCAATCTCATCATGAGTCCAATCATACCAGACAAATAAAGAGGTGCTGCCTTCGGTGCCGCAGCTGGAGCATCGTGTCTGCTTTCACTCATTTTCATTTTATAGCCACACAATGTACCAGCCAGGTGTTCCTGAAGGTATGAGGGCTTTCCTTCATCCAAAGTAACCCAAATTCCTCAGCACGGGGAGAGAGAGAGAAGAGAAAAGAGAGGGTCTTTTCTTGGGCCACGTCCATCCGTGATGAGGAATGATGGAAAAAAAAAAACAAAAAAAAAAGGAGAAGCCTGCATGGGTGGGGGCAGGTGTTAGTGTTGGGAAGAGGAGGAGGAGGAGGAGGGTTGGTGGTTGGTGATCCTGGCTGGAGTGGAAAAAGGAATGTGGGGCTCCTGGAATGTTTAGAGCAGTCGGGGATAATTGAGTGAATCTGGAACAAGAAAAGACAAACCGAGGTCCCGCGGTGGAAGAATGTGCTTCTGGGACGTCTGAAGAAACATTCCATCCATTCAGACGGCTTCACCGGGCCCAGAACCTTCCTTAGATGGCACCATAGGGAATATACCCCCCCCCCACACCCTCCCACCCACCACCACCACCACCTCAAACACCCTTCCTCCTCCCATAGACACATACACATACTTACACTGCTCTTCCTTTCACACTCTTCTTGCCTTACACTTCACACACTGCAGGACAAGCAGAGATTTATACTGTATGTATGTACACTTCGCCCCTTGAAGTTTGTATACATTATTCCTCAAAGTCGGCCAAGAGCGAAGCAGACACACATGTCCGCAGGCACGTCCTCTCAATTTAGTACGTTGCTTTATATTATGTACTTATAGCTATAGGACGATCCAGATGAGATTGTTTCCTGTTTATTTCTTGTGAGATCTGACTCAAACTCAAAAATCAGTGTTTTCATCAGAAATACCCCTCGCTATATTCATCCATTCTTTAAGGTTTCATAGGAATTCCTTTACTCATTTGGCAGATGTGCTTTTATCCAAAGTTACTTATAAGTATGGGGCATAAAACTTTCTGGACCTCGGTGTGAGTATGTCTTATCAATGAGGACAAGAAGATCAAGTGAGGATAGAGATGGATCAGCCTGGGGATCTCCTGACCTCAAAATGTCAAATCTCTTCCCAATTATGTCAGTCCTGATGAGTTAGAAAGAAAATGTGTGGATGATTAGCCTCCACACAACTTCAACTCTATTTACTTTTTCAATTCAATCATGTTTTCAGTATTATACCTTCTGCGCTCAATGTCACTTCACTTTAACCGGTTTAGCAGCTCTGAGTAACTTCATTCCCTGCAGAAAACAACCTGTAGCCGATAAATCTTAAAACACAAGACCAGCATTTTCTGCAGGAATGTTTCAGTGCTCCAAAAACATCTGACCACCAGTAGAAATCAGGCTGTGGTTAACAATTATTCTATGATAAAGCCAAAAAAGACAGAAATTTGTGGGGGGAAAAAAGATTATCAGAGTTTGTCATACTTCTTCAGACTCTTGCTTTAAGTTGGCAACCAAAATATCTATTTACTATCACACAAGACAGAACTGAGAAGCTCAATATTCATCTGTTGTTTGATTTAAACCATAAATCTAATATCAAAATAGTTGCTGAATAACTTAACTGTGACTTATTCATTTAAATACCCAGATGAGTGACTTTACACAAAAATGAAGAAATAAAATTGAATGGGTTATAATATAATTTGGGATTATCATGGATATTTTTGGACCATATCATTGACTTTTTTCAAGAGACTTTTAGGATGAAAGAGTTTGACTTGCAGGCTCTACTTTGCAGATGCAGTGTGAAAGTGATTGAGCCACAGCCTCGGTGTGTTTCTGACTGTCACTTGTTGGGCTGGACGCCTCGCTGAGGGCTGACAGACTCGCAGGCTACACGTGATTGTCGGTGCGCGTCACCGAAGCGCCGTCGCTCGCCTGGAGACTGGAACAGCGCTGACTGACACTATATGTAGCAGGCTACTGTAAATAAAGAATAAAAACCTAGCAAACTAACGGGGGAACACACAATCAAGCCAGGCAGCATCGAGTTAACTGACAGTAGTTTCTCTCATTCATTCGCTGAGTTGTCTGTGAGGGTTTCTCTTTTTTCTTCTTTTCTTTCTTTTTTTTTTTTTTTTTGCTCCTGTTTTTTCTTCCAGATTTGAGCGTGCCAAGTAAAGGGGAAAGCAAAACATGGCTGGTTTAATGGCAGGTTTTGGTCATTACACCCACGCCGTCGTCCGGGGAATCCCCGCGTCCCTGGCCGGAGAAGCGCTCCGGAGCAGCCAGTCGGACGTGGACCTCGCCAAGGCGCAGAAGGAGCACGAGGCGTACGTCGAGGTCCTGAGGACGAGGCTCGGGCTGGAGGTGGTCGAGCTCCCCGCGGACGAGGCGCTCCCGGACTGCGTGTTCGTGGAGGACGCGGCCGTGGTGTGCGGTGACACGGCGCTCATCACCAGACCCGGGGCAGAGAGCAGGAGGAGAGAGGTAGGGGAAGGGGAAGTGTGTGTGTATGTGTGTCAGCATGATTCATTATTATTGCAAAGATAAAAACCAAAAAAAGTTTGATGTGAAAGTGAAAGTGGAGAGGAAGGAGTCCACCAGCCCTGTTGTGCTCACTGGGAGTGCAATTAGTGGGCTGCAGGGATGCATGCAGCAGTGATAGAATAGCAAGTGTCTCGTCTATGTGACAGTCTCTAGGTGCTTATTACTAGCAGTGGATCTTAAACTAACCATCGTGAAATCATCATTTCCTCTCTAAAGTATGTGAGTCAATTGATAATTAAGTCAATTAACATCCATTCCAGCTGTGCACTGCTAAATGAAATCATCTGCAAAAATGTGTTAAACATGAGTCTGAGGAGGGTGCACCCTCTGCATCTCTGAACGCTGCTCAGCTCACCAGCTGTGCCATATCTGAGATCACATATTAACCTTATTGTGCAACCAGCCCATGAAAGTTGTTATGGTGATCATGCATGGAGGAGACGCCCATTTCAAAGAGGACAATGCTTCTTTTTTTATACAGTATGTGCTTGTGTCACCCCCATACATCTTATTCAGGCTGTAGTTTGAGTGTGATTGACTTTTCTTTTGCATGTCAATTCATTGTACTTTTTGCAATAATGCATGGCTACTATTGACTGTTTCACTTCATATTATTAGTAGGATGTCAGAGGAATTTATGGGATGCTATTACAGCATCTTACTCTGTATCTCAAACAGTAATTGGCTGATTGAAGCTAGAAAAAAAAAGGAAATTCAGACATGTCGTTTAGGAGCTGAGGGGCTTTTATTGCTGCAGAAATGAATGAATCCAGACTTCTTTTTTTTTCAAACAAAACAACAGCATGTGTGCATTCAGTTGCCGAGTGGGGGTAGCTGCCGTGTATGATAGGCATATATATGTGTGTGTGTGTGTGTGTGTGTGGTAGAGAGCGTGCATGTGTGAATGACAATGAGGAAAACGGTAGGGCAGCTTCTGTGAAAGCCGCTGTCATTTCACATCACAGTCACTTTACTTGGCTCACTGGTGCTAATGGTCCCCAGCCTCACTGGCAGCCGGGTTATTGATTGAAAAGCTTTGGTGCTGCTACCTTCAGCCACACCACATTTCATTTATGCCGAACGCAGTTCAAGTTACATTTGCATGCGCGTGTGCACACCATCAGCATCAGCCCTCTTGCCAGAACCCTTTCTCACATTTTATTTGTGACAGTTTTCTTTTCTTCACATTTCATACAGTTAAAGCGACGGTTTGCTCTCTTTCCCATAGTCTGCTGATGGGAGATGGCAGCTGTGATGAATGAACAATGGCCAAACAATGAGTTACAAGCACACGGATGGCATGTTTGCAAGAACAGGCCTGTAGAATTGATAAGAATGACTGTATGAGTGTTTATTGACTCAGGCAGAATAAGAAGTGATTCTGCTGAATTGGATACTTTTGTTCAAGGAGGAAGGAGATAGAATTATCTGTGAAAATGACATTTAATTATTGTTGTGCCAGATAAAGCGCCGTGGCCTGGATGGCTGGATGCACTGTGAAGAGTCAACAAAATCATGTTTCACACTGAGCTGAGAATTAAGTGCTGGTTGAGGATATGTACATGTACTGTAGTGGTTTAGGGTGAGAGACATGGGACAGTAATTCTGCTGCTAATCAATACAGTCGTCATCAATACCATGATCCATCCAGAGAGTGCCTTTTCATAACATAGTTGACTGATTGTGTAACTGAGGATTAATGCAGTATGATGTATCAGACACATTGTTATCATTGTAGTTATTACAACTGTAAAACCTGAGTTTTTATTTTGCCTTTACTTGATGGAAGAGAAACTGTGTCATTATCCTCAAAGAACCAAACCATCTTAGTGTGTTTGTAACTTTTCTCAAAGAAAATACTTTCTGAAATGTTTTTTTTCCTTCTCAGATTCTTATCTTGCCTTTTGGTTTACAACCGCTGCCATGCGCGGCAACAGATACGGCGCTGCTATCTGCTCAGCTATCGTGTCTTTGAACACTTGGTTGGTTGCCTGAATCTCACTGATGTGTGATATACATAACAGTTGCAATGGGAAATTCCCTCCCCCCTCTCATCGTAAAAAGGTATCATGGTTGATGTGCAGCCAAATGGAAGTGGATAAGAAATCTCAGTAAACAGGATCTTTATCAAGACACGCAAGACACATGGATCATAAAAGTTGACATGAGATGGGGTTTAAATGGAAAACATTTAGTTCTCTCATCAAATGTCTTACGTGCACCATTATTCAAACTCCTAAATGAACTTGGTGTAGCGTCCATTTGCCTTGAAAACTCATAGAAAGCATTTTCACTAAGTGCTAACAGTCCTCTGACACTTCTATGCCCATGCTGCTTGTGAAAAGGCTCCAGCTCATTTAGGTTTGATGAGTGTTCATTGATTGCCTATAACCAGGCTTTGGTTGACTTGGATGTGTGCAGGGGATCATTGTGCAGTCCAGCTGTCACAAAGGTTGACGTTATTTCAGCGGATCCATGAAGTCAGTCAAACCATCAAGATTGCCCTTTCCTGAAAAAGTATCCCCATGTCTTCATCGACCCACCTCCATCCTTGACGATAGGGGATTGTGTTCCTCACTTTGTTTGTTGCAGACCACTGAGCATGTGGCAGAGCAGTTTCAGTTTTGTACCATCACTGAATTGAACATTGTGTCCCAAAGCTCTGAAAGCCTTTCCAAATTCCTTCTTGTATATTCCATTTGAACCCTTCTTGTGCTTCTTGGTCAGGAA
Organism: Trachurus trachurus; assembly: GCF_905171665.1. Taxonomy (NCBI): domain Eukaryota; kingdom Metazoa; phylum Chordata; class Actinopteri; order Carangiformes; family Carangidae; genus Trachurus; species Trachurus trachurus. The sequence continues at coordinate 26,347,279 of NC_139898.1, read as the reverse complement.
TGGTTTGCATCATGGAGCCATTAAATCCTTTTTTCTTTTTCTTTTTTTTCCAATATAGTGATCTTCTTATGGTTGGCACTTGCACATTTGTCCCAGCCTTCACCATATCAATTCTTTGACAGTAACACAATGGCTTTGGGCTTTCTCCCAAAACCAGGAAGGTTTCTCTGCCGTTCCATAAGTTCAGAATTTCCGAACATTGCTTCCAGTGGTTTCTGTAGGAATGTTCAAGGTCTTGGAAATCATCTAATGCTCATTGTCCTTTTCGTGCCATCAAATAATCCCCTTCTCTCAGCTTTTGTGACAACTCCTTAGTCTTTATATGGTTACGAGTCGACGCACCTTGAACACATCCTGTTGGTGACGTTAATAGAAACACTTCATAGCTGAAGAAAATCACCGGCCGTTATTAAGATCCCAGTGGACTGTCAGTTTCAGGTCATACAGACTCACAGTAGGTTTTACAATCAGTAACATTATGTAGGGGTTAGGTAATTGCGACTTGGCAGTATGAACAAAATATCCTCCTTCTCTACAATACTGAACCATCCGTTTTCTTTGTTCATTTCCTGTCTCATTTAACTGATTAAGACTTAATTGAAAGCAAAATCTGGCTCGGTATAGGAAATATTTGAAGTCATAAATCCTTATTTCCTTCGGGGGTTGAATATATATCCGATTGCAACTGTATTACACTGCTTGTCAAACATAATTCTAATGATTGTAATCTTCTAATGTTATTGTAAGTTTAAAAATAGTGCATACACTTCCAGTGTGTGAGCGATCGTGCCTTATTATTCACCTCCGCGCAGATGGTGCTGTAATTATTCGGTGCATATTTTTTGACCTGAGACATTATGGAAAATGGGAAACAGCAGTTTGTAGGTGTTTTATCCTTTAGCCCTCTGTAGAATAAATAATTTTGCTCATGGAGCTGGAAGTGAACTGCAGTTGTGTGATCAATTTCCTGTAGTCTTCCTGAACGCCATTCCTATCTGCTTTTGCGAGGACATGTACAATTATATTGTCATGTGTGAAGGCTCGGAGGAGAAATCTCAGGTTCAGACACAGCTGCGTTGAAATAATTAACACTTCCCATTTCCATTCAGTTTGAGCTGACGTTTTGGCAGCACTGCACATAGACTTGAATACACCACATCATTGCATCCCAATAGTGTGATATCAGTTTACTACTGGACTGAATTAAGAGAATCGAGATTTATTCTCAAGAGCCAACAAACAGACTACAGTAGTTGTCTGTAGTCGAATGAGTCTGTTTTCTAAACTAAAAGATTAACGAGTGACCAACAGGAAATAGTTTTTCTATCTACCACATGGCTCTGTCTATTCTCTCTGCGCTGATTCCCACATTTCAGCCTTTGAGCCCTCCATTTGTCGCTGCCAGTTGTTCACTGCCAAGATATATGAGGCACGCCTCTGTTGGTTGCAGTTGCAGACAGAAGGAAGAACCTGTCACTGCTTGTCATTAATTTGGGTGGTTATCTGGTATCTAACTTTTGCAAGTCAATGGATGTGTTATACAGGTGTTGCCACACTGTTGTGGAGAGAGAGAGTGATTGTATAATCTTAAATCAATAGAGACTCATCAACCAGGACTGTTATATGTGCTGCCCGTGCAAGTTTGAACTTTGTCTGCGTCCTCTGCAGTGTCGGGGGGGAAACTGTGCTCTGAATTTGTGCCGTTAATGTTTTTTTCTCAGATACTGTGGAGGGCAGGTGTGCAGAGCAGCAAGAGAATTGGTGTGGGGATTCAGAGGTGTTCTTATCAGAGTTTGGAGGATTCACTTGGTATAAGACAAGATAAACCTTTATTGTCCATTAGATTTTTGTAGAACGGAAATTGGTCTTCAACAATCCGGCAACTCGGTAGAGACAGAGATAAACACAATTTGTTGTTCTGATCTTCTTTTAAATGCTGTTTTTAAAAGTCACAGCAGAGAAAATCAACCAGTTGGTTGACAGAACTTGATTCTTCTCCTCTGAACCTATTTTAAACGTTGAGACTAATACATTTTGATTGTGTGCATCACATAGGTTGATATTGTTCAACTCCATACAACAGTATAGGATGGAATAATTCATTAAACTTTACTGAGGGCTTGTGTTGTGGCTTAAAAGCTTTATTATTAGAGGAAATGCTTTTCTAAATGGACTGCCTTATTGTGCACTGCAGGCTGGAGCATTGTCTAAAAACACTCACAACAAAGAGCCCAAGTTAATTATTCTGTAATAGGAAACATTAGCGTGATAAGCTGAAAGTGTTCACCAGGCTGGATGCAGGGCTGCAGATTGTCAGACGACCTTTACTTTCACTTTCTTACATGTTGTGAAGCCATGGATTCATAATGAAAAATAGATAGGGGCAGCAACCAATTATTTTCATCTTTCATTAATCTGCTAATGGGGAAAAATGTTTTTTACAACCTTTAACATCCTCAGGTATTCATATTATGTATGCACTAAGTCATGTATGATGAAGAAAATCAGCAAACATCTGAATAGAGTGAACCAGAGAAGGTATGGCATCTTTGCTTAATCAGTTATTAGTAAAACATTAATTGATTAACTAATGATTGCAGATCTAGAAGTTAATCTGCTTTATTACACCTAAGGCACTTTAACTGTAACTTTGAGACTTTGTTTCAAGGTTTTTCAACAATTAGAAGAAGAAGAAAATGAAATCCAACAGCTTGTTAATGTTCTAATTAGAAATGTCTTAAAGAGTTTATGTTATGGCTGAAAGGAGGAAGTGGGTGTGCTGCACATCTGTTGTGGATGAGTACATGGGATTTTATTTTATGGTTGCACTTGTTGCAGGCTGTTTTGCAGATTATCGTCACTGCACTCTCTCGATGCCCTGATGCAGGTTGTGAGCTGCTGGCACTCCTCGTGCCAATCAAAACTCACATGTTTTTGCCTGCTTACATACTTTATTGATGGTTTTTCAGCACCAGCTCAGGTGAGGGAGTTCAGTTGTCTGTGCAGCTTCATATTCGGGAAGGTAAAAGGATATTGCAACACTCAGATATTGGAGTAGTTGGAGACACACGTGTATTGCGCACAGATCCACAAAGGGCTTAGATCTAACTAACGGACTTAAGATAGACAGCTCAAATCATCTGTTGTACTAGGGTGTTGACAATATAAGAGAGGATTAATTTCCTGCAAAAAAAAAAAAAGTTTGCCTGCTGGAAGAATTGAATCATTCAAAGTACATTTTACTGTGAAATTTCAGTATAGAGTTTAATAAACACTTTCAGTGGCATAAAATCTCAGCTCAGTATTAACCTGCAGTAGAGATGCTGTGGTTTCTTAATGCTCCTGCTAATTTAACACTCAGGCACTTAATATGTAATTTAATGGTTTGTTAGTAGGAAGCTGGTGAAGGATCATGTTCAAAGTCTTTGTCTCTGTGTGAAATCTCTCCAGACCAAAAGGTGAAAGTGAGCAGACATAGGTGTACAAATGTGTATGTTTGAAGAACAGCATACAGTATATAAAGTGGTTAAACTTCAATTCTGCAAATCCACAGAACAACATTGTCACCTCAGGATTCAGGTAGTTTCTCAGTGGCAGAGTGAAAAGCTTCATAATCACAGTCATTCTGCTGCTCTCCCACATTCTGACATAAGGGTCAGTTCACCAACCATTAACTCTTGTGTTGAACAATACAGAAGATATCACAGTGAAAGAAAGCAAAGCATGGGACGGAGTTCGATGATTTCAATTATGCCTCTGTGAGCTGAGGCCACAATGAATGCTCTGTATTCCTGCTTTTCAAGATAAATTGCTCAGAGAAGGCACAGACCTAAGCTTGATTTCCAGCCAAAACTACTTCAAATTTGCAAAATTGCACCAGTCGATCTGCATAAACACACCTTGGCTGTGCCATTTATTCCACCTTAGTACAAGCAGGGTGTCCAGGCCACTGAATTTGCCAAACATCACAAAATTGGACTTCGTAAGAGAGGAAAATTGCATTTTAACTGCAGCCGCCCTTGCATGTTAATAGAGCCCAATGACACAACCTGTGAAGTGTCAAAAGAAAAGCGAAGTTGTGATAGTTTTTGCATCAGCAGATATGTGGTTTTATTTTACTTTGATGTGGTTTTATTGTTATCAGTGATGGCTGGTTATTGGATCTGGGGGCAGGTATCTGCCGCTCAGACATTTCAATCAGATCAGTGTTTTTCCACCTGCCCGGCTGACGGTGCCAATTCCATCTCAATTCATCTCTTCAATAAATATTATGGAGTCACGGTTTGTTGCAGATCAATGGTGTTTTCGCTGAGTATACAACCACAACAAGGTGAAGCAACTTTGCAAACATAAACTCCAGATCCTCCCTCTCTTGAACTTTTGGAAAGCTCGCTCAAATGTCAGCTCAGATGAATAGCTGTGATGAGATTTACAAGAGTTTAATTAGCTGAGCTGGAAGGATTTTCTGCTAGTGTTGTCGAAATTGGACAAAGTTCAGCACTTTTAACATTTTGCAGTACTGTTGGTAAAATAAAATTGGACTCAACTCTCAAACCAGCAGCCATGAGTTTGCTGAACTCTGATAAGGGGCTTCACATACAGTAATTTCAGCAGTCTTCCAGCAACTCTCTCTTTGGGTTGTGCTGGTAGATGCTCAGTCCAAAATGTATTTGCCTTAAAAGGAAAATCCATTTCCGATTTTACTTTTTTGCCACTGTTGTTACTCAAGCAAAAGGCAAATTGTGCAGTGAAGTGTGGTTTCACTTTATCGACTTCAGGCTGAATCCACCATGAGGTGATTATTAAACTTGCCACCTTTTACTGCTACTGCTCAGACCCTGTGATGACTTCAAGTGTAGCTGTTAACTCTTTTTTTAAAAAGTGCCAGTCGATACTTACTGTGTTTAATAACGGCATACTGCACTTACTGTAAGTTAAGCACACTGAGCCTGGAAAATAATGGTCATTAAAAAGTGCTAAAATCTGTCAAAACAAGTGTAAAAACCTTAGGTGTCAATTTAAGTCTGGAGACAGGATGGAAAAACTCAGCTCCACAGACACAATATTTAGGTCATGTTTTTATAGACGTAATATTTAGGTTCAGTCCTCGCAGTTTATGTGTCCATGCTGGCCCCTTTCCGGTCATGCCTCACGTAGCTGCCCCCAAACTAACACCAGACAGCACCGAAGCCTTGTTTTGACTAGACAGGCTGCAGATGCAGATTCCTCGCTCCCCGCTCTTATATGACTTCCCTAACGGAACCGACCTGGTTTCCTTCAGGGAGGCTTGACATCCGCGTGTGAACGGGGGAGGCGGGTGAGACACCTGGAACCCGCCAGTAGTATGTGGACTGGGGTCAACGTGCCTTCCCCAACTGTCTGTCACATTCCTACCACATTTAACCTGCCCTTCCCCTCACTGTTTGTCTGTCTGACTCCACGTCTCGTCATTCTTCTGCCTCTCCCATCCTCCGTCTCATATTCATTTTCTCACAGAGGATCGTGTCGTTGCATGAGGTTTTCTAAGGTCTTACTCAGATTAAGATGGTTTCATTTGTGACAACCAAAGATCATTGTTTCCATGAATCAATAATCTGCCAATGTGAATATTTATGTATATATTTTTCATCATCTTATTAATATATTGTGTTATCCGTGACGCATTGGCAGTATAGTTCGCCTGACGTACATGCCAATAAGGCACACTGAGTTGAACTGAACTGTAACCGATTTATGAAAAATCCCTCTTAGACTGAGAAATGTAGGTTAGCCTACTTTCGATACAGGAAAATGAATTATATTTCCAGTAATACGATAATAGCGATAGTAAATTACCGTGCTGCCAAAATGTCTTTTGTTGGCTCGAAAATGTGCTCGCATTGAAAACCCATTGAGAGCCACCAGTGGGATGAGAATTAGGTCTTCACATTCCACTATGAACACTTTAGCAGTGAGCTGGACATCTCGACCTAGCTTCACATGCCTTTCAGAAGGAGCTTGTATTATTCTAAGCTTTACTAAACCAGACTAAATAAGTTAAAGAGATGAAGTGGAATAGCTGGAGGGCACAACTTCCAAAGTCTGACCTTTGCTGTATTAGTAACATAATAGTTTCCTACATTGTACATGTCATGAATAATATTGGCTGGACCGCATGAAAACTAGGTCAGTTGGTTGTTAGTGAATATTTACATCCAGTAACTGTCACGCGTAGCTAATGGAGCCAATTAACAAGATTGGCGTTAGCCTGTTTTTGAAGAGAAAAGAGGAATGTGGTTGACATCTGACCTGATGGGCTATAATGCTTAATAATGGGGATGTAAGCTTTAAAAAGATGTTAAATTATACTTAAGGTAACACAATAAACCTCAAACTACAAAACTTTACCCTGGCACCGTAAAGCTAAATGACCAAAACCTAGCTTACTGTAACTGCGTTAATATTACAAACTCTGAAGCAGTTAGCAGTTAAGCCAACACCATTGCTTATGGCCGTAAAATAGGCTGTCTGTTCTCGTACTTAACATAGACGATAGTGCTACAAATATTTCCAAGTAGTTTTATTCCAAGTCTTTGTTAGCTATGAGTAGCTAGCTTTGTGCTAATATGAAGGTCCATCTGTCCATCCCATTCTTGTGAGGACAATATCTCAGGGCCACCTTGAGTGAATTTCTTAAAATTTTGCACAAATATTCATCTGGGCCCAAAGATGAACTGATCAGAATTTGGTGTCTAGAGGTCAAAGGTCAAGGTCACTGTAACTTCACAACACACATTTTCGGCTATAACTCAATAGCCTAATTCATGTGTTATTTTATGATGGAAAAATAATACAACACCTTTTTGTCAAATTCATTCAAAGTCTTTTCATGCATGTATGATGAGTGTGGAGGCGGTAACTGTAGTTACTTGTTTTAGCATCATCATCATCATCGTCACCATCAGTGTGTTCTCTATGGGTCGGTCAACACGTGCCACGACTTTGCCTCTTATGTGTGTTGTGTAAAGACTGAATGAATAGACCAGACAGCTCTCTCCCCACCCTGCTGTCACCTTGGGACCCTGCCCCCTTTTGCCCCCGGGTTCACCCACCACAACCCCCCCTCCCCCTCCTCCTACCCCCTCCCAAAAGCTAGCAGCACAGTACAGCAGCACAGCCCATGAGACAGCTGCCTGCGGGAGACTTGCGAACAGGAACTCCTCTCAGCCTTGCAGAATGACCGGGTCACACTCAGCCGTCACCGTGGGTGTGTGAATGTCTGGTTTGGTATGTGAGACTGAGCGGTGGAAGACAGGAAGTGGGCCAGGCATGGTGGTGTTGAGAAAAGTCGTGCTAAGGTCAGAGAGGGCGCAGCATAATCTGAGGGGGGAAAAAAACCCCATCTTTCACTTGAAGGTTTTAGGGTTCAAAGTCGCTTTCATTTCATAATAAAATGTCAGCTTTCATCTGCTGTCGGAGTCAAAACCATCACAGGATGAATACAGATTAAAGTAACCTGAGAGGAGATAGAGTGGGGTCTGTGAAGTTTTCTTTTCTTTTCTGCTACAAATGTATTAACTTGTACTGTATGATAAGAATTGCATTTGCTGCAGAATTTATTTTCTCAAATGGCATGCCTTAGTTTGCACGTCAAGCAGGCTGCTGCTGGGTAATGTTTAACCGGTGAGTGGCAATGATCACTTCTACTCTTGGGCAGAAAGTCTGAAGGTCGGCCTCATTGACCTTTAATTCCTAGAGTGTTGATGATAGTAAATGTATAAACCCACCAACCCCCCAGAGCGCCTGAACTGGAAGACATAGCAGAACAACACTGACATATTTGGATTCTCAAGCACTTATTAAAACACTGAGGAGAGCTCCAAGAATACTAATTTGTTGTAATTTGTGTCTGGTGGCATGCTTTGTGCCCATTGACCATATCAATTTTTGTTTAAACACAACTGACAGATGTTGTTTAAAGGCAGATTATGCAACCCACACCTCCAATACTTAGAAGTCAGTGGATGCAGTACTCAGGATTGTATTTATCTACTTAGCAGTGGCCTTAACCAAAGAAATACTTCACCATGATTGCTTCTGCCACATTTTTGCCACAGTCTGTAAACAGAGCACAAATCAGTCAGGACTAATAGAGATAAATCTCCACAAGCTCTTATAATCTCCCCCTCTCTCTGTACTTTCTCTGTCACACTTTTGACTTCTCATTCTCGCCCCCCTCCCATTTGTTCCCCTCTGCTAAAAACAAACCCCGCACTCCCTGAGAGGTACAAACTGTCAACATCAACTTTATTGATTGCTGGAGAGGCCAAAGAATCTCTTACTTCTTGCAGGCTATAACCATCAGTCTTGCCTGTCAGTCCAGTTGACAGCTGTGGTTAAATGCCTGGTTTTCTCTGCTTTCTCAGCCAATGAACAACAGCAGTCTTAACAGGCTTCATTTCATCTCGAGGCCTGTTGATTGGATTTGTCTGCCAGCTCTGGCATGAGATATATACGTTTGTCGGAAGGAAATTGGGGGGCACCTGCTGCCCCTATCTAGTGCATCCACTTGTTGATAATATACTGCTGTATGGTCACATTCAGACTGTTTACTGAACCAGCCTTGGTGCTTGTGAGCAAAATCCCCTTTTGGTCGCCTGTTCCTGAGACACTTGAACTTCTTGAACCTTTATAGGTCGTTAATTCAAGGATAAATAGATCCCTTGTTGCCATAACCTGGACTCTCTGGTTTTGTATCTTTCATATCAGTATCATTTTGACATCATATATATTATTATAAATAACAGGTGAGTATTAGATGATGTGGAATACTGTAAGAGTCATATTTCAACACTTTCTGGTATGTTAAAGGGCAATAGAATGATTGATTAATTGATTGAAAATGGGGGAAATGAGCTTTAATTGCAGTGGTAACAGAGTCTGTCTTCATGTGTCAAACAGGAAGTTGAGGTCCAGACTTAAGGCATGATTTGCCATTTAAAGAAGATGACTATTTCTGTTAATTAGCAGGTGTATCGTTTAAAGTAGCATGGAAACGTAATGGAAACCTTAAGTATGAAAAGGCTGAAATGTGTTGTGTCATGACGCCACTCACAATCTTCTTGTAATTATCACCAGTAAGTTCGTGCAATTGTGTGTCCCCCCCCCCAAGTTGGCAATTTAAATTGACAGAACATCAAAGAAACCCACCATCAGACTACTTATGTTAAGTGGTCTACTTTCCACTGAGCTCATGCTAGCTGCGATAATCTAATTCTGCACACGATCAGACAGCGAGTGTGCAGACATGTAGCGTAGGCAGTGTTGAAAGAACATGGCTGAAGCTGTTTTGGTTTTGGCACCGAGTTTCTGTGTGAAAGAGAGCAGTGTTCGTCTTGATCTGCACTTAAACCGAGAGTGAAGTAAGCGATGAAATATTGAACACAACCAATTATATTATAATGGTAAGAACAAGGAAGTCAAAGTGCAAGAGGAAAATTATCATATAAGGCTTGCTAACTAGTTTGAAAAAAAAAAAAAAAAGAAGAAAAAAGTTCCTCACTGGATTTTCTCCCTGTGAAATTCCTCCAAGTGCTACTGTAACTTTCGGCCCTCTGTGTCACTTCCACTCGGGTTGTTTCTGAGCGAACTGTCTCACAGACACTGAGCAAATTATAAACTCTTCACCCCTTTGCCTCACATTACTTGGACAAGCTAGGTTTTGTATTTACATGTCAAGATTAAGCCAGCGTGAACTGGACCCCTGACGCACAATGACACACTGCTCTGATGCCAACATCCGTTTCAACACACGTCTTAAAATAGACTGGCCTTTCACACCTTTTCAGCCATTCGCAGAATAACTAGCCTTTGTTTAATCCTTTAAAAAAGTTTTTAAAAAAAAGAAAGAGAAGCTCACAGAGCTACAGTAACGTAGCGGCGTGCATGTAAATGTGCACTAGATTCCACATAAGAAAAAAGCTTTCATTTGTCTCATTTGTCATCAATCATTTCTTGCTGATAAAGACAGCAGGCTCACACTCAGTCATGACGATGCCATGTCTCATCGTTGGACGGCATCCTGGGAGGACAAGCTAAAGCAAGGCTCAGTCATATTTTCTAACATTGCTGCAGCAACTGTCTGCGAAAACGTAAAGCCTCCAGAGCGCTGCCCAGACAAAAGCACTGTTTTCACATCTGCTCAACTCTCAGAACACACAGCCAATATTGTTTCAAAATTATCTTTCTGACTGGAACATGAAGTGATTTGTCTGTGCAGCACGCTCCAGTTTAGACTTCATCCTTGCCAGTCGTCTTCTTGCGCCTTCTCTGCAAAATCAACTTTTTTTTTGTCTCTCTCTCTTCAGACTCAGAGCTCCAACCTGGGCTGGAGAAGGAATGCCTCCTTCTGCATTTGTTGACACATTCACTAATCATAGAATGATGAAAAATCATCATCAGAGTGAATACTCCTCTTTGATTCATGCTTCATGTGTCTTCTTTTAGTTTTTGGCCTACCCTTCACAGCATGGAGCAAACGTTCCTGTCTCTGTATGAACTTGGTCTGCTGTCTGGCTCATTGCGAAGCCCTGCTCATCAGTCTTTGATGAAAGTGATATAGTATCTCACAGACGTTGTTTTCGGTCCAGAACCACCCTGTCTGAGTTAGCATTTTTCTTTGCTCCATCATTCAGTCTGACTAATGCCCTTTGCAGAGTAGTTTTTAATCACACCCAAGTACAGGGCACACACACACACACACACATATAATTCAACAGTGAGTAAATCTCTGCCAAAGCAACGAGTGAATCTCAGCTGCTGAACAATCTGTGTGGTCCTGTTGTAGCCATGTGTTTTACTGTCATGTTTCTGAACAGGGTAACGTGCATTTTTTCTTTTTTCTGTGCCGCTGTGATTTGTATTCCCTCTGGAGGAATTACGGATGGACTCCTGAATCACTGAGCAATTTGAACTAAGTGGGATTAACAGAGGCCGGGGCTAATGACCCAGTGATTTAGAGGATTCAGCAAGATAGAGAAACATTCATTATGCACCGAATGCTCTTTGTAGTGAAGCGCTCATGGACGGAGTGAGTTCAGTTTTCATGAGTCCTTAAGATGAAGAAGACATGAACTGATAAGATACTGAACCACAGGCTTTGAATGTTAAATTATATTACAGCTGTTTTGATAGTCAGACCCCTCTGTATAAAGCCGCTCTCTAATTGGATTACATGGGTATCAGCCTGTGTTATGAAACATGCATAGATTTAAAAGCACATTACAAATAAACAATTCAATTATAGAATATGAAAACACAAGATTATTTAAAGATGCATTCATTATTTTTAAATTAGGAAATTGGTCACGTGATGGCTATTAGCATTTAGCAGTAAAAGAGCCACATGGTTCCCTGTCAGGCTGGTGGAGACCAAAAAAGGAGCTAAAAGGCAACTTAATACTGGACTTTAGAGGAAGGCTTTGATATGTTGGATTATCAGGAGTCTTGTTAAAGTCAAGTCAAGTCAAGAGATCTTTATTGTTCCCGGAGGGCAATTTGTAGTGCAGCCAGCAGCATAAAACAACAATAAAAAACAAAGCACAACAGTGACACAACACTGACGATGACATACGCTAATAATAAAAGTAGCAATAAAATACATACACAGGACAACAATCAGCAATAGTTAATAAAATCAATAAAACAACCAATAAAGTGCCATCCTAGAAGAAACAGGAGCTAAAGTGCAACAATGCCATCCTGGATTAAACAGGAGTTAAAGTGACCACAGTGCTGTCAATTGTTAAGAAGGCCAATGGCCACTGGAACCCAGGAATTTTTAAATCTGTTGGTCCTGCATCTTGGCACATGAAATCTGCATCTGGATGGGAGCAGTTTAAATTCAGGGATGGCTAGGGTCAGTCAGGACTAGGCCTGGGACGATAATCAATAAATCAATTAATCGCACGATAAATGAAAATGAACTCGATAGTTTTTCCGGCCTCGATAAATCGCCATGTGTGCACGTATTTGTTTTCCTGGTCTCTCGCTTCCAACCAGGCTGGATGACAAGAGGCTTCACTCTGTGCATCGGTCTCAGCACCTGGGCCGTTTGTTTTGCAGAATGAAAGGAGTGAACCCTCTCGTCAGTCATCCAGGATCTTTGTTTCCCAGAATGCATTTGGCAGCAACCGGCAGCGCTAGCTGTAAAGCTAAGCAGCTAGAAGCTATTTTACTGTAATTCTTGCTGCCCCGCTGTTAACACGTCACTTTTTAAAGTTTTAATATTTTTTTCATGTGAGAAAGTCACAGTTTAGATCCCAGTCTGTGGTCAGTTTATCCACATATCGCCTGTTCGGAGATTTCCTCCGACGTTTTTGGAGCTAATGTGGTAGCAGCGAGCAGGAGGAGCGGGGCTTCCCACAGTCTGCAGCCGTGTGCAGCAGCTCACGGGCCGGTCACCCTCCGTCATTGGGGGAGAAAACGTATCAGTAGGTTTTTAGAGGTTTACCGCCGGCTGGTTTAATACTTTTTAGGAGATAAATGCTAGTCTCATTGATGAAATCTTACATCTGTGGAAGTCACATTAGTTTGTTTGAATGAAAAGTGGAGCTTGTGTGACGTTATTGGACAGAAGAGCTGCACTGCACTGTTTATTATTTTTTGTTTATTTTATTTATTTAGGATAGTAGCTATATAAGTTCTTGTCACTCCAATTACAATGGTTAAAAAGAAAATACTCATGAGAAATAAAAGTTTATCGCATTTAAAAGGGTCTACTTGCATTATTATGAAATATTATTATTATATTAGTGGTTAATATGTTCTCAAAAAAATGTGTCAATAATATCGTTTATCGTCAATAATTTGTGGGACAATATATCGTCCAGCTAAATTTATTATCGTCCCAGGCCTAGTCAGGACGAGTTTGGCTTTATTCAGGGCCCTAGTTTTGTACAGCAAGGAAATGTCTTTCCTCCATGTGATTAAAAACAGTGAAACTAACAAAGAAATTAACAAAATGAAAAAACAGTCAGTTCTTGTGGAAAAGAGAGAACTGCACCTCCAATGCACAAATGGAAGAAAATGATCATGATCAATACAGAGGGTCCAGACATATTAAAAAATATATCTTCTATAATCCAGTGTGTTCTTCTTCCTCCTCCTGTCAAAACCAGTCAGCATAATGCAGTAGCCTTGAGCCAGTAGCCTGGAGCAGAAATCTGCAGATCGCCTTTTTTGCATTTTAATTTGTCAGACCACACAGCTCCATCTGGACCCACAGAAAACTTTTATTAAAATCGGCAGCAGCACTGATCGTCACGGGTGAAATTACTCAAGCGTGACATTTTTGTTTTATGACGTTACCCGTCTCGATGCACGAATTCGTCATATGAATGCGTGTATTTGCGTATGTGTGTATGAACAGTTACGCATGCTTTCATTCACACGGACTTGCTTACTGTGTGTGTGTGTGTGTGTGTGTGTGAGTCTGCACATGTCCATTCATTCCCATATGCAGGAGGTGAGACTCAGATGTCTAGTTTCCACATGAGGGTGAGTCAGGAGCCAGTATCTGTCGACTGGGTGCCACAATGTTGTCAGAGTGTGAGGAGGAGGCTGGAGGCCAAGGGGACAGCGCTCGACTTTTGCATCTCTGGCACCAATGTGTAATTTGTGCATGTGTACAGTAGTGTGTCTCGGTTACATCTGTTCTGTGAGCTGCTGTGACATCAAACAACCTTTAAAGGGTTGGTGCACGCAAATCACAAGCGTGTGTTTCATCACGTTCATCTAGAAGGATCGAAGAAAAGGTTTCAGATGCAGAGGAAGAATATGGATTTTTATCTGTTACCCTCAAAGGTGTGAAAACAAAACAACTCATCTCTTATTGTCCACGTCTCTTTCTTTTTTTGCTGTTGATAGTGGATCAACAGTTTTCACTGCAGCTGCTGCGTACAGAGGAAACAGCACCTGAACAAACCTCCAGGTTTCAAATTATTAAATTATTTTCTCTTCATCCACCTATATTCTTTCATACTTCGGCTCCTGCTGTTCACAACAACATGTCAGTGTACTGTACTAACACCAGAGCAGTGGCCTGCACTTTGCAGCTACAAGTGTCAATCATGGTGATATGTGGTGATTTATACGCGCGTCAGCATTGACGTTCATGCTCGCCAGTCACTTTAAATGTGTCGACAACACGAACATTATGCTCCAGTAAAAGACGCAAGTGCTCAGACTTGAAGAGGCCACCGCAGCCAAAATAATCAAATATCAGTCATTAAGCGCTTATCTTCAGATGTCTCATTTATCCGACGATCGTTGTATCAAGCAGCTTTGGACATGTTCACTAATAAGGCTAATAGACGTTCCTGCACGTTGACTGTGTTATGACGAAGGTGAGAAGAAAAACGGTTACCGGTAGTTGCTGTCTCTGATAGCAGGAATCTCATAGAAGTCGCCAAGATTTGTTTTTAAATGAAGCAGTGAAAAAGCACTGTATATGTGTGCGCACGGACGTATTCACACGTGTATGATGGGAAGGAGTTTGTGTGCATGAGCGTGTGGATGTGTGAGAGGTCTGGAGGGGCAGGGCAGGTATCGGTGTGTGTTGCCTCCTCTGTCTGCTCTCGGCTGTCACAGTGTGGTGTGATGTCCGCTGTCAGTCTGTTCTCACGCCAAGGATCGCACCGAAAACACACACTTCTTCTCTTCCCCAACCATTCTCCTCAGTCACGCACTGGCCGAGCCAAGAAAAATGTGTCATCACTGGAAAAAAATAAGTCATTTAATTCAGCAAATTTACAAATAATTAATTGATCAAGTGATTTGGGCCACTTAAAAGTTCCAGCCTTTTTTGCATATGAGAACTTGCTGCTTTTCTCTGGTTCACATTGTTATTAATTTAGTCTCTTTGAAGTTTGAGCAGGTGGTTGATTGAAATGAGTAGTTTGAAGATGATGCTATGGGCCATTAGAGGCTCTGTTGTCACGTTTCCTTTTAATTTTATGGATTAAAAAAGCAAAAAATTATATCAAGTGATCATTTAAAACCAATAGTCCAGATTTTTGTATGGCTAAGGCTGTCTGACAAAAGTGTAGCAGCTGAGCTACAGTACATGGGTACCGATAACATTTGGTAACATGGAAGCTGATTCTTTGTTGTAATGAAGGTGATACTTAGTGAATTGGAAGAGTTCCTCCACTTCCATTTCCAGCTGTTTCCTCCACACTCCACTGACCAATGGTGGAAATATAATCAGTCAGTCAGTCAGTCAACAACATTAACAAGTACATTACCTGTTGTTGCTGTCCTTTAATTACAGTGGGAATTTGATTTAACATGTGCATTGAAAAGGATAAAATAGATGTAATGATCAACAAAGCCTACCATATATTGTCTTTCTGGTCTCTGATGCAAGGATACATCTGGATGACTAGACATTTATTTCTTACCTCCATTATTTTTAAGTAACTGTGGAGATTTGTACTATTAGATTAGGCACAAGACTATTTAACCCTTACTGTCTTTAAGAGATAACTTATATTTGTCTAAATAAGATTTCTAATAGATTTAGCTTTTGGCATCAGTTTTTAGGAAAGTGGAGCAAGACTGAAAAGACAGAAATCTTTGACATATAGTACCTTCTTTTATCCACACACTGATTACAATGTCATGACATTACTAAACTCTAACGTATCGTCATCATGCAGCGGTCAGGGTTGTTTACAAGAAACTGGCGTAGGTCGGGAATTCAGCCAGTGATGTTCCACGACTGTCATCTTTTATGTTAATCTAATTCTTTAGAGGAAACTGTATCATCTGTATCAATTTAGTCTCAGGTATTGATCCTTTTTAGCTACAGACAATTTTTTTTTTCTGTCCCACCATGACTCATAGATCTGCCTATCCATGTATCACAGAGAACAGAACACCTGCAGTGCTGCCAGATTTCAGGAAGCACAGCGATGCCGGATGAGGCTGATATCAGTATCATAATCCCCCAAAGTGCTGTATATACCAGCGCTGTATGCTTCAGATGAGCTAATAATCAGATTTCGTCATTAACAGCTCATAACAGTGCTGTTCATATTTTTTTTTTTTTAGAGAACATCCACAAAACTCCTGAGGATAGAAAGAGAAATCGCTTCAGAGCAGGTGGATGTTGTTTACCACATGTGTGGATGAGGGGGTAGGAGGGGGGATTTTCGAGTTCAGGGCCATGAAAATTGTTACATTTGGGCCACAGCACGACTGGTGTTAGTTACATAAGCCCCCTCTCCACTTTGTGTCTGTGTTTATTTAGTTTTCCAGCAAATGCTTCGGGAAAGAGGTGAATCTCGTACAGAGACTCCAGAGGATACACAGGCCTAAAAGGTGGAGCAAGTGAAGTATTTTGTTGGCACCGCAGTTGGAAAAAAAGACATCAACAGTGTTGGGAAACGCTCTTGGGACTGCATGGGGAGGTGCAACATAGAGAGGTTTTTTTTTGTTTTTTTTTTCATTCATGTAGGGAATGCTATGCTTTCACTGTTTATAATGGTGTTTTTCTCTTGCCTGTGGAAAGAATTTGTTGAATTTCACTCCGGTGTCATGGCGCTGTGGGATCCCTGCCCATTATTTGATTCTATAATGTCTCTGTTGGTATCCTTTTTGAAGCTGTGGTGTGTTTATACACACTCCCTCTGCAGCCCCAGGAATACCTACAACCTCCCACAGCACTTGGATCATATGATGATAGACATCGTAGCTCAGTGGATATGACAGGGTTGGATTTTTATTGCGACTGGGCCATTTCTATTGAACCTGCATGCACTCCACTGTAAATATTACTAATAAAATCTAATATTAAGGACTGTTTGGCTCCGAGCAACCCCAGGTGCTCCAGAAAAAAACTACCATGGGTTCCTCTTCCTATACAAACATATCCCAATACCACCAAGTCCCCATCAGTCGCATTTACTCAGTGGCAGTTATTTACGTTGCCAGGCATCAAACACAACTGCCGCCAGTATGCATGTTTTCACTGTAATCACTAAGCAACAAAGTGTAGCTACAGGAAGTAAAAACTGAATCACTGCAGGGTTCAGAAACGTTTCCACTTCCCTCGACTCTTTCTTAAATACACGGCCGTGGCCCACGTCCACCCCTGGCAACTCGGAGGGGTCGGCGTTTGGAGCGTTGGGGAAATCAGTTCTGACAGAATGACAAGCTTCTCCGCTTCTTAGCGCTTACCATAAACTCATCTAATTGCTGTGGGGCTCCAAACCCACAATAAGAACTCATCCGCTGGGGCCCAGAGCAGTGGGAGGCTCCAGCAGACTTCCGGAAAATTGGAAAGTGTGGAGCAGGCACACACGTGGACGCACACACACACACACACACACGGCGAGCTTGTAAGTGTATCTGTCACAAATCTTTAAAAGTTTTTCTTCTCGCAGCCACTGATGTGCACAGATACACCCACGCTTCCTATTGGTTGATTCTTGTTCTTGTCTTCCCTCTCGGCATGTGTTTTTCAAACAACATTGCGTTTTCCTCTTGGTGTGTTTATGTACAGTATGTGCACCGTTATATCTCTGTCATAAGATCAGATTAATAATAAAAAATTAAAAAAAGAAAAAAGAAAAAAGCGCATAGCAGGGGGTAAATCAGACCGGGCCAATCTCTCACTCAGTGCCCAGCTTCAGTGGAAACAGTCTTGGCAGGTGATCACAGGTCAGGGGCTGCGGGGTCAGGAGGCAGACTGTTGGGCTGGAACGCCGTCGACCAGGAGAGGATGTGCCGATCAGCTGGTTAGCAGACTGGATCAGCACATTAGCACCCCAGGAAGCCTGATTGCCTGTATCGGCTTTACAGGTCACACAGTTGTATCAACAATAGTAACTCAATGTGCTCCAGCTACAGTACAGTGTTGTTCACCTCCTCTGCCGTTTTTGTAAAGATGTATTATTAGATATTCCCTCTCGGTCATTTAAATGGAGTAATCAACTGGTCTATAAACAGGAAAATCATCGTCATCATCGTTTTCCAGAGCCCAAGTTGACATCACG
This sequence comes from Trachurus trachurus, assembly GCF_905171665.1. Taxonomy (NCBI): domain Eukaryota; kingdom Metazoa; phylum Chordata; class Actinopteri; order Carangiformes; family Carangidae; genus Trachurus; species Trachurus trachurus. The sequence goes on along the minus strand of NC_139898.1, from coordinate 26,329,241 downwards.
TTTCTACTACAGAGCAAATCCTAACTGTGAAGATGTTTTTGTTTTTTAATGAATGAGTTGGGGAAATTAAAATTGGACTCTATGGACATATTGATGAATTATTAATTATTTTAGCGCAAAGGAGTTCAGCAAATAGTGCTGTTTGTGTTTGCAGCAGCAGCAGCAACAGGCTTTTCACAATTATACCAGAATGTATTTGGTTACAGAGGCTGCCATCGATAAATATTTTCATTCATTCATCAACTAGCGGAGTGCTTGTTTGGAATATAAAACCATGAGAATTGTTCCTGCCGATTTTCCAGCGCAAATGTGACGTCTTGAGATAATGTGTTTGTCTGACCAACAGTCCAAAAACCCAAGAGATATTACATTTACAGTAACAGAAAACAGAGAAAAGCAACAATTTGAGAAGCTGGAATCAGTGAGTTTTGTGTTTTTTTTCCCCTTGATCATAACTCTAAAAATGTTTCCTAGTGTCGAGGGAAGGAACAAATCATCTGGAGATTTGTGTTTCCTGATTGATTTATTCAATATTCGGACAATAAAACATGAACAAATAGTGGAAAATGTCCATCACCGTTTCCCAGAACTGGTGACCATCAGTCCAAAAGCCAAATATGTAATGAAACTCTTGTTTGTTTGGTTTTGTTTTATATATTCTTACAGTCAATTAATCAATATATTAGGCATGTTAATTACAAGTTTTGGCCCCTCTGACAAACTCAGTCATTACATGGGGAAGTGAAGTGCTGTGGCTGGAAGAGATATCGAGTCATATCACACTCAGGCGCTGCGAGAGGTAAAGAGCCTTCCATGACTCAGGCGGATTTGTTAATGACTTGAAAGGTGGTGATGACTCAGATAGCCCGAAGCCAAATACGCTCTGAAAAGACCAAGTTAGGCCTGTTGTGATCTTTCTCCTTATCAAAGGGTGCACGGTTCTCTGCAGAGGGCTGGCGAAGGCTGAATGATGGCCAAGTAGCTCCAGTAATGTTTTGGAGACGGTACAATGTCTCGCAGATGCCAGAGTCATTACAGCAGAGCTATTAGGAAGAATCTGCCATCTTTTCCTCAGTCGTAATGGCTCCATTTCCCTTTTAGCACACTCGACTGTAAAGGTTAAAGCACATGGGAACCATTGGGTCGAATACATTTGTAATTACACTGTTGTCACTTTGTGGAAACAGTCTTAATCCTCAAGTTTGCTTGACAGTTCCAAGGTAATTACATAATATTGGTAAGATGCATGGCAATAATTGCTCATAAACCAAAATGTCAGACATTGTTAGGAAGAAGTTTTTTTTTGTGCGTTGGTAGCATCTGTTATACTTGGTCCTGAAGTTCTGCTACAAAATCAATTAGTTTAAGATGGAATTTTGAGAAATCCGCTCGCAAATGCTTGTCTCAAGCCATCAGTCACATTACGCGGTGAAACGTGTCCTGAGGGAGAACAACATGTGATGGAGAGGAGCGTGCAGGTCATGTTTTGGGTCTCGTTTGCCAGAGATAATGTGGACGGAGCGGGAGAAGAGGTTTGCTCAGCGGTAGAAGCTGCAAAAATAGAATAATAACTTAATAGTGCATGGTTAAACCTGTTCCAACCCACAGTCTGTCGGTCGGCCGGTCTTCACCGAGGCGTCTGCAGCGCAGCTCAAAACGCACAGAGAAACTGTATGAAAACCACACTCAAGAGTGTTCACATACAGTACAGTATGGATCACAGCCGTGAGGGCGAGACGATGCAGGAGAGATGGATAGAAATCCTAGAATTAGGAAAATTTCTTCAGTGTGGAAGTAAAGTGGTGAAAGTGTGTCTATGGATCCATGGCATCAACAGTAAGCTTTATTTTGACACGCTGAAGTAGATAAACAGATAAACAAACAGTGGCTGGGGGAAAACACTATACTTCCTTTGCACCCACCAAAGTCATGGGAACTGTTCAATCAAATCTTTAAAAAATGCATAAATATATATTGTGGTGACAAAATCAGTCAAAATAAAATTTTTTTGGACAATGCTGAGAATGTGGCTCTGATATTCTTGGAACGCCGACGTGATATTCTGCTTATTCATGATGTATTGAGAAGCCGTGGACACGTAGACAAAACACTATCCATCTATTTTAAATTGAGGCTGGACGGTGCGGTAATCTCGATTTTTGTCTCCACTTTGAAAAGCTCTGGTATAGACTACACACATTATCCCAACATAAGCAGTCTGGAAGGAAGTATGGAGAACGTGCCGAGCTTCAGCCCGTGATTCCTCTTCTTCACGTGTCTCGGACCACCCTCTCTCTCTCTCACACACACACACACACACACACACACACACACACACTCTCTCTGCTGCTGCTGCTACACTGTTAAGCTGAATAACAATTTATTTGATCACTGGCTTCCTATATGTTACTGTTCTTGATTTTTCCCGGGGGGCATCAGGTTCACTGATCCACAGCTGCCTCATTAGCCGGTCGTGTAACAAGAGCAGCTCCGCGGGTACATTCTGTTATTCTGTTATATAGGCTGAATATTAATGCGGTGGTCAGGGAGCCATGGAAGAAGACAAGTAATGGAAAGCAGGGTAATTTGTGTACAATATTACACAACATGGACATAATAAATCACAGCAAACATTGTGATATCGAGCGATGGAAATCCAAACATATGGCATGATAATTTAGTTATTCTGAATTAATTCAGTGGAAATGTACTGCTGAATCTATTCAGCGTATCAAAGCCTGAGCATGTCTCTCCAGGATCGGCTTACACGCCCGTTTACTGGCGTTGTTTGGAGACGACAGCCTGGCTTGTTTGTTTAAAACTGCTGTATGGATTTTGAGGATAAGGGTACACTGATGATCGTGTCTCATCATCCATCCCAAAGCCGCCTCTTCCCGACAGAGAGTTGAATCCTCCGGTCAACTGCGCTGACACGCGGGCCTGCACAACATGTTTTTATGCATCTGGGATGTGTGCAGTGCACCAGCTTTTCTGTGACCTACAGTCACCCCATAACATCCTTCTTTGTGCTGTCCTGCAGAGATGTTTACATGTGCGGTATCTTCCGCGGAGCACAGATTGCGGTGGCCTGGAGAGATCAGCAACACTCCGACTTAGGGATAAACACGCAAGAAAGATACAAAATGAAGCTGCAAAGTCTGAAAAATGTCTCCATCAGTTTGACAACATGCAACTGTAAATTCCAGGGGACATTAAAAAGTGATGAACCTGGCTGAGACTTGTGACTTTTGAAGATAAAACATTGAATAAGACATGCATCACAGCTGGATTCATCACATTTCAGTTCTTTTTGCCTTAATTCTGACAGAGAAAGAGAGAGAGAGGGAATGATGTGTCACTAAGCACCGCAGGTTTGACTCGAACTTGGGCTGCTGCACTTGTTCTCCACACACTTAGGCGCTCCATTTCTTGGAGCAAACTCTGTCCGACTCCTTTTTAAGCCGTTTGTTTGAAGACATCCGGTCTGATGTTTGCAGAGTGCCTGGGCTTGCTACATTAAATTGCAGTTTCTGTTTCAAACATACACTAAAACAACACTGGAGAACCTCCAGGCTTATACACTATATCGGTGACAAATGGTTCATGTTGGCAGTATTGAGTACACTGTCCTCTCCACTTGGACTGCCAAGAAATTTCATACTGATGTTACTAATAATTGAAGTAATCGTTTAATGCAACCGACCGGTCAGAGAAACATCCACTTATCAAACTCCTAGGATTATGACAGGATGCCTCATTTGCCTCAGTTACAAACCTGAATTACTGAGATTAATCAACACTATGCAGCCACTTTGCTGTGTAAACAGGCCTGAAAGTCGACATACATTTAAAATGGACAGTGTGTAACTCTGTGGTGGTACTGTCATGTACTCAGGCTCTAATGCACAGCATGTTTGTGTATTTTTAATAGACTCCTAACTGATTTCGCTGTCGAGAGCTGATATCACATCCATGCCCTAGTGTATGCACGTTATTAATCCAGGCCAGGCACCACACATCCACTGCAGCTCTGTTCTTTCTGCTCCGGGCCTCTGAGGAGTTGGTCGTCATGTGCCAGGTTTTCTTTTCATCACAACATGATTAAAACCCCCTAATGTGACTTTCCCCCGTCATTGAGTATTCACTTTGCAAATCCACTATGAATAGCGACCACAGTAAAAATGTTTAAGTGAATAAGCTCTGGTGCCACTAAAGGCGCCACGTTCATGAATACCAAATGAAAACTAGCTTGTTCTGACATTTTCTATAATTGAGGTTGTAGCACCCGGGGATTGTAAACAATCCTCTGATTTACTGAGATGTTAATAGGTGTGACCCTCTGTGGCGGTGCGAGGAAAGACGTCGCAGCGATAATGTCCCTTTATCACAGTGAACCATCTCCACTCTGAAGCTCGTCACTGCAGGTTTTTCTTCTTTTAATTGAATGATGGAAGTGAGGTTGTCAACACCTGCACCGTGTGATGTTAGTGCAGGTTGATTTTTATCATTAACCACCAGGCCTCCGTGATGCCTCCTGTACAATCCACTTACTTATATTAGTTAACCTCAGTCCTGCACACACAATTTTCCCCCCTGCATGCAGTCACCCACTTTAAAGGGATAGTTCAACATTTTGGCCCATTGCCATAATCCCTATAGTCATAGCAGTAGGTTCGTTACCTTTAATTGTCGGTGCAAGTTATTTTTAGAACGGCGGAGCAGAGCCGCAAGCTGCTCAGAGCTAGGCTATATGGAGGCTCATGGGATTTCTTGGTTTCCCTCATCAAACTCATCAAATACACAATCCAACAACTCCAAAACGCTCTCGTGGACAAGTTGTGACCTGCACATTCACTACGCTATGAGATAATAACAGAATGTTGCAAGACAGAGTTGTTTTCGAGGTAAATTCATGCAAAACAGCTGATGCGCGTTACCGTCGGGGGCAGTTTTTCAGCTAGCAGTCTCTGCATTTGCCTCTAAAACAACTCCATCTCGTAACGTTCCATTATTATCTCATAGCGTGGTGAATGTGCAGGTCACAACTTGTCCACCAGAGCGTTTTGGAGTTGTTGGATTGTGTATTTGATGAGTTTGATGAGGGAAACCAAGAAATCCCATTAGCCTCCGTAGCGTAGCTCTGAGCAGCTTGCGGCTCTGCTCCGCCGTTCTAAAAATAGCTTGCACCGACAATTAAAGATAACAAACCTACTGCTAAGACTATATAGGGATTATGGCAATGAGCCGATTTGCCAAAATGTTGAACTATCCCTTTAAATAGCCTCTCTCCTGTCATGCATACGAAGGAGAAGTCACTTCTAAGGTTTGTCCACAGAGCCGTCCAGGTAACATCAGACGTCTTTCCCCTCTGACCTCTGCAACCACCCGACTGCCCACGTCACCTCATCACCCCCACTCACTCTTCGTTCTCCTGTGTGTGTATGTGCCTGTGTGTGTGTGTGTGTGAGAGAGAGAGAGAGAGAGAGAGAGAGAGAGAGAGAGAGAGAGAGAGAGAGAGAGAGAGGAGGATGACATCAGTTCCATTTCTGTTTGAAAACACTTCCTCACACACACAGACCAAATATCCCCGTCCTCGCTTCGTCTCCTCTGCTGTTGCCAACACATAAGCAGTCTGTGCTGAGTCGGCAGCAGGAGCTTCGTCTGCTGTGTGTGTGTATTTACTACTGGTATATTAAAACTTAGATTTTATCATTGTGGTTTGGTCACACGCTGCCAGAATCCCCTTTCCCCGTGAAATATAACATCAAAAGTCATTATCAGGTATCAAAGTTATGAATCTGATAAGATGTAGCGATGCAGCGTATGAACGGATAAAGTGAAACTATATTATCTGTCTTTTAAGTCAAACCAATTAGGTGCAAATAAAGAATATAAAGAGGCAGAAATACATTAATCTACAAATTCAAATGTAGCTGAGATGAGACCGGAGTTACCTTGAAAATAAGTGTATTGACCTGATTCAGGTGCTGCTTTAGACAAAATGATTTCTCTTTAAGAGGAAAAATAATTATAAAGATCTAAAGAGTGTCACTGCGGGAAAAAAAATCAAAGTAGTCAGACGTTGATTCAAGTTTCGAGGAGGTTATACAAGTTTGTTTGGACGACAAGATGAAGGTTGTAATCATTCATCAGCGTTCAGACTGTACTTCTGGTCCCATGCTGTTGTGTTTCCACATAGTTGTAGGAGCAGCACATGGCCTCGCTGTGCCATGAGGGATTATTATTATGATATCTGGGATGTGCACACGGTCGGACTCGGACCTGCCTCTAAATAAAGTGGTTCAGATCATCTTGATAAACTGTTGGCTTGTTTACAGCCCGTCTGATCCCAGCGTTTCCTGCCCGTGTCAGACGATCCTCTAATGCTTGACATGCTCTCAGAAGTCAGGAATAACTCTGGTGAGTACAAACGATGGCCAGAAGTACAAAAATAAAAACCAATACAACCGAGCTTTCGTTACAGTCTTGAGGTCAAAGTTCGAGCAGTATTTTGTCGCTGCTTCTTCTTCTCTCTATTAGCCGTATAAACACAACCCCAGAGAGAGACAGACGGACGGACGGATGGATGGACAGAGCGGGGGAGTGATAGACTAAACCGACTGATTTAGACAGAAAGGGGAAGTTGAAATGAAAACAGAGCAGAAGGAGTTGGGGTCTAGTCTGGGAAATAAGGTCAGGAGGCTCTCGTTGTCGTCGCTGCTGCTGCTGCTTGTGCTGCTGCCGCCCCCTCCTCTCTATTTCCCTCCATCTCCTCTCTTTTTCTCCCTCTGTGGCACTAGCGTAGCCCCGATCACAGCACCTGCTTTCCCCATCATCTCCCCGTAGCCGTCCCACTCTGTGCAGAGTGAGTGCTGCGCTGTTCTACGGCCCGCTGACTTCAAACATGAGCTACTCCAGGAATGATAATGACAGAAACATGCCTGGAAAAATAGGATTGTCCTCCAAAAATACACTCTGCTCTTTGTGTTGCTGGTCCCTTTTTTTTTTTGCATGTGTGTGTGTGTGTGTGTGTCTGTGTGTGTGCGCTTGGTCTGAGTCGGGTCCCAGCGCACACAGTGATTGATGGTTGTTCTCTTCTGCCTGTTTACTGGTGTTTGGATGTGACTGGATGGGTATGAGGCAGTAATAGAAGGCTAGCTGGGCAATAACAGGGATTGTTCTATCCCAAGAAGCACACCTGTCCCGTGCCAGACCTGAGACCGGAGTTAAACACACACACACATATACACACACACACACACACACACACACACACATACACACCACATAGACACACACACATACACACCAGGAGCCTGTGAGACATTCCCACTGTGCTCCATTTCACATTCCTATCCTCTGACAGCATGTCTGCTTTTATATGATCATATTCAAGGTTTATAAAAAAAAAAAAGTGACACCTTCAGTTTGAGGGACTTGTTTTTGTTTGACACTGTCTGCTGTTTGGGGAAAAAAAGAAAAAAAAACCCTGATTATTTTTCAGATGCGTTAATAGTCATTACTGTCACACTACTCCTCCTCCGGCCAATCAGTCTGTGGCTCCATCTCTGTGTCTCTAATGATCCAACTTTTATTGATTTAAAGAGTATATATAAATGTATATACTATACTTTATGTTTGGTATTTCATTTTGTGGCATTTCATTAGGTGATCGTCATAGAGATCATGTGCAGACTGACGGGAAAATTGGAGAAAGTACAGTCATCATAAACTACAATTAAATGCACAATTTCACATTATGGATCAAGCTCAATTACTTTCGACTCTTTTATGACTCTTATATCACAGTGTAAGCTAGAATTACATAATGTTACAGCAGGTAAGCGTCTCCTAGAACAAAGCCACAATGACAAATCTGTAAAGGTTTGATGATGATTTAGTAATTTAATGTTCTTTTAATGGCTCTGGTTGCTCATGACGGGCCCGCCGCTGGTAATTTGATTGGTTGAGGTTTCTGTGTGTGGGCGGGCACTAAAAAGTTGTTAATATCACTTAAATTCCAGTGACCACAAAAGCAGCAAAGCAGCTGTGTGGGCTGATGTTCTCACAGGATTACCAGTTGCTTTGAGTTTGAACAGTCTGGTCATTTGCAGCCACCACATGTGGTGCCACGAAAGTGAGACACTACTTTGTATAATGTGGGATGGACATAAAATTTATTGTGCAGGAGCTGCTTGTGATTAAGTTAGAAGAAGAAAAAAAAAACATGAATTAGTGCCAGTCATTGCTTTGTGAATGGAAGCCAGTTGATCCAGCTTCCTATTGTCCAATTTCTGAGTAAAACACAAGCTTAACAGTGAATTCCTTCAAATGCTGAATGATATAAAGGATGAATCAGTGCATAAGCAGCAGCTCTACGTGGGTGAACATTTGTCGGTTTTCCAGGGAAAACACAACATAGAAGCTGACACACAGGTGACGGTAAATTGGGTTGCGAAAAAGCAGCAGTATGTTATTATAGTTTCTGTTTCCTTGAGCTGAATCAGGTCAGCCTTTACAATGAATGTAAATCACAAGACTGTAGATGTGTAAGTGACATTTAAGAGGAGCACAGATCATGTGACGCTTTCAAATATGATGATTATGAAAAGGTTATCTTTACATCTGTACCGACACATTAAATGTCAGAACTTCTTTAAGCTTCACTGCTGCAATTATGTTTGTATTACTGTAAATCATTTCATGCGGTCACACGGGATCTTCCCCGATTTCACCAGTTACGTCATGTTTGTCAGCATGAAGGCCACATTAGGGGTGCAACAACCCACAAACGGATGAAGAGTCACGCATGTGGTCTGCAAGAAATGCTCTTGTCGTGGCATCAAGGTCTCTCAGGAATGTCTCGGGGCCTTCAAGCCGTCACCTGCTCAGTACCAGTCAGCCTGCTGGGGAGACGCACTAATGGTCAGACTGACCGTGTAAGGCTCTGGTGCCAGTGTGGATCATGACTCAGCGTCGTATCTGTGGCCTCATCGTTCACACTCATAGATTTGGAATGGGTAGAAAAGACACCTGTCGTTCCTTTGATCATTTTGGTCAGTGGTCCTCAGCTATTTCAGCCCTTTGACCCTGTTAAACAAAAGCTATGTCTACTTGGAGTGTCTTTTCACAGGTTGCCTATGCTGAAACATATTAGTTATTCTTAATTGATTTATTAACAATACAATACAATACAAATTTATTTATAAAGCACCTTTAAAAACAACAGCGTTGACCGAAGTGCTGTACAACAATAAAAGATACAGACAATTAGCACAGATTAAAACACAAAATGTAAGACCACTTAAAAACAAAAAAGCAACCCACAATCATGAGACAGAGAAGGCCATGGAGAACAAGTGGGTTTTTAAAAGAGACATAAAAACAGGGAGATAATGGATAGGTCCAGTCATTTACAAAGTACATTTTTAGAAAATGTCTTTGTCTTTGATGCGTACAGCAGAAATAACAGCTTTCTGTATCCCTGTTTTGTTTAAGGAATATTTTTAATATCTTGGGAAATGCACTTATTTGACTTCTTACCAAGATCCGAAACAAGGAGATCTAAATATGAAACTGGAAAACGATCTGAATACTTGCACATCCGCTCTGACCCTAAATGGCTGTCTGCTAAGTCAGAAGTCAAGCGGCGAGGATTAACCCTGACTTGAGGAGGAAGAGCAAACCATGTATGGAGCTCGGCAGTGAGAGCAACAGAGTCAGCGGAGGAAGAGGATAGTGACTTATTAAACAGCTATTCTATGATGGACACAATTCATTAAAAGGAAACGTCAGGAATGTAAAGTATTTGTGCTTTGTCAACAGATCAAATGATGGCATTCTTGGTGGTTGTCATGCAATCACAGTCGATAACATACTGACTCATGTGCTGTACCTTTGTCCTTGGGAAATGTTTCATGCTTTCATAACGTTGTTTGTTGACGGGTTGAGGGGTAATGGAAGTGGAATCGAAATAATAAAACGGCTAAATTCTTCCATCTCGATTGTGATTCCCATTCAAGGACAGTGACTAATGGAACATAAGAAGTGGAGTGCGTTGGATTGATTGTCTCGACACAAAGTGGCATTTTGCATGCGTCCCCCCTCCATTGTCTCAGACTAATTTCTTTTTGTTTGTTTCCTGCCGCCTTGAGGAGGAATTTGATTTTGTTAGAGGAAATACAAGCGCAGAGGCTGAGCATTTTACAATGGAACAATTTGGTGTGGAGCCAAACCTTCCCCGTAAGAAGGAAGAGATTAATGCGAAGCCAAATTCCTCGTAATTCTTCCCATAGTTTGTCAGAGGAATCCACATTTTCCCTGGGCTAACACACAGTTCAGCTCTCCCCACCATCTGCGTAATCCTCTCAGATTGGGTCCATGACATCATCTGGTGATAACAACATGAGAGCCATCAGCTTTTTTTTCAGGGGAAACTCTTAAATAGACGGGGTAGGAAATCATAACAAAGTTTAAGGGATTTGGAAAGGGTTTGCGATGATGTACGAATAGATTGTTTCTGTCAGATCTTTTTCCTTTAAGGTGCAGCAGAACATTTGGTCCTGGTTTCCAGTGCTTAGAGCTAAAGGATAGAGCTGGTCATACTCGGCCCATTAACTCAGAGCAGAAGTTCGTCTTGGGTGCTTTACGAATTGGGAACAACCCCCCAAGTCACCCATGGAGTCTTAGTCATCCCCAACTCTTTTCCACTGAATCGGTTCCTCCCTCATTTGCAGTCACCAGTAGGGCACTTTTTGAACCTTAATTTGTTTTAAATTCAAACCTCACAAATGGTTAAATTGCCAGTTTACATCATGTGATCCGGTTTCACTTCTTCACTTTGTAATCTACTGCATTATGCAACTGTTTAGTAGATTCCTCAAGCCGTCCAGTGGGGGGGGGTTTTGGTGTCCGTGGAGACGATGATGGAATAAATGGAACTGAACCAGCAGGGTCACGATTAGTCACAGGCATGAGCCACGGACTGAACTCATCGAGCAGAGCCTCCATTTTTCTTGCAGTTTCTTGCGTCTGAACCGAGAGCTTAGCTGGAAAAGGAGTGATGAACTAAAGATGGCGCAGGGAGAGTGAGAATATGTCAAATTAATCCTGTGTGACAGGTATTTTACACACTCACCCAGTGTCCAAAGACAGTGTCCTCACTATTGTTGCATTTTCCATAAACTTTGGCTGGGCGTCTTCCTGTTTTTCAGTCATATGATCGTTGCACCGCTCCAGACCTCTGTCCCTGACAGTTGCAAAGATTTGCTCCACTTAAAGAGTCTCTTAAGCTTGTTATGATGGAAAAACTTTCAGACCAGTGCTGGTTCTTCTCAGAACACCATCCACACCAATGAAAACCCCGACCCCAGCAGGTCTAAACTGATATCAAGGAAAGCTGTTGATTGTCAGACCAGGGTTCGGACGTCTCTCTTTGGACATGTTGGTAAGTGTTGACGATGATGATGAAGGCTTTGATTGCTTGTCAAGAGAATGGACCGACCGAAAACTGATTGTCTTACCATGAATGTAACTCTGGCTACTTAGTCTTGTCTCTGAGTGTGGCCATGTGATGATTAAAAATTAGTTTTTTTTGTCAGCAGTATGGCTTAGCCTATTGAATGGGAGCATTTTGTGTAACTGTATACATAAGAGTTGTGTTACGTTGTTCAGAAATATTTCAATCTATTTTTTCTACATTATTATAGCATTTGTCGTGTTTTTTTTCCTGTTGCATAAACCATTAAGAATGAATCTAAAAAGCGAACGTGTTCATAGGCGAGAGACAACCTCCAAGTCCAAAGTAATCTAATAAGGAAATCAAACAATAGCAATGTAGTTTTCCTTCAGCTGGTTTTTCACTCCACTGTGTTGCCACTTATTTGCATTAAGTTGAACTGATCCGCCTCGGGGAAGCTGTTAATATGTCCGTGACAGCTGTTGCTACACTCTCTGCCGCTCCTCTCTTTGTCACTCCGATCATTTGAAACGAATGACTGCCGGTCACTTTGTCTCCCCCCCCGATGTCATCGCTGGTGTGAGCGCACACAGAAAGTGTGTCAAGTGTTTTACACCGCGAAGATCCTGTTTAGTCCAGTGACTGCATAGTGAGCAGGGGGGCTAAACATAGCCTGCACCCTAAATGAACGGCCTTTGTTTACCCCTCCTCCCGCCCTTCTTCCCCTCACAAAGGTATTTGTCATCATGTACGGCCTTGAACTGTGACTCCAGAGCGAGGTAGTATACTCTTATTGTTGGCATGAAGTCAGCACTCGCGTATGTGTGTGCCTCAGCAGCTGTTGATTAGACAGTGAAGGGTCGGTGCAGAGTGTGTGCACTGTGCACATGCATGGCTGAGTGATTGTGTGTTGTCTCTGGGAGCTGCTGCGTGTGTCCTCTTGACCTGGAGGTTGAACTCTTGCAGCCTTGTCCCTGTAAGGCAGAGCGATGGGCGCGCTTCGCCCCCCGCATGCTTGCCATAATGAGCGCGCTTTAGGTCGCTTGTTCATGTGTCACGTTTATTCAGAGGAGAGGGGTCTGGGCAAACTTAATCAGTGTGCAGTTTCAGACGTGCGGCTGTGTCCTGCCACGATTAGATCTGAAATGCTTCAGGTTCACTTGAGTCAACTTCCTTTTCCAGCCTCACAGATATAAGATGCGAGTTAATCTGCAGCCTCTCGCCTTAAAGATCAAATCTGCTTTAACAGTTTAAAAACAAATGTGTAGCAGCACAGATGTTTTGTTTTCTTTAGCGTCAGTCACGTCACGGTACACAAAGCTTATCAGAAGAAACACACAAGACCGTAGCCATATCGAGATTAGCTACTGTGTGTTGCTTTTAACAGTTTTCTCTGTCTGCCAACAAATTCTGTAAATATCAGAGGGATCTATACGGCATCAAGTGGAGACGCCACGCTGTTATTGTAGGAGCACAGTGGGACGCCGCCGCATGTTTTCTCCTTCAGAAAAAAGCTGTTTTATCTGTTTCTGATTCATTCATTGTCCACAGATCTTACTGACATCTCTGCATTTGTTTTGAGTTCATAAAATGGGCTTCAAAGTATTTCTTCCGGCTATTTACACTGCATAGGGGCTGATCTCAAACTATTGCTCAGGATGGAGGGGCAATTGTAATTCTCAGCGTTCACCCTCGTCTCAAAGCAATGCCCCCTCAAATTCCTCTTATCCCTCTCTAAGATGAAGGAAATCTTATGGATTTGTAGAAACTTTCTTTTTTAATGATTTCTTTGGGAGCATTATTGGACAAGTCACAGTAGAAACACAGAATAGAAATGAAAAAAGAAAAGAGAGAGAGACAGGGAGGTGGGACATGCTATGTGGACATGGTAAGTAGAAGCAGGACTGTTGTGATCGCAGTATGGGATGTTTCTTGACATCTGAGGCGCCAGATGCCTCCGTTTCTAGACACCTTTTTCATAAGATGCTGTAACAAGAATACATCATCTCTTCAGAATGAGAAGAGGGATTTTAAATTAGGACTTCTAATTAGTGCTTAGCTGTATCGAAACTCACAAAGCTCATGCACCTCTCCATGTGTAATAAATGCCAACTGGGGTAATCATTTCCAAACAGGATAAGAAGCTTTTTAAAAATCCACCTGCAAAAAAAAAAGAAGAAAAAAAAAAAAGAAAAGCATTGGGAGAGAATAACAATGATCAGACAGTTCTGTTTCCTGAGACGTGTGCAATGCAGAACAGTTTTCCTCCAGTGGCGGTGGAGCAGACTGCAGTGTGTATATTGGACTCAATGGTGCAGAATGTTCAAGAACTGCGGAGGAAAGGGAGGCTTTGGATCGGAGCTTACTAGAATTCCAACAATGTTCCAGTTCAGACCTACCACCAGGAGGTTTTCTCTGTTTGTGTTTTTGTGTGTGTTTGTACATGTGTGCGAGACTGTGTGTGTGTGTGTGTGTGTGTGTGTGTGTGGTGCTGGCAAAGAGGCGGAGGAATGGAACGATGTTAGATCAAGTGGTAACCGTGGAATTTTTCTCCTCATCTGCTTTAAGCTTTCCTAAAAACCACCGCCGGCGCTGCCAGAGACACCATCTCTAGATGATAACAAAGACTCACCAGCTGTGCGAAGTATTCTACCCCCCAAAAACTTCACCTTTAGCTCGTCCCCGGACGCCTACGCACAGACAGACACGTATACACGTTATACACACACAACCTAAGGCCGAAAGTATTCCGTCCCTTATAAGGTAAAATCGCAGGTCGGTTTTTTAGAGTGAATCTGTTTTGCAGCGTCCTGGGCGAACTTTGGTATTTGTGGCTGGGAAAAGCATCAACTATGCAGAAAGGACATCCTTCAGTGTTTGTTTTCTCTGCTTCCCTGTATGCATCCTGTGGTTCTGACTGACTGGCTGCTGGCATTACGTAAAAGCCAGACTCCGTGCTTATATATTTTTTTCCACCTCAGTTTTTGGTAAATGATTCAGCAGAGCCGGCCTGAATGAATGTTTTCAGAGCTTGGTTATGAGTATAAACAGCTTTCCTTTTTTTGTCGGATGTGCTGATCGTTCCACATTTGTGGTGTGTGTGTGTGTGTGTGTGCTGCACATTTCTGGCGATGTGACATTTCATGCGTACATGTGCCATTACTCTAAGCACTTGCAGATTTTGGAGTTTATTTGATAGAGGAGTGATTAACTTTGATTCACTTTCAGATGTGCTGCCTGCTTTATGCAGGTGCATGTATCCTTGTGTGTGTGTGTGTGTATGTGTACTTGGGTGTGTGTGTCAGTGCATACCTGAGCTCCCAGCTATGTAGTTAATCACGTCCACCTACGGTCACTCAATAAACCCCAGTGGAAATGGCGACTCACACCACAGCTATCCCACAATGCCCCCTTCTCCTCTTTTTTATCACCAGCTCGTAATTATGTGCTCCAGTGAGAGGCATGCAACTCATTTATACACGCATACACAAATACAAACACACACACAGGGACACACACTTGATTAGCAAACCTAATGGATCGCCTTGCTCTGTATTCCAACAACATTCCATAAAGCAGAGAGCCAGATAATTGCTTTCTAGCGTCGGTACTGTGACCGGCATTACCACACAAACTCTGCCATCTCCTGCTCTTCGTCCTCCTCCTGCTCCTCTTCCTCTTGCGTCTGCTCCAGCTGTATCTCCTGCACTTCATCCTGCTCCCTTTCATCCTCCACCATTCCTTTTTTTTTTGCATCTTGTATGAAATCTGCGCAGCGTGTTGTCTTTTTGATGCTGAACACAACAGTAACCCCACTATACCATGCAGTACTGTCTGTATACCAAACATCAGAGAGGTAAAATGAACCAAAAATCAAGAATCTAGCCTGAGTATTTTTTTTCTCCTAGAGACTAAACCAGAACTTCAGTGTAAATCTTCATGAATTTGTTCAGATACACAAGCTGCTTTGCTGTAAGTACATTTTTCACCAAATAAATCAATGCTCCTGCAAGTTTGTTTATTTATATTACTTCCTCCTGGGTGTCAAAAATCTTGTCATGCTGCTTTAAGCTGTTAAATTACAGTTTCGTTATAATTTGTATCCACATCATTACAAGATCTAGTTCTCAAAACAATTGGAGACGCACTTCAAACGATAATTTGTTTTCCTCAGTGTGAAATGTCAAACTATTATACAGGAAGTGTTTTACTCTCAATAGCTATTATTCCTTATTGGGAATGGGAAGGCATCTCATTTCTGTAGCTGCAGATCTCCTGTTTGGCAGGGGTGCAGAAAGCATTCTGCAACAAGACAAGGCTAGAAAACCATACCATGTGCAGAAGTTTCTCCTCAGGTGTTGTTGGTTTGTGCAGAAGAACTGAAGAGGGAGACGGATGAGGCAAAGATACGGCTTTGGTTCCTGCCGATGCTCTTAAAGTGATGAGACATTGTGGTTATTGTAGTTTGGCCGGCTGATTTGGCCGACTTAGCAACACGGTCAGCAGCTGGAGCTGCAGCAGTCGATGTGACTCACAGTTCATGGAGGCATTCAAGGTACTTTGAAACCCTTGGTGCCCAATTGCTGCAATTTGCATGAAAAATGGGACTCCTTCTGGACTGAACATGCAGACGTGATATTTTTAAGTTCACTGTGGTTTAACACTCCATCATCATTACCTGAAATGTCCACTGCTGCTAAATGTTCATAAATTTGCTTAGCAGAGTTGGATGCAGTTGCAAGGTGCAGTGTATTTGCCTATATGAGTGTGTGCGTGTGCACGTTTGAACCAAACAGATGCACCTAGAGAATAATCTGCACATTGGAGTGAAAACACACTTAGGAAAAAGATGTTGTTTTCACTCACAAGTGCACTCCACAGTCAAGTTTGCACATAGTCATGCATTCTTTGTTAGCTTATGTTTCCATGTTGAAGCAAAGGCTCGGCCGGGGGCTATTTTCCTACCAGCTTCGCTCACCCAATGAGGTCACACCATCCAGAATCCAGAGAATGTGAAGAATGGCGAGGTTTAAGAGCTTCTCAACAGCTCTATATGTTATCAGATGGAAGGCGGCCGATGCAGAGGGGGTGAGGTTGAAATGCGATCCACTTCTGTAACGGTGAAATGAAGGAGGAGGGGAGGGAATGACACGCTTCTTCGCCTTATAGCTTCTTCTCTAATCTTCCGTGCACCTATAGCAGCCTTAACTTCAACGTTGCTTCATCTGCACTGTTGTTTCAAATGTAATGTGGACACCGTAAGATAATTACATTATGCCTACACAAAGAGCAGGAGCTGATATTGCACTCACAGTCGGATAGACCCATGTTATGTGTTAACCCTTGTTAAACCCCCAAATCAGTTGTACATCAGATGAAGCTGGTACTTATACAAGATCCAAAGCTGTCTGAAACTGTGAACTAGTTTGTTATAAATCCACCTCTGTCACAATGCACATGTAAAGTACTGTATGTTTTTCTCAGGTGAAATAGGTCATGTAGGCTCAGTGGGTCTGATTCTCTACAATAACACCTTTGTAAACTGAGCAGTCCATCGAAGTTACCGTTCAGACCTCAGTCTCAGTTCATGGCTCCTTGTTTGTTGTGCAAAGACCAAGGAAGGCTGCATGAAACAATTATTTTTACTATCAACTCATCTTCTGATTATTTTCCAGATTAATTCTTTGGCCTATTAAATGTCATTCAAACTTGCAGTTTGGCATTTTTGCTTGAAAAAAATGTCAAAACAAAATTTTTTAGTAATAACAAAAAAAGAATCCAAATATTTTTCCATCAATCATCTAAACATTTAATCAGCTCATCAAGTCAGCTCTCAGTGCAGCTTCTAATATCAGTTATATCAAGTCTGGAGACCGAGTAAGACCAAGGGAAATACAAAAATGACACTAACGCGTCCCTCCCAAAACCTGGCAGATACTCAGGTGAGGCTTCAAAGTCCACAGGAGAAACTGAGTGGAACTGCAGTTTATTATAAGTCATATTTCTATGCCTGTGTGCTGGCGACAGCTGTGGCCAGATGTGATATCTCAGGTATATGGCTGTAGGGGAACATTCACTCCAGGATGAGCTCATCAGATTGTGATGGTCAAAGGTCACGGGTGACCTCACGTTCCTTCAGACACAATATATCAAGAACGTCCAGAGAGAGTCACATCTGGTACAAACATTCACTTAGACTCGAGGATGAGCTAATTGCAATTGGGGGGGGGTCAAAGATCAAAGGCCAAGGTCGCTGTGACCTCACAATACATGTTTCTGACCTACTGAATGCACCATGTCAGGAACGCCCCGAGGGGATCCCCACAAATCTGGTGTAAATGTTCATTTTGACTCAAAGATGAGATGATCACAGTTTTGTGGTCAAAGGTCAAAGGTCAAGGTCACGCATTTTAGACCATAACTCAAGAATTAACTTGCTTAACACTAGTTTCATTATCAGTGTTGCAGTTTTTTAACTACCCTGCACCTCTCTGGGAGGTCTAAACTGCTAGTCAATCATCTGCATGTAACACATATCAGGGCAGTGAAGTGTGAATTACAGCAATGTCTGCAGCACTGACCAAACTTAAGTGTGCAGTAATGTGGAGCCTTATTATAAAAGAATTATCTGATGCATACTGAAAGCTGAACCCTGGACAAAGTGGATGTTTTAGTTTCTTCTTACTTGACGGCCGATGATCCCCTATCGTCAAAAATCTGTACAACCTGCCCAGTTATTTCCTTAAAGACAAGATGTCCCATTGTCCAGACGAGCAGGAGGGGTGGGACGGGTGGTGGGGAGACCGGGGTTGGTAGTCTGTATGTTTTTTTTGACAGGGTTCAGGCAGGAGATGCTTGCTATTCCCTCAAGTGTCTGGAAAGTGTGCCATTTCCATTACAGTCTGTCTCGTTTCATTGCTGCAGTGGTGATGTTTTTGCATGGAGGCCCCGGGGGTAGGTAGGAGGAGGCGAGCTCTGTGGCCTTGTGAGCCCGGGCCTCAGCAGCGCGAGTTCAGGGGAGAGGGAGTGGCTGCAGCCCTCCTAGACACACACATGCGTTACATGTGGAGCTTCAAAGACATAGCTGGACGGGCCTGGCTGCTGGCAGGCTGTTATCAGTGACAGGAAAGCAGAAGCAGACTGCCAGGGACTGGGCTCAGACTAGTTAGCTTGGTGATGGTGGTGGCCAAGTCGAGGAATAACAGGATTACTGGTGCGCTAAAGAGCAGACTTACTGACAAGCCAGCAGGCAACCACAGCTGAGAGCATCAGTCATCAAGTAACACTGAAGATCACACTGTGCTGATAAGAAGAAAAGGTCTTTTGTTCATACTGCTCCTTTCTCTTTTATTTTGAAGGGACACAAAGGCCTCTAAACACCACCAATAAAATCTTTGCCATTTTTATACAGCGTTTTATCAGCTTAGTCATCTTCAAACAGCTGTAGCCTCTATGATGACATCAGTGGTGCACTTTAATAAGCTGGACCAATGGAGACTGACACATAGCCAACGGCCCATCTTGGCGTAAAAGTACAATGATGCAGTGAATGCAACTTTTCAGTGTTGTAAAATTAGTAAGGTTATAGAATATCAAATGTAGTAAAACTGTCTGGACAGTAAATGTGCGCTGGTAAGTGACTGTAATCCCCTCTCTAAAATGAACATCTCACTGACACAATGGAATCACAACTTTTTTGGCGAAGTGTAGAATTACCAAACGCTTTGGACCTTTGGAGGTGGCCTGAAATAACTATTAAATATTTTATGAGTTCAGATTTGTATCTGCTGTGTCTCGGTTACATAACTATTAAGTCTCATTTTGTACCAGTGACACTCGCTCATAATGTCTGTTCTGGCATCTCAAAGTCGAACTGTCGAAGAAAAGAAAACACTTGTGCTCAATAACTCTGGTTAAGAGCTGAGATATTCATGCTGAACAGAACGTCCTCCTCGGGTTCAGCCGCTGTGCAGCAACTCTCAGCAGAGGTGTTGATTGCACTGGCCGACGGTACAGGAGTCGTTTTTGTAGGGAATGTGTCATCGTCTGAAAAGGCTGAACTGAGAAGTGTCCAGTGTTCTGCAACAGATCAGAGAGTTGCTGGTGGCATTTTTTGTCGATGCTCAATTTACGCATTTGTACTTGCTCGCTGCAGTTTTGTGTGTATCCTATTGTAAAATGTGAAAATTAGAACAATTTTTTCTCAGACATGGAGCCCAGACTTTGAACAAACAGATCAGATTCTGCAATCATGAATTTTAAAGACTGCATAACCATTCGTTAGATGCCCCAGGGTGTGTGAGTGCACGTACGCTGTGTCACTGAGGTTATTCAATAGACTCCTCACTACACCGATGATTTGTTTCATTTGGACTGTGGCGCCTACACAAGACATGATATCGATCTGTGATGTCCTAGAAGAAGTAGCTGAAGCTGCTTCCTCCACCTCGGGCCGTGACTTAGAGAAACACTTAATCACTCCCGAATTAATGTCTGAAATAAGAATTGATTCTGACAAACACTGAAACAGAACTGACTCAACCACGGAGGGATGAGTTTTGACACGCAGAAACCAGATCATATCAGCAAGCTTACAAAGATACAAGTAATCCCAAGCCGCCATGCTGTGGTTATGTTTACTAATGCGCAACAAACCACCGAAACCAGCTTCTAAACCCTCAAAATATTCACTATAGCAACCGCAGTGCCGTCACAACAACGGCTGTCTGGAAATGTACTGAAACGTTGGAGAGGTCTACCTGTGCATAAAGGTTGGAGCTATTTATACTTTTTTTTCTTTTCAATGATGCAGTCATCTTGGATTTTCTTCTCCGTGTACGAGGTCTGCTCAGTTCCCCTAACACATCATCATGCAAACTTAGCTTCCTCCCAGCAGTATGGTTAACTCCATGTGTTTTTTTTTTCTATTATACTTTAAAGGCAGGTCTCTGGATCCAGCCCTGCTGGTTAACATTAGCACCTGACCCCTTGTTTCATGCTGAAAGGAGGAAAAAAAATCTTTCTGGGAAAGCCCTTCATTAACATTTATGGGAAACCTTTTGGCCCATCTTGTTTTTTTTCCCTTTACAAGATTAAAACACATTCTCCTTTTCCTCATTTTTCCATACCAGCCCCTCCCATACATCTAACTTCACATGGCTGTTTTGGGAAATCCCTCATAATGGGCAGTTAGTCTGTACTTTGCCTGGCAAATTCTACTTTTTTCCCCTTTGGGAACACATCCATTACATTCTTTGGAAAGCGTGGGTGTAGCCGTGTGGTATGATGGTGTTTTCTTTCTGCAGAACGCACTGTGTTTCCACGTTCTTTTTAGTATCCTGGACAGAGCAAAGAGGAACAACCACTGGAACACCTCAACAATGAAAAGAATGCAGATATGAAAAGACATCAACAGATCTTTTTACAATCTAGACAGTATGTGTGGCTTCGACAGGTGGGCAGACTGTGTGGTTATATAACCTCACAGCCAAATCCCGGTTTGCTTTTTTGGAGATATCCAGAATGCCAACAGCATGGACAAAAACAAACACCTGGTGAAGGCAGCTCTCGTCAGACTCCTCATATTCGCGGAGGTCAAAATTCTCTTGACTTTGACTCCCCTCCTCCTCCCTCCCTCCTGCCCTCCTTGCTTGTGTGGCTTCCCGGACCCCTTAGCCGGGGGTTCCTCTTTCTCTGAGCAAGCAGGCACCATACACTAAGAGGACTCCCTGCGTGGGAGGGAATAAAGAGAGAGGGGGAAGCCTTCGAAAAAACTCGATCTTGACGGGACTCACCCAACCTCCCCGCCTCTTTCCTCAACCCTTCTCGCTGCTCTGTACTCTCTCCTCTGCATCGCACTCAAAGCAACCAAACACGTCTCTCTCCTCTCCTGGAAAAGGCCATGGTAGGTCAGGCTCCGGGCCACATAAATCCAGACAAAACTTTGCAGACGGTGTTTGGTCGGACATTCCGTTCTGTGGCACACCTTGGGCCTCACAAATGTTGAAACAGCTTAAATATGTGGGAGCTCTGGGTATTTTTACTTTGGCTTTCCAGGGGCCTCAAACCCGTGGAACAAAAACAAACACAATGGGGATTCCAACTCAAATCATCTCAATTGAATCATCTTTGGTATATATGAGGCGGGTGCCAAGTTTTGATTCTGTAAGGGTAATAAGCGGTTAACCGCAGCGCTCGGAAAGCCTGACAGGTTATGGGAAAAGACTTCTGGTGACAGTTGTCAGGGATTCCACTTTCCATTCAACTTCTCAGGCCTTGATCATATGTACTTCCACAAAGCCTCCCTGGCAGACGTCTGCTAAAGCATATTGCCATAATACATCGGTTCCTCCTGTTTCTCAATGTCATTCAATACACTCTGCTTTAATTGTTCGACAGTAGCTTCTAGAAATTTCAGGCGGCCCGCACTTTGTTCCCATGTAGCTCTTTCGAAGACCACGGTTGAGCGACTTAAAGGGTTGCGTCCTCCAAATTGCTGCACTGCATCTAGATCCCCCCAGGGTTACAGGAGATTCCCGTCAGAGACTGAAGGTGAATGGTGTCACCGTTTGTTATGAATATCTGCAGAACACTGAACACACTTTCCATTGGCAGTTTATCTTTGGTAGAAAGTTGTTCCAATCAACTGTTTCCAGCAGTGTTGGAGTACTCAAGACCGGGACTTGGACTGAAGAGCTGCGTTGTTGAATCTCATTTGCCCTGATGAATCAAGTGTCAGCCATGGATTTGCATTTGTGTAATGAATGACAGATAACTGGCAGACTTCTCTAGTGTCTTCTCTTGTGACTCGGACGTGGACTTGGTCTCGAACACTGGGTGGACTCAAATTTCTGGACTCAACTGGCAGTTTTCCAGTCATGTCTGTGGATGGTAAACCATTCCTGCTTGAAGCACTAGACATATAACACCCCTCACCTCTATTGTATTAGGTTGGTAACCACCATTAATTTCTGATTAGGGTGAATTTAGCCTTTACACAGCTTTAGAGTTGTGAAGATAGTTTTACCAACCCCCCAGAGATCCATTAATTTAGATTAATTTCATTTCAATATGAAATTCAATTAACAATAGTGATTGATTTGAAAAGAGTGACCCTCATTACCTGGTGATGATGATGGTGATTCAATTTGAACACAAATAAAAGCAGTACTGATGTTCAGTGTGGTTGATTACACACCCCAAGCAAGTTTAAGTTAATTTTCATAATGATAATTAATGAAATTATGGATAATTGGAATGATGGGAAAACACACCCAAACTTATGAAACACAGTTTGTTTTGGCATGGTTCAGACTAGATACTTTATTACCTCACCTTGAACACTTAACTGGAGACGTGGGTGGTCTTGTGTCTGTCAGCCCAGGTGAGGCCAAAGGTGACAGCGAGTAGGATTTCCCATTCGGGTTTCCCTCAAGAGAAAGAAAGAGAGGAAGAGGAAAGAGCACAGAGCTTCTTCTCTCTGTACTTTCTCAACATGGACAACACTAACTGTCCTGTGCTCGCTGTAACGTTGAAATATGACTTTTCACTGATTTAGCAATTGGTGTTTTATTGCTTTGGACGGAAGCATCAGGCAAATGCTTAAGTTTAAATTGCAGTTTATCAGAGAGGAGCTGAGGAGCTTTATAGCCCTGCATCAAATGTTGGAGGAGAGTGGAACGACCTTTAACCAAGCCTAGCACTCACAAGGCTCACGTCAGGCCTCCAATCTTTGGAGTATTTCACTTTTTTTCCAACTGATGTCATGCAGCACAGGAAATCTGGTTATAAAAGCAGTTTATTGGCGTCGCTTGTAGGTGCTATAGAGCAGAGTGACCTGGAAGGTTTGCAGGGTGTCGTGAATACAAACAACCAGTGCTGATGTCCAATCAGGCCACATTGCAGCAGTGCTTGCAGAAGCTGCCAGATTTTGTGTTCCAAAAAAAAAAAAAAAAAAGAAGAAGCAATTCAATATGAATTCTTGGTTGTGGATGTAATCTGTAATAAATCTTCCCATCTGTGGTAACTTCATTTTTAAGGTAGTGCAGTGATGTTTGAGATATTTTTATTTTTTATCAGATCAGTGTAGTCAGGCAAGGGTGAACTGTAATTCTCCATGAGGTAGGTGAGTTTATTGGCTTTTCCCCCTTGTTTGGGTATAGAGGTCCAGTCTGTGGGGGTCAAACCCAATAAACATGGAGGAGTCGGTGCCAAGTGGAGATGTATTTACTGAAGCCCCCTCTGTTTTTCCCCACGGTGGAGGCTCACGTCCATTTGTAAGCAGCAGCCTCCATCCCTCTGCTTTCCAACAGTTCCTAGCCTGCAGCTCTCCTGTATTTGTGGAGCCGTCACAGTGAGAGGTAGGCAGCAGACACATTCTTTACTGCCCCGCTGATTGGAGCGAGCACTTTATTTGCTCTGGGACAGACTTTGGACTTGTCAAACAGACTCATATTTCTGTTTATTTTTGCAATACTCGGCTCTGCTTGGGTGTCTTTCTATGTGAGTGTGCACTGTGACCAGGAAGGTGTTACAGTACAAGATGTTACTTAAGTAACTCCCACTCTAATGAAGAAGTTTCCCAATATTTTCCCACTCCTTAACTAGATATTAACTGAATTTACTGACATATTTTCTGTCCTGCTTGGACGTGTATCTGGCCTGATAACTAAAGACTTCAGAGGTAAAGAGCGTTATCTAAGAATGACTCTGATTCAATGCTTAGTCCATCACAATGTCGAGGAACCTGTGTGTTTACCAGCAAAACAGCACAAGTCTTTAAAGATATGTAAAAGAGGTTCAATGATTATCTATCACAGCTTTGAAATTATTATGTAAAAATTTGACCTAGTTTCTCAGAGGCAGACAGAGGGATTGTTTTAACTTGTAAACCTTGGTTGAACTTGTAAAAACATTATAAACTATCATTCTGCTGCTTGTTAAAGAGTCTTTTGTGTTATCAGCAGAACGCATTAAAAGTTTAATAATGAGATGTGATTTTGGTACGCTCTTTTGGTTTTGGTTTTCCATTCAAAATTAATAAAAGGACTAGATAATTAAGAGCCACTGGAGCATTAATAGACAACTAGTTACAGAGACGTCTTTATTCCTGTTTAATGAGTTTCTATACAGCCAGTCATCCGCTCTTTTTATATCATTACGTGAAGAGTACAACAGCCTCTCTCAGCCCTCTCCAAAGCAATCATCTCTCACTCACAGTTCATAATACTGTATATACCATTTCACAATCAGAGCTATGATGCCCTGCACTTTTACTTTGTTCCTCAGTCCCTTCTCAGTCGATTTGTGTAATCCTGGCATTGTTGCCTATGTATCTCCACCATTCAGCCAGCTGTAAATGTGTCCAAGCAGGTCTAGAGCGTGGCATTTTCCCTCCTTGGAGCCCTGATATCCTGGGAGCCCCAACTGAAAGCAATCTGACAGTGCAGTGGGTTTGGCTGAAACAGCTCTTTTACTGGGGCAGACTGCCAGATCCTTGTGGTTGATGTGCTGCAAGGGTCTCCAGATCCGCTACTGTTAACTGTGCACGCCTTCACGTTGACCTACTTCTCAACATTTATGTAATCTCAAAGCTGATGGAGAGGATTGCAAGGGAACAGAGAGGGGGGTGGGGGTGGGGGTGTCATGGCTTGGTTAACCACAGGTATGTTCCAACATACACCAAGGATTTGTTTAGATAATGCAAGGACAGGCCATTGAGGGTTTGTTTTCTCTTGGCTGCAACTAAATGAGATGTTGTTATTTCATACTTTAGTTACAGGCCGTGTCAGTGCAGTTAGCTGCTTTTAGGAATTTGCCATTTGACCACCATGACAGCATCAGACTGGGCCCTTTTTTTTCCATGTATGCACCCACCTGCGTGACTCATGTATGAGTGCTTTGTGTGTCCTTTGTGGCTACGTTTCCCGAAAAAGAAACTGGGGGGAAGAATAAAAAATAAAACTATTGATTTCCGATACCCGAACTTTTTTCTTTGTGCATCCTACGAGGTGTATGAATGTAACAATAGCCCTGTCAGAACCTCATTACAGCCTCCTTTGGTCGTCTCCCTCAAGACTGCCGTTTATTCAAGCCTTCAGGCAGTCATCATAAAAAAGCACTCAGTGAAACCACTGCCTCTGGCAAACTTTTGACAAATCTATAATTGAGCCATTTAATCGCGCTTATTCTTCTCTGCAAACAAAGGGGAATCATCTCTGTTTCCTCCATGATGTCAGAGACTTAATACCTAAAAGGTCCTGATAGCCTTATCCACATAGTTGCTGCATAGCTAATGAGGTCTGTGCATTTATTTTAAATTCCACTCGGTCGATTGCCTTGAAATGCAGTCATTATTCCCATTCTGTTCTCCACCAGTCTTTGGACATTAGGCATTAGGCCTCTGCTATCTGTTACAATCATCATCTGTGTCCCGGATGTCCAGCCAAAGCTTTGGCTATGACGCACACTCACTCCTCAAACTTGTGCCCATATGTCAATACAAGCAAGTCACTTTTTTTGTCTTTTAGATCTTTGTTTTTGCTCACAGACAGCAACTTTTTATTGGCTGTTTGGGTCATTTCAGCCTCTTCAAGTTGCTGTAAAGCTACACTGGTCAATATTTTCATGCTAACAATGGATCAGATTACTTTGTGTAATAAGAACCATGGTGACAAACCCAAATTGAAGTCCTAATTGGCTCTACAGTTTGTCTCAGGCCTTGAGAACTGGTGTTTTTCAGTTCAGTCTTCAGTTTTTGTCATCTGTAGCCTAACTTTACTGGGTTTTAGAAAATAAAAAAGCACAAAGCACTGACATACAACTACTGGTGACCACAGTTCAGCATTTAGCCATTCAGATAAAAGGAGAGTGAATAGTAGACAGTTGCTACAATTGTGTCTAGAAATATATAACCAGCTAAAGGCTAATGGTGCACCATGTCAACTGGATAAGTGAAGGCAACTGTTTGCTAACATGTGATATATCAACTCTATAAGGTGATAATATGTCGATGTAGTGTTCGCAGCTTGTAACTGTCTGCTATTATGTGACACTGACACACAAACTGCGGCAGATAACTGTCATTTAAAGAGGTTAACCTCCTTTGCGTGTGAAGCTCAGAGGAATGCTGTACCCCATTATGTCGGAGCGTGGGACTCTGTTGCCTGGTGTAAGGGAGGCTAGGATGACCTTCAGGAATGCTATTGTTGTGTACTCCATTCCCTCTCCAAATGCACCATGCCCTATCAGACTGATGGTCCTTTTTAGCAGAATGCGATATCCACGGGTACCAGGGGCGAGAGAAGGGAGAAGGGGTCCATAAAAAGCCCCAAATAAAAGGCTGTTCTCTCTGCTCCGTCTCCCCTGTCCTGTGCTGGAACGGCAGGAATGTGGCAGGCAGACCGACTGGCCCTCGGAGCCTTCTGCCCCTAATGAATTTTAAAAGGCCTTTTTCATTCAAAGCAGGGTGCTGGCTAACAGCATGTCGCCTGGCCAAGCACTCAGGGGGAAAAAAAAGAGGAGAGATGAAGAGAGCACAGGAGGGCTGGAGGGAGAAGAGAAGGAGGTGCTGGCAAAGCGAGTTGGCACCTACGCAAGTTGGGGTATTGGATGTCCCTCACAGTGAGAGATAATAGGGCACTCTGCATGGGAAGCTACTGTAGGAGCATTCTTGACCTTGCCACGAGGGTCTAAAGAGAATAGAGGGAATGTGAGAGAGAGAGGAGGAGAAGAGGGAAGGCAGAAACACTAAACTGATTTTAATTGGTAAAAAAAAAAGAGGCTCAGATGTAGTCAAAGGTCATCGTGTGGTGCTTGAAATGTCAGCACTTGTAAAAGGAATAATTTGACATTCTGGGAAATATGCTTATTTGATTTTTTCCCTGCCTGGGAGCTATAGGGAAATTAGCATACAGTGCCACACTCATGTCAGTAGCCTATGCTAAACCTTTGCTGTATCACAATTCATGGACTTGTACATGTATAGGAACCATTAACCATCGGCAAACAGTTTATGGAACTTATTAAAGCGGCGACTGGTTTCACAAATTTACTCATTTTTTGTTGAATGACACAAAAAAGTGATGTTATCTCAGCAGCTGTCAGGTGAGCGTCAGTCGTGGTCACCTGTCACAGTCTTTTCCAGTGAGTCAGCAACAGCAGTGTTTGATTTGGGAGACTACAACCCTTCTGAAATACACATACTACAGTAGTGAGCAGTACATTGTGCAGTATGTCATGTGAGCGTATTGTCCGAAGTATCAGATTTGAGATACGGAACTTAATCTAGTGACAGTTAGCTTAGCTTAGTTAGTTTAGCACAAAGACTAGAAAAGGCCAACTTTACAGTGAAAGCAAGGCTAAGCAACAGCCCATTTTTACAAACTCTCAACATGAAGGCGGATGTGTCACCACAAAAATGTTAAAACTACTCCTTTGAACACTGCCTCTTCATTGTTGATGAGTTATTGATGATGAGTAGTGATGATCAGCATGTTTAACTTCCACCTCCAACCAGTAAAGTAAAGTACTGACAGAGATGTACCTGGCTCAGTGACTGGTGGACCCGAGATAGTGCCTGTACAGATGGATTTATTTCCTTCTGAATGCAATATGAGCCACTGGGGAAAGTTGCAGGACATTAACTTTGAAGGCTAATCTGCTCTAATTAGCAAGTGTATCTGTGGGGAGCTGTTAGGGAGCTGCACCGGCATGCTAATAGTTTGTCTATGATGGAGCAGCTGGCAGAGCCCTGTCAGCCCTGATTCCTGCACATATTAATCTCCCCCACAATATATAGCAGAACTCATAAACAATGATAAATATAATACTGTTACATTTGCTGGCTGCTTTATTGTAGGAGAACTGAATGTTCTCATTTTTTTCTGGCAGCGACCAACATGGCTGTGACTCTACGGTGCATTAAAGAAACATACATGGATAAGGTTCAGTTACTGAGATGCGAGAGCTGACTCACTGTCATATTTACTGATATGTGTGCAGTCTGACTCTCCTGGGACTTTCCTGCACTGCCAAGAGTTTATTAAGATGTTTGTGATCCCTCCACTCAGCTGTCGTGTGGTGGACAGAAATGTGTTGATTACAGGGGGGACTTTTGAAAAACTGATGAATAACAGCTCGTGATATCAGTGATTGCAGAGAGGTATGTCGGAACAAAAACCTCACTGAGGCTCAAAATGGATGCGACAGCAGGAAAAAAAAAATTCCCATTCCTGCCAACTGTGCACAACTGTATACGTTATCTGCTTCAATGAACTCAACTCTGTTTCTGTCACAACCTGCTGACGACGGCTGCATCAAAACGCAGCTGTCACCAACACAGAGAGTGTAGACAGGTGGAGTATTTTAAGCACTTGGCAATTAAAATATTTGCAGAGCAGCACCATACACACAAGATTATTTGATAATACCACATATAATTATTCAATGAGCCACTGCACCACCACCCCCCCACCTCTTCTCGGCAGCCACCACCACAAATAGACTGTCATTCATTCTGTGGGAAACGGTGCTGTTGGTTCTTCGGTACAAGGACACAGCTGAGTGTGTCACAGTCAGCCAGACCGGACAGACTCTACTGTAACTACACCTGTATATGAGGGATTAATGTAAAATGCAGGTTTTGGACATTAGACACTCATGTGGGGGCGGTTTGGATGTTTGGATGAGGCCATCACTTAAGTCTGATAAGATCATGTCTGCTGGAAGAAGTGTAGGTTGATATAATGTTGTTTTCACATTATTTTACTGGTATTTCCTCTCTTGCCTGATATAAGGAGCAGCTTTTTTGTTGAAGTGATAAATTACAGTAAGTCTGTACTTTATCTTTGTGTAGTCATGATACGCCTGGGTATTCGAAAACTATACACACATGACAATTACATCACCGCATTCAATCTTCTCCCCGAATTCATTATAGTTCAGGTTCTTCTGCACAGCCATCTTTGCATTTTATGTCTTCATTGTATTTCCCATGTGCACTGAGTCTCTGAAGCAAACACGTGAGCTCCGAGGGTGATGCTCTGTGGCACCCACGACTGCAGCAGACAGAGCAGATATACCACACTCACTGCTGTGTGTCTATAGGGGCCTTCGCATTTCAAATGCTGCAGAGGGACTAAACACCCTTTGGGTCACATCACCTCCACTGATGTCAGAGGAAATGCCAGAGAGCTGAGGTAAAGGTACTGCCGGCCGCTCACAGGGCCAGCAGATTCCTGGGCACACGACCACTGTGATAGTGGGATCTCCAGAGTGCTACCGACAAGTTAAAAATGGAATAAGGAGTCACTGATAGAGACGGCGCTGGCGTTAAACTGTGGGTAGCGAGCAGAGGTACAAACATTCACAGCAGCCAAACAGTTACGATCAGCTGTCAAGCCTTTGCAGCACAGCTCTGGCTTCTCAGCTGATGGACGAGGACATGCAAACTTGCAAAAAGTGACCCACTTTGTGTGATGTTTTCTTTCATATCCTAAAATCACTGATGGCTCTGTAATAACGTTGTTGGGACCAGCTGAGACCACACAGCAATGACGTGCAAAGACAACATAACAAACCTCAAAAGCATACGTCCTCATCAATCATCTGGATTGTTTACTTCTTTGGAGCCTGAGTCGAACTTTAATTTGCCGCCCAACACATCTACAAACTGAACAAAATGAAAAGCAGAGAGAGAGATAGACAGACAGACAGACAGAGAGTGCCCTGGTGATGCCTTGGCTTGCCTTTGCTCTGCCCAAACAACAAAAATGAGAGGGATTAACTGTTACCTATACTTAACATGCTGCATGCTGTGTTGCTTCCAGAGCTTTTAAAGAAACCGCTAATGCATCTGTGAACCCAGTTACTTGGAAGGACGTTGTGTTCCTCCTGGTTAACTGAAGCAGAAAGATGAGCAGGGCGCCTGCAGTGAGGATGAAACATGGAGGAGGAAAGTTTGATTATTCTGTGGGATTCCAGTGTCTCACTTCTGGAAAGTGAATCGGTTGGAAAGATGCCATTGTGGACGCGAGCCATTGGGTCATAAGGAAATTTAAAGAAGCAGTCATTCAAGTAGAAATGTGTAAATAAATAGCTGTTGGTTATACAGTACCCCCGTGTATGTAATTGAGCATAAACGTGTGTTTAGGTGTGAGGAATGGGGCATGTGTGCTTATACAGGCCTCTATTGTGTTATCTTGGAAGTGCATGGCAGTCTACCTGGATGACCTCATGGTTGGGCCCTCCACAAATGAGGAGAAGCAGAAGCATTGTGTTCGCCAAGAAGCACAGTGAGCGCGCTGAGGTCATAGTGAGATAGGGCTTGTGGAAACACTGATGCTCTCGCTAACATGACTGGCCTTGGAAACTACTCCCGCAGGAACCCCAAACACAGGACAGTAAAATCTCACTGGGCGGTCAGACAGGAGAGCAGACCAGGCGAAGTTCAGCCAAAAAAAGACCTGCTCTTTCCTCGGGTTTCAGGTTCAGCAGGCGAGGACATGCAGGTGAAATTGTGGATTTCTCGTAAAACTCCCCATCCACTTGAATGCGTTTTCATAATATATGCTAATGTCACCTGGGTGGCAGCCATGCTTGCACTTCCTGCCTATAAATATATGAGAGACAGATGACCAGGAACATGAGGACAGGAAGAGGTATTTTGTAGAGTTTGTGTTGGTCCTTCAGCGTACCTATTTTCCGCAGCCACTGCCTCGTAAAAGTTTTAACATACTTCCTCCAAAATGACATCATTTCATGGCCCATTGAAATGATGTCATCGCAACCTGTTGGAGAGAAAAGGTTTTGTTTCATTGCGCTCCATCTCTAAAACCCGGGTACTGCAGCTCGCTGTGCCATTTACAGAAACCCAGCGAAAATCCTCAAACTGATTTTCTCTTGTTTATACATGTCTGATTAGAACTGGACCGCATCATAATATTCCTGCAGATAGGAAACGCTGATGGCCTGAACTTACTGTACGTCATTGTGAGTCAGTGTTTTGTTTAATATCAGCAGATGTTTTGAGTGAATCCTTTTTTGTGTCTGTGTGTTTCTTCTAGACGGAGGTCATGAAAGGAGCTCTGAAGGACCTGAGTCTGAACCTTGTGGAGATGACTGATGAGAACGCCACACTGGATGGAGGAGACGTGCTTTTCACAGGTGGGCTCCACTGTCACCTCAGCCGCATGATCACGCCAATCAAATCTCATGAAGCCATCCTCCTGTGTTCACTGCTGCCACTGCAGGACCTGCATTTGTGTAAAGGGACATATAAAGAGACATATTATGCCCCTTTCCACAAATTAAAATAGTTCCCAGGTGTCTTAAAGGCATATCTGTGACATGCTTTGGTCAAAATACCCCAAGGATCAAACATCACAGCTCTTTTCATACTCTCTAAACAGCCCTGTTCAGAACGGCTGGTTTCAGTGCCTGTCCCTTTAAATGCAAATGAACCACTACTTGCCCCGCCCCTTCTACTGGTACCAGGTAGAGGTGGTATTATGCAAATTCAAAACCTAGTTACATCACTGGAAGACAACTGAGGGAACAGCTCATAAAACCATGTGGATTTCAACCAAGGGAGCCTGCACATTACAGATTTCAAGATTGTCAATTCTCACATTTTGGGGGCCGGAAGGCAAGACAAACACCCAAATATATGTTAAAGAGCCTTCAAAAAAGGTTGATAAATTTGCAAGGTTCATCAGTAGATCCAATTTCCTATCTGTTGGCTATACAACGGATCTGTGCAGGGGCTGGAGCCAATCCAGTTAACATGCAGTCAGGCGAGGGGGTGGCATACACCATGGACAGGTCACCAGTCCATCACGTGGCCGACATATAGAGACAAATGACTTCACACACTCACATTCACACCTACAGACAGTGTGGAGTTGCTAAATG
This sequence comes from Trachurus trachurus, assembly GCF_905171665.1. Classification (NCBI taxonomy): domain Eukaryota; kingdom Metazoa; phylum Chordata; class Actinopteri; order Carangiformes; family Carangidae; genus Trachurus; species Trachurus trachurus. Next base: position 26,296,873 of record NC_139898.1, on the reverse strand, counting down.
GTCCAGAACCCAGAGAACATGCAAACTCCATACAAGAAAGGGATCAAACACATGATATACTGTAATCTTCTCATGACAGGAAAAAATGCAGTTCTTCAACCTGTTACACACATCCATGGATTGGTATTGCTGTGAGACAGGCTAACTATGGCTTTTACATTTAGCATCATGTTGTTTGGAAGATGGGGGCAGGAAAACATGACAGAATCTGGCGCCGTGGGGGCTATGACATTGTTATGAAATGCAGGCTCAGGTTCTATCTCCTGCGCTGCTCTGGTGACTTCAGCTTGTAATTGTTATTAAAATTTTAATTGTAGAGATAGAGATCTGAGTGTTCAGAACGCCCCTCGGTAGGAATATCTTGGATGGATCGGAGAACGCGCTGATGACTCTGCTTTCCTCGGAGCTTGTTGAGTGTTGCTTTGCAAAAAAGATCAGTAGTTGCTTTCCGTCAGGTTTTCTCAAACACAAGTTCACAGTGTGATGGTAAATGAACATCACCTCCCACACAGTCAAGAGGAAACAAATATTAGTTTTACACGCCTGGATGCTTTCAGTTTGACTTGCTGTGCTGCATACTGAACACTGAGGACAACAGGCAGCCTGTTAAAAATACAAATCTTCCAATAAGTCTCTGGTTGTCGCAAGCAGCTTAACACTTTGCAGGAGTCATCCATGTTTTTTTTTTTCAACTTGTTTAAATGTTTGATGTCAGAGATGCTCTCTACGGCCTTAAACGAATACCGAGATGCTCAGGTCAAATATTTCAAAGCAGTGACATGGTGTGCATGTTTCTGATTGGCTGGCTGGTATCTGTTAAAGTCATATAACAGGGTACTGTTGTGTTGTGGCATTCTTCAGCTCTGTCTCATCTGTTATTTTTGCATCTCAAGACATGCAATGTGTTATTTGTTGCATAACACACACTTGGCATATGTCATTCTTGATTCAAAACATAGTAAGGGGTAAGGGTGGAGGGGTGAAGGGGGTGGGGGGGCACTGGCTGACCACATGTAAACTGGAGCTTTTACTGCAGTCCATTAAGAAACGTGTATTGAATTCAAGTTTTTTTTAAAAAGAGTAAACAGGAAACGTCGGGGAACAGTGAGATAGCAGAGCCTGATCCTCCACAGTCACAGCTCACAGACAGTCGACTAAGTGAGCAGACGATTGCGTGTCTGTGTTTCGGGATCCTCCACACAAACATTCCTCTCGGCGGCCTCGATGACCCGGCCGCCGAGGCCCACTAAGCAGAATTTCCCCCCGAAAATAATCTCTGGCAGAAATGTTGTGTACAATATTGCATGGTCCAATCACATCAGCAGGACTCCAGGGCTCTCAACATGGGCCTCTTATTACTCTGGCATCAGGTAATAAAACTGATGAAGGCAGAGAAGCCAAAGCACGGTGGTCTTCATTAGCTTTCTGTACATTCTGTTACAGCAGTGTGCTGTGCTAAAAATGTGGGTCAGTGTCTTCTACACTGCGCAGGCCACAAGGAAAAAGCATAGTACACTTAATTGGGTTTCTAGACACTGGCTCTGTGCTCTCGTTCCTTCCAGCTGAAATCGGTTTCACATGGCAGGGCTAGAAACATTTCCTGTTGGCAGGGCCTCGGCTAACGGCTCATTTTGTAAAGGCTCAGCAGCTACATTAGGACCCCATCCCTGAGCTCAGTGTGCTGCAGCCTCGCCAGGCATTCAGGCCCTCTGTCTGTTTGTGCCCCACCATACTGACCACAGTTGGCCTTTCTCACAGGCATGCATAAAGTACACACTGTGGTGGCTGCAGTGTTCGGCTACTGTTGCTCCGCAGGCTCCCTGGATGGATTTTAACATTTTTAGTAGAGTCTCTTGCACTCACAGTTCCTTTCAAATACATCTTTCCATCTGTCTCATTTTGTCTTTATACAGATATTTGGATATTTTTGATTTTTTGCACAGGTCGTGAGTTCTTCGTTGGCCTTTCCAAGCGGACCAATCAGAGAGGAGCAGAGATCCTAGCTGATGCTTTTAAGGTGAGTTGAAGCAAAAAAATAAATGCCTCAATTACAATTCATACTTGCATAGCGAAAGTAACATTACCTAGCTGATGGCAATTAAAGTGTTAGCAGCTCATTACACATCTGAAACACAAACTTAAATATGCATAAACTGATCGTCTTGGCCACATGGGGGCAAATTGAGCTGTAAATACAATGGCACCATATTATCACTTAATGCTGGCGACATGGCAAATGTGTTAACAAACAGCTCCGTATTAACACTTCCCTAAAGAGCCCATTTACAAGGCTGCTCCACACGAGACACAAATGAGCGTGGTGAGATGAACCGAACAGTAAAGCTATGGATCATAAAACCAAAACAATGAGCTGAAAGTAGAGCCAAGGGGAGCTGCGGAGTGACGGTTACCAAATGATAAACAGAATAAAAGGGCAAATAAGTGGACAGGCACCAAAAAAGCACTTAAATTAACTCATTTGTTTACAGAGCGTAAACAGAGGTGAGATGCGGATGTCATGGAGGTCAGTGGTATAAGTGGGTGTAGTGTATATGTGTGAATTGCAGCGAGTGGGTAAACACGATGAGCACATGGCACATGGAGCGTCTCTCTGAGGCTGACACCACGGCGTCAGACGTTATAGTAGTTGGTAGCCCCGCCCACCAATCACCTGTCCCTGCAAGAGAGAAGCAAACAAGGCACAAGCTAACAGGCCAGAGGGCTGTCTTCGTCCTCTCTGAGCCACTGTGACCCACACTTTATATAAAAGTATTGATTAGAGCAGCTGGAGTGAAAACAGGAATTTGTCTTACTGTTTCTTTAAAGGAACACAAATACATTTGACAATATAAACCCAGGTCAGCCCAAAGACTGTAAATACACTAGGTTTTTCATGGGGAATTCAGTCGAATCATGATGGAAATTGTATTGCAGTGCATTTAACCTGTTGTTCGGATCACTGCACAGTAATCGTATAAATGGAAACCTTGAGGCGGACTCCTGTGAAGACACAGTCACCACTCTGCCTTGTTTAGTCTCTGAGCATCAGCCTGCTCTGAGTGATCAGGCGTCACAAAAAAGAGATAGGAAGAGATAAATAGGTTATCAATCATAAAAGCTTTATGGCAGGAAGATAACAGCATCATCACTCCATTAATTTTGCTTTTTTCCCATTCTGTTCCACTTCAATTTCTGCCTCCAACCATCTCTGTCTCACTCCACCCATCCTCTTTCTGTCCATTATATCCATCCTTCATACATCCTCCTCTGCCTCTGTCTCCTCCTTTATGTGTATTCACTTTGCTCTGCTTGCCTGTGTGGACGTCTGACTTTCATGTCTGCATCGAGGCTACACTGTGTTACCAACCAATTAACTGCACACAGACCGTTTCTATATTGCTGGAAACAACAAACAAACAGACATAGGGGAAGTTGGATCGATTTTTCACCTATTGACACAAAAATGAGGGTAACATGAACACTTGTGCAATTAAAAACAGGTCTGTTTCTACTCGGGTTATGTTGCACCACTGGAGCCGAGCACCCCAGCGATTATTGATGGATGCAGCTATAAAAGAATCCCAGTGGCAATTAGGCCTCAGCTGGCCTGGAGGCCTTTTTAATCAGCTATTGATGCAAACCTCTGCCACCTCTGTACACAGTAATTAAACAAGCAGTTGATGACACTGATTAAAACGGTGACTTGGGAGAGAAAACACCTCTCCCCTATGAAGGATTTCACAGACACTTTCTCTCCGTGCTGTGATTAATTACATCAACCTGTCTACTCATCTCTGTCGCATTGACAGACTGTTCCCACTTAGAGGGAAAAGTGTTTTTCACAATCCTCATAATTTAAAGCAATTAGGCCTCGTTTGAACGACACTGTCATCTTCAGTTAATACCGCCGCTGCAGAAACTTAAATTGGATGATTTGACTCTGGGCTAATTTGTTTTTTCAGGTCTTAAAAATGTGATTTGCAGTTTAAGATTAAGAGCTGTCAAAACTAATTTTCTCTTCCTTTTCACTTGGATAAATTCGGTGTTATCTTTCCCATATTCAGAGGCACTCAAGCCAGGGGAAATGTTCCTTAATAACCAAGAACATGGCCACTGTAGTTCTTCCCATATGCACCTTCCTCTCCCTTTAAATACCCCCCGTAGTCCAAATCTGCGGCTGAAAGTCGTCCCAACAAGTGGACTATTTAATCCTCTGTGACCACAGTAACTCAGCTGCTTTAGGATTTTTCTTTTTAGCCTTGTCTAAAAATGTTTTTGTGACCCATTTTTTAAAAGATTTATGTCTTCACAAGGAACAAATGGGCTCGAGGCTTGAAAAACCGCGGGCGGGGGAGGGGCAGGGGGAAGCTGAGAGACAGACGGACTAATGCATTGTTGGTTTTGGTCTGATTTGTTGACAATATGAAAAATATTGATCGCCAGCCGCGTCGCCTTGAAATGAAATCCAACAGCAGCGTGTGTGTGTGTGTGTGTGTGTGTATAAGCCTGCTCTGTGTCTCTTTTCAGCCTTTGTTAACGTCACTGATTTTGTATTTCAAAATGATTTCACCATATTGTCTTTTCCAACTACTTTATGACTAATATAACTGCGCCGCGGCCTGACCTTGATAATCAAAACTGGGCCCAACGATCTCCACTCCCATATGACACAGGCGTCCAAAGGAAATATTCGGGAAAAATATCCCAAACATCACTGAAATAACAGATTTGTTTCAGGGAGGATTTTAGGCATGCAGTCTACAAACAGAGTCACAGTGTGGGCCATGAAAACAGACTGATCCTATCTGTCTTGTTTACTGTTATTGTAATGTGGAGAAGTTTTATACTGTAGACTTTATGTGTATCGCTCTGAGAGACCATGACAAAAGAGTAAAGTTCAGAGTTGGGTCATGGCACCAAGAGTTCAGCACATTACGGTAACCTGAATGGTTTTATTGTAGTGCTTCCATCCTCCCCATCTGTATCTGATTTGAATTCCTCATTATGGATTCCTCTGTGTTTTCTGTTATCTTTGATAAGACGGGACTTAATGATGCGTCTCTGGCAAATGACACAAGGAAAAACCACTTGAGCGTCCACTATTGTTTTTTCCGTTTTTTATCAGATCGATTCCCTCTATCAATGTTGTTTTTTCCTTTCATTATCAAATTAAGGATCACTTTGTTGCCAGGTTTGTTTAGCACTCAACAACTGCGTACAGATGTTGCAGCCGCCGTTTCTTTACGGCCCCTACAGTACAGAGGTCGCAGTAGTTGGTGCTGATGCCGTTGATGGGATCAGTCTGTTCGGGAAGTAATCTCGAGGTTGCACCACTTTGTTTCTGTTGCAGCTAAAAGGTGTCGACCCCTAATTTGTACCAATGAGACAATAACATCGACACAGAAATCTGATGCACATCTGGGTTCATCCAAAGGGTCTTTTCCTGCCTGTGCAGTGCAGATGAAAAGCTACGGTCTCTCATTTTAATTGCTTGAGGGATGTATCTTGATAAGGAGAATGGTTTGACTCACATTTCTAATTTTACACAGAAACTTCCTGTTGATGGATAAGGAAAGAAGAAAGTCCAGATTACATAATCCCCAGTTGTCCTTCTGTATCTTCTAAACAAGTGCCAAGGAAAGAGTTCAGGAAAACATCAAGGATGAGGGAATTTACGTTTCTCACATGATAAGCTGCCAAGCGCTATTCTGTGTTTCAGTCACAATACCTATCTCAGTGAATCAAACACAGCACTACAATGCAGCTAATCATGCCGTACAAACATCGACCATAAAAGTGTTAACATACAGTTGAATGGAAAATGGTACAATCGAGTGTAACGACGGAAAATGTACACAATACTTCATGGGGTTTTATGAACCTAGAGCTATAAAAGCCCATTCAAAACATATTATGTGATTAAGAAAACACATGGACGTCAGTACAAGAAGTTATTTTCTTAGGCACAAACCAGAATTTATAGCCGCATAAATGTATTCGCATAGATTCAGGAAGGAAAGGTCCTGGAAAATAAGCTTAAAGCCTCATATCCTATCATAATTCAAATTATAGCTTGGTATCACCTCAAGGTTTATAGATCTCAGTAGGACACAACTCTGGCTGTAGTGATTCCCCAAAGACTGACACTGTGTCACCAACCATGAGGCCTGAATCAAAAGCCTAATCAATCAGCTTCAAAGCAGGAAACTCTCCCAGTCCAGTGAATCAAAATCAAAATAAAGTCGCCGGTAAAATAATGTTGTTTCGACAGGGTATGCTGTAATTCTTCAAATATGGACTCCAGGCTTTAATTCTTGAAACAAGGCGGCCTCCAGCTGACGTTTTAATGAAAGGGTCAGTCCAACATCAACTGTCGAAGGCTGAAGATAAATAAAACACTATAGGACCCTCTACAGTGCCGTGCAACTGATCCTCCACCAAAATGAACCATAATACAGTGTCGGTGTAGTTGAACGCTGAAAAACATATTTTCTCAATCAGCTTCTCACTATGAGCCATGTGATTCGACATAAATCCAGAGGTTGAAAAGCTTCAGTCATTCGACATCGTTTGTGTTTTTGATTTTCTCTCCGGTTTGATGTGGAAAATGTGATGTCATTCAATCCCACGGACCAATCAGAGTTGAGAGACACTTCAAACAACAGTGTGACAACAGTTGTTGTGTTGTTTGCTTGTGTTGCCATAACTGTCATCAAACCGCTCCCACACAAACCTGATGCAGTCAGTTTTCTACTAGTAACTAAGGGTGTTTTTACATTCTTTAGAAAGAAAGAAAGAAGATTATTGCTTTTTTTAGTAATCATGACTATTATGTAGTTTTAGATAAGTGATAAAAAGGCGGCTTCACATTTCAGAGATGGCTTAACCAAAGGCTGAGCTCAGGTCTTAAAAAAGCTGTCGAGTGGCAGTCTTCTGAAGTGAAACTGTAAAACTTGAGCTTTTATAACACTTCTCATGACAACATTTGGTTTGCAACATCCTGCAGCCAGAGAAAGCCCCTCCAATCAGACTCCTACAAGTTGCTCTGTAATCTCCCATGAGCCCTCAGTTCAGTGACATCATCTTCCAGACACTCCTGCTGTTTCCGCCCCTGAGCTGCCCACTACTTTATTTTAAAGGCCACCCGAGTCCCCGTCTAATGATACTGCACAAACCATTACAGTGCTCTTTATTTATTTATATATTTATGTATTATATAAAAGACGATATGAGATGGTTTCACTCATACTAAGTGGAGCCGCGGTGCTTTGTTGTGATTGTGATTCACTGACAAAGGAAGACTTACACTTACTCATCATATCTCTATAATCCCATGCAATGTGGTACAGTAGCCTATTATACTGTAAGTGCTACATTTTTATGAATATTGTCTCATTAGGATTAAACTGCATGGATTTAGTTTCTATTATTTTTTCAACCACAAATGGGGAACCATTACATTTTACACTTATTTCAACTACTGATGTTATTTACCACATCGTATTCATCAGGTTTCTGCTTCTGCAATAAGATTGTTCTCCTCTTCTCTGCTCCAGGAGAGAAGAAACATTAATTTAAATAAATTTTTATGGCCTGCCTCTGTTCTGTCCTCATGAAGCTTATCGTTATATACTGCGTTTTTGCTTAACCTGATTGAACTGTGTGTTGCAGGACTACGCTGTGTCTACTGTGCCTGTGCTGGAGGGGCTGCACCTGAAAAGCTTCTGCAGCATGGGGGGGCCGGGCCTTATAGTCATCGGCTCCAGTGAACCAGCACAGAAAGCCCTCAAGGTACGGAGCCTGTGTGTGTGTGTGTGTGTGTGTGTGTGTGTGTGTGTGTGTGTGTGTGTGTGTGTGTGTGTGTGTGTGTGTGTGTGTGTGTGTTGTATGTACAGTAGGAAGCAGAGTCCTGTTAATATGATACGATCCAATCTTATAAATGTGATATCTCAGGAATACCTGGAGGGAATTTCCTTACTTTCGGCACAAATGTTCATTTGACTCCAAGGTTGAACTGATTCAGATTTGGTTGTCAGAGCTCAAAGGTCAAGGTTACTGTGACCTCGCAAAACACAACACACACTCTTACTTAGGTATTTATAAGATAATCGTGACACGATCCCACATGAATTATTTTACATGATAAAATGATGAAGTGATGACATCTCATATCCAAAAGGTCAAAGGTCAGCATCAGTGTGACCTCAAAAGTTTTTGCAAATCTGTTTGCATAGAGATGGATGTAAACTGCAAGTTGACTGGTTGGCAGAGGCAAACAACCGGAGGCGGTAGCTGTAGTTTTTTTTTTTTTTTTTTCTTGGCTCAATCCAGTTGGTATGAACCTCTTTTTTTTCCTCTCATTCTGCAAAGTATTCAGCAAGAATAACACTACAAGACAGGACATCACACATGTTGATTCAGAACAGACTCCCTTACTTACAGCCTGATGGCTGCTTCCCTCTGTAAGCACATTGAAACCACCTGTCACCTTAATCCTTCCTCATTAATTCATATTCTCAGCTAATCTGTGGGGATTGCCCCTGGCGCTCACACTCCAGCTTCAATTACAAAGGTATTGTCCCTCCATTAAACAGCTTGAGCTCATTTCGCTCCAAAGGCTTCTGAATCGATCAGACTTTGTTGCATCAATGGAAACCCAAGGGATGCTTCAGGACGACATGAAGCAGAGACAGTTTCACTCCCTGACTGAGGAAGATTGTCTCACAAAGAGGGGTCATAAATCTCGGCCCATCCCTCTGATGGAATTATTAAAATCCACAAACATCAATACGTGAGGCGGCATGTGAACCTTTTTTTTAATGATACACATGCAGTACATCTAATTACATAAGTATGAAGAATTAGACACACAAGCGCATACACCCTTGGCTTTGACAGATCCTCGCTGGCACGGCTCCTCACTTGCCTCCTAGTGTGATATCTCCCCCTACTGGCTAAGTGTGGCTTGGATGTCAAGTAAAAAAAAAAAAAAAAAAAAATCACCTAGTGAGTCTCAGGGGCAATTAAAACCAAACCATCAGACAGCACTTCCTAATGAGGCAAAGCACTTGAGAGAAACACAGGGTCAGATTTGTTGGGTTGTGATTGCGTTTGCACTGCTGAAGCGCACACAAGAAGAACTCCAACAATACATTCATAAACATATGCGCTAATTAATTTTATATCCCAGCATTGACTCGTTAAGATTCCTGCCTGTTTGATCACCCCAGTAATTAGCTATTGGAGCGAGGAGTGGCCGTTAGCGAGACTTAATGACAGACTGCTCGCTTCCTAATTACAGCTTACGTCACCCTCCTCTCTTGCAGCAATTAGCTCCTGTTTTAAAGGGACTTTTAACAACCCTGGATTTGTAATTAGGTAATGTTCTCTTTGTGGGGGGAGTGAGATCTTATGAATGCCGTTCTAATGAATTCAGAGTGGCTGCTTTGGATGTGGATGCAGCTCTTATGTATACCCTTAAACAAAGACACTTTGTGCAAATCAAAGCTGGAGCCTGACTAATTCTGTTTATCTTAATGAACTGAGTTTTGCAGCTGTAAGATATTCACTGAGACCAGAGCAGGATGTGATCTGATTCTCAACTGGGGTTTAGTCACGTGGGTTCATTTTAATGCATGAAAAAGTGTAGATCTATAATGTATCTCACTGGCGCCTGCTCTATCAGGGCTGTGCATTTTTAATCTGCTTTTACTCTGACGGTTTCTCTTCAACAATCAGCATATTTATATCTGTAGACCAGGTGTAGTTTCCTCACTGTGTTTAGTTCCCACTCCCCTGCGATGAGAATACACACTGACCTTAGGGATTTCGTCATCCATCTGCCACTGTCGCTGCCAAGCCTCTGTCATGAAGTCATCATCCCCAAATATCTGCCTGTGTCAGTGAATGCAGCAGCAGCACCCACTCCCTGTTCCCTCGCACTCTACACCCTCGCTGCGTTACCGTTCACTGAGCCCTCTTTGATTCATGAGGTCATTACACTCGACCGGTCAGCATTTGATCTTCACCTCAAGGTTGTTTACACGCTCAAGTTTTATAGATAATGAGGTGACAACACAGTGAAGGTCATAAATGTATGATAACCAAATCCTGATTATAAGCAAACCCACATATACACACACTACTAATAAGATACCAGATACTCTGCATTAATGATGATAAATCTGATGAGTTAGCACGTATGTCTTCGTACCAGGGAACGTGCCATGTATGGCTTTGGAGCATCAGGTTTCTCTGCCTGTAATGTCAGACTGAGGCTGTGAGTCAGCTGCAGTGTTGAGGAGCAGCAGCTGATAGCACACGTTACCTCACACAGGGTCCATACTACATACTGTACTAATTCTATTCACACTAGCTGGAAAAGCTACTGTTGAAGACATTAGCATTGAAAAATATTACCATACTTTTCATGCCGTCCTTGTAGTATAAAGTTATATGTGAGGTCAGATGTAAGAATAAGCCTGTGGGACATCACAGGTCATATTCCCGAGATACAAATCAAGCTGTTTTCTCAAAAATGTCCTATTTTTGGTTGTTGTTGTTGTTGTTTTTACCACCACCCACAACACATTAGCAGGTTTACTATGTATGTTATCTTAGTTTGGCCCGTTATCATGCTAACATTTGCTAAAGCCATCAGACAAGAAGGCAAGTCTGCTCTGAAACAACAAACACTGTCCTTTCTTGTGTATGTGTGTGTGTGTTGGACAGCTGAGAGAATGAATTTTTGAGGTTAGAGATCATATTATTAGACCACATCCAAACTGCGGCATAAATATTTGTGATGAATCGCATCTTAATCCATCCATTAGTTGAGATATTTAACAAAAACTCCAAAAGAAAAATCCATCACACTGCTACAGAGGGAAAAAAAACAAAAAAACTGATGACTTTTACAGTTTGAAGTATCAGGAACAGATCCATATATGGCCGATGAACGCTCGGTTTCCTTGCCAGTGATGTTATCATTGAGTCACTGAGTCAGCTGCAGAGTCAGACAGCAGCTGATAATATTTCATAGTTTATCCAAAGTGCAGGACAAATGTGAATTTTGTTTTTAGGGAAGTGTTCAGAAATATGTTATCTTAGTATTATCAGAGATGTACTGTGTCCTCCGCTCCCCTCCCTTTCCTTCCCTTCCCGTTCACATCAGCTGCACATCAGACACCTCAGGGTGCAACCGTAAACACTCCATATAGGCCAATAATATATCCAGGGTGAGAGAGTGTCAAGGAACTATAACAAACTGTTGTTGTACATCAACAGGAAACAATTTCAGTCTCATTTCCCGAACGGATTTGGAAGCAGCCCTGAGAAGGATTCGTCACGTATCTGTTGCTGTTGCTCACCAATGACAAAATTGTAAAAGTTTTAAAGGCTCTTGGAAGAATTTATCCGACACGCGTTGTAAATACTCAAAAATCCAGATTATGCAACTACGCAGGGGACAGCATCAGCTCCGGTAAATTGTCTGAATATTTTTTTTTGTTAACTTAAGATTGTCATTGCCCAGGGTGGTGATGTTGGTAGGGCGGTGGGGGTTTATTACCTTCCAGTAAACATTTTGTTTTAGCAGCTCTGACTAAGCACATTCTGCTGCCCAGTTACCACTCTGTGAATTAACTGGACCTCAGCCACTGTCCAGAGGCAAGACGCCGCTAATTTGCTGTAGCTTTATGCTTGGCCATGAGCCAGGAGGTCCTACTACAATATGTAAAGAACAGAGTTCTCCTTTGTTTCTTTTGTGTTTGAACACACAGAAAAAGATGCATAAATCTAAATAAGGTACAGTACTACTACTGACGGTAGCCAGACAAACTCATGTTCGCAGGAGCTGCTGGAAATCTCATGTAATTATTCAAAAACAGGCAGTGACTGATATAAACTTACCTTTTAGGGTTTTTTTTTTTTACTTCTGTAGGCCTGAGGCTTGAACAAATTAAAACTTAAGTAACACAAATGAATAATCTGGCATTATATTGACTGGTTGGGACAGAGAACCCAGTGTTCCATGAGTCAGGTGAATTTTCTAAGGATTTAATTGCATTTCATGGATCAGAACTTTACACGAAGCACGATGAAATCTTGCTGTAGGACATTTTCCTTACACCCCCTCGAATAGTTTTTTTTTCTCCCCTCTCTGTTTTTACTAAGAAAATGAGATGTTTTAGAGACACAGAGTAAAGCAGGAACAACTGTGATCTTTGGTGGAGTCAACGTTTATTCTAATCTCTACCACTCTTAATCCCCCTGTGTGTGAGAGACAGTGTTGGCGGTCACGCACATGGACAGTGTTTTCATTTAGGGCTGCTGCAATCACGTAACACACCCACAAGTGACCTGGGAATGTGTCTGGTCTGGTTACACACACACACACACACACATTGACACACACAATGCTCGTACTCCACCCTGCAGCCCCTGCGCTCAGAAACGGCAACGTCAGCTCCTATGAAGTTGATCTGATAGATTTTTGCATTGTCAGTCATTTGCAGAGCTTTGTTCCTTTTATAATTATTTGTCATTTGTAAATCAAAAGCGAGTTCATTCCATCAGATGTACAAACATATGAGTCACCACAACAATCTGAATTTACTTCTTCAGACTTTGTTTTTGACATAAAAGCTCTAATACTGCGATGTTCTTTGCACTGCACTTCCCAGAGTTCACTGTTCCCTGTAGCAACAGGTCCAGTCCTTAGGCTGTGACAGATTTTTCCCTTTTTAATTTAATGATGGGGTTTACTGTTCACACTAACTACACAATTGTTCTTCTATTTATTCCCACCAAGCACAGTTATTACTGCCAGAAACATTAAATGTGTCACTTCCTGTGTGCTGGATAGATTATTTTTCCCAGGAAAGCCCAAGCAGAGCCCTGAGAGCAGCACTTTTGCTGTTGGTAATAATAGCCCGCTATTTATGTGACAATAACTCGTGTTTTTCAAGGTACAAGGATTGTGAGTGTGTTTACCTCATTATACAAGTCGTATAATGCAAAGCGATCCATATTTCTACATCAGTGACACAACAAAGGGCCGTTTCCGTCTCAGTGAGCACGCTGGTCTTCCCTGTTTCAGCAGACGTAGTTAGTGGGAAGCGAAATGAAAACATCTTCAGCCACAAAGCCCATTGTGTTCACAAGCCACACACTGTCCTCCCACACGTCTAGTTGTATGTCATCACTTTCCATCACCGCCACTCCTCTAAAGCTACATGTGCGTCAGGCTGACGTCACACATTCTGGATGCAGAGTTGATGCTAAAGGTCACATCTGATGTCCAATCTTTACATTTGCACATTTTCTTTTACCGTCATTTAAAATTTGAATAATAACTTTATTTGATTGGTAATCTAAAGCAAATAATCCACTCAACCTGCAACAGTAGAAGGTGAGAGAAAGACGAGCAACAGAAAAGCACCAAATAATAATAATAAAAAAAAAAAGCTACAGACGAGATGACCTCCATATCAGGTAGAAATCTCACTCCTCAAAATATCTGTGACTGTTGATGCCTTGGATTTTTTCTTTCTTTTCTTTTCTTTTTTTTAAGTCGCTCTCCACCTCCCCTCCTTGTCTCTGAGGTATCCGTCCGCAGATGTTCAGCTCATAAACATTAAGAGGCACCTGCCTCTCCTCTGGTCATAACATCCTCACCCCCCCGACTTCCACTTGGCAACACGGGCGTCTTCTCAGCCGCTCTCCCCCCCACCGCCCGTCCCACCTTCCACTCTTTCAGATTACATAAATAACATGACATCTGCTGAGAAAGAATGTCTGTCTGCTCCTGTGTTCTCCATTAAGACCCCCCAGGCCCCGAGAGTGGTTTTGGCCGCGGCAGAGAGACGTGGTGCTGCGCTCGGGACTGTGGCCTTTTTCCTCAGACTCAAAGTGTCTGATAGTCTGAATGAGTGTTTTCTGTCTGTCTGTCTGTCTGTCTGAAAGCCCTGCGGACTCTCACCGGCTGCGTTACCTCATTGTCTATTCTCTGTCTGTCTGTTATCTTTGTGTGCAGATCATGCAGCAGATGAGCGACCATCGCTATGACAAGCTGACGGTGCCCGATGACCTCGCTGCCAACTGCGTCTACATGAATCTGCCTAATAAGGGACATGTGCTCATGCACTGCACGCCAGATGAGTATCCAGAGAGTGCAAAGGTAACGGGCCAGCTTCCTTTCACACCCATAGACGGTAACTGTGTCTCACAACCACACACACACACACAGAGTCCCACATTCACATTTACAATCCTGTGGTTGCACCTTTGGGAGGAAGAAACGCAGTCAGGGCAGCCAGGCTGGTTTAGCGGCTCAGATTTACAGAGCAGTGGCCTTTGTTGCCTTTCATCCTGTCCAGACCTGGGAGAATAACAACTGGCCGGAGAGGGAAACCCTGCACAAGCTGCATGGTTGTTTTACACAGACCACTGCAGGTTAACCACAGCCAGGGCTGGTTTCTGACAAAGGACCCTGCAGTTTGATGTGAAGTGGCCTTTTGTGGACGAGGCTCAGACAGACACGTTGAGGTCTGAAGGAAAAACATATTATTAGCTTCTCCTTTTTTTCTTCTCTGAGTGAGTTAATCATCAAAATAGTTCTTCAAGCTGCTACAACTGAAGTCTGTGCATCAACAATGGGTCAAGTGTCTACATGTCTGTGGAAGCAGCTCACACAGGCTCTGCAGTTTAACTTCTTTAAACTCATTGTTGTGTGAAGTGTCTGCAACTTTTTACTGTTATGGTTATTTCCTGCCACTATAATCAATATAATAATACTGATAATGATATCTAATGAGATAATAACTCCACTGTACCTGCTGGGCAGATAAACAAAGCAATCAGCCGCAGTAGCTGGTGAACACAGTGAAGCATTTAGCAGCAGATATTTCCCTCAGGAGTTGTTGGGAGAGCAGACCACATGCTAACACCTTGTAATGTTGCTGTCTCTCTCTGCAGGAAGTGTAAATAAGCCACTGACTGCGAACATGTTTGCTTCATTAACGTCAGAAGTGAAAAAAAAAGTCAGTGTAGTGATTACAGCTTGTTGTGCTTCCTTGACGATGCATTAATATTTTTATTTGCAAAAACAAACAAATGATTCAATCCTTAATATGACAGCAAATTACAAAATTATAATTGATGCATCTTGTTTCTGCATCTCTTTTAACTTATTATTTGTATCCTCGTTGCCTAGTGATTTAAAATAAAGGCAAAGTACCAAAAATGTATCTGTAAAGAGAGATGCTTTTCTGAGTGATAATCCAGATGAGGTTAATATGTTTTTGTACTGATGATTGTCGAGCTGGCTCCTGTTTCAGGAGCTCATCAGGGAAACCTCTGGAGAAATGTGCAAGGATCAAACTCATTTCAGAGAGAGGCTGAAGAGTTTCCCTGGGCGTCTTCTGAAGAGAGTCCGTCTAGAAGCCTGCATTCATGTTAAACTGGATGAAAACCATAGGCTTTCATTCAGTGACCTACTTGAAAACACCTACGAGAGATGTTCCTTTCACTCGTGGCACTTAAATATCATTTTCTAGCAGTAGCTCAACGTGAATGATATGTTATTGTCTCACTCCGTCTGTGGGGTTTGGGAAAGGCTGAGCAGGAGCCGTGTTATTTAGATGCTTTGGGGTCACTTCACATTACAAGGATCCCTCACAAGGATTCTCACAGGATCAAACCCAACATCCTGCAATCTGCAGAGACAGTGCCCAGACCTCAAAATGTACTCAGTGGTTAAAACCCCAACCTCCGCAGCTATTTTTAGAAGGAAGAATTCACAAAATTATGCGTCTTTGGACTCTCATCCATAGCGAAGGCTCCATTTTTTCCAGGAAGATTAACTGTAGGAATTTAACTCTAGCATAATAAAATCTATTTGTGTACCTCCTGCTTCCTGCGTTGATAGCACCTTTTAACGGACCATTTGGAGCAATATTTGAGAAATGTGCATTTTCCTCCGTGATCCAGTTTCCCTTTATACCGTTCAAACCCACCAAGAAACTGGACTGCAACCCAGTTTTGGTCCCAAACTGGTGTTTAAGAAGCTAAAATAGCAGGGATAGTTTTATCAGCTTTAACTCTGGTGCCTTGTTGTACAGTAGGCCTCAGTCGTCTCACGTTTTCCCAAGGGAACTTGTTGCTTGTTCCCCTTCAATGAGATGTGGAGATTTTCTCAGCACAATCGCCGAGACGCTCTGAAAGTCTTGTGCTGCTTTCTAACTCTAAACATTGTCTGTCCTAATCTCCGGTCTATTTTTAGTTTCAGCTCATGAAGTTACATAAGAGTTCCACATTAACAAAGGCAGGGGGTCATGAGAGAGGATTGGTGGGGTCGGAGGGGGCGGAGACGGGGGCATCTTTAATGGTTAGCAGTGGCGACGGCTCTGGAAGGGCTCGGTGAAGAGATAAAGAAAATGAGCTAGACAAAAGGCCCAGTGAAATATAGCAGCTTCTGCTGTGTGGGACCATGCCACCCCCCACCCCGACCCCACATATAAATCTCAACCGCAGTAATGAGAACTCGGCTGGAAACGATCAAAAAAAGAGACACTTCGGAGACGCAGATGCTATAAACAGCAGGGGGATTTACTGGTGTTTTTTTGGGAGGGGAGTTATTCAAAAGCACAACAACTGACCCCTCCGATCATGTCGTCTAGATAGAAAGGATTCTGGACAGTGTTCGATTTGTTTGTCCACCAGTTTCAGATTGAAAATGCCATGAAGTTGACATTTCCCCGGACAGATTGCCATGACACTGGATTCACACACATTCACGGAGCCCAGACGATGAGGGAGACGTCCTCCTCACAGCTATTGGATTGATTGCCATGACATTTGCTACAAACATTTGTGTTTCCCCTCCCACGGTTAACTGTAATAACTGCACTGATCCCCCTAAGTTCAACCAGTGACATCATCAGATCACAGTTTGTTTGTCTTAGGGCTTAAGTTTGTGACCAAATATCTGCAAAAACAAATGACATCACATCAGCTTGAGCTACACTTTCTGTCGATGTGCAACATCCCCTGTTGCATTAGCATTGTCATTGCAAGCATGTTAATATGTTGACATTAGCATTTAGCTCACAGCACTGCTAAGCCTGAGTGCAGCCTCATAGAGCTGCTGGCAAGGCCACGCACTCCTTTCCTGTCTGTCATGAGCACTTACACGTGCAGTTGTTTCAGGATGATGATGTTACCAATTTCAATGAGGCAATTATGTAAAAACGATATGGAAATACTCATTAATGGCGTATTCCTCGGTGGTATAATGGGGTTACATGAGAGGATGATGGTGCAGAGCTAATGTTCAAATTATTTAAAGAGGGCCCTGACCTGTACTGCTGCCCACATTACACATAATGGCTTGGGTCGAGAAGAATCAGGAGTTATAAGGCACGGCTGTGGTTTTTAACATGGCATCTGACTCACCAGAGGCTTCATCAGCTATATTGCATCATGAGATAAGAATTTGTTTAGTTGGTCCCTCTGGCTGTGCCGCAAGGCCTCGCTCAGTATCACAGCAGGGTTGAAATGAGAGTTTAAAGAGAAAAATATCCTGGTTTGGACGTCTGGTAGGAAAACACTGGTTTTCTTCTGGAAAATGTCCACAGGGTGACACACTACTTTACGAGGGTCTTTGGAGGATGTCGTAATAGTTCTCACTCCCATCTTTTTTATATTTTGCCGCGAGAGCAGGAAACCTTGCTGAATGCTTGTTCTCCTACTTCACATTTGGTTTCTCTCTGCAGGGCTTTTATATCAACACAATATTTTCGAGTTGACAAATAAACACAAGTGTTGCATAAGTCCTGCCTGACAGTTTCCCTGCTGCCTGCTAAGCTGTGCCTTTAGCCCTTTTTCTGAAGAACCATCTGCAGCGAGCGCCGTGCTGGTCAATACCTGGAGCGCTGCCTCATAGATCCGGTACACGAGGGCAGAGCAGAGCAGGAACAGCTGTTGCCATGACAACGTCTATTTTGTATTTGGTTATTTCTTTAACATAAAGAGCGAGACTCTCGATTCCCCCAAATGTAGCAACTAAAAAACATGTTTTTCCAGTGATATTTGGCCTAAAACGTTGATAATCCATTGACTTTCAGCTGACATGAGTTTGTAATAACCGACAGTAATTTCTAAACATAACAACCTAAGAAGGCGGGACAAGTCAGTTTTTCCACTGACGGCCTTGTTTGTGCGTCCCGCAGGTGTTCGAGAAGTTGAAGGACCACATGCTGATCCCCGTGTCCAACATGGAGAAGGTCAAAGTGGATGGAGCCCTCACATGCTGCTCTGTGCTCATCAACAAGAAGGGCAACATCTGAGCACGCCCTGCAGGGGAGTGGGGTGGGAGGGGTGGGGGGGATGGGGTGGGGTGTCTCAGTGCACGGTAACCAGGCAGAGCTTGTGTCCAATCACCAAGGATCCCGAGGTTTAACTAAACTATCTTGGTACTTAGAAGAGGGAGACGTTTAGGGCGAGTTTGTTGATGCTGAGGGACAAAGAAAACATCACTTTTTACCCCCCAAAAAACACTCAAATCACATTAAAAGGTTTTACAGTGTGCCAACAGTTGAGCTGGCACAACACACAGTTAGTTACAGGTTTTCTATGTCTCTACAAGAGTTAGACTCCAGCATAAAAATTAGTTATTTTGTTCTTAATTTGGATTTATTCTAACATTTTCTATACAAAGCTGAGTACGAAGCAACTGACCCATGTTAAGCCATATGTTCCTAATGGTATTTGTTCTTATCTGCAGATAATTACAGTATTATTCTAATTATTCTAATTAACTAATGATCCCTGCGGCCCCCAGCTTGTCTATGTGTAGACCACTCCTCGCACTGGACCAAGAAAACCACATGGATCTGTTTGAGGAATACTCTGGGTGGCCATTGAAAAGTCTTACCAATGTTGCACTGCAGATTTATATATTACATAACTAACAGGCATCAACAATGAAAAAATGTATACAGTTGATTTTTACTGTTTACACACGCCCGTTTTGACTGTGATTTAATTTTTTTTTTCTTTTGGTGTGTTTGGTTATGTAATTCAAATGGGACTCATTTTTCAAGAACTGCATTTTGGGTCACGATGGAGGATGAAAGAAACGAATCTCGCTCCTGCTGTAAGATGAAAAAACCTAAATGTCACTGTTGCTCATTAGCAGCTCTTTAAGCTCGTTTGTTCAATTTCCTGCTGTTTTTCAAAAGTTGGTGCTGTGGTACAATTCATGATTGTCCTGTTGTTTCAAAGCCACTAACAAAACCACTGTGTATTTTTAGAAATGATGAGTTGATTTCCTATTCTAAAAAAAAAAAAAAAAAATGCAGTTCTTGAGGTTCCTGCTTTTTTTTTGTGATTTGATATGATTTTGTGATCGATATTGAAAGTGTTGCCATAGAGACCTGAGGTGCTCTTACCTTTCATGACTTGCTTACTCATCGCTGCCATTGATTGTAGAGAGAGAGAGTACTGGAGACTTGTTGACTGATCCTTAACACTTGCCACCAGCTAAGCAAAGCTCACAGTAGCCTGTTCATTTCCTCTACTAGAACCATCTGTGACCGTTTTGCTGCAGCACTTTTTTTTTTTTTGCTTCCCTCCTGGTAAACATTTCTTATTTGTGGACTTGCAGACTTAATCACCTGTACTGTGCCAACCCTGCAGAGGACAGATATGAGCTGCCTGTGCTGGAAATGGATGTTTTCATTATTATAAGATGAACTAAGCTCTTCATTTATTCCAACATAACACCTCTTCTCCTTTTTTTTTTATGTGCAATGCGTGTATGGAAAAATCTGTGACTTTTTGCTCCTGCTGAATGAATCTGAAGGCCCTGTAGTTTTCTCACATCATTGGTTCTGCCTGTGTTGTCGATTACACTGGTTCTCTTTTTTTTTTTTTTTGCTACAAAACTGACTTGAAGCATGCTGTGAAACTGATGTCAGCTCCACTAAATCTAATAGCACCAAATGTGAGTGCAGTGAGAGAGTTTGCACTCAGCATGCAGAACAAGCTAACTTGCCCTGTTGGTGTGTTTCCATGTGTGTCCACGATGGAAGCTGCCAGCAGGCGTTTAAAAGGCTGTCGATTAGCGCTGTTGTTGTGGCCTTGTCTCCGTTGTTGCTTAATTCGAGTGTTCGGCCTGTAGATATGACATCACAGTCCATGTGTACTGTAAATACACTAAAAGACTGTATGTTAAAGCCCCGACACATTTGAAACTATGTTGTTTCTCATAGTGATTGTAAGTGAAAGTTGAGGAAATGACATCAGGAGGTGAGTCAACCTCCCTCCATAGACATTTGCGTATGGGCAAGTGGGCAGTGATGAAACATGGAAAGAATTCCTGTTGGGAGGAGAGGCTTGTACGCCAGTAAACACTGACTCTCTTAAACTTCTCAGTCTCTCTCTTGACTGTCTTACTCTCAACATTCGCTTTCTCCCACACTCTGCTATTGCCTCATACACGATTCTGGGCTAATTTATGGCCATGATATCATACAGTTTGGCAAAACACTGTACGTAGATGTGATGGTCTGCCATTAAAGTGTGACACTAGTAGTATATTTTACAGAGGGTGGCTCACTGGATGCAGGCTGATAGCATAGTTGCAAAGCATCCAGTTGTGACTCTCATGCAGTTACTACAGAAAGCTGAGCCAGTCATACACTGTCTGATCACATGGCAGCCATTTGGTTTTTACATTGTCATCAACTCGCACATTTCTCACCTCCACTGACTCTACAGCTCTGTAACCTTTTCCTACTGCTGATTTAAAATCAAATTAACGTTTAATACATTCTTGGTTCTTGGCTGGCGAGGCTGCATGTGAGTAACTGCTCGTGACTTTGTTGAAGGTTCATGTTTATCCTCTTACTAACCCCCCTCTCTCATCCCAGTAGTCATGATGTTGTGATTGCCCGTGTTTCAACTCAGGTCTCTTGGTTTTCATTCAAGTTGTGAGTCATAATTATTTGACACATGTTAAATTGATCCTTTCATCTACTTTGTGTAATAAATTAACATCTAGCATTCAGCCGTGTCGAACTTTTTAATTGCGGTTAAAGTTATCCCCGAGGTGGTGTGGAGGTTAACTTCAGATTACTCATCATGGGTGCATGTTTTTACATTTCTGAATTTGTTTAACAGCCTCTGACAAGGTTAGTAAGATCGTAAGGTTTCTCCAGGTGTGATGATACAAACCTGAACATTGGACACAATCCAACTGTTGTCTCATTGTCAGTGGTGTAAGTTAGGGCTCTCATCTCTGTCTGTTGATATCTGCTGCCACCTACTGGCACAAAGATGCAAAATCTACAAAAACAAGGTTTATATCCAGGTGCACTGTTCAGCAGTTTGTCCAATGTTATGGTTTTGAAGTGCACATAATAAGGAAGTTCAAATGTTTGACTTTAAAGAAAGTGCAACTGGAAGAAATTTGGTTTTATTATTTATTGCCAAAAATACAAAACATCCGAGTTATAACGTAACATAATGAAAAAAAAACACTTATTTCAGTTGTTGTTTGGAAAGAGATGATAAGACAGAAAAGGTTCAGTAGAAAATAATTGCTACATATCATGTACTTTAGCCCCCTCTAGTGGGTTTCTGAGGAACATTTGCAACTTATTAAAAAAAATCCACAAATGATACTGTACATATAATATAAATGAGTTAACAACAAACATGTCTAAATAGCTCCCCTGTTCTTTTTCTTCCCATGTAAATCAGGTAGAATAGTAATAAAATATACATTTACACTTTTTTATACAAAGTGTAGGAACAGTAGTTAGTAATGCTTGGATAACTGATGACCGGTCAAACTGTACAACACAGTCCTCTATAAACAAATACAGATATTTACTTGTTCTCTACTTTTTCCTCTAGTAGTCACAAAGACAAAGCAGCCCAGATAAAAATAAAAGTAATACATAATATATACCCAACACGTCTTTGACAACAATTGCATCAAAAGCTTGAACGGTAAAAAATATAGACAGGTATAGATGTATACCTACATATATATACAAGATGGACAACGACTGTTGATCTTACACTAGTTGTCTGGTAACTCACATCCTATTGGTAACATGTCTTTTGTTTAAAAGGGGGCATTATTAATTATTAAATCATTGTGCGTTTTTTATTTCTATAAAATCCTCGAACACAGATACTACTGATGCAGTAACCTTGGACGTGTAGCCCTGTAGCACCCTGTGTCCTGTTTGGTTTAATGTACTGTATATTTAGCTGCTAGGTAAATTAGTATAGAGGTTGCCTGGTCCTCTTGCAGGAGTGACCTTGTAGTCAAACCTGTCTGCAGCCTCTACCAGAGGGACGTAGGTATGGTTCAGAAAATCTTTGCCCAAGCACGGTGGGACACACACTGAACCGTTGGAGCAGGAACACTGACATGTTTGGAGAAGACCGTCTCCCATCCCTGGGACTGCTTTCTCTCCAACCTTCTCATACATGTACTTGTTTCCTTTTGGGCAATTAATGACACTGTCTTTGCTCAGAGTCACATAGTCTGGAAAGACCTGGGTATCCGGGCTGCCATCTACCTGTTCTCCACTGGAGAGGCTTCCCACTGGTGAAATGAGCTGGGTGGATTCCTCTGATGGCTTCCCCAACCCTGAAACCTCGTCCTCAGACATTATCTCCACCACAGAGGCAGTGGTTTCCTCAGGGCACTGCTTGGTTGTGACTGGAGGGTCCTGCAGAGTGACGAGGATATAGTTTCATTTTGATAAACGCAACTGACAGTGAGCAAAATTATTCTGTATCACTCTCAATTTATCATTTGTGTTCTTGTTGGTGTTTTATCTCCGTCTACTGTACATCAACATCGCTCAATTCTGTTTAAATAACACCAATGTAATGGCACATGTATCATAAATTATTTACCCATTTCTGCCAGTTGATGTCTGTCAAAAAGCCTTGTAGGACTTTGTCAAGGTTTGGCACTGGTGGCCAAAAATATTGCTTGAGCTTGCTATAAAAAAACAAACACAATAATAGAAATGAAAAACATCTTTAAACAATGAGGTTACGATGGTCAGTAAAACAGTTGGCTGAAGATCTTTAGGATATTAAATGCCAGAAAATTACAAAAATATTACTCTAACATAATGTTTAGACTTTCTTTTTATTTCTCATAATGAGTGATGTTGTTGTAGTTAGTGGCTGATTACAATATAAACGAGCTGGAATAAGATCTCACCTGAGGTACATGTGAATGATGATGGCAGTAATCAGCAGTGAGGCGGGGATGCACAGCATGAACCACATGCCTGAAAAGGTTATTTACACTGGATCAAGGTTTGAATGGTATCTGGGATTTTTTAATTCATCTGAATAACATTTCAAAGGTTTTTGATATTAATGCATTTTCTAAACCACTACAGTTTTTATCACACAACCAAAGCTGAACTTTGAAGTTCTTTCAAAATTGCAGATGGACTGCATTTCATTTGGTACAACTTTGGATTCTGTCTCCTTTACCTACAAATGGGGATAATGTAAGTAAGCAAATATATTTCACACTGGACATTACACTGAGATCTTACCGAAATTAGTGGGATTGTGAACAGTCATCACATCTGACCAGTCACTCCAGTATTTGGCCCCAGTGGCTTTAGCTCTGACCTTTACGTTGTACTGGTTTCCTACTGAAACCTCAAGACATTTAACGGTCTCTGGTCCCTTTGAGGTCTGTGGACAAAGAGGTTGATTTGACATTAACATTAAGTGGTTTTCTCTGTGACTTGACTAGTATGTGAAAGTGTGACTAGTGGCTACACAACTGCATGAAGAATTGAAAATATGTGACTTTGGCGCCATCTGGTGGTGAATAAGGAATAACAACCAAAACAGAAATGACTTGTGACTAAAAAAAAAACTAATATGGCTCCAAGATGTATTGATATTGTTTTTATTATTTTAGATCCATTAAAAATAATGCTGCGCAGCCACTTACCAGCCATACATCGCCCTCTCTGGTCTGGTAACTGACTTCGTACTGCAGGTGAGCCAACAGAGACTGAAGAGACTGAAGAGGAGCCTCCCAGTTCAGGCACAACCTCTCTTTCTTCAGTGCTGCTTTCAGATGTCTGGGTGGGGATGTTTTGACTAAAAACACACAGCACACACGATTTGTAATGGCATACTGGGGAACTTTCTACTACAGAAACTGAGAAATCCATTCAACTGGCAATGGAGGCAAAGAATAGACATTAGATCTTCCATATACTGGCCTATAAAAAAGCTCCTGAGCTAACCTTCTGACTCATGAAGTTTGTATATTACAAATTATTTGATGTGACCTGAACAAATCTGACATTAAATTTGTCTGTCAGAGAGATTTTATATTATATTCTAATTCATATATTTCTACATATTAAGCTGTACCATAAATAAACCAGAGCTCTCTGGACATCTTCCCTGTGAAAAGCTTTGACTAAGAAATATCTTGTTGTAACTCTAAGTCGAATATGAATAGATGGCTTTATGGAGTTTTGGGGCCGTGTATAACACATTAAGTATTTTTAGCAAAGAAAAAGAAACTGAAACAGACAAAACAACAAATCCCTTACTGATTTCGTTGAGAGTAAACTCCTGAGCATAGAAGGTTCTGAGTGGAGCTTGAGTGCTGTTGAGCATCACCGTGACCTTTTGGGACTCATCTCCACGGAAACGACACAGGTCAGTGACCTTCCCATCGGTAACGCACTCTGTCCATTGCTCACTGCAAGGGTTATAATATTGTCTTTAATCCCAGACAAACAAAGTCACCACAGATCAAAAACAACACTTTTTTGTGTACACCTGCAGCTCAACTACCAGTTAAATGTTTTGGTATGTTTCAGTGTTTCCAGTTCTTATTGAAATCTTGTTTGTTTACATTTGCATCATTTAAGGTTATTCAGTTAAGCCCCAATTAAAACCCCTTTTCACTGGTTTTCAACACTTTTGAGTGGAAGAGTTTTCAACATGGCACATTTCTTTCTCAAAGTAATGACACATGTCTGTGCAAGACAAAAGCAAAGTCTTGGTATTCCAATAAAACGTGCTGTTGCATGAAAGATTTAGAGAAGATGACGTAAAGGGATAGTTCAACATGTTGACAAATTCACTTAGTGCCATAATCCCTATAGTCATAGCAGTAGGTTCATTACCTTTAGTTATCGGTGCATGTTGTTTTGAGATCCGCAGGGCAGAGACGCGAGCTGCTCAGCTAACGCAATTGAAGTAACGGTACAGGTCCCCTGTCCCTCATCAAACTCATCAAATATATAATCCAACAACTCCAAAATACTCTCGTGGAGAAGTTGTGACCTGCACATTCACCATGCTATGAAATGAGTTATAATTACAGTATATAACATTACACAAAGCAAATACTCAGAACAACCTGCAGCCATGTCTGGAATGTAGCTTCACCTATGGATTTGCCTCGAAAACAACTCTGTCTTGTAATGTTACATGATAATTTCATAGCGTGGTGAATGTGCAGGTCACAACTTGTCCACGAGAGTGTTTTGGTGTTGTTGGATTGTGTATTTGATGAGTTTGATGAGGGACAGGGGACCTCAATTGTGTTCACTGAGCAGCCGGCGTCTCTGCCCCACGGATCTCAAAACAACATGCACCGATAATTGAAGGTAAAGAACCTACCTCTATGACTATAGGGATTATGGCAATAGGCGAACTTGCCAAATTGTTGAACTATCCTTTTAAAAACATAATTGATGGTATGTAGAGTGAGTTTTGTGCTACCTGGCACCTATCTTGTAGAAAAGTTTGTACTCTTTTTCCACACCATATCTGCTCCCATTCCACTGACAGATGATGTTTTGCAGGTCAGAGGTGTAACACATTAGTGAAACATCATCTGGAAGGACAAGAAATTTACCACTAAGAGAAAGCCAGGCTTTTCCATTGGTAACATTTTTTTGTCCAAACTCTTGACTCAGTCATCCACTTGTTCATACTCGTGTTTAAAAAACACACCTGCACTCTGGGGAACCATGGCTCGGACAGGGTGTGACCAGCTGCTCCAGTGACCTGCATTTAGGTCAGGACCGCATCTGACAGCGACTTGGACCTCAGTCTCTTCCCCTGGTACCAGAGAGTCAAGTTTTTCTGTTTTTGAGCCTGTGTTTTGATATTTGGTCACCTTTGTCAGAAAATAGAAATCACAAACATTATTCATATAACTTTTTAACGCACTATAATCATTAATATGGGTCCATAGGTGAGGGTTCAATGAATAAACAACGAAAATTCTGACTGTGAGGTTCAGTGCAATGAAATGTTTGTCAGAGAAGATGATGACAATGAACAAATTGAACCCCAACCCTACCCTAAAATGACTATTATAAGTATAACTTAGATACAATAGATAATAGAACAATAGATAAGTCTTTAAATACAAAACCCATTTGGTAGATGCTAACTAGGACTTAAATTACATTTAAAATAGCTCTAGCTATGCTTCCACATAGTCTATAGCTTTGGTTCAAGTGGATATGCTGAGGAGTGTTATGTGTTATGTGTACCGCTGTTGTCTTCTGTCCAAGTCCTGGGGAGGAGTATTGAAACTTATGCATTACATATGCACAGTAAACTGGAGCCTCTATTTGCCATGAAACCTGCAGCTGCCCAACATGGCCATTTTGGCACAAAGTCACATAGTCGGAGGGCTCAAGGAGGACTAGAGAGAAAAATGTAGGAGGAAAGATTAGTAAAAAGCAAGTTATAGAATCTACTGTTGAAAATGATTCACAGGTGTTTTGGCAACAGATGGGGCGGCCTGCTGTCTTTCTTGGCTGAAAAATGTTACTGACAAATCTGCAAATTGGAGGGGATACCTAGAGCCAGCTAACCCTAGCTTTTATGTTGGCTGATTTCCATTTCTTTTCCGTCTCTTTACCTAACACATGGATTTTTCTTTGGTCTAAGCTACTTAAACTGGTAAGTAAGATTCACCTAATGGAAATGTGTTGTTCCTTCATCATCATTTTAAGAGACAGTGTTATTAACAAAAGTAATAATTAACCTAGTCGCTATGTAGCTACTCAACAGATGAAAGTGACTTCTAGTTTACAGGCAAACAATTGTAAAGGAAAAACTGATCAACAGAAACAGTGGGAAAATGTTAATTACTGATTGATTACTGATTATTACTACTAAAATAGACATGGGGCTGCACTTGATGATTTTAATATATAACTGGTCTGTGAAAGGATACAGGATATCTGGTCTGTCCTTCTATCTAGACTGAGACTGAACATTGCTGTTATACTAGACAGGCCTGCAAAAGTGTCATCATGTCAGAAGAGGATTTCATAGCACCATAACAGCTAAAGGTTAAAATCAAGAGGGGGTTTAAGCTTGGACTTACACACAAACTATATGTGGGTACTGATATTATATTATGTCCAGTGGCAGTAATATTAATTCTGTCCTACTTCATGCCATGAAAGTGTAAAAGAAATGTCTTACATTTGTCTTCCACAGAGACGGCCCATTCATAGAGGATGGTGTTGGTGTTGTGCTCCACGACTTCAAACTCCGTAGGAACATACATGAAAACACCGGAAGTGAACGTGCAGATGTGGAGGACAGTTCCCTCTTCTGGCCTCTGGACGCACATCTCCTCTCTGTTCAGGCTTGATTGGCATAAATGACAACAACTGTACTGATACTGAGGTTTCTTAATATACAACATGATCAATTTACTATGTAGAACATACCTGTCACTTTTGTCGACCATATAATAAGTCAGGTTATCTGCAGTCTCAAAAAAGCAGGTGAAATCGTGTCCTGTCCGAGTGAAACATTTGGGTTCCTCCTCATCCTTTAAGAGCAAAATGTCTGCTCCAGAAATGACAAACATAACACACAAGGATTAGTGGAATAAAACAGGCTCCCCAAAGTCCAATTGCCAGGCGGCCATGCAACCTAAATCATGCAATATAGGAGTAATAGAGTTTTCAAAGCAGTGGGAATGTGAGATGATAAAAATACAAATTTCATTTGTTGTGGAGGCTAAACTCCTCTAGTAAGGGATTGGGTGGGTGGCGGGTGAAGGAGGAAATAGAAAATTATTTGAAAGCAAACAACAGTGGTGTGGTTTGCGGGACACTTGCAAAGCAGTATCAGGATGGAAATCTATTGCTACAACAGCTGCACTGGAGAAAAATGAACAGGAACTACTTTCCCCATGTAATTAACAGGCTACAAAGTGTGGACCAATGTCATTCCAGAGAACTGCGGAACACCTTGTCCACAGGTGAACAGCAGTCAACACAAACAAATGAAAAAGGGATTTTACTCTAAAGGGGGGTGAACATACATCCCACATGAAAGAAAAGTGCATGAGTGAGGTAGAAACTTTGTAGCACAGGGAACATTCAGTGATAAATTATTGCCACAATATTTCCAATCAAACAAAAGAAAATTAAATACTAATTTTATTCTTGATTATAACAATTCTCCTCCCTGTAAGAATAATTTTGTTATACAATATTACAGTATGTGGCATCAATAAAGATACTTATAACTTTCTGATTGCTACATGATAATCACAAAAACAACTTTGGAGGATTGTAACTTATATTCAACATTAATTATAAACAATGAATGGGACATTTGCAGGTGTTCATTAGACCAAATTAAATTCACATTGTACGTCAACTGTCCAAAATAAATCAACCTCAAGCCCTACCTTCCCTCGACAGATGATTTTCGGTTCCATGCTTGCACTGTATCCCAGGCACAAAGCCCACTTGAATCCACACGCTGATTAGCAGCATCACCCACCTGCAGGGCACAGTCATGGCAGACTTAGTTATCATGAGGTGAAATGTATTCTAAACCACCATATGGCACTTAATCTCACACAGCACATGCCTGTGTATGGGCTTTGTGCGTTGTCTGCTTTGTATAGTTTTGAGCTGGCATGGGTGGGCGGGGTTAAGCAGTGCACTGGCCCAATGTGACTGGCTGAGCTTTGGCCAGGAGCAGGAGGAGTGTTTTATGTGCAGTGGAAGTAAGATGAAAGAAGCGGTTTGGGGTGAAAGAGTGATAACCACAAGCTGCGCTGGTTATATTTCTATATTTTCAATTAAAGAGAGGACTAAATAACAAATAGGAAGTGCTACTGCTGATTAAATGCCATTAGTGTGTCCAGACTTTTGTCCTGTAGGTTTTTTTTTCAATTCATTTACAGTGCATTCAATATTCAGAGCCCTTTAGTTGGTTGACGAATAACACAATTCTGACTGTCCGGGTGTCACATACTGATAAAAAATTATATTTTTTAAGAATATATATGTAAATGTTGTTCCTCTGACAAGATATAGTACAATAATACCAAAGTTGTTGGTGGTGTATTAAGATTTCTACTCAGAATTTTGATCCAAACATCAAAAATGTCATACGGTGTGACTGTCCGGCATATGTGTGACCTTAAAGGGATAGTTCACCCTAGAATGATATTTCGCTCATTATCTACTCACCCTCATGTTGACTAAGGGCTGGAAGAATTATCAGAGTCCACCGTCCCTTCTCTGAGTTACAGGGGGTCTCGGCGTAGCAGTGCATTACAATGCAACGGTTGCAAAGGGACACCGGAGCTCTTCGTAAAAAACACACACACAAAAAAACATCCAAATACCTCCATGATGCTCGTATGTAATGTCCGTCTTGTGCTGAAGCCCCAAATTGCGTAATTGTCCCGAAAAAATTAAATAAGTCTATATTTTAAGCTTGTTTGTAGCGGAAGCTTCTCGAAGCTCCTCTTCCTGGTCCGTCCAAATCTCGCGTGATTCGCAGTAACCGCACTGACGCCGGCGCAAATCACGCGAGATTTGGACGGACCAGGAAGAGGAGCTTCGAGAAGCTTCCGCTACAAACAAGCCTAAAATATAGACTTATTTAATTTTTTTCGGGACAATTACCCAATTTGGGGCTTCAGCACAAGACGGACATTACATACGAGCATCATGGAGGTATTTGGATGTTTTTTTGTGTGTGTTTTTTTACGAAGAGCTCCGGTGTCCCTTTGCAACCGTTGCATTGAAATGCACTGCTACGCCGAGACCCCCTGTAACTCAGAGAAGGGACGGTGGACTCTGATAATTCTTCCAGCCCTTAGTCAACATGAGGGTGAGTAGATAATGAGCGAAATATCATTCTAGGGTGAACTATCCCTTTAATA
This sequence comes from Trachurus trachurus, assembly GCF_905171665.1. NCBI lineage: Eukaryota > Metazoa > Chordata > Actinopteri > Carangiformes > Carangidae > Trachurus > Trachurus trachurus. The sequence goes on along the minus strand of NC_139898.1, from coordinate 26,266,614 downwards.
ATGAGAGCATATTTCCAAATAAATTATAAATATTTGATAGTTGTACAATGCATATAAAATAATGAGGTGTTTTTAAAGCCCACAGAAAGATTTGATGTCTGTGCATAATGTCCAAACAAGTTATGACCAAATACATTTTGTCCGCAAAATGGGCGTCATACGGTGTGACACTATTTTGTATATTTTGAATGGACAATAATTTGGACATCTTAATGATAAAGAGAGGACCACACTCAACCAGGAAGTTACAGTAACATCTCTGGAGTGGTATGCCAGGTCAAGAGGTGAGTTCTGCCTTTCAGATTTTTATTTAAAAAGCAATATATCTGACATCATCAATAGTGGTCAATGTTTTGTGTCTTATGGTGTGACATTATTTGCATGAAAAATAATTATTTTTCACAAATATTATTTATTAATGCTTAAAAAGTATTGCTGCCATGTGGTGAATAACATAACTATAGGCTAGCTGTTTTTAGTTGGCTAATATATTAACTTAAAGCAGAAGTAAGTGGTCCGGTCGTTTTCGCTAATGCTGCGTTCCAGGCAGGCTTTTGAAATCGTAAATTACAGCTTCAAGTCACAACTTACGACTTTGTAGCGTTCCAGGCAACCCACTCGTGTTTTTCCGACCTGTTTTACCGGTGAAAGTCACTATAACGGCCACTCGTAACTTCCGACCGGTGAACTCGTACCAGATCGAACTGGTACGACTTCACGGTCGGAAAAATACGAGTTTCCTTGAACGCACCATAACAGTCCTCGTCCCTACGTCGCCACATTCACGGCGTCCCTTGGCTGCACACACAGCCCTTTATGCCGTTCTCTCTCCTCATTGGATAAAAACTGTAGGATACGATAAATGTTTTCTCCTCGGCTCAGAGCAGAGCAGAGTGACTGACAGACCCGTGTTTCAGACCAAACACTCTATGTAAGTGATTGCTGTCGGAAGATATAACTATTTAAGACTTATATTAACACAAATATATCACTTACTTCTGCTTTAACTGAGCAGAATGTCATGTGGTGTGACACTTTGTCATAACGGTGTGACGGTTTTTCTAAGTCACACCATATGACATTCACTTTATTTTGCATTAATATTAATATAAATAAATATACAAAACACACAAATTTAAGAAGTTTGATGTTAGATTTTTTTTATCTATACAAATAATATTTCACATTCCAATTTTATATTTCATGTAACCATATTTTACCATTTGCCATGCTGTGCATATTAACAGATCCTATTTTTTTTTTAAATTAAGGAGACTGGTGAAATGACATGTGGAAAGGATCGTCTCTGTCAGGAGTCGAAGTAGCAATCAGGGCTTCAGTCATATGCCAACATGGGACATATTGTCTAACGACTTGACCACTGAGCACCCCCGACTGGGAAATAATGTTAAATGTTTGATGTTTTTTTCAAAACTGTGTTGTGAATATTTTATGATGAAATGTTAACATTTCTACATTAGGACAAAAAATTATCATTAACTCATAAGTAGATTTTAAATGCAAATTCATGCTGAGTACACAATGTAATGTAATGTGTCTATATTGGACCATGGTTTTGTGGATGATGTTATTGTTATATGACTTTAGTTCAGCAATTGGAATTCCTGTGTAACCTGTGCCCAAAATCAGTTTTTTATTACAAGATATGTCCTCAATTGTTTTTGTTTGAATGTCAAATACATAAAATACACTTTTTTGCATTTTTGGTGCAGTTTGTCATATGGTGTGACACTCATGTCATGTGGTGTGACGTTCACAATTGTGACAAGAAAACAGCTTTGTTAGTGATAAATTGTGAAAATATCCATAGAACACAAGGAAAATAGAACTAGCAAGAGTCTCAAGCATTGTGTTAGAGTTATTACAAGGTTTAACAGAATTATTCTAAAATATCTTGAAAGATTGAGGAGCGATGTCATCCTTTGTATGATAATTTTGAAAAATAATCCAAAATATAATACATTTTCACAAGGAAATGTTAAATATCAAATCAGTCATGATTAAAATGTATGATGCAGTCAGTTAGAAAAGAAAAAAGTACCCCATTTTCATTTTATATAACATAGCTTTCATGTCACACCGTATGACAATTTAAGGCACTGATACAGCAAATTGCTGAAAAAATGCTAATTTTGATTCAAAATCTTCAAGAATACATATGTAAAGTTAAGAGTCACGACAACACAAAAAAGTAATTTTCAGGGATAATATTTGAAGTTTAAAAAAAAATCTTTTTTTCGGCTTATATGTCAACCATATTGCCACCTTATGCCAATGTCAATCTAAACCTAATACTGCATGACAAACAAAAAACAGAATTTAAGAATTTGTAAATTTAGTAAAAAAAAAACAAAAAAACAATAATAATTAAAAAGGAGAAAAGTAAAACATTACATTTACAAAAGTACTCAGTACTTATTCAAGCACCTTTGAGGTGATTAAAGCTTTTACAGGGTCTTCTTGGTATGACGTGACAAACTGTCTAAAATTCAGTTTTTGCCTCATCATTAAAGTTTCTTCCTAACTAGCAACATTTCAGTCGAAGATGTGTAAAGAAACAAATAATTACAAATAAAAGGCTTCATGAGCTCATCATGGACCTCAGGAATTCTGGGAATGAAGAACACTGTGGAGAGCTTTACGAGCATCACGCTTCTTGGTGTCCATACACCAATCAGTTTTGATGCATTGACTGATTTGTGTATTGAGTCCAGCCATGAAAATGAGAAAAATAAATGAAACTACAAATGACCTTTAAAGTTCAAATTAGTAATCAAATGAATCAAAAAGAACTCCATTGATACACTAATTTGCGATACCAAATAGATATAGTTAGCCTACTTGTTTTAATGTTATGGCAGATCAATGTACACAAAAGCTTAAACCAGACTATCTCTGCTGTGAATAACATGTGTTTATGCCACACAAGGAAATTCAACAGAATCAACTTTCCCCAAGGGCCTCTGCTGATTATCTCTGCTGATATACCACATCCTGAACTGCTGCACAACAGCAGGTTGTACCAGCAAGGTACTCGATGTTGCATATACCTCAACTAATCCAGTTCAAGTGCCATGCCTCTTATTTATTAATAAAAGCAACTTGATTAATGACTGAACACATGTCACTGCACAGAACTGCTGCAACAGACAACTCTTTGTCAGACCTGTCTTATCTTCAACATGCTCTATGAAAACCTACTTACTTAAACTGACCCCAATGAACAAAAATATTATTGCATCACTGCAACAAATCTTATTAAAGTGCATTAAATGTTGATTTATATCATCAACTTGATATTGATTTGTTCAATCAAATTAAAGTGAAGTAAATGATATAGCCATGAATGCAGCTGTGAACATGGAAAGGACTCACACACGTATAATGAGGATTTCACCTTGAAAATTCAATAATGCTCATCAATCCAAATTGATTGCAGACACTAGCACTCTGAAACCATGTCTGAGGAGCTGAAATGAAATCTTCTATTCATCTACAAATTGGTCAAATTACTCAGTTATCCACACATGCAGAAATCAGCTGCTGACTGGAAGGTCTGTCTACTCAGGACAGCAGATAATGCAGACATTTATAACCTCTGCCAATGGGGAAACCTCCATATTACCAAAGGTTCAACCCACTTCAGCCACTTCCCTTTCCACTTGGCAAACATGACGAGCCATTGAATGCCCGCTAATCTATCAACAACTAGAATTACCGCCTGCTGGTTGTAAGCCTCTGCCAACCAGTCAAGCTGCAGGAAATATGGTCACAATCTCCCCCTCTGCTTCCCGTGAGTTACAACGTTTAATAATGATCAAAAGGTGCAGCACATCATGATGTCAGAGAGGCTGACCTTTTGGACTATTTGGTGATTAAAATGTCACTCCTACTTAATTTCATTATTGGTTTTTTGGTGTTTTGTGAGGTCACAGTGACCTAACCATCAAATTCTCAACACTTCATACTTGAGTATGAGGCATTACTGAGATACCGCATTTAAAACGGGATGCACAACCTGAAAACATTATGCCGCTCTCTCTACAGCTCTTGCCAGCACGAAGGCCTAAAAACTGTGACTTCACAAACCTTTGTCTCAGCTGAGCACTGCCCCTCACACAGAGCCATTAAACTAATGAAATAGTGCTGGTTTAGAACATTTTGACACCTCCTGCCACCACACCACACCCCTAATCGCACAGCAATCATCTGCTCATGTTATGACATCACTTCCTGCTACAAACACCACACGATCAGTCAAGTTGGCCAACCTACACAACATGTGTAATTTAAATATGCTGTGCACAATTAGTACATACTGTATGTGCCACTACTAAGAATGATTATGACAAATTATGTTTGTGATCTGTATGTTACGAAAATTACAAAAATGGTAAATGTGTTCAATCGGATAACCATGGAAAGATGCTATAGTACATCAGAGAAGAGTACTGTATTCAGTCAGAAAGAACAGAAAGAAAAATATGCAATTATTAGCCATGCTCAAAAAATATTTGTAGACACGACAGGAGTCCGTAGTACCAGGAAAACACATTTCTTTGTAGACGAGTGCTGTGCACATACTGATAATATCTCTAGCACTTTGGGGCTTAGATGGCTGTTAGATTAAGATGTTTTGAAAGTTGTACACAGGTTACCACGAAATGTCTGAAATTTTTTTGACTAAGAACACAGGTTTCTGTGACAGGGTCAAACAAAGTCAGTGACTGGAACATAACTTGCACCACAAGCAGGTAACCCAACCAATAATTTACTGAGACATTGTTGTCATCCTAATGAATCCTCATTGAGTATTCTCGCAAAGATAAGCAGGATTAATGAGCCTGAAATAAGTGTGCATGAAAAATTGCAGAAATTAATTAGATTTCCGAGGCGGAAGCATTCTCATAACTCAGGGAGGACCACTGGATATCAGTGTTTATTAATCACAGAAGACTTAATGAGAAAAGTGACTTTGGAGGTTAAAAACTAGAATGCACTCCCTTCCTGATATTGTGAATGATAGAGAAAAGTACATAAACAAGTTGTTTCAGTTTATTGCTTTATTGGGTAAATTAGTATGTTGCAAAAGCAAATATTGGCTTTGTAATCATTTATCTGTCCGACCACTTAACACAGCACCAAACTATAAGAGCAAACCAATTTATATTTATATATTTACTCAGCTCCAAATCACACATTTTCAGAAACAGCTCACCTCCTGATTGTTTGTAGATGGCTCAAGAGGAAGGTACAGGAAATGCCAACAGTATACCGGAAATCAAAATTAGACCATGCTTCAGCTAACTCTAGCTAGCTTAAACACTTTCTTAAACACATTTTCACAAATTTCAAGGGATAGTTCAACATTTTGGCAAATTGGCCCATTGCCATAATCCCTATAGTAGTAGGTTTGTTACCTTTAATTGTCGCATCACCGAAGGGACAACACGGCTGAGTTTATGGAGTTTGAGAACAGTGACGACTGGTTTTATTTCGATGGGCGCCCCTATCAGTTTGAGACATGAGCTGAAGGAAATGGAGGGGAAAAGTGAAAGAGGAAGAGAGCCGGTGGAGTCTATGTGCTGGACCTGGGGGACTCTATGTGCTGTACCTGGGGGAATCAAGTGGTCAGTGTGGTCACTGCCTGCCAGTGGCCGCTGAAACCATATTTTGTACTGCCAGTCGGACGTATGTTGTCAGTGCCTGGACGCAATGCTGGACGCGGAAAGTTGCTGCATAGCATATACTGTAACTGGAGGAGAGTGGGTGAGTTGTTTTGGTCTCTTTTCAATAGAAACCAGGCAAAGCTAACAGATGTTTGATGCCTTGTATTATGTACTGGGACCCTGCTTGTACTGTTGATGAAGTATGGTGCTGTTCTGAGCATTTTGTGCCTATAAGTGGCTTTTTGATCGGTTGTGTGTGGATCAATACACTGCGCTGTTTGTTATGGTGCGGTCATTGCTAAAGTTGCTACAACTAGAGAAGCTAGCGGTTAGCAGACTTCATCTCTCGAGGGGGGGTCTAACTCGGTGTTACAGTGCGTTGGACCATGGGTTAAACTTACGCCGTAATATCCCTCTAAGGCCCTAGCACATTGAGTGTTTTTTTTGTCCAAAATCACCGCACGGACATCATGTTATGTTGATCATGTTTGTAAAAAACGTACGATGCAAATGGGGCCGCTGATGTGGTGCCATAAATCCATTCCGTACCGACGCCACAAAGCGGTGAGTGCCCGTAGGATGCTATTAAACACTACATTGACTATAGCGCATCAGCTTATTTGACTATAGTGTATCAATAGGCTTATTATTTTGGTTGTGACGGGTGTACGATAATTTCCCTCAAAATACAATAATTTTACGTCTCTGGTACGATAATCCTACTTGAGTATGATGACAATTAAGTGAGCATCCAGTGTTTGTGTGTGTGTGTGTGTGTGTGTGTGTATCATGTGATATGATAGTTAAGAACCTAAACACACACACAGGTTCCTTTTATGCACACAAATAAGTAGGCTACTGTAATTTATTGTTGCAACTGAATCATGAACTAATCAGTCCTTCCCGGAATTCGCAATGTCGCGATTGCAACAATTAACGCAAATTCAACCAATCCCCGTGAATTTTGTGCAATCATGCAATTTTGTCCAATCACCGCAACTTTTCCGCAAATTGGACCAATCATCGGTGCTTTCCGCAAGTTCCACCGCAGAGAGTGCACGTTGGGACGGAGCGGTGGTCCAAAGAAAGTGAGTCCATGGAGGAATGGAGTGGCTAGGCTGACAGTAAGAAACTGAGTCAAAACGCTTGAGTGTGTGAGCTGTCCTGGTTCGAGCCCGAGCCTGTGTCCCCTGCAGCACTTGCCGAGGGAGAATCCAGTACGCACCAGGATCCCCATCCTAATGCCCTGGCCCTGGACTTTAGTAGCCACTCTCCCTTTTTTATTACAAAAGACTGACTGTTTTATTGGCATTTTAAAACAGTTGTTTTACCACCATTTTTAAAGAGACATTTTAATTCTAAGTAAAACAACTTTCAACTCTCGTGCGCCTTTCTTAACAAGTGAAAAATTGCTGGTATAACAGGACCTCACATTATTTTGTGACATTTCAAAATTAAAAATTTTCCTTTGATTTTTAATCAATTATTCAGAACAAAACTGCAAATTTTTTTTTTTTTGCAATTTTCGCTGTCTCCTGCAGTTTGATGGCAACAAAAGCGCTTAAAACGTCGCAACATACACTGCAATTTTTTTTTAATGTGGCCGCGAAAGCATTTTAGGCCGCAACAATCACAAAAAAAAGCCTGCGAAATCCTGGAGGGACTGACTAATGCTTTTCTTATTTTCACAGCTGAAAGAGACACAATAGCTCATTGATCTCACTGTGAAACACACAAACATCAACATATTAGGCCTATATTAAAGAGTATTTTAACAGTATATTAAAAACCACAGTATTTTATCAAGACATCAAACCTCCTATCAACCTTTAATCAAGGAATTAAAAAGAACTATTTACAACATTTTACAAAATAAATCAGGAATGTCATCAACCCAGCTAGTGTGTTCAACTGAGGGACATGTTTTCTTCACCCAGCCTCGCCTTTCTGTGGGCTACAGCTGTGGGCTACAGCTGTGGGCTGGATCCCAATTTGAGTTGTTGTCTGAAGGTGTCCCTTTGGTCCTTGATACTAGCTCGTCTTGATGGCTGGGCCCTTACTAAAAGTTGAGAGAGCCGACTGCAGGGAACTGTCAGTTTTTAATTTATTGAAGCTGGAGATGAAGGATGTAACAGGTGCTGTAAAGATGGGGTAATCTCTCAGCTTCTTTTTCAGGCAATCGAAAACCTGCATCAACAGCATGGACTGGAGGAGGATCCAGTCCAGATGTTCCTGGAGGGAGCATGAAAAAACATTGCATCTGAGGAATGACTTCCCATGACAAGGTCTCCTACAAGGTGTTTATAGTATCACTAAAAATCCATGGTGATAACCTATTTTTAATGTAGTCTGAAAAAGTAATATTGAAACTGTATGAGAGACTGTACAGTATGGGGATCTTGGGTGGCAGCAATCGCTTCAGGGTGTCGGGTCAGGACACGTCGCAATGTGTCAATAGGTCATGTGACAACCTGGTGCTGTGAGGAAATGAAGTGACAGATGGACACACATTCTTTGAGAAGGTCTCAAACTGTCTGAAGGGCGTTCAGCTGAACCACATTGTAGAAGAAGACATGGAAAGATACGATACACTCCTCATGGATCCTCTCTGACCGGTTCCCTCAACAAGACAAATGCACCAGGTCATCGCACATGAGAACAGGATCCACCACAGACAACTATCCTGCTTTTGCAGCAAGATGTTGGCAGTGCTTAGCTGGCAGCTACCTTCTATTTTCAGGGCCCAGATGAACAGCAGAGTGATACCCAGAGGGCAAGAAAGAAAAGATGTTGAGGGAGAAGATGGAAAATGAGATGGAAGATGATGTGGAAATGGAAGATGTTGGATGAAGAGCCATTGAAAGGTCCTGAGGGTACTGTGACAGTAACGACTGTTAGCAGCCTTAAAAATGAAGACTGGTTAGCAGTAGTATATGATGACCACTGGTGGCTAGCCAAGACCATTGCTGTGGATACTGAGCATCAGGATGTGAAAGTGGAATTTCTGCATCCCCATGGTCCAACAGCAAGTGTGGCAAGAAGGATGTCTGTTACTGCCCAGTTCAAGACATCTTAGTGAAACTAATGGGAAATGCATCACCAGTCCAATCAGAACACAAGAGATCTATAGTACTGCCCCGATGTGGGACTTCATAGAGCTTGAGCATGTCAAACGCCTGCTGCTCAAGGCATACTAAGTGCCTTGTGTGACTGCATTCATGCTTTAAAGCATTTCTGTCACCCGGATGTGGAGCAATATCTACTGCCCGCACATCATTCCATATGGCCACCGCCAGCTGCAGGACTCCAGGGGCTAAGATGTATGCCTCCATATGTGGCAGCCTGGAAATGCACCACGGTGGCTGCTGAGAGCAGCAGAGATTTTCCACATCAGTGGGCATGTCCCTGCAGTTTTCACACACACACCAGGGTGGGCTGCCAGGTGTGGGAGGGTCTGCTGGGGTTAGCTGTGTGTTTCGGCGTAGTGCCAGGTGTATCAGGCCAGGGTCCCGGTCCATACAAAATAGACACACGTCCATCACCTCCTCTGCAGTCAGGGCGTTGAGTGCTTCCTGTTATGAAAAATTATTGTTATGTAACTTGTAACTTTGATTTCAAAGTGGTAAGTTTCTTTAAAAATAGGCTAACAGTCAGTCTGTATAAGTCCATAACATTTTCAGATTTTACAGATCTAATACACTGTGATTTTGACTTCATTGTCATTGTCATTGTACAGTAAACACAATACAGATGTTCCAGAAAAACCGATTAGCCTACATCAATAGGTTTATCTTCATTTTGTGACATTCAGTCCCGTGAGATGCATCTTTGCTTTCACATAATACATCACGGCATAAATGTAACTGTAATTGCATTACTGGTATTTCATTGGTAACAAGTAATACATTACAAAAATGTATTACTTTGTAAATAATAACCTCGAACACTGCAGGTTTGGTGTAATGTAAATGCATATTACATATGGCATTTTATTCATTAGAAATAAAGCAAAACAACATTGCAATTATCAATGATCAAATCTTATAAATACATACCCTATCGACCGCAACCCTGACGGACTGGATGTCCCGCACACGCTGGACATCATCCACTGTCATGCCGAGGGCACCAGCGCCTCTTCCTCTCCCACCGCCTCTCCCACGGCCTCTCCCACCGCGGCTACGGCGTGATGAGGTTCCTCCTCTCCTCCCTCTCTGCCTTCCCCTGGCACGTCCAGGTGTGTGCTCATCTTCAACATATGTACTGTAACAGAAAATCGAACCGGACTTAGAACTACTCTATCTACTATTATTATTACAAATAATTAGGCTACAAAAAAACAAAAACACGATTATAAGCTCTTATCTTATCGTCACACTACATATTTATACAAACGTGTGTTTTTTCTGTGTACGGACAACTGTCATTAGTCACAAAGTTTGTTTTTTAATAAACTTACGGGTCTTGGTCTGACGGAGATGAATCTGCCATCATGCGTCTTGCAGCCACCTGTAGTGATGGAGGACGATGCGCGTGCATGTGGATGACGTAGGGGCGAGGGCGGGGAATGCTAACTCAATCCGCCGACCGGAAGTTAGCCAAAACGGCCTCGCCGCTGATATCTGCTTTAAGTTATTATATTTTATTGGATATCAGAGCAACATACATCAGAACTTAAGAGTCTTGTTGGGCTATTATAATTATATACTTTTAGTGTGTCTGACGGAGTTGACACAAATCAAGTCTTTAAGGTAATTTGTTGAAAAGATTTTTTAACCTCCAGCCTGCACCTTTACATAGTTAAATAGCACAGATCCTTATCTACATGAATACTAGTGTAAATTTTCAAAAAAAAATCATTTCATTTTTCAGAAAGTGTTTTGTCCTGACTATCAAGAATCAGTGCTCTAACCAGATGACAACTGAAATACAGCTCCAGATGAGTTATGAAACTTATAGTCAGCATTGATCAATTAACACAGAAAGGGCATTAAGATATGCAACATAAGTAGGACAGACACTGTCACTGATCAAATGGCATCCAGTATGCAATGTGTTAACAACAGAGGTTAGCAAAACAGAAAACCTCTCAAGCTATTGCTAGTTAGCGGCTAACTCCATGTCACTCATTAGCGGCTAATTGTTCATCACATTATAAAACCAGATGGAAAAAGTACTGCTAAGTCATCAATTGACTCTTGAAAAAAACCCAGAAACATCAAAAGAGTGTAACAAATGTAAAACAACATAGCTCACGGCTCTATGGACGCACACACACTGCAGAGAAGGTCGGTCGATGATTGTTTGCGGTGCCGATCGGTAGCCTACGTCTGTGGGGCGTTCAAGGACCTCGGCAGTGTGGGAATTCACATGCACGGCATATTATCAACAATCTAGCCTAAAGGAATCATGCACAGAGGGACGACCTTTTGTACAGAAACATTAATTTAACAGACAGGTGAAGTAGGCTACCTTGTGTCCTGGCATGTTTTGATAGCTTCCTGCTATCTTCCTCAGAAATGTCATGTGATCCATCAGTGGAATAGGATACGCTTCAATAAATGACCTGACAATAAATCACCTATGGATCATATCACATCAACAGCATTGTTTGTTAAGAAAGTTTTAATTGGACATTTAATGTACATTGGATGTGCAAACATGCTTGATTGTCTTTACCTGAGTCAGTCTCAACAGGAGCCAGTCCACAACCCAGTGGTTCTTCAGGGTCAATGCTGCTGACTACAGATGGTTAGACAGAGACAGGCAGACAGACTGTAAACAAAGGAAAACCTTTGGGAAAACTCATTCCCATGTAACATTAAACAGGTCAGTAGTCATGGAAGCATGACGCTCTGTCAGTGGTGTGGTGTTTGGATCAGAGTGAAAACAAACATACTGAAAAATGAAACCATGTATCACCAGTAAGTGTGAAAACACACTCACCAGTAAGTGTGAAAACACTGTGGCATATAGATATAGATATAGCCTATATATATAACATATCTAATTTTACAATATTTCAGTAGCCAGTAATGGGCTCAGTTAGGCCTGTAGGTTATGGGGTCAAGTAAAACATTTCATGTAGATTTTTATTTTTATTTTTGCATTGTTGGAATGTCAGTGCTTAATAAATATGTTTTTAATAATTTTGTAACTGTGTATTCTTTGAAGTACGAATATTAATTTATGAAATTGCAATGCCTTTATTTTAGTGAGGTAAATACACAGTCATAGCCATAAACGCAACATACTAAAAATTGGCATAATAATTTCTTTCAGTGTTTTGGTTTTTGGTTTTTGGCCTCGGTTATTTTCAGTTCTCGGTTTCTTTACTTAACCACCAACTTTTGAAATAATATGAGTTAAGTTTGTGTTGAAAGTTTCTGATTTAAAGAGTTGCTAGTTCAACTTTTTGAGGCTGCACTTTGTGGTGCCATTTGAATTGTACAATTGTGGACTTGTTTCTTGTCCATCCCATATCAATAAGACAAAACTGCAAAAATGCATTACAATTAAATAGCAGCACAAACTACATCTCCATATGACCATAAACTTGAATCAGCAAGTATTAAATACTGAACATTATAACTATCATGAATCTGAAGGAATATTATGTTAAAACTACTTTGGTTTTACTTGGTGTAGGTTTTCAGACATGGAAGTAAAAATAACTTTCACTTCCCTTTTTTCACATGGGTCTATGTGTTATATAGCTGGTGTATGTGTGTGCAGAGACCGCTGCGACCGTGACAGACAGTTCTCAGCCTGCGGTTAGTTTGTGGAGGAAACTCAGTGACAGATCAGCTCAGTGCAGCAGGGGAGATCAGTGTTCCTAAACCTTGGCCCCCAGCAGCATGGCCTGTGGTTTCTCACCATGCTCACTAGAAAGGAGGTCAAAAACAACAACAACAACAAAACACAACAAAGTAATCATTGCCCAAAGCCATGTCATCAGTGTAAACTTATCAACTTGTGTTGATGAGTCCAGTCATCACACAAACGCTTTATTCAAGGAACCAATTAATTAGGACATACTGTACATTCTTATGTGGTGGATACATACCATACATTGCGTTACGTTGCATAGTGATAAAGGTAAACTATAAAGGCGATAGCTGGAAGAGAGGCTGCAGTGCATCATCAGCCCTTTTATTAGTAGCATTTTCCAGAGAACTGCTCATGTGGTTGAGCTTTGAATGCAACACACCGAGCATCTATTTTGGTTGCAGTTATATTAGTCTGTAACTCTGACTAGGTTCATATAGGAGTGAGTTGATTCACCCACGTGGTCTTAAAAAAAAAAGAGACAAACTATACATTAGTAGTTACATTCACATGGCAGTGATAGGCAAAACACTAAAAGACACAGATTGCATGATTGAGGCTGTTTTTTAAGTGCTACATTGAATGTCTTTCCTCCAATTCTAGCAGTCTGAGAATCTGAATGTTTGTGATCCACACTGTGCCTTTTAATTTCATCCTCAGGAAAAGATTTCCTTCACCATTTAGTGTAATGGAAAGGAAATAAAGTCCAGCGTTGACACCCCACAGACCCTGTGGTGTTATAGCAAGTCACATAGCTCCTTAATTGCCACTTCCCCTCAACTCTCAGAATAAAGGCTCCAGCATTGTAACCTTTGTTAAAAAGCAAGAGTTACAATGTTGTGTCTTTTTCTCTGGGAACGGTTTGTTATGGCGAGGGGTCAGCATTTCCCAAAAAGATTCGTCAGCACTCGCATCTCTCCATCCAAGCCCAGCGATACTCCACATCTCCAAATCACTTGTGATATCACCGCACTCCACAGTGTCCTTTCACAGTCCTACATCTATAGCTGGGTGGTTCTGTAAGAGCGCCGTGTCCTCCTGTCTCGACGTTGAGCGGCAGGGAGGTGGCAGTAACGTGGCGACCATCCTCGGGGCTTCCTCTTGGGGCTACGTGACATGCTAGGGTCTGGGGGGGCTGGTAGTCAGGCCTCCTCAGCTGTGGCGTCGATCCCAGCGTAGGTGAAGTTCTCAAAGAGAGCCATATTCACATAAGCCTGGAGGATGGAGATTAACAAAAATTTAGGGGGATGTACGTATTTTTGGTATCGTATTGCTTAATCTGTGTCTCGGGGCTGGGACCGTTTTCATCACGTCATAGGCCCCGTCCACACATAAACGCAAACGGCCAAAAACGGATACTTTTCTATGCTTCTGGGTCTACTGTATCATCCACACCTTGGTCCTTAAAAACGAATATTTTCAAAAACGCCTTCTGGGCAGTCGACTGGCATGCAGGTTGGCAGAGCTGATTATTATTATTTATAATTCTTATCACATGATATGCGGTGCGCTTGCTACACGTGTGTCGCACCTATGCTGTCGCTTTGCGCGCTTGTCGCACATTTACATTGAAAGTAATGGATTTGTGTGCACAGCATAGACAGCATAGTACACTTTGGTGCTTGTATGCTAGGCTATGATAGGTTACTGCGTTTTTAAAAGGTAAAATGCACAGCGTTTTTTATTACGCTTACATATGAACAGAGATTTTTTTCGAATGTGTTGGTGTGGATGTGAATTCTTTTTCAACTCAGTTTGCAAAAATACCTGAGCACGTGTGGACTAGGCCTTATTGTAACATGAGGAGACAAAGATACCAACAAACTGGTGCCAAAATGGCTGCAAACCAGGTAAACGTCTTGGAAAAATGGCAACAGCAGGACATTTCCCTGTAATTCTCTGCCTGCCAGCAGGGTATGAATGCAGCATTACCTTCCTGGCCTCCTGCATCCTGTTGAGCTGGACTGAGATTTGTGAGAATGGGGGTCTCTCATAAGGCCGATCCCTCCAGCACTGCTTCATCAGCTCATAGCTGGGTAGAGAGAAAGAAAGAGAGAGAAAGACAGACATTCATGAATGTGGGCAAACAGAGGAACTTTAAAAAAAAAAGAGGCTAAGCTAACCATTAGCTTCTGAACACTTACACTTCATCATCACAGTTTTTGGGTTTCTCCATCCTGAATCCTTGTGGCAGCTTTTCATAAAGCTCAGCACATGTCATCCCACAATATGGTGTGCCACCTGAGATCCACACACACACACACACACAAATGAGAAGACGAGAAAAACACATTTTATGATATACTGATTATGATTATGATTGTGGGCAAGGCAGTGATAAGGATCATAAGTATCATGTTATCATCGTTCCAAAAACAGGAAAACACAACATCATGTAGATATAATCTCAAAACCTGCAACCTGAGATCGTAACAGTCAGACTTGTTTACCAAACACTGCAATGAAGCAACAAGACACTGAGCATTTGCTAATCGAGGCTATGAGATCTGTAAACCTTTTTTTTTTTAGCTGAAAGTCACTGGGTCCATTTCACATTGTGTGCTTGCTTACCTAAGCTTACGATTTCCCAGAGGAGAACACCGAAAGACCACCTGGGAGAGGAGATACAAGGATGGGACAGAAATGTCAGTAAACCTTTGTGTGTTTGTGTTTTGTTTTGCTTTTTATTCATACCCCTGATGGTATCATGATGAGACAGAAGGCATTGGGCTACTTTGCTCATTGTATATATCCTCATAGTGTCTTTCCTTTTCTTACTTCATTTACTTCATTTAACAATGTCAGGTGCTGTATGCCCATTTTGTATGTAGTTTTCTTCTATTTTTTTTATATATATAAAAAAGAAAAGATAAAAAAAAGTGAAAATAAAATATTCAAAAAAGAAACGTCAGTAAACCAAGTAGAACATGTATAGAAAAAGGAATGAAATCTAAGAATTTCATAAAAAAATAGAGTGAATTCTTAAGGGACTTTTTTGTAGATCATTGGTATTAATAAAACCTATTACGAAGCAAAAGCTGCTGTTGCATGCAAAATGTCCCGATTGCCGTGATTTTACACTGCATTGCATAGGAAAAACTCACAAGTTCATTTGAATATGCAAATGTTTAAGTTAGATTTGTAATGGTTTAAATGTATTCTGCACATTTGCTGAGAACCTGTTGGGGAACCACGGTGTGTCTCAACATCATAAAACCTCAACATCTTTCCTGCAGACTGATTAGAGACTTCAAGAGAAACACCACCAATTTTGCACGTCACAGTACTGTGTGGTAGATAATCAGATGTGGTGGAGCAGACTTGCGCTGTTTGTGCCACCTGCCCGGCCCCTTGGTCCTGTTGTTTTAAGTCTTAAGTCTCTTCCGTGCACTGCCTTTCACCCCCATGACTCACACCTCGTGCTCTCGTCTTGCCTTCACACTTTTATTTTATTATTTTTATTACTATTCACAAATCTCCCTGACCCCACAGACAGCCTTCACACTTCTTCCGTTAGCTAACCCACGCTCTCCGCTGTGTATAAATAGGCTCCAGTTGACAGACCAACGTCTCAGTCTGTCTGCTTCGTTTGTACCCAAGGCTTCCTGGTTGTGCTTATCAGTTACACAGCACACTATTATCACTTCTCCAGTGACAGAGGGATGATTTGTTGTTTTCTATGGCAAGGAGCTTTGTTTTGCATGTAATAGAAACTCAACTAGGAGGTGGAATACTTATAATGAGGTTCCTGTAAAGCTATGGTAGAAATGAGTGCAGAAAAAAATCTGTTCTTGATTAGAAACTGCTGATTATCAGGGCGCAGTACACATCTACTTCAGGAAGTATTCATTAACCACTTAACCACTGTTTTCAACATCTGCCATGTTGTCTGCCATGCTACTCACTTCTCTAATAAAGCTCAGAAAAAAGTCTATTTGTTGATTCAACAGTTTCAGATTCACAGTGATTTACGTACACGGACCTGTCACAAAACTCCCCTGACTGTTATTTGCCGTGAGAGCAACAGGTGCAAGTTAGTTTTACGTAACAGGTGACTCTAACTCACACATCACTCTTGGACGTATATACGCTGTAGTTCAGGGATTCGATGGCCATCCAGCGCACAGGCAGCCTCCCCTGAAAGCCAAACAAAAATGTTAAACCTTCTGCCACATGAAAGACAAACAACATAAAAAAAAAACACAATTAAAATATATATATATATATATATATATAAAGTCTGTATTACAGAATAGCACATTGTTGTGATGCCATATGCTGATGATTGAGCCCCTATCAACACTGCATATCCCTGGTCTACATTGCTGTGCCACCATAATACACTACAGTGCCCTCTACAGCTGATTTGTTGTCAGAACTAGATGCAAGCTAAACATTTTGGACTATTTCATTGCATCTCATTCAATTTGGAGTCCGAAAAATAGATAGATAGATGTGACACTGCGGTGTCACAAATGTACATTCTAATCCAAACCAATCCATTTTATTTATAAAGCACAATTTTAAATAAACACAAAGGTTTCCAAAATACTGTACCATAAAAACCATAAAACAAAATACTAAAGATAAAAGACACAATAAAACATAATAAACAAATAGACTGTCCACCCCAGATAAAGTTGCACATAAAATCAACAACCAACGTAGTGTGAAAAGCCATAGAAAAGAGGTGAAATTAGACACTAAGGAGGCCTGTGCAGCAGCGGTTCATTCCACAATTTTGGAGCTGCAACAGAAAACGCTCTGTCCCCTCTGAGCTTCCTCCTAGTTTTGGGAACCCTCAGGAGCAGCTGGTCCTGATACTCATGATGTGCATCAATCATCCCTTCACCATTTCTTACTGTTTGGCTGGTTTCACTTTTAGTCGATGTCTTCAATACGTTTTAACCAAGACAACCAGCACCTCACAAAATCTATGGGGCGCTGGTTGAATCGGTCCGTGACCTCACCACTCACCATCGTCTTCTTCACGTAAACCTCCTCGCCGCGGGAGAGGCCAAAGTCTGCGATCTTTGCCACGAGGTTGTCCCCTACGAGAACGTTCCTGGCTGCCAAGTCCCTGTGGATGAACTGAAGCCGACAGAGTGAAGAGGAGGAGGTCGTTATTAAATGTCCATCTTAATGGACAAAAGATATGAGCAAGCTTTTAATATGATTATACATGTATGATTGGGTAATGTAACACAAGCACATAATGCAGTTATGTCCTGATAATGCAACACAGGCCTAATAATGGCATACAGTAGCACAATCTTAAAAATCCTCATTTGAATTACTAAACTTTTAAAACCTCAGTTCGACATGTTCAAAATACTATTATGAGTGTATTTCTTATGAAGTAAGCAGGATAGTTCATGTAATACATAAATTACATACGAAAGTGCATAATTCATTTTATTACATTACTACACTTCTGCCCCATTAGAAGGTCCTTTATAAATACATTTTTAGAAGTTACTGTTTGATAACGTTGTCAATTTAAGCTTCAGCTGTCATAGCGGAAGCAGATGTTATGAAAAACTTAAAAACAGAGATAAGAACATTGCACACACACACACACACTCTTTCTCCTCCTACCTGTTTGTCACTAAGGTAATGCATCCCAGTGGCCACGTCTACAGAGAACTGCAGCAGCTGTTGCGAGGTGAGGGTGGAGGCGGTGCCATGCTCTTTGGCAAAGGCAGGGTCCGTCTCCAGCACTCGACTCTTCCTCAGAAAGTCGAGGAGGTTACCGTAGGGAGCATATTCGATGGCGATGTACAGGTAACCTAGAGACAGAGACAATCATCATCATCATTTAAAAAAAGAAAAGAAAAAAGTAATGGCTCTTCTTTCTCATAAATATTCTATCTTGTGTCCGCCCAAGCTGTTAGCAGTTCAGCCCAGCCATCACAATGGGAATGTCTTCTTCCTCAAGGACCTTGGCTGCCCTTTCTGCATTGGCCCGGGAGGAGACCCTGTTACACCTGTTAAGAGGCTTGGCCCTTTAACAGTTCTGACTTGATGCTGACCAGACCTTTCATGAAATCCTCCCAGTGCTCAAACAGATGGCTGAGGCTTTGTTAATAGACGGGCCAGAGTTCCTACAGGTCATGAGACAGTTGTGCTTGTTGGAGGGTTTTCATGTTGATTTCACCAGAGTCCTGACACAGTTAGTTATAGTATTGTATGTGGGAGGAAAGAATAACAGGGAAATGGACGGGACTGGTCAAACGGAACTGGGACCTCATACAAATGATGTCCTTTTAGAGTTACAAGAGGTTATGTCAATCAGGACATGATGTGTTTCCTGCAGTTAACATTTCCCAAAATCATTTCTTAGCTCAATGTCTTTCCAGGTATAATAGCTAAACCTAGAGTGATACTGTATATGGATTTTATCACCTTACAAATCAGAAATACATTGTTTCGTGTGGCTTTTTTCTAACTACAGGAAGGAAAATGTCATGCAGATTAGCTGACCAAAGTCTAGAGAAGCAAAAGTTTCATGCTATGGTAGCTGAACGAAACTATGCAGCCTATTTTGTGTTTCAAATCTCTATCTCCCCAGTGACATTTGAGTATCTATCAAATATCTGCTGTGCTCATTTTCTTCTCCTGTCCCGAGGTTCCCCTGAACACACCTAATTCTTTCACAATGTTGATATCTAAAGGGTGAATAATGTTCCAGATCTCTGTAAGATGAGAAAGTGCACGAGAAGCAAACAAAACCGTATATCTCCATTTTTTGGACAGACGCTCAGTGGATCAAATGAATAAAAAAAACTGATATCAGGACGAAAAAAATGTAGAAAACTGCCAAATGCCAAAAACAGCAATTGAGTAACAGCTTGTATTACTACTTTTCTGTTGCAATAAAAGACTTTAACAGGTTGTCCCAGAGGGAAGAGCCCACGCAAAGAGACAGGCAGGACATGAGACCACATGCAGATTGTATTTAGTGCTCTCCTTCTTTATTTTCTTACCTTTTTCTGTTTTAACTTGCTTCCTTTCTTCCTCTATACTTCATTCCTTTCCCTCTTTAGCCCTCTCTCATTTCCTTGTTACTTCATCTCACTACCTGTTTGATATGTACATGAGCCACGCTATCTATGAAAGTGATAAACATGTGTCACTGTAAACACAAAAATGAATAAACAGCACTTATATATGTATAACTTAAATATGAAACCCCTATGAAGTAGATGTGGCCTAAATTGGTTGATCCAATACGATGCAAAAGAACTAAACAAAAAAATACCTAAGAAAACGTCTGTCTGCTATATATATGATTGTTCAAAAACTATGTTGATCACAAGCATTACAAGATGGTAAATTTACATTTTTGTGATGTCACATTGATCCAAAGACGTGAATGTTGAGTTGAACAGCAGATGTAAACACAGCAGCAGGGTGAAGGTCGTCAGAGTTGGGCGCTACTTAAGAGTGAGACCAATGGGGAGACACACTGAATTACTCAGGTGTTTGCTTTTCAAGGCTGATTTTGGTTTCGTAATGTCCTCGCTGATGTACTTTCCATACTGGACTTCCTCTCTCATATGGTATCAATCTTTGATCAAACACCAGCAATTCAATTATTCAGCGCAGAAGCCATCGGCCATGTAGCTGGAGGAAACCGATACTTCATGGTAAGAACTGGGGCCAAGGAAACCTTATACAAATACATAAATACATGCCACAGCAGTTTGGTTATGAGGAGGCAAACGGACAAATCAAACAAATGTGATAGTGTAAAATGCTTCTGGCAGACAAGGGATTGTTTAGATTGGACACATTCGGGGGATTTCCAGGTGCAGATGACAGAGAGTCAGATGGGATGGGGAGTATCTGCTTGGATCTCTAGTGTAGAAAGAATTTAACAAGCTACATACTGGGGAGTAATTAGCTGTACTGTATGAAGAGCCATTACACCAGGACCTGCTAAGGATATTGTCTGACATAGTAAGTGCTTTGTAAAACCAATACTAACATCTCACAAGATAAAACTATATTGAATTTCTACATTTCTCAAAATGTTTTTTTTTTTTCCATCCATCCATTGTTTAATGAAATATATTGTACTTATAAGACCTGGATATTAAACTCCAGCCTACACATAGCAGAGACTTAACCATCACTGTCAAAAAAAAAGCACTGCCCACCATAGTCATCAGTGAAAATGAAAAAAGTGAAAGCCGGTCAATATCCGTAACCACCACTAGGTGTCGCTGACTCACCTCTGTTCTCACAGGCTCCGATGAGGTTGATAATATTGGGATGCTGGCCTAGTTTACACAGCACCTCCAGCTCCCCTGCAAAGTCTCTGTGGTCATTCTCTGAAGCAAACTCTGTAGGAAAGATCAGCGCACACAGCAGCACTGTTAGACAAAGCAGCTTCGACTTTGAGATGAAAAGCTCCCGTCAGTCAGACAATGCACTGCTCTGGGATTATATTTGCTCTGTGTCAGTGTGTGTTTGCCCGTGACATTTACTGTACACACATCTGTGAAAGTTTTGTGAGCGAAGAATTACCTTTCAGCATCTTGATGGCTGCACTCATCTTGCTGCCATCCTTCTTGATCATGGCTTTGATCACCTGGTTTTAAAAAATAAAGTGTAAAAAAAAGTTGTTATCTTAAACATTTGATCCTGTTTGTAAAGAATGGTACCAACCACTGATTTCACATTTTCAAAAAGTACATTAAAAACAAATACCTGGCCGAAGTTGCCCTCTCCGATGACATCTTCAAACTTAATGTCCTCCCACTCGAGGATTGGGTAGGTGAGGGGCTCTGGGGTGGGTTTGGGCCTCCGTGTCAGGGTCAGAGTTCCTGAGTTGAACTGCAGAATAGTCTCCTCACCCTGGGGATAAAAACAAATACACATAATATTAAAGATGGATATTCAAAATAAAAGAAGTCATACTGTAGCTTTCTCTGGTAAAATGTTTAACTCTTACTGATCCAGACTGGTAGGTGAATGTGCGTCGACGGTTGAGCAGCGTCTTGCGGATGAAGAAAAGAGCCAGCAGGGCCAACAGGATGGTCACACAGGTGACGGTCACAGAGCCAACAACTGCCACCAACAGCTGGTAACTGTCCCCAGTAGGCCTCCTAGCCACACCCTGGGTGGTCGGGGTTAAACTCTGAGGGCCTTTATTTAAAAAAAAAAAAGAAAAAGAAAAATAGCAGAGGAGAAGAGATGGAATGAGGGGAGGGAAGGTGGGGGTGGGGTCCAAGAAGGAGAGAAGAAGAAGAAGTAGAGAGGTGAGGATGATTTTCAGACAGTGGAGATAAATAGACTGTTTGATGGGATTTATTATGATCATGAGTAAATCCCTGTCTCTTTGTGGGTGGTCCTGTCCAGCAGCACCTGGGAAAAGCACAACACTGACCTCAAGCACATTAGAGAAGAGATTTTCCACTGGGAGCTATTTTTAGGCTTGGAAGGAAAATAAATTGAACATCCAAGAAACCATGAAGAGCCTTTAATTTATGTCAGCATGGTGAACTACTTAATCATTCCTTTTGAAAAGATTTACCAATTCAATTTTACTGTACTGCGGCCCTAGCGTGCCAGCCCAGAGAGAAAAGGCTTATACCAAGATTTCCTCCAACTTTTCATATTTAATTTCCAAATATCTTATAAGTAGAAAGTTGTCCAAATGTTTCTGAACTCATTTTTTAAGAGCATGGTGGGAGCTCCAAATATGCAGCAAAGAAAGAATGAGCCTTCTTCAGTTTATAGCAAATCACTACCTGCTGTAGTATGTAATGCTGGATGAAGGTGGGTGAGTAGACAACAGTCTCCTACTCACCATCCCCTTGTGTCATGGCCTGAACAACCTTGCTCCACTCTCCCGGCACTTTGGAGAAAGCCCTCACTCTGAACTGATAGAGCGTGCTGCCGTTCAGTGCCGTCACATCTTTGGTGGTCTTGTTCCCATCGTCTGTGTCCACCCAGGGGTGAGGACTCCCATGGCCGACCGGCTGATACTCAATGATGTATTTAATGATGCCTCCATTGGGATCTTCGGGGGGCTGCCACCTCACCTGAATGGCTGACATGGAGAGGGGCAGGGCCTGGACGTTGCGTGGGGACGATGGGCCTGAGACACAAAGAGATTACTGTTGTTAGGGTTGTCTACAGAGATTATATTGCCTGATATTCTTCAAGAAAATTGGTGCTCCGATCAAAGTGGAAAGTTCTGGTTCTGGTTGGTTGAGCCCTGAATCGGTGCCCTGTAGTATTAAATATATGTATCTCTGTAAAATCTATGTGTATGTATGACTATGTGGGTGTATGTGTAGCGAGCACGCTTATGTGTATGTTTGTGCATGTAAGCACAAATACCCACTATTGTCAGTGAAGACGGGTTGCTGCTTTTTCACTTATTTTTATTGATTTAGATTTTTTCTGTTTGTATTTTGTGCTTTCTGTTTCTTTGTTTGTCTTATATACATATAATGTATATACTGTATATATATAGGGTATATAGGGTTAAAAAGAACCAGAATAAGATGGAGTTAGTTCAGTTGCTGATTTTTCTTTCTAATTAAACAGTTTTCTCAGTTAAAAAAAAAAAAAAAAAGACGGGAGGGTAAAATGTGAAAGAAATGAAATTTCACTCTGTAACCACTGCGTAGTGCTAAGACTTCACAGCACTGTTCTCACTTCTCTAAAGTTACACAGGGCTTCTCATCATCTCTGCACTTTTACACTGAGACTAAAAAGGGAAATGGTACCCTGAAAGTTCATGATGCTGTAAATTTCCAGTGGAAAGTGGAAAGTTCTAATATCAAAGACTAGGGTTTAAAAGCATTAACTCTGTTGGATATATATGCTTCTAACTCGTCGATCCCCTCTGACTAGACCTGATTATGTCTTGATAACTAACAGTCAGCTGCTTAACTTTTCCTCAATTCACACAAAGTTTGTGGGCGGAGAGAGAGAGTCACCAAGCAAGAGCCACACTCTTTTCCCCAGTGTTTGAAGAGAATCTAAGAAGCTCTTTAACTTGTTTGTTATTGAAAACTAACATGTTATGGTAAGCTTGTGAGTGACATTTAAAATGAGCATCCATTGCAACTTTTTCCTAACCATCAGCAGAAGTTTTAGTTACCCTGGCTCTTGATGTGGAAGTGGTAGGGCCTGGACATTGGCCCCTGGCTGTCACAGTTGACGAGTCGCACCACCACGCTGTAGTTTGTCTGGTACTCCAGGTTGTGGAACTTGGTGGAAAGCACATTGAGCAGGGTGGTCTTCTTGCGCAGTTTCTCATTGTAGGGCGGCGGCCCGTAGAGCTGCACTAAAAAGCCACTGGCTGTGCCGGCATTAACGCCGTTGTTGGCGGGCAGTCGCCAGCGTACAGTGACATTACGGCCTTCCACCGCCTTGCTGTCAATCTCAGGTTGAACTGTGGGCTCTGCAGTGACAGAGAACACACGGTGAGCTGAGGTGACCAACAGCTCCTTCTTTATCTCTCCTCAGTCAGTCATTTTTGTTTTATTTTATTCATTTCACCGCAAGCATAAAAAGCTGCCAGTGATTTGCTCACAGAAGGCACTCCATGTTAATGTAGGTAAACTAAGGGTGCTCTCCGCTCTGTGCCTGACCCTACCCACTGTGTGTTCTTGGCAAATGAATGTACACGCTTCTGCGCCCTACATGTGATTAAATGGATGACTATTGTGAATAAAGTCTTTCTTGAATTTGAATCCTTTGGCACTTCGAGTGAAACTTTTCATCTCTTGTTGTCTTTATCTTTAACTGTTCTATGTTCCTTTTCAAAATGACCGCAACGTCCTCGGTTCAGTTCCAGCGAACAGACCTTTGCTGCATGTCGTAGCCCCTGTCTCTTTCCCTCATGTTAGTTAGTGCTTGTGCAAGAGAACAGAACAATGTTCCCTTGTAACAAATACAATTTTTGTTCCTTTTTACACATGGACCTAATCACATATTGCCAAAGAGTTGAACAGAATAGTGCACTGTTACACTGCAAAACACACACATCTCTATTTATGTTTTTCCTTCATCATTCCTGCACTGCACTCACACTCTCTGATTTGCTCTCTCCCTCTGCACCACAAACATTGAGGAACAAAATCCCACTCACTGATGTCTGAAAACAGGTTGTTTGTGATTCCTGGACTCGAACTCACAGGCTCTTTATATTATTTTAGCCAAAGAGGTTGCCACAGATAATTTGAGTGGACTGGCATCTTTCTATATTTGCCTGAGACTTGGGTTACCAGGACAAATATCCACACTGGGGAAAAGACTGGCTCCTTTAGGCATGGGAAAGGCATGGGAAGTGATTTGAATTTACCGGTACTCTAACCAGGCGCAAGATTATTAAGATTGCTCAAGTCCTGTGGTCGCAATTATGGACAATTTGCTCCCAGGCAAGACTTTCCACATAAAAAATAGTAATGTACAATGTTTGTGTTTTCTCCTATGGTCTGGACAGCCCATTTGTCTGTGGGTCTTACCAGGACAATCTGTCTCCATGATGGCTTCTGGCCCTAGGGCTCCCTCTCCTCCTTCCCCAGGACGACTCAGCTGGACACGGACAAGGTAACGCGTCGAAGGCTCCAGGTTCATCAGCGTTATCGGCTCCCTGTCACTGTAGACTGGAACAAAGTGGATGTAGGGGCAGTTGAATACACAATCGATTAGTTAGGACTCCCTGTGAGATTTGTATAGCCTATGACAAATTCCCTTAAAACAAACATGTATAACATCTTTAAATGATGAATTGTATCAAAAACAGGTTGATCTCTGTGGGTTGTAATGAGTGCTCTTTGAGAAGATCGTTTTGTTTATGTAACCTGCGGTGTGTTGTAGAAGAAACATGGGTATGTTGTTTCTTACAAGTATGATTTATTCATTTTGCTCCATCCCTGCCAGCTTTTCCATTTAGAATTTGTTTTACAATGAATTTCAGCAATAACTTGTTGCACTGTAACTGTGGATAAGACATTTTAACCTTGGCTCATCTTACAGTGTGTTGAAATTGCTGTGATGACTGGTTGCTGCAATGTTTGCTTTTGCTGCTGCTGGGCAATGAAATAAAAGTCAAAAATAATCTTCTTGTGACGCTTCTCTCTGAGATTAAGGTTGACTGAATGGCCATTACTCTGCCTGCTGCTCACCTATGATGGAGGACCAAGAGACCACTTTCTCCACGGGCTTGTAGAGGAGCTTGGTGGAGACAATGGGGCCGTCTCCTCTGTGGGAGTCCACTGGCATAACGAGCAGCTGTTTACTCCTCCTTTCCAGCAGTTTGGGGGGAGATGTGGGAATGGGGGGATCTGAGAAGACATAGGGAAAAAGACTTCACTCACAATCGCCATAACAATAGCACCTTCTCCTTTCTGTATGTTATTACAGATCTTCTCAGACTGACCTTTAATTGTGAGGTTGAACTTGCGGGAGTCCTGGCCTCCTTTGGTGGACACCCTGCACTCCCACAATCCACTCTGCTGAGCACTCAGGCGATGGATCTCAAAGAGGGCTGTGCTTTTATTCGACTCTATGATGGTGTGTGAGGGCTGTGAGGAAAACATCACACATTTCCATTTCCATTTCCAGTTTCTGTATTTTTACTCACTTGTGTTTTCATGTTAGGAATGTCCTACACTTTCAGGAATTTCTTTGTTCCTAAGGGAAATGTTGGTGCATTTCTTAAATCAGATTATTTCTATTATTGAGGAAACAGCAGAAAAAGAATAACACAAAACTTGAACATTATGGCCAACACGTGGTCGGCTAACTTTTGCACTGTACAGTGATACGACCTTATCTGCTCAGGCCATTGTGTTGACTTCCTTAGAGCTGAACTCAAACTTGTAAACGCCATGTCAGACTTAAAGGCACAGTACAATTTAACGACAAATGCGCGTACACCCAGTCCGACCTTGTGTGAGATTTTTTATGTAGGCTATGCTACACTCACGTTCAGATTGATAAATGCAGATTCTTGCAGGAGATTTGGTGTACAGCCTTTTTTGGGGGAGTGTGCATGTTTGACAAATGAGGGCCAGTGTATATGGTGCTCCAGTCTGGAAATGTTTAGCTTAGCTTAGTATAGCATAAAGACTGTAAGCAGCTAGCCACTGTAGCCACTGTCCAAAGTTTTAAATTAATACACTTCTCATGAGTTTGCATTCACTTCGAGCTAAAAGTTGTTGAGCCACTGTTCACCAAAAAGGAAATTACATTACAATTTATAATTTTTACATTTCTAATGGAGCCAAGCTTGCTGTTTCCTTTCACTTCTGGCCTGTATGCTAAAGCAAAGTTAAACACCTTTGCTCTCCAGCCTCATAGATAATGCATCAATGTTAGATTTGTATTAGTTGTCTCAGGTAACTCATGGTGAGAAAAATAATAGCGTAGGCTACTTCCCAAAATGGAAAAATATTCCCATCCCCTCTTGCTGTGTGGCCGTGTTTTTTATCTCTGCCTGACAACCTCAACATTCACATTATCCAGCTTGTGTATCTTGTTTATTTTCATCCAGACTTACTGTAAGTTACAGTATCTTGGCAGGAGCGTTGTTAGAAACTACTGGTCCTCCTACCTTGAGCACAGTGCTGTCCAACTTTCGCAGCTCGATGCTGTTGTGACTGGGCAGCGGGTTTCCTGTGGCCGAGCAGTGGATCTTGGGGTTGGAGTTGAGATTCCACTCCAAATTAGTCGGCAGGTCCAGGATCTCGGGGGCTCGGTCTGATCAGGGGAAAGGTGCATGGGACAGACAGTAAGAAAAGAAAAGGAGGAGAAGGACGTGATGGCAAAGAGAGGTGTGATGGTAGAGAGATGACTTGTGCATGAAGAAGTAGGATTTACAGCTTGACCTTTTCAAATGCATTCACATTTTCAAACTTGTGCATGATACCGTCCATTATGAGGAAGAAGGTGGTAGTGCTGTATTTGAAAGTGCTAGTGATGAAGTGAAAGAATAAAGACGAGGACGGTATGGATAACGATGAATGTGATTGTGACACCTACCAGACTTCTCACAGTTCTGTCCTCTCCACCCTGTGGGACACTGGCATCCACTGAAACGGCTACAAGCGCCTCCATTCTGGCATTTACACCTCAGCCTGCAGTCTGGTCCATACATGTCATTATCACAGGCTAATGAGATGCAAAAAGGGTAAAAGTTAATATGACTTTAATTTTCTTTTTAAATCATAGACAAACAATGCTGATGGGGTGCTTACCCTTCTCACAACGACTGCCAAACCAGCCGCTGGCACACGAGCAGCCGTAAGGGTCTGGTAGGCAGAACCGAAGCCCCTTGCAGTTCAAGTTGGAGCCACATGACTCCTGGCAGTTTCGACCAAACATTCCTTCTCTGCAGGCTGCAAACCATCAGAGAAAGATAAATTCACAAATGTGTTTATTTAAATTCCTTGCATTTTGCAGGGTTATGCCTCAACCTGCCTAGCAAAACCCCACAGAGGACTGTGTAACCAGCCTGCCAATGTTTTAATCTGTAATCCCTTATGTCTGATTACGTTATTTGCATAAAGATTAGAAAATAAGCCCAGTTGGTAACGAACATACAGTCCATTGACAGTATGATGATGTCAGACTGAGATCTGTTGAATATGACCAAATCTGGCCAGTCCAGGCTATAATTTTCAAAGACTCATATTTATTTCAGACACAGCCAAAATATGGTGTACCTCACATAAGGTTTAAAGTAACATAAATAGGAACTGCTGACCACACCTACAAATCACTGCATCAAGATTGGTCCAACTGGGCCCATCTGGACCAATATATCACTGGGGGAAAAGCTGGGCTAACTTTACTCAGTGCCCTCATAGAAAACCATTCGGTCACTAATCAAATCCAGCGTAGATTCTTTTGACCTTTATTTGGTATTTTACTGAGTTGTTTACCCAGAATAAAATGTGGTTTAGTTACAAACTGCTTTTAAACTTACATCCACTATTTCTGTTGATACTATGTGAATCCTAATTACTTTCAGAGTGGTAAAGTGGGTTAAGATAACCCCATTGTTCATAGGTGCCTCAATGCCCCAAATTGTGTCAGTTTTTACCCAGTTGTATTAGTGTGCAATGAAACTGTGCCCTTGTGCATGTTTTTTTGGTTTTTGGTGGAAGCCTTGTTCAAAATGTCTATGAAATCGCTTATCCTGAAAAATAAGCAAACTTTGTGCTGTGCAGGAGAATTGGGGTGGGAATGCTGATTAAATGTGAATGAGGAGTAGCCTACTTGGCTTATCAAACATAATACCCAATATATATGTCAGAAACTAAGATATTAGTCATGGACATTTGCACATATGAACTGTCAGCGAATGTGTCACAAAGAAAGGTCCATGGTGCAGAATCTAATTTGATCACTTACCACCGCCTCTAAAGCAGCAGTACCTCTAAAGCTCTGCCCAATCCCAGTTCAGAAAAAATCAGATTTCTTTCTATTCAAAACTCACAACTGATATATCTCTCTGTCTTTTTACAGTTTATATTTTCCCAAAGATTTATAATCCCTGATGTTTCTTCTGATGATAACATGAAGCTGGCGTTTAGGATTTGGTGTAAAATATCTTGACAACTATAAAATGGATTACCCATGAAATTCTCTCCAGACAGCCCTGACTTACATACAGTTTTAAGTACAACCTCGCAGAGCTGTTAGCATGGCCGGAGATTCTTGTTCGGTGCAGTTGATGTGTAGGAGGCATTTCTAGTGTGAGGAGGGTAGATATGTACATTATGGTAGAGGAGTATCTGCACCCCTCATGTGGGAGTATATTTACTCTGTGTGAAAAACTGTGCAAACTGTGAGCATATTGATGCAATTAACATTTTAACTTTCTGTCCAAGATATTTTATTCAGCAGCTGCCACTTGAGGATAATGACAGAAATCTGACTTGAGCTGTATTGAGCACATACAAACCTGTTTCACAGCGAGTTCCCATGAATCCTGGAGGGCAGACACAGTCTCCGTCCGCATCGTGACACTCTCCTCCATTGAGACACTCAGGACAGTCCTCATTGCAGTTTGGGCCCCACTTCTGACTGGGACAGTCTGAGACAGAGAGACAGGGGTTTCTTTCCTGAGAGCAGCTTAATACAGTGCAATTCAGATGTGTTTTGTCTTCCGTGTATTTGTATTGGATTTTGCATAGTTTTTCAAGCACAGTGTCGCAGGATTCATTAAACAAAATTTGCACTAAAAAGGACATGAAATCATCATGGTGGATGAAAACCACTGCATCTGGTGGAAGAAGAGAGCATGGGAAAACCAACAGAGCAGGTGGAGGGTGGAGATTTTGTTGATACTGCTGTTGTTGTGTCTTCATAATTCTAATGTACAGGAAATGAAACTAACACATGATGTCTGAACTGTCAAAAACCTTACCAAAAAAAGTGCAGATGTAAACCATGGTGATTTCACAGTTATTAAATGTCATGGTCAATGTTTTAATCCTCTGTCTGTGTTGTGTCTCTTGTTGCATGTCCAACATGTGTGTTTTACATTAACATCTCTGTATTTCCTCTTCCTGCAACATAAGATGCCCTATCTTGCACTCAAGGACATTTACTAATTTGTGTCCAAAGAAAATAATTTTTAAGTTCTCCACCCTGAATATACAACTTGCTGATTTCGGCAGTATTTTTATCCTTCCCTCGTAACCACTGATTAAGAAGAACATGGGTGGAGTTCACACAATTTGGATGGATAATGTCCACTATGGGGATAGATAGCGAATATTTCAAAATTTTGAGAAATGTCCTTACTTGCCTATTTAAATAAGAGGGGAATGATACTGCTCTCTTGTCTGTTAAATAGTAGGCGATGAATTGACAACCTGTGGTTCTACAGTGTGCTATTGCTTATGTAGGTAAAGTGACTTGTCAAATCCTATAGTCAAGATATAGTCAAGAACTAGTCTTTTCACTTTTTTTTAATTCATAAGTGACTAACCAGATGTTTCTATGGTGTCATGTCCTCCCTCTCGTATGCAGTCATTGAGATTTGTAGTGTATAAAGATAAGTTAAATGTCCTTTTCTCACTACAACCTTTTTCTTTTTAATGCTGGTGTTGTTTGCAATACTTTTGTATTTTTAAGAGTTATTTTCTTGGTGGAGAGACTGAATAACATCTGCACTTACACAACTGTTGTAAAAGCCTTAATATGATTTGGCCCTGAAAGTCAAATCTCAACAAACCTCTGACGATGAGCCTCATCCAGGCCCCATGGAGTGGGCTGTCCCCCACATAGCTGGCACTGTAGATGCCTTGATTGGCAAAAGCTGCATTCTCCACTGTCAGTACAGCAGTGTGATTGTTCATATCGTTCCAGTGAGTCATATAATAGTAGTTTCCTACAAGAAACACACACATAAAAAAAAGAATAATTATGGGGTAATTTCCAATGTGCTACAAAGTAGCCTCACATCATTATTTGTTCGATATCCTTCATTATTTTTAAACATATAACTATGCTCCTTTTTTTGTTGACAGACTCTTAACTGGATTTTAAATTGTAAGATATCTTACCGTTGTACTTCCAGGTCACATCTCTCTTCTGGGTGCTGTGTAGTTCCATGCTGAGGTTAACTGTCTCTCCTTTGTTAGCAGTCATAGTGAGGTGGGTTGGAATAAAATTTGCTGTAAGGCCCATAAAAACACAACGTTATCACTGCCGCACATTATCCATTGCATTAGAAAACTATAAAGATTAAGGCTGGAATAGGAAGTAATGTTAAGAAGACACCGGTTGCATGACATGTGAACACACCTCCAGCCATGTTGTTGATCATTGTGATCATCTTGAATGGGACAACTTCCTGCGAGGGCTTACAGTAGAAGATTCCAATACTGTCCAGGTCACGGAAATCTTTGACCTTCACTTCGTTGTTTCTGGGTTTGGTCACTTTAAAAATTGGCTGCTTGGGAAATCTGAGGATCTCGTTGTCTCTCTTGATCTCCAGCTCAACCTCAGGGCTTCGCTCTCCACTGATACAAGAGATAGTGAAGTGATTGCTGACACTGGCGTCTGCTGTGGAGATCATGATCAAGTCGATCACAGCATCTGAAAGACAGATCATTATTAGTGTCTTAATCTCTACCATGAGGCAATGGTTTTTTTTTTATGACCCTGCAACATCATAATCCCATTCATCCACTGCATTGTGAATATACTAAAGTATTTTTCGTCTTTAGGCAGAGAAATGAGCAAGCCATATATCTCAGGAGAAGACTCACAACCATGTCACTCTTTGATTTTTGACTTTGACTTACTCCACCACCCTTGATATAAAGTAGTTAGACATAATATCAGAAAACACCTCTCAGAGTGATGCAACATAACATAACAGCACCAGAAAACAAGCTTTAAGTTGAATCAACACCTCTCACTCAAAAGCAAACTGAACATTAGGACCCCCCCAAGCTCCACTACAGTAAGGTGCGCCTATGCAACTGAGTGTATATTATTCACTTGGCTTCACATCTGTCTCAGTGTCTCCATGAGGTGTTATCATGCTGCTCACTCCTCAGACATGGATACCCAACTCCACTGTTTCTCAAATATCTATAGTAAGTTTCAAATTAATCTTGTGTTTGATATTAAACTCAGCTCACACACAGTGTACAGCAGTGGTTTAGTCCACATGCTCCACTCTAAATATGTTAAAAGTGTCAAACGATGACAGAAAAGTCCTTCGTGACCCACAAGTTTCTGTCTCTACATCCGATCGAAATATGTCTACAATCATATATAGACCTATTGCCTATTTATTTCAAAAGTGACTCTTTAAATCACAGCATCTCTATACTGACACCTGAGAGAGTGATTGAGCCAACCATTGTTCATAATGTTGATTCAAATACAAAAAAAAAAAAAAAAAAAAAACCTCCAGGAATGTAGTTAGTTGAACAAAAGTGTCAAACTCAATAATGTCAGTTTCTCCCTCTCTCTGGTATTTAAGCCCCAGATCCACAGAACAATAGCAGGAAACATGGATGAGCTCCTTTTTTCCCCAAAGGACCATAGCTCTATACTCTGAGGGTCTTCACAGTTTAACAAATCACAACATAACTTCAACAAAACGTCAATTACGTAAACGACTACGACAGCGAAATGATGTAGAAGCTGTTATTTCATAAAATTCAATACAGTTATCAAAAATAAATGTCGATCACAATTGTGCCCCGTTTAACATCTCCTTAAACAGCCCTTTACATGAAGTTCCCTCTTACCTGATAAATGAATGAAGCACAATACAAACACCCACAAAATCCTCATGGTATATAAAATCCTCACTGGGGAGAAAGTTTTATCACAAAATCAAATGCCAGTCCGGATTCACGGGGAGATCGTTACATCCAAAACGGGTGACGCTGCGTCACGACGAGCGGTGCGCTTTTTTACGCATAACTCTAACGAATAATCCAAAACTCCGGTTCAGGTGTAAAATCTCTTCAGGTAACGACCACAGCGTGTTTTCTGTGTAGCTGTAAGGGAGCGTATCACTGTATCCTTCACTCTGAGCGTAAAGTTGGACTTGTGGTAAAGGCTGCGCTTTCTCTGGGTGGGAAAGGAAGGAAGAGCGTCACCAGACAGCGGAGGACTGCTGGCGCTCCAGACCTCCCCGATCCGCTTAATGTATTTATGAGTTTAAACTTTGTCTCTTTTTGTTTTTTTTCCAAAACAGAAGCGTCTCTGATGGCTCCCGGATTATATACAATTGATTGTGTTGTATCTAAAGAGTGTCTATTGTTACAGCTGTAATTTATAGTGTGGTGACCATTTTTGGTATTCTGTGGCATCATTATTTTTACTTACCTACAGAATATATCAACTACACTGTAAATAACTTTATTCTAATATTTCTTTAGTGCTCTTGAAAGGTCATTTCAGTTCTTTGTTATAGGAAACATATTGCACATTTTTTCATCTGGCAAAACATGAAGCACCAGGATCTTTGGGCCAAAGATTTCTCCAGCCTGCTGATAAGTAAATACAGCAGAGCTTAACATGCATGTGTTTGGCCAGGATCTAAACTCTGCATCCCCCCTCCATGTGTCTCTCAAAGCTGACATGGCAGTTCACTGCTGCAGCTGATTTTCTTGGTGGAGATACTGCAGGACACCAAATGCAGCAGCAGCAGCAGCTGGTATCATGTTTTGCCAAATGCAACAGCTTTGTTCTCTCTCTCACTTCAATGAGTTGGTTACAGTCCCTGCAGCTTTTATGGTCGACCCCCAACCCCCCGCCCCACGCTTTGCCTCACTGTAATAATCAGTCAGTTTCAGGAAATGATGAACAATATACTTGTTGTGTCTGTTCCATCATTTCTGCCCCAGTCCTGAAAAAGTGCTGCACTGTCCCACTTGGAAACATCCAGCTGAAGAGCCTGCACGCGCCTTTTCTCATTTTCTCCACAATACTGTCGAGCTGATTTTGATGTTTTCTTTACATTTCCTTGCAGCTTCGGACAATCAACTTGAAGTGACTCAACTTCTTATTGTTTGAGATTTCCTGTTTTCCATCTCAGGAGCTCACATGCTTTTCCTTTGCCTGAAAGGAATAGGTGACTGTGTGCTGATTCCTAAAAAAAACAAACCCCAAAAAACAAAGAATAACATAATTCCTTTTCATTTTTCTTTTAAATTTGTTGAGATACTTGAGTCCAGTCTGGATAAAAAGTTAATGCCCTTATATATTCCGTGATAAAATGGTGATTTAATCGCCAACTAAAAACCACAATCAGCTGTTCACACCATTATCCTCACTCAATTAACTGAGGTAAAAAAAAAAATAGAAAAGAAAATAAATCAAATCAAATTTGCAGTGGGTACACCCAGGTTGGAATTGTTTTGACTGCAAATCACTGTGTTGCTATTATGACTCTTGGCAAACAAAGGGGTCTTGGCGCCTTCGGTTGGCTCAGATCTGTATGATCCCTTTGACCTGTCAGTGTGGCCTGTGTAGCTCAGAAGCCAGAACAGCTTCTTTTAAAGGACCCTCTTATTTCCTCTACAAAAGCTTCAAAAACACCCAGCGAAAGGGCCTGAACTTCACAGCAAGAAGAATAATACCAAACTGTCACGTGAGCCGACTGCTAGCTGCAGCACGTGTCATTTCATAATATATAACACCATGAAACAAACTGCAATGTGATCAAACTGTTTCAGCACGCTGTTCAGAAATAAAACTGGGACAGTTTTCTGATAATTATTGCCGCTTTTGCAGATATGCACAGATTGTCTTTTTCTTTTTTGATTCTGGGGAAACAAATGAGGAGGAGAGCAAAAGGAAGAAGAGCAAAGATAGTAAAGTGCTGTGTGTTGCAGACACAGCTTGGTGGAGCCTCTATAGGAAGCCAAAAGGGAAAAGCACAGAGGCTGGGTCAACACAGTTGCTTCAGCCTCTGGCTGCATTAATACTGTCAGGAGCCAGAAAACAGGGATGAGTGCTTTTGTATGTGAATGTGTGTGTGCATGAACATTTGTCTACATGTGTGTTATTGCACAAGAGTGAGAGGGGAGTAACAGACTGTGGGCATGAATAGTGCAACTGTAGATTATGCACATGGTAAAATACTGCATGTGTGTGTGTGTGTGTGTGTGTGTGTGTGTGTGTGTGTGTGTGTGTGTGTGTGTGTGTGTGTGTGTGTGTGTGTGTGTGTGTGTGTGTGTATTTGTGTGTGTGTGTGTGTGTGTGTGTGTGTGTGTGTGTGTGTGTGTGTGTGTGTGTGTGTGTGTGTGTGTGTGTGTGTGTGTGTGTGTGTGTGTGTATTTGTGAAGGAAACTGTTGGGTGAATGTTCAGGGTGGAGGACAGTCTGTGCTCCTCAGACATTAGCCATTGTGTCCAAAACTCTTTGTTGTCCTGCAGTAATTACTATGAGCTGTTTGTTGTTGGAGCGGCGGCCGCTTGCTTTAAGACAGACACCGTCAGACAAAGATATTGTGTGGTGTGTCTGCTGGCCAACTTGGCCAGTATTGCTTCCCCAGATAACAGTGTAACAAACAATGACAGGTCTTTAATGCACTGCAGTGCAGCGATGGGCTGGACCACAAAGAGAGAGGATGGAGTGTTTCTTCAGTTTGAGGAGCAAAAACTGCTGTTCAGAGGTGTTTGTGTTGCACATTGTGTTCTGACGGCAATTCAGAAGCAATAACATGTTAGTCCAGCAATGTTTGATCGCTTCTGAATTATTGTCAGAACAATGTGCATGTGCTAAAAAATGCATGAGCTAATATAAAATTCACATTAATGCTACCTTGAATCCTGTGTGGCTGTGGATCGTGTATCTGTGTAAGGTACAGCTGTAACAATCACTAGACTTTCCATCTTCATGACCTCATTAATCAATTGAATTCCTCTCGTTTATCCTTGGCTGCAATGATTTATTCTCTGCTGCAGCTGTTTACATCACCACTCTCAAACCTCTTTTTTTTTTCAGACTCCATTCAGAAAAGTCATTGTGGTCAGCTAAAGGATCGTGGGGAAATGCCATCTAAATTGTGTTAAGCTGTAAATTTGTAGCAGACCAGCTCCTGGGCATGTTTTAGTGGTTTCTGACATTTTGTTGTGGTTGTAGCGGAGGAGGCGGTGATGGTGAGGCTGATGGGGGTGTCTGGAAGTGAGACCGACAAAAGAGGCGGGAGGTCTTGGAGACTTTGTGAGAAAGTTTGTATTAAATTCCCATTTCCCCTCATTGTGTGGCGAGCTGGCCCGGCTCCACACGCACTGATCCCGCTGGGCCCTGGGAGCCGAAGCAAGGGTGTCACTCACACCTCTGAAGGCTCGCTACATCAACCCCCCCTGCCCCCCGAATCTCTCCCCAAGCGCAGCCACAAACCCCTGACCTCTGTGCCAACTTACCCCACGCTGTTTGACAAAGGAACCTTTACCAAGCATCTTCCAGAGACTCCAGAGATAGTGTGTGAACTTTTCCTTCCAAGCATGATTACATTAGTGTTCGAGTGTGTGAGAAAAAACTGTTTTAAGCAGCACGATGAAAGACACAAAGACAAATTTGCAGATAGAGCATGTGTGGGAGAATTATTAACCGAACTGAAGGACCCCCCTCTCACAAAGTCGGATTTCCCCAAAGATAAAAAGCTATAAACCCCTGATAACACTCCAGCACTACGTCTATGTGTTTACACTCTCAAACGCTCTGCCTGTCAGTCGCGTTTTTCAAAAGCGAGGAGACTTTCAACACTATGTGATGACAAAACTGACAGGTCCGCAAACTTATTATCTCAGCTCAGTGGAATAAGGCGGTGGGCAAATCATGTTCCAGCAGAGCCGAGCGGTGTCTGGCCTTCGGGTTTTAAAATAATAAACTTGGAGAGACTCCCATTTTACAAATATCCACATTCCTATGTGCCCTCGCCAACTCCTTCCAGGATCATACGCGTTATATTGTACTGTGGAGTCCTTATCAGTATTGAAAGTTGGCCTCTTGAGACCATTGATGAATTACAAATGCGTGCCATGTTCCAAAACATCCCATTCATTCCTGCTGACGGCATGTAAGCATGAATGGTTTGAAAATAATTCAGTATCGCTCTTTAAAAAAATCTCATTATCTCTTAATTAAACTTATCTTACAGAAATTGTGATAATACACTTAGTTCGTGTTTGGCACCCTGATTTCCAGTTGTTTCTGGTATATTGTGCTCAATTGGATAATAAATCAAAATCTGATGAAGCTAAAATCAAAGTTCTGGTTAACGCTACATAACACAAATGGACGCAGGTACAGCCATGTTTGATACAAATGGAAACATTGACCCAAAATCAAATGACTTAACTTACTGGACGGATTACAACAGTATTCAGTGCAGACATTCATGGTGCTCAGCAGGGAAATCACAGTGATTGTGTTGATAATCTGACATTTTAGTGACATTCATGGTCCAAAAATAACTTGAACTGATTTTTTATATTATCAGGCCAGAATTTCAAACAGTCTAATAGACTACTTATGACCAAATATTTGCAAAACTAAAGACATTCCCATCACCCTCAGCGGTACCTTGTGTTTACTGCCAATATTAGCATAATAAGCTTATTGTAAATTAGCATTTTGATCATGTCACTGTAAACAATGTTAGCAAGGTGACATTAGCATTTAGCGCAATGCACCGCTGCACCTCTACACAGCCTCAGGGTCTGGCTGTTGGTCCTGCTTAAATATGAAGTGTTGATTATTTCTGAGCCTGTTTCGTCAAGAACAATGAGTTCTTCACTAACTGGGTCACTGACGTAGAACAATCAAGATGCATCATGACACGGTCTAGGACTCCAACCAGACTTGTGTCAACGCTAATATTTTTTAAGGGCAGGCAAAGGACTAAAGGAATGACTCAGGACGTTGAACCACCTCCTTGGTTCAGGACACGAAGACAGGAATGAATTTAGACGTCGACAAATGTGAAGCTGGTTTCCAACCTTTGTCGCATATGTCGCTTCCTTTCCTCTCTCATATTTCCTGCCACTTTCCAGTTTGTAGTTTCTCACAAGAAGAGCTGCCATATAAGTAACCCCCGAGGGGGGAGAATACCTCCAGCAGATGGATTGACACACATGAAGTGATGGGAAATGATTTGACAGGGATAGAATATACAAAGTCAGCATGGCCACAGGATGCGTACAGCCGATAAGACACACACAGGAGCCTCGGACTGCATGCTGTTCACCATATCACCTTATCTCTGTAAGATGATCCCGCTCTGGAGGATATAAATATGAACTTATGCTTGCAGATAAGTATGCAGACACATAGGGCCTCACCCTAACACACACACATACACACAAAGAAGCAGAGTTTTGGGAGGGTGACACAAAGTGAGTTACTGACAGATTTTTTTCAGTCGTCATGATTCGGATTTCAAGTTGGAGCACTTTCCTTCCATGCCTCCCATTTCCTCAGGCCCCACCAGCAATCTCATCCCCATTAGGCCACAGCACAGTGAATCAGGAATTGCATTACGCAGACATTAACTTGCTGGTTAATGTGAAGCCATGAAATAGACAGAATATCAGTCGGCAGGAGGATATTACCATTCACAATATTGCGGAGTGATTGCAGATGGTGCAACCAGTGAGTACAGCTTACAGAACAAAATGTGAGCCTGAGCGGTAGTCTACATTAAATTACTTTTACTCATTTGTCAGACACTATTATCCAAAGGGACTTACAAGTGAGGGGCAACACTGAAGCATCAGTGCAGCAGGAGACCTTGAAGTAAGCGCTAAGCACTAAATCAAAGAGATCAGGTAAAGAGGTGCAGTGAAAGTGCACAGTAAGGAGGTGTTAGGAGGAAGAAATCTTCTTCCGACACACAAGGAGTGCACAGGGAAAACAAGCTTCACTTGCATCTCTGTAAAACTATAGCTATATTTTATTCATGTCTACTTAAAGCAGAAGTGAGTGATATATTTGTGTTAATATAAGTCTTAAATAGTTATATCTTCCGACAGCAATCACTTACATAGAGTGTTTGGACTGAAACACGGGTCTCTCAGTCCCTCTGCTCTGCTCTGAGCCGAAGAGAAAACATTTATCGTATCCTACAGTTTTTATCCAATGAGGAGAGAGAACGGCATGCAGGGCTGTGTGTGCAGCCAAGGAACGCCGTGAATGTGGTGACGTAGCGACGAGGACTGTTATGGTGCGTTCAAGGAAACTCGTATTTTTCCGACCGTGAAGTGGTACCAGTTCGATCTGGTACGAGTTCACCGGTCGGAAGTTACGAGTGGCCGTTATAGTGACTTTCACCGGTAAAACAGGTCGGAAAAACACGAGTGGGTTGCCTGAAATGCTACAAAGTCGTAAGTTGTGACTTGAAGCTGTAATTTACGATTTCAAAAGCCTGCCTGGAACGCAGCATTAGCGAAAACGACCGGATCACTCACTTCTGCTTTAATTCAACATAAAATGTCTAGATTTAATTTTCAGATCACCACAGAACTCACAAGCATAACAGATTACCCTGCTGTGTCATTGTGTTGGAGCTCTGACAACAGCACTGCTCTCTCCTACCAGTCTGTTGTGTCTTGAGTTCGTATTCAGCTGCTCTCACATACAGTTAATATGTAAAGTATCCTTCAGTGCTCACATCTCCCATGTCAATTTCTAATTTAACTCAGCAGAGGGACCACATGCCTCGCTTTTCTCAAGACCTCTTGAAAAACTGCCTACAACAATGCATGTTTTGTTAGCTGGAAAAAATAAGCTTGATATTTTTCATGGAGTCTCCTCCTCCCGGACAAACCAGAGCAATGAGCACCGAGCAGTCTGGGGAATGATTAACGAAGCTGAGAAAAATGGCGCACGTTTACCTACTTGTCCTGACGAAAAAATTACTGCCGGTGCTCAAAAGGCTAGTTGATCATTTTGAGACTTTTATGTGTTTACTTGGCAGTGTGTTGACAGACAAATTTAGAGTGACTGAGAGTTTTGAACTTTGGTCTGGAGAATATGAAAAAAAAACAGTAACTGGTGTCTGAGGCTAATGAAGGTGAAATGTTTGAGTGCTGCTGTTTAAGCTATGTACTAATATGTTGTGTCAAACCAGGGAATAACCCTGTTTCCCTATTAAATTGTCAATATATTAATTTAATCTCTGGGTAAAAAGAATTGATAAATGAACCACATAGTTTCACTTCATAAACAGATAGCATACATAGCATGTTAGCAGTAACAGCTAAACATAACTATACACACCATACACATACCTATACCCTTCTTTCTTTTTTTACATAGTATAACTCTTTCCATATTTATAGTCTTTCTTTGTACACTATGTCTGCTACAGTAAGCACTTACACAAATATGACTGGGATGAAACAACTGGTTCCTAACCTCTCTCTTCCTGTGTGTTCAGTCCCACACTGGAAAGAAAATATGGGCCATAGTTGAGACCGAGTGACCCACCACCAACCTCAGTCCCCTAATCTGCCTCCTCAGGTGAGGTTGGGGGTCACTGGGAATGGGGATCGGGTGATCTGGGTCCATCACCAGACGCGGAGGCCGGTGACCCTCCGGTCTGACACCAAACAAACCCTCCGTGTTGGCAGGATGTTGATGGATGTTGATGTAATAGCCCCCGCTGACCTTGCACAGGTAGACCTACTCTACGCACAGGCACATGCCTCATTAATGCTGCAATGGAAAAGCTGATCAGACGACTCATGGCTGCAGTTATACAGTCAGCCTCTAGCGCAAGCTTAAAGTAGTGAGACCACTAGGTTGCAAGATCAATGTATGATAACTAACATGATTTCAGAGTCAGCAGTCATGGTAAGATAAGAAAACCGCAAGGGGGGATATTATGTCCTAGACGAGGAGAAATGGTTTTGCAATTTTTGTTTTGTGTCTACGGGTGGAAGTCATATAAACCCATGAGTCTAAAACTTCTCGGCATGTTTTGCATATTGAAAACAACTCCCACAAGAGTAAATGTCTAAAGTGCTAAAATCAGACTGAAAACACAAATGATAAATTTCACATTCTTTGCAAAAAAAAAAAAAAAAAAAAGTGACCAAGCTCAAATGAATGAAAGGAAATATTAGTCCAACAATGGCACAAACGCAGCTTTATTCCTGACTCTATTTTGTTAGCCACGGTCGGAAGCTAAAGATGGAAGAGCTATTTTTTTTCATCGCTATTATTTAGATGTCGGGGCTGCAAATCCTAATCACAGAAATAGAATATCTGTCCCATCGGAACATGGGTATCAAGGAAATTGTGGAAAGGGAGTGGTACTGGATCCAGCCAACACGTCTCTGGAATATTATAGGCGTTTTTTTAAGGAAGTTGAATAACACCCTTGGAGTGCTGCATGCACCGAAAGGCAGACAAATGCGAGGGCAGAGATTTTGTGCAAATGTGCCTTGAGACTTTAATCGCCGCGGCCATGCAATTACAACTCAATAGTGTGTTACCCGAGGAAATGATGGGAGTCGATAGAAATGATGGAGTCAGACGGGGATCATTTAAAAGTGAGGGCTTAAAAGGAAGCAGAGAGACAGGCAAACGGAGAGACAGAGAGAGATGGATAAACTGTTGTTGCTTGTCCGTAGTGTCCAGAGAACTTGAGCCAGACTCAGGAAGAGGCACTGCTGCTGGAGGCTGATATGTGTGTGAAGGAAGTGGAGGGAGCACAGGGGCAGGAATCACCCTACAGGCAGGAAAAGGCCTGTGGAGGTGGTGGCGGGGGTGGAGGTGGAGGGTCTCGGCTCCTGTCTGATAGCTGTTTGCTCAACACACACACACACACACACACACACACACACACACACACACACACACACACACGGTCACACAGCTCTGCAGGCCATAGGTTCTCATTCCCTAACTATAGGAGGGGCACAGCGAGAGTAAGCTGAGTGGCTTCTGGTTGCAAAAAAGCATGCATGTGCCCGCCGTGGTTACTGAGGAAGTTGGTGTAAAAACACACTCTGACACGCAACATAGCAGCCATGAATACAATAGCTCTGACAAATGCAGGCCATTGTAGGAAATCCACCTTTCAGTGCCCATCTGCTTCATGCGACATTCTTTTGATTTTTTTGTTGGCCCTTATTTTTTATGCAGAAAATCCTTGATAAATGCCAAGCATGGTATTCCCAAATGTGTTTGACTTGGAATTGCAGACTTCTTAAATGTCTTTGGATGCTTTAATGTTTCTGTTATGATAAAAAAAAAACAACACTCACACTTTTTTTTAACATAAATATTTTATAAGTGTGAATAAAAATATTTGTGAGGAGCAGCTGGATGCAGCTTTGCCTTATAGAAAAGGAACAGGGCTCCCTGTGTTGACCACAGTGGCCTTTGTAGATATAAACAACATGTTTTTGAAAGCTTTATCATGGCCTCCATCCAAGATCCCATGGGAATGCATCTATCTAGTGATTTTACAACTAGCCAACAACGAAATATGTGCAGTCAACTTAAAAGCCAAATACCATGTCCTCCTAAATGTTTCCTCCTCTAGACACCTGCAGATCTCTTCTCCAGGCCAAACATGAAAAAGTAACTGTGAGCCTCCTATAATGAGTCATTATAACCAGCACACGAGACATTAGAAAGAAAAACTCGCCATGACTGAATCCTGCAGCGCTTTCACTTTGCGTATAAATATTCTCGCAGCTGAGGGATGAGAAAAATGCACAGTTGGATCTTATTAAAAGTGTGTTGACTTTGACATGAATCTCCCAAAGTTAGCAGATCTACGCTGTCAGGCAGAGGTATAACACAGATAGTCACTCACATAATTAATGCAGCTTTACACTTCCACAGAGAGTTTGCTTCTGTCTGTGGGGCTGTTAATCTGTCAGTGAGTACATACACTGAGCATTTTATTAGGAACACCTGTACACCTGTTTAGTAATGTCGATATCCAGTCAGCCAATCATGTGGCAGCGGCACAGTCCATAAATCACACAGATACAGGTCAGGAGCTTTGGTTAATATTCACATCTAACATCAGAGTGGGAAAAAATATACGACCTCAGTGGCTTTGAGCCAAGAACAGAAATCTGAGGCTGCTGTGGGAACAGGTTCACCCAAACCGGACAGCTGAAGA
Source organism: Trachurus trachurus (assembly GCF_905171665.1). Lineage (NCBI taxonomy): Eukaryota > Metazoa > Chordata > Actinopteri > Carangiformes > Carangidae > Trachurus > Trachurus trachurus. The sequence goes on along the minus strand of NC_139898.1, from coordinate 26,223,490 downwards.
CTGGAAAAACTTAGCCTGGTCGGAAGATCTGGATATCTACCGAGGCAGCAGATGGTAGTTTGGCACCAACAGCATGATGAATCCATGAACCCAACCTGTCTTGTGTCAACAGTCCGTGCCGGTGGTGCTCATGGTGTAATGATGTGGGGAATGTTTTCTTGGCAAACTCTGGGCCACTTACATGTAATATCAGTCAATGCTTGTTTGAAAGCCCGAGTATTGCTGCTGACCATCCATGTTCATTAAATTATGGGCACAATTTACTTTTCTAATGGTAGCTGCCAGTATGATAATGCACCGTGTCACAGAGCAAAATTCATCTTAAACTGATGATAGTGACTTCTGGTTTACTTCCCCCAGCCACCAGATCTGAATCCAGTAGAACATCTCTGGGATGTGGCACAGCAAAGGATTAGCAGCAAGAATGTGCAGCTGACAATATCTGCAGAAATAATGTGTTGCAATCATGTCAACAAGCAGCAGAAAGAGCAGGATGGTGTTCCTAAGAAAATGCATTATAAGTGTATTATCGCACACCAATGGCATCCAAAAGAAACGGTACCAGAAACTTCTGATTAAAGCAGAATTTGAATAAACAAGAGGATAATTCAGATGAGTGTAAGCCTGAATGCATTTAAGGGACCATTAAGAATGTGTAATTATCCAATCTCATGTGTCATACATTAGGTGTTTTAATAAGAAGAGGGGACAAAGAGAATAAAATAAACACCTCTCGCCATCAAAGAGACAGACTGGATGAGTGATACTAATTGCATCCATTTCTTCATATATACAGTATTATACCTGTGGGAGGTGGCAGGGGATCAAGTCAAACAAACACAGGCTCTCCTGCTGCAGGTTAGTGCCAGTGAGGGTTGTAATGTTACACCACTGAATGTATAGAATCAGGAAACTCGTATATTAGATTAAATTAGACGAAACTTAAACCTCTGCGTTGAAACTGGGTCATCATGGACGCAGAGTGGAGGACACGAAGGAGAACAAGAGATGTAAAAAAAAAAGCAGATAAACATAAACATTTGTTTGCATTGTATCCCTATTAAAGGTCCTCAACACCTGTTACAGGTAAGTGCCTTACTTAATTGTTAAGATGCACATTTACCATTATCACATTTAATATAAGAGTCATTACACGGCCACCTAGAGCTTTTTTTTTTTTTTTTTTTTTTTTTTACAAATTTGAATCAGATGTGTAGCGAGCCTCAGCCACATTATCATATTTCCAGATGGAGGCCACATATGGACACACAAAAATGAAAACAATGTGCAGCTATCACCTTGTAAAATTTACACTTGGGAGGTTGCACCTCATGACGGTGCGCCAGGGAATTCTGTGAGACGCAAGAAAAGAAAAGTAAAAAAAAAAACTGACCCACCCAGCTGAGAGCCGTGGATGGTCTCTTCTCCATGCTTAATGGCCAGTGGGAGTCTTGTTTGTCACATCGCTCTTCCTCTTCAAGTGCAACTGTCCATTGTTATATACAGTGTGACACGTGTTGTTATTTCCCCCCCTCTTAAAAGGCTTAGCAAGGCCTTCAAATCCTGCACACAGAGGGGGCCATGACCTCAGACCCCCTCCACTTTGCTGAGAGGACAAACAGTAAACATCCCACGGCAGCAAAAGTGGGGAAAACCCCTCATCAGCTCCAAAACTCCAGACTGAGAGCACGGTGCCACTAATGATCTTCTCCTTCTCCTTGTATATGTTTGTTTACAGTAAAGGGACATTAGACACGTACTGTTCTGGTTAGACAGCTGCTTTTTGCTGTGCATAAAATCACAGTTACTGCACGCCTTGCACTCTTGACAGACATGTGAACAAACCCTGCACACTGACGATGTACTTGCTTATTTTTGGTCCTCAGATCTTCTGTGGGGCTGATTCATTGTAAATGAAGTGTATAAAGTTTTGGTTTTTCAGTTGTTTTTTTTGTGCTAATCAACTGTAAAACGCCTGAAAGCCTTTTAACCTGGCGCTTAAAGGGATAGTTCAACATTTTGCAAAATTGGCCCATAATCTCTATAGTCATAGCAGTAGGTTCGCTACCTTTATTTGTAGGTGCAAGCTATTTTTAGAACGGTAAATTCATGCAAAACAGCTGATGCGCGTAACACGTTCCTGTTGAGGGCAGTTTTTCGGCAAGTCCGTCTCGTAACGTTCCGTTATTATCTCATAGCTTGGTGAATGTGCAGGTCACAACTTGTCCACCAGAGCGTTTTGGAGTTGTTGGATTGTGTATTTGATGAGTTTAATGAGCGAAACCAAGAAATCCAATTAGCCTCCATAGCATGGCTCTGAGCAGCTCGCGGCTCTGCTCCACCGTTCTAAAAATAGCTTGCACTGACTATTAACTCATTGAGTGCCATTGACGTATATATACGTCAATCAAAATCCAACGCTTGAGTGCCATTGACGTATATATACGTCAAATGCAGTTTTCTGCGGCTGGTAAATGGGGACGCTGTTGCGCACACTGAGTAATTTTGGGGCTTCTGGGATGTGTAGAACGAAGAAGACTGTAGATCAGAGCAAGAAGTGAAGAGGAAGGAGAAGACGAGTGCGATCGGTACAGAGATAAAAAAGTTGGAAGAGTTTCTATTTCTAGAGGAAAACGACGGGCAGAGCCTGGAACAAGTGTAACGTGGAGCTGGAGGAAAGCTTAGCCACGGATGCTATTAGCATAGCTCCAGCATGAAGTGATCGGAGGAGGCAGGAAAGGTAAACTGATCTAGATGATCAGCACCGAAATGCCGAAGCGAAAGCGGATCGCGGAGTCAGTTTCAGCGCGGTGAGTCGCTGCCGCGGCCGCGTCCAGCAGAGAGGCTGAAGACGCCATGACGTCTCCCTCACTACTTCAGAGACGAGGGGAAGCAGCAGGAGGAGAAGTAGGAGAGGGGAGGGGCAGAGAGGGGGTGAGGGGAGGGGGGGAGGAGGGGGTTAGGAGAGGGTGAGGGGGCAGCAACTGCAGGAGGAGTAGGAGAGCAGGCATCACTCTGCATAGTAGGACTCCTACTTGTTGTATTTTAGTTTTTTTTTTTTTTGTAGCTAGCTACAATGAAAAAACATGTGAAATGAAATTTTCAGATGTCTTACATGTTTCTGAAGCCAAAATTAAAACGGATAAATCACTGTTTGTCTTGATAGACTCTCTTTCACAAAAATGCATTTTTCTCAGCTTTCTAGAAAAAAAGTGGTCTTTTTGGTGCAACCAGGCTCTATTCAACTTAAGATAAATTAAGAATGGAACAAGGTACAAACAAATGGTTTTTCCCTAGTTAAATAGAGAGTCTCCTCTTTCCTTTGAGCTATTTTGTGTTTTCAGAGTCATAATACAAAATATTCTCTTGGTCTTAAAATATTACTCAAAATGCCCCGAAACGCTGGCACATGGCACTGACCATTTTATAAAAGGGCTGGCACTCAATGAGTTAAAGGTAACGAACCTACTGCTATGACTATGGATTATGGCAATGGGCCAATTTGCAAAAATGTTGAACTATCCCTTTAACTTGCTGGTATCAAGATGGCATCTGGAAAGTAAAGCTATTAGACTAGTTAGATTAAATAACTACAGCAACTTTAGGGAAGCAAATGAACACAAAAATACACTGATGTGTATAACACCAATAACAACATTTTAAAAACGAAAATAATAAAATTACGCTATTATGTCACATTTACTTTTGCATTATTCAGAGTGATTTTTTAGTGTCTTTGGCTCATTGTTTTGGTTTCATGGCAGCTTTACTGTTTTGGTTCACTCCAGATGTCCTTATCAATGCTGCAGCAGACAGCCTGTCTATCTGATACACACAGATTAAATAAGCCACATATTTCCTCCTGGAGTATAGGTGAAGAGTGAAATGGAGCTCAAAATGAGAGTTAATAATGGACCTTCATTCATCATTACTCCAAATTGAATGCTCCTGTTGCTCGGTGCCTGCTGGATGTGTAAATAAGCAACTATTTGCTGAGCAGTTCATCATATCAAGTTAACGAGTGATTAAACATCAGTGTTGTTTTTAAGGCTCGTTCCTGTTGACCATAGTTGCCCAAGACAAGGTTTAACATAACAGCCTATTTTCCTCCTTCTCATCCTAATTCAACACCAATACTGCTGCTTCAATGCCCACTTCATTTAACATAGTCAATAACCAGGTATTTCTCAAAGATACTGAATCAACCAACAGCAAACAGCCCTCAGTAGCTTTGGTGGGAAACTCCTGCAGCTTCTTTTTGCTGATGCTGAGTTATCACTTTACTGTCCCAGCCACTCCTTGTCCCCACCATCTGCTCCAAGACATGCAGCTGAAGCATCCTGGAACATATGGAAAGTGGGAGGAAGAGTGAGGGTAAGAGATGTAAAAGACAAAGACTGCACTGCCAAGTGGCCAGGAAGCAGGCCTATTGTTTTCAGGGTCACCTCGCTTTTCCTTTCAGAGCCACCAGAGGTCTGCTCTCTCTCCCCTCAGGCTGCACATCTTAAATAAACACAACTCCTTGTCACCACAAACTGTATCTTGTCTGATTTCCTCCCTCATCTGAAAAGAGGCTGAGAAAATGGTTTACATTTGGATTAACAAAGAAAGGTGTGGCACCTGTCACACACATATACACACACACACACATGCAGGAAGAGGCAAAACCCTCAGCAGATATAAAAACAAGATTATTTTCCTTCCCAAAGAAGCGCGACTAAACTAACATTAGATCTTTTTTCAGGTTCCACTGGTTCCTTGCAGTTTCACTTGTGAATCCATGTTGACAGTTGCAATATGACATGTTAATAAGTCATATTTTTTCCTCTTCCTGGTTAGGCAGTGCTGAGCGACAACATTACCAATGACCGGTCTGCAGTGCCATTGGACAGGGAGGGAGGAATAGTGAGCGGGAGGGAGCACAGCACACCTTAGTGACAAAGTTACCCATTAACCAGCCTTTTCTGGGAACGGCTTGCTCAACCTTTGCACAACATTTCTCCATTTTACAGACAAAGCAAGAGAAAATGTATACGGTGGATGTTAAATGTGACAGTGGACACACAAGCAGGTGAAGCTACAGGTGAGCTTCGCAGACAGGTGACCAGGTAAGACATGGAAGAAATTAACAGCTGGGTTTTCTAAAAATAGAGAGTTTTGCCACTGTGTTAAAGATTGTGTGACACGGTTTACCTTGCCAACTAACAGTGTAATAATCAGCAAAAAGTTTGATAGAATGTGACTTTAAATAGGAGCAAATGCACAAAATTGTGTTAACGTAATACATTTGCAGCCATATGTATAGACTATTTAGGTTACAGTTTACAGAAAAGCCCCATAACCAATGTTTACATTTCAGTGTCGGAGTAGCCAAATCATTTTCTGCACCTGCTGATAGCTGAAAAGCATTTCTTATCAAGGTGCAGCACGTTCGTACACAAATTACATGTGTAATTTGTTGCTAATGCATAGATTTAGTATTTAAAAAACGATAGACATTTCCCTATATGTCATCCCTCTGCTAGCGAGAAATACTGACCCACATGTTGATGCTGGCCCATATCTGTTTTCACCCAAAACATTACTGCTCTTTTACATGCTCACTTTCATTCGATTACGATTGTTTGTTATTTTCTCAGCCTCTAAGCCGCACACATTTAAGTTTCCAGTGTGTATTTAATAAGGGATCCAGGTGCTAAATCTAATCTTTCATCAAATATCAGCTTGTGGTCATAATGCAGGTTATGTAATGTGTTGTCAGTGGGTTCAGTTTTGTACTCATTGTATCCCTGTTGACACTGCCATTATCCCAGGACTAACAGGCAAAAACCAAACATGACATCTGAGGGCACTCGTGCTCTTGTGACCTCGCTTCAATTAAACTAAGAGAGTGGGGGGAAAATATGCATTTGTCATTATTCAAAGGTGTAGTTTTCATATGTAAATACCTGTTGTTTTTTTTATCTCAAAGTCACAGACTTTGTGAGCTTGATTTACAGCGTGGGACTTAAACAATCATGCTCATAAACAAAGTGTCTGCCAGCTGTTTTCTTTCCACCACCATCAGACCTGACGCTTTATCCCTGACAAACAATAGCACAGCCTGACTCTTCCACGCATTTTCAAAGCAAGACAAAAAAATACAGAACTTGGCAATGGGTTAAGAAGGAAAGAGGGAGGCCTGCATGCTGCTCTGTGGATTGTTGGGGCGAGGGTCAGCTGAAGGACGGCTCTGTTATTATCTGTGAAGAATGAATACAGTATCTGTGATTATTGAGGAGAGAGAGAACGAGAGAGAAGTTTGCTTGGTCAAGGATGATTTATATGATGTGTCAGAAAGGCAAAGAGCACTTTGTGGTTAGCAGTTTTCCCAATAGCACTTTGAATATTGTTATTTAAAAAAAGAAAAAAGAACTGACTCAAGCTTTTTGTTACATAAGTTGGACATTAAAGCAGAAGTAAGCGATCCGGTCGTTTTGGCTAACTTCTTGTCAGCCGATGGAGTAAGCAGCCCCCGCCCTCGTCATGGATCTATTGGTCCTCGTCCCTACGTCACCACATTCACCCGCATCCCTTGGCTGCACACACAGCCCTTCATGCCGTTCTCTCTCCTCATTGGATAAAGGTTGTAGGATACAAGGAAGTATACAAGAAGTTTTCTCCTCCGCTTACAGCAGAGCAGAGTGACTGACAGACCCGTGTTTCGGACCAAACACTCCATGTAAGTGATTGCTGTCGGAAGATATAACTATTTAAGACTTATATTAACACAAATATTCCGCTTACTTCTGCTTTAAGTACTTTGCCACCTAAAGTGGCATGATCACATTTCAAACCACAAACTAGCTTAGAGTTAATTTATCTGTTCAAAGGAATCAAACTCCTGGAGCACAATATAAATTTGATGTTTAATTCAGTTTGATGACAGAACAAACATTTCACCCCCCTCTGGCCATCATTAGCATCTATTAACTGACGCTCCACTCACAATTTGGGGCACTGAAACAAAGAAACACTGACTCCTTGTTTTGAGAATGATATTCAAACACATGCAGAGACAGTCAGAGATGCAAATGTGGCCTCTTACACATGCATGTTCCCCACACACACACACAAATACAAACAAATCTACAGTAGCAGTGCAGTGCACAGCTGAGCTCACAAACACTGTTAGATCTGACACACAGTGTTTCTTGCTCCCGGGCTTCTCCTCCGTACCTCCCGATCCTGCACTGCTCTAGTGTGTGTATATTTTGTTGTGTGCTCCCTGCATGTGTGAGGACAGAACAGGAAGAGATAAAGGCAGCCCTGTTGGTTCGTTTACAGCCAACATTTCTGAAAAGAATAGCAGTGGAAGACGAAGGGGAAAGAGGCCTAATGGCTGGCACAAAGCAACCGGACTCCACTCACTCGCTGTGAAAAATCACCTCTGAGACAAAAGAAAAGAGACAGAGATTCAAAAATCTTAATCTCTAGGCTGAGAACGCAACATCCACATTTTTTCCGGGTCCCGAATATGTGAATGAGACACTAAATGAGTTTCACATGTTGTCAAGAGCCGGGAGCCACGATTTCAGAAATGTGGGATCAAACATAAACTTTTCTTTTCTTTTAACAGCCTTGTTTGGATTTTATTTGCTTAATTAGGCTATCCTACTGCACAATTTAAGCAAATAATGAGAAACACTGCTGAAAAACATGTGGATACTTTCAATGTCTACAATACAGATAACGTACAATAGCCTACAACTTTCATCATAATATAGGTCTGTAGATCAAAACAAACAGTCCAGTCACTGTTTTAGGCTGCATTAACATGTTGAACGACAGATTACATGTCCTAAAATGTAATTTGTTTCCTAGTTCATTAGACACATAGCCTACAAGTACCAGAATATGTCAATAGCCTACTCTTAATGTGGCACTGTTTATAGTGGTAGTAGGAGTAACAACAAAAACAACGCCTATACTTTCTATTCTACTATTATTTTCTGAAACTGGATAAACTTTCTGAACATAGTCCAATCTCTGAATTTACATTGCCATTAAACAATTTATTTTTTTCTAAAATTCAGGTTTCAGTTGGCTACCAGACAATTAATAGGTCAGTGACCAATTACGACGGACTGTTGGCGGTTTTTTACGGCGTTGCATTATAGGTCATCTAGCGTCAAGTCCGTCTGTCGTGATTAATTGAGAGTAAACCTGAATTAATCCGAGTTAAGGTGAGTTATCCGTCCAGTTTAAGCCTCAGGAGTCTCTTATTAATGCGTGCAAATAACTTCATAACGAGTAAAAACGTTTACAACGCGACTCTCGACGTCTGAACAACAGAAAAAAACAACCGCAAACGGTTTACGTCATAGAAAGTGAGGAAGAAGAGAAGCGACTCTCTTCATCACCTCAGTCAGCTGATCGGTGCGCAAGGTGAGCTGTGGACAGGTGCATAACCGTAACTCTGCCAGGTGGCTGCGTGGGGGTGGGTGCAGTTCAAATATTGTGTCAATTTCACATGAGAGAGTAGGTTATTTCAGGACACGGTGTTCACTTAATTAGTTTGTTATTAGCGAGGATCGCGTCTATATGCGCTATAAAGTAGGCTAAAGTTTAACTAGGTAGGCCTACTTCATCAGTTTCATTGGTTGTTTCCAATTAAGAGCCTGCTGCTTTCTGCTTCTTCAAGTTAGGCCTATTACTTATTTTGCAATGAGATAAGAGTTCAAGAGATGGTCAACCCAAAATCTATCAACAGGTTATATTTCATGTAGCTAGTTCATGTAGTTCATGTGGGGACACTTTCTCTGTCAGGTCAAGGAAATGCTCAAAATTTCACAGTTGATGAAAGTACATGAGCATCTGAATAGCTTTCTATTGCTGGATACAATATTCACATACGTTTAAATATTAACTTTGAAAAACAATCAGCCTCTTTAAAATGCCCTAATCTTATAAATGGACTAGAACATAGTAATATTTCCAAAACAACTAATATGCAGAACATGTCCCAACATGATAAATGCATAATTTTAAGAGCAATTGAAAGTGAGGCATGAGTTATGAGAAGAAAGAAATATCTACTTAATAAAACCGTGACCTGTAGCCTCAAGTTGGCATGTCAAACAACAGTTAGTATGTGGGAGGGGACTGCATGGATAAGAACTTATGTGACTGTGTTGTAAATACAGGCCATCAACCTGTTGGCTCATGCATGCAAATATCTGGCAAATTTGGAAATAGCTGTGCAGTGAGGTCCTCTCTCTTTCTAACAAAAGCTAGTATGGATGACAGGTTTATGTTTGCACAAGGAGCATCAATGTGCTTTTGATATTGTTGTGAAAATGGAGTTTGAGTACATGAGTTGGTGATACAGTAAGAAAGAGATCATAGAAATATGCACCAAACATTGATATACGCTTACTGTATATATATTTTTTTGTGGAAAGTCAAATGAGAAGCTCAACATCCCCCTGATGTCCATATCATAAATATAAAGCTAAAGCAATAGCAGCTAGAAATAGTTAAGAAAATCCATGTACCAGTGCCTCTACTGCTCACTAATTAAAACAGAGTATTTAATTTGTTCAATCTGTACAAAAATGTAAGTGTTCAAAAATGACAAATCACTGTTTCATGGAGGGTTATGTGTCTGTTCAGAAACTGCTCTTTGGCAGGGACCAGCTGCCTCACAGCCAGTAGCAGCTCCAGTCAGTTAGTGATTACTTTGGTTTTTGTATTGATCAAACAAATCAGAATTACATTCAGTGTTAATAAGTGATCGTGAGACGCTCTGCTGCTGTTATCTGTCAATAACACAGCCCCTGTTCCCTGCCTTGGATAAGATAAGATAACAAACTGTGGAAACAAACGAAGAAAAAGAAGAAGCTTATTTCTCAAAATACATAACTTTTCCTTTATGTGTGATGGCATTTCCCATTCCCTTTGTGTTACACGTTGGTAATGATTCATGGCAATTTAATTTAATTTGAAAAGCTTTTACGTTAACAAATAGAGTCTGGGAATCTTTCACCTACTGTCCCTTGAGAACCATTAAGCATGTGTTCTCTATTGTAGGAAACTGTGAAGCCCACAGTCAGATTCATGATACACACACGCACACAAATATTAGTGATTAGCCGCCAGTGTTTTGTGTAAGCTAGACCTGCGGAGGAAGGCCTTCCAGTGTGTGCCACTTCCTGTTTGCGACACACTTTTCCTGTTGTGGTCGATATCCTCCTGAGTTTCTGACAGCTCATACTCAATTACGACTTCTGGATTTAAAGGGGACCTGCTAGGCAGCAACTCCTCACTCTTCATAGATACTTCATAGATAGCATGTGAAATATTTAGGTCATTTGATCGTTCATGTTCTCTCTTTGTGTGGTTCACTTATGAAATATGCATTTACGAGAGTCCAAAAAGAATTCAAAGCCTCAGTGCACATGGGATGTGTGTGTGTGTGGGAGGGGGGGCATTGTGGTTTATTGGTGGAAGCTGATCTGTCTTCCTTTTTGCAAGATGTCGTTGTAGGCAAGTGTGTAAAAAGAAAAGAAAAATATATATCTTACTGATTTAATTTCCTATTTCTGTTTCCTACTTTCTCTAAAGCCTCATTTCACCGGAGCGAGAGGAGTCTGGCTCATATTCCCACGAGTGTACGGGATGATAATGCTGCTACCAGTCTTCACTTGCCTCTGAACCCAGGAGTCCCGTCACTCAACCTTGCCACCTAGTGGAGCGCTGAAGGTTAACCTCCCTCTTGGTCAACAGAAATCTTCCACACAACTACCTCCCTCATCTGGGGAGATGCCTGCTCTGCAACATATCCCACAGATGCCTTTTATTTCCAACCTGCTGAAAACAATATAACACCAACCAGCTTTTCTTTTCTTTTTTATTATCACCGAACATTTGAGGGTGGAGGCATTAAAACCGTCTTTCAAAAGTCTGCAGGCTCTTCCCTAGTAGGTCACAGAAGGTGTTCTTCATCTGGCATGCTGGTGGTAAAACTCCCGTCATCCATGGCTTCATGCTAGAGTTAATGGTGCCCTAAAGCAAAACACAGGTCTCATCCAACAAGAAGCAAATTGAGCCACACAGGAGAAGTCACTCTCACTCACTTCACTCACTCATTCTCAAAAGAGACTTCACAAACAAACAACGCCAGATGGATCCATCACCAAATGGCACACTAGTCTCCACAGCTTCCTCAACAACAACAACACAAAATGGTAAGAATTCAGTTTGTGCACCATTTGTTTATCACCAGGAATGTTTGCTTTTGAATCAGCTTCGACTCAGCTTGAGAGAGACACTGATGGATAGATTAAATGTTGGTTCCACCTGGTTTACTGTAGGTCGATGTTGAGCTGGTTTCAGGTTTTTAGGTGCTTCCCACAACCACAACAGACTGACTATTAAGCGGGGTGTGATTCATTTCCCTCTCTTACAGACACTGTGGCAAACAGACCAGACAATTTGCCCAACCACAACTGGGAGTTCTTGGTGGCCGTCCTGGTCTCAGCCATCTCTGTCTCCATCATTATCGCCCTCCTGGCTAAATGCCAGCTGATCCGGCGCTACCTGGCCAGCTACAGGCACACACGGCTGAGGGAGGCAGACAATGTCAGCCAGTGTGAGCAAGCATCAGGTTAGCTTCAATTACAATCTAGGAAATATATATCTTGGTGCAGTGGGGGAATTTCTGTTTCTGTACTTAACACTCAGTGTGAGTTTAATGCGCTGAGCGTCCGTTTAAAAGCTAAAACGTTTGCATTCAACTACCTGCAAGGTCATAAAAGCGGTGATATTCACTTGTATTGTATTTTCTGTGTCACTCAGGAAACATTCATTTTAAGCCTGGATTAAATAACAGAATGCAGGAAAAAAAACAGCAAATTAAAGTATATAATATAATGTATTTAGTGAGTGCTTAAAGCTTCTCTACAAAATAATTATACACTTCCTGCCCAGCATCAAACAACAGACAGACAAAGTTAGTGAGCAGCGACTGGTGAACACGGAGGAGCATGTAGCAAATCAATAACTCCCTTAGGATTTAGTGGAGACCAAGACAGAACTAAAAATGAGTGATTATTAGAAATAGAAACAACTCAAAATAAGTGCTAACGTTGCTACTGTATGTCTCAGATGAATGGGTAAAGAGGTGATGGACATAAGGGTGATGGTGTTATTTCTGCACCTGGTTGTGCTGCACCTAAATGGCCATATAAATAATAGCCAAAATAAAGAGCAAGAGTAACGTTATTAAAATAATAATCATTAAAAGCTTATTTTGAACCAAAAGAAACTGTCAAACTTTGTATGATCACACAAATCCATGTCGATGGAGGCCTGTGCATCAATGTGACACCACCAATTACAGCTTTCCATCTCCGGTGTCACTTTTTAGAGTGATGTAATTACCTTAAGTTGGTTGTTATCCATAATGCAGCACAACTCTTCTGTGTTTCCATCAGGGCCCCGAGGCCTGGAGATGGGGTATTCCATGCACGGCGGGTGGGAAACTCGTGCTGTCCCTCCTGTGACTGAGGAGGACGATGACGGCTTCATCGAGGACAACTACATCCCGGCCAGCGAGAGAGCGAGGGCTGAGAGAGCAGCGGAGAAGATGGAGGACACTGAGGAAGAGATGGATGAGATGGATGAGATTGAATTTAGCATCGCTTAGCAGGTGTGTGTGAGTGCGGGCACATCTGTTCGACTGAACCACCAATTCCACTCCCACCTTATCTTTTATTTCCTGTTTATTTGAGTGAGATTTTATGATGACAGTTACAAAACGTGCACTTTGTAAACACTGGGTTCAGGAAAAGTTTCAAATACCACTGAGTGCCTTTATTTTAAGGCGGCACAGGAGTGCATTATTATTATTTCAGTAGTGTTTCGTCTTTGGACACACAAAAGTCGCCATAAAAGAGAATTTCAGTTTAATCTCAGGACAGTTAATTAAAGTCAAACGGGTTGTGTCTTATAATTTCATCGTTTTTAAGTGATTATCAAAGAAATAAGGTTTTAAAAAGGAGAGAGTGGAAAAGAGATCAAAGAGATTTTTTTTTGTAAATATGGATATTAGACCTAGACTGATGTTAGGTGTTAATCAAAATTAAGTTTTTGTAGTTTTGCAGTTGTACAGTCTGCCTTGTTCTCAAGTCCACCCTCATTTCAATGCTTTGCTTACTGTTTATTGGGCTGTGGCATAGAGGTTACTGAAAAAAATGATAATAATAATATCAATCATCGAAGATTCCCCCTTACCCTCAAAATGAAACAACTGTGTTGAGATATTACATTTTGGAGATCGGCCAAGCCTAATGAACATTAACCAATGATCTTTGTTTATTGATAGCAGCCTGCAAGTCATGCAAAATGTCTCTGCATGATGCATGATGACACATAACTCAGCTGAATGTAAGCAGGAACATTTCACTTGGTACTGTTCTCTATAGTGTATATGCATGGGTGTTTAATATGGTTCAAAACCAATTTATGTTGTAATTAAAAAGCCTTTTCAACTTGAGTCTTTGAAAAACAATCTGAAAGGCAACAAAGCCGTGAAGGCACGCTTCACAGTTGCAGCCATTGTGATAAGAAAGCATCAGACACACAGTTTGCCTTACAAAGGAAAATAACCACAATGTATATATTAAGTTAATATACTTAAATAATGCTGTTACAGCAACACTTTTCAAAACATGCCATGGAAAGATTTGTATAGTAGGCTACATGCTGATCTACAGGAAATGGACAGCATTAGGTTAAAAGAGGCTGAGGCCTACTTGTAATTAGTTACTCTTTCCACTCATGGCTGCTATTTTAAGGATGTAGACTGGAAATGTGAATTTAGCACTTCCCTGTTGTAAAGTGTGTATGGTCAGTTAATTGTTAAAAGTTTGACCTCAATAAAAAATCCAGTTGCAAATGAAATGTGGTCTGTCTGTTTGGGTCTAGGCCTTTCTTAAACCCAAACAATGACTTTCACTTCACAGGAGCAGCCTATAGTTTCTCCAGCATTTTGGTCCTGTTTGCCTCATTGGCCACAACACGGACTCGCCACACTCACCTTTCTTTTTAAACTTTACAAACACTGGTATCAACAACTGTAATTAAGCTTGACACAGCGTCTCGAAAAGAGGCCTGGGGCGTTCCGGATCCTCCGAGACCATCCAGCTGATGAGAGCGGTCTGACAGGTCTGTGTGAAGCTGTCAGGCGAGGAGCTCCCACCCGGAAACACGACACGTCAAGTTCACGCAGACGAGCCGCAGGGAAACAGGAACTGCAACGATTCTGCCTTCAAAATAAAAGTCGAGAGTTTGACGTCCACCGCCATTGTGGGTGTGTCAGTTAGGCTACTGCAAATGAAAAGTAAAACTAACAAAACACCAGAGTGATTTTATTAATAGTTAGGCTACTCAACCTAAAGGAAATGTATTTATATTTATATCAAAGCATTGTGAGTTTATATGTCTGCATCTTGGTCTTTCCTTCAAAAGTCACTGTTAAAGAGACTTCCTGGTTAAAAAACAAGGGAGGAGATCAAAAACAAATTTTCATACTAAAAAGCTGATATTGTAGTGGAATTCCTAATAAATAAATAAATGCATCCTAATAAGATCAGAAGTCCTCAGATGTAGGCTATACAGTGATATAGAAAATCATTAAAAGTTTTAATTGTGTGTCATTTCATGGTAACGGTTTAACATATAAAAAAAAAAGATTAAAAAAACTAACTATTGTTTTTAGTAGGTAGAAGTTTAATATAGGAATAATGTAAGAAAATGATTAATTTAAAGCTTTGAGGAAAAAATGAAAAAACAGCAAAAACTAAAGTCATAAAAGAAAGAAGTTAATATTGAAAATAAAAATTCACATTGAAACAAACCATGTTACAAACACATGGGTTAAATTAATTTCCTACTAACTGCAATGGAGTAGAAGTAAAGACAAACAAACAAAAAAACTAGTTAGTAGGCTAGGGCTAACTGAAAACTATTTCTGGATTAAATAAACAGGAACATGATCAAAGCCCCAGCAGCTCAGCTCAGAGCCGGAAGTCGTGTTTCTATCATCACAACCAACTTGACACTCGAGTCCGGAAAACGCAGCGACTCGCACAGTGGAAACTCGACCGCTGAAGAGAGTGGAGGAGAGGAGGAAGGAGGAGGATGGGAGCGGGCATTACTGCACACAAGTGACCCATATCTCTCTATATAGACCCACATATACTACCCTGCCTACTTCTTGGACTTGTGTATCTCTCTCCACCGAGATGTCGGCGTCGGCGGTTTTTATCCTCGACCTGAAGGGAAAGGTAAGTTTGTGGCGACTTGTTGTTGGCGGTGAAGTTGACATCAGGGTGAATAAACGAGGCACCTGCTTCAAGGAAAGAGTGTCTCAGCTTGTGTAAATACCAGCAATGCCTCTGAATTTAGTTTCATTTTATTTCTATTGGTGCACTGAGGGAGCTGCATATCAAAAAGCAGATGGACTTGTATTTCCTGATAGAGGCCAGTTACTCACCTCTGTACTCGTATGTCCCTCTCTCTCTCTCACCCACATGTAAGAGAGCAGCCAGGAAGAGGCTCAACTTGCTCAACTCGTTTCACTGATGTTTCAGTGTGTACACACACAGAGGGCTTGTTCTTGTGCAGCCGTGCAGCCTTGTATCGCATGTGATGTGTCCTCTTTCAAAGTTTAAAAGTTTACTTTTACTAGCCCTGTTAGGTTATAGTAGCTATGTATGAAAAATGACTCCTCGGGTTTATTTAATATCATGTGGAAAATGTTCAAAGTCTTGAAGATGACTCACACTGAAAAGGTCTTTCAGAGCTAAAAACACATCTGAGATACTTCTATATCATTTGATATTGATTTATGTACCACAGGAACCCACCAGTTGTTGCCATTATTGATCAATCGAGTGAATAGGCTACTTTCTTCATTAATCAGTTAAAATCTCTATTTAAAATCCCATTATGATTTCCTATTGCCCATTGAGCTGTGTTCATATTGCATTTTTAATTTGACTAAATTAAAACCCACAAAAATGTTCATTTTGTGATTACAAAAGCATGTTAAAATCTTCATATTTGAGAAGCTGAAACCAACAATATTTAATAAAAATGACTCAAATTTTCCATAGATCAGATATATAATTGATTAATCCACCAATAGTTTCCGTTGAATTGAATATGTTTGGGTTTTTGACCGCTGATGAGCCAAAGCAAGCAGAACATGAAGATGTCACCATCTCTCTGCAGTGGTTGTATGGACAGAAAATCATTAATGAATAACACACAATGAAGACAAAATTTGTTTCTGTTCCTGTTCATGAAGACATTTCTTATTTTTAGGACATACTGTAGTATGGAATGAAAACAGGGAGGACATTGGATTTTTCCTTGCTTTTTATTCTCATAAAGTTTCACATCTAAACCTCACAGGGTTAATTTATTTGAGGGGGAAGAAAGGGAATTGCTGAAGAAGCCTTATATTCCTAACAATATATCCATCAGGGAGAAGGATCAGTCCCTGCATAGCCTACACGTCTGATTGTTCAGATTAAAGATTTTCTCTTCCTCCCTCCTCTCTCTCCTCTCTCTCTCTTTCTGCCCCGGGGCAAGTCAGTAACTCTTCACCTTCAGTCGTCTGTCTCCCTCTCTCCGTCCTGACCAGATGAGGTCCTCCTCCTCCTCTGTCCTCAATTATAGCTTGTGTATGCAGAAAAAGTGATAAAAATATACACAATTAAAATGCAGGCGAAGGGCGAATATATCCAAACTCACACCATAGATAAGAAATAATTGTATATAGTAGGCAGTATAGTATTGTACTGTAGACATCACCCGAACCCAGTCATCCGCACACAGACAGGTCACTCCAGTACTACACACTTTCACTTGAAAACACACAGCTATTACTGCAGACGCTGGTTTCCACCTCTGCCCTTTATCCCTGCACCCCCAGCCTCCTCCAGCCTCCCCCTCCCACCCCTTTCCACCCTTCTCTAAGTTGTAGCTCCTGGGCACCAGACTGCACGCTGCACGCTGCTGGCTGCTGCTGGCTGCTGCTGGGACCTGCTATGTAGACTGAAATGTCAGGCTATTGAAATCAGCGTGGTGTCATTTGTTCCCAGCGCTTCCCAATAGAATTTTAAATACGCGAACACGTTCAAGCAGAAGTTTTTGGGGTTGTCACAGGTAACAGGCAGCACATTCGTATCAGCAGCTCATCGCTTTGCCAGCACTTTGGTCCATTCAAACTTTTGGTATAGAGCTACATTTAATTTAAACAATTGGAGAAGTTGCCAATCACATCATGTTGTTATGAACACTCACACTCCTACATGACTTTTACCACAGAAAAGGTAACACATGTGTCACTGGGTAGTTGACATTAAATTTAGTACAGACGTACTACATCTTCCACCCATTCATTGTAATAACTTCCTCTTTCATACTTCTGCTTTGTCACATTAACTTACACTAGTTAATATATTCCTCATCTTCTTAAAATATATAGTTTGCCCTACTTAGTAACTTCTGTTATTTCTGTAAATCGTCTTTTATTATCACAGCATCGATCAATAATACAGTTAAAATTGAAAAAAACAAAACAAAACAAAAACATCAAGTGCTGCTACAAAATTTTGTGTTGATGCTCCTAAATATTTCAATAAGGAGCAGCAGTGGTACTGGTGGAAAAAAGTTACAGTCTGGAGCCCTGTCACTCTCTATTTATAGAGCTGTATTTATGTCTGCAGTTTCATTTGAGTATCTGAGTATACTGAGTGTGTGTAAATCTTCATAGCTTCCTCAAAAGTTCCCACAGTGGAGTAAGAGAGTATAGTTTCCACTTAGACAACGATGCAGCTGGTTTGTATTTTACACATTCAAAGATATCACAGCTCTACCGCTCTCACACAAAGTGATGATGATGATGAGTAAGTGTCTCAAATCTCAGTTTATGTGTCACTATACTGTGTGAACTATTGAGTGTGTGTTTCTCACTTATTTTGTGTGTATGGGACTCTTTATAACACAGTATACTGTACTTTCCGATTCAAAATGTCTCACTTTTCCACACTAATGCTGCTCATAATTTCGGATTCTCATCTGTTTGATCGTTGTAGTCTGTATTTAAGTAAAGGCTGCTGCAATTACAATGAGCCTCTAGCTGTTAAAAGAAGAAAAAAAGAGGCACTGTGATTGTGCACAATGTTAAATGGTTGCAATTGACGGACCAGCTCAGTGGCGTCTCTCTGCACTGACTCTTCACTGTGCTGTGATTTCACCTACAAGCGAGCCACTGTAAACTCCCAGCAGCCCAGCTATTGGTTTTCTTGTGAGCGATGATGATGATGATGATGATGAGCTTACACTTTAACGTGTGTGATGTGATTGTTTCTCAGACTGTTGACGGGTGATACAAACTGGCACTGGCTTTTCAGACCCTTGTCTCCTCCTGTTTGCTTCGCAGTGATACACTCCAGCGAGGCTTTTGTGGACGCCATTTGGCTTTAGAGGTCAGCAGCAGCAGCGAGTGGTTCCTATTGATTTCGCTCAGTCACTGATTGCCTTGTGTGTCCTAGTGACAAACTTTCCCCATGTCATGAAGTCCAAGCACAGCACTGGTTGTAATAGATTCTGTTGTTGTTGATGTTGTTTCCTTTGCAACTCAATCAAAACATCACAAACGGTGATTCTTCTAAATTAAACAACAGCAAAAAAAGCAAAAAACAGTTCAATATGGAAGCAGAGAATACCATTTTATGTAGAGTTTCACACTGCTTCTCCCCCATTCTTCATAATGCCATTTATATAAGTGTGTCTGTCTTAATTATATGCCTTACTTTCATCTGTTCACTTTCATTTATCCTCATCCTCATATTCTCATTATCTTTTAGACTTGTCTATTTTTATCTTCAGGACTTTGTGCTACTTCGTTACACGTGAATGTCACGTAGAATCAGGTTCAAGGGCCATAATGGAATATAATATATATTAGCTGTTATAATATTTGCTGTGTATATTTGCAGTTGAACTGGACTGTGTTTTTAACAGAGTGTGGTATTTTAAGTTGGAAGTAACACATTCACAGCAGACCTGGATTATTAAGTAGATGCACTTTGCTGTGGGGCATGAAATATGCTAACTGTTTGTGTGAGGTGTTCTGTTTGATGTCTTCTGCCTTTGCTGAATATACTATGCTATCTGATGTTTTCCTTTTTAATCAGAGTTTAACTGACACACGTACCGAGCATCACGACAAGACAATGATGCGTCGACTCTCTCTAATACCCTAAAGGTGAATCCTCCCCAGTTCTCAGCTGCTGAGTTGGCTGACTCCAGTGACTCTCCGGAACAAGTCGCTAAAAGAAACTCACATCAGTAGACTGACAATAAGGGAGTTAGTAGATGGTGCAGAATAGGAAGTAGAGCAGTTAAAAATCTGGTCGTGACCAATCGGTGACTGGACTGATTTCAGCCTAAAGGAATGGTGGGAGATAATGTTACTTGCTGATTCATTTATGTGTTGTCTTAACTTAATTTCTGCAGACTCAAAAGTTTTAAGTGTGTGTGACTGTGCATTGTACAGTAAGCAATGGATATACTGGCATTATATAAACAAGGCTTCTTTTTTTTAACCCTTCGTAGTGCACTGTTAGCCCTGAGTATAGGGGCAGTGTGGTTTGTGAATGAGTGCTTTGTAGTTGTGTACCAGTGGTCTGATTCTTAAAGGGTTATAACTAGAGTTTGTTCTTATACTGATACTAGAAAATGCCTCAGTTGCTGCCAAAAAATACAGCACTGGGTATCTGCAAACTCAAGTCTGTTTTATTATTAAACTTTCACACCCAGATAAAGCAGCAGTTTTCCCTGGAGGCGTCTTCTTTTGGGGGGCGGTGGCTGAACAGAAACGCCTTGAGGGTGTTTTATCAAATATGGCACAAAGTTTTTGTTTAGAGACAACGATTAAGGTTTCCTGGACCAAGGTCAAAGGTCACTGTGACCCTAACAAAAATATATGTCAGGAGGATTTCATACACTTACACAGTACTACTGCACTGGCTGGTGGATGCACATGTGTGAGGAAGTAACTCTTGTTTTGTCATTTTAGTTTACAAAATGTCAGATGAAAAACCTAAATCTTGCAGGTATTGTCATTGTGTTGCTAGTTTGTTTGTTAAAAACTTAAAGTTGTTGAATTTTTAGGGACAAAGCAAAAAAGAAAAAGCTTAAATCTGCATTTTTTTCCCTTGATCAATGACTTTAAAAGTTGTTTGATTGTCAAATTGTTGAGGATTCATTTTCTGACGCTCGACCAATTACAGTTTTGGTTTCAGCACTAATTTCAAACCTACATGAATCCTGTATCTTTTTTCATTGATGAATAGACTACGTTTGTAGGTTCATCAATATTTATTATGTATGCATTTACGGACTGTGTGCTGCATCAGTCTGCTGATCTGGTCCTGTCTGTGTCCTGCAGGCAGATGTTTGGAGAAGCTGCCTCTGATATTCTCTCTCATGGAATAACAGGTCGCCATAATGGCAACAGCAGCAGAGAGAGAATACATTTCCGGTCATGTTTTTCTATTAAAGTTTGGCTTTTACAACTATGAAGTGAATCTGTGGACATTTCTGCACAGACCTTTAATACTGCCGCTCCTTTTTTGATACAAAGAATTGTCTATACCTCTATTCTGTGTCTCCGGTGACCTCTGACCGCTCGGCTCGGTGGCGTCCGTCTCCCCTCATAGAAGCTGAGCAGTGGCCTGTTCATATCCTCTCTTCTCTCTCAGATTACTTTACCTTCCTGGAATTTCCCTTTTTTTATTTCTTATTTCCTCCTGCCTTTGTTGCGTCTGCTCCTGTGTGACCCCAGCACAACACAGTCCTCTATTAAAGAGGGGAGGAGGGGGTGAGTGTGTGTGTGTGCGTGCATGTGTGTGTGTGTGAGAGAGAGAGAGAGAGAGAGATCTCGATCCCTCAAGCATAGAAGCTTTGATCTCTTTCTTCACTTGACTGTGTGCGTCCGGACTCTAGCAAGACTGCTGACTCATCTTGTTATGTGTGTGTGTGTGTGTGTGTGTATTTCTATTAAAATGAGGGGGTGTGGTGGTTTCTCAGTTGAAAATGAAGTTAATCTTGTAATTTCTATGAACAAAACTGGAGTCTGATTGAAGATTTCACAGCCGTACAGTAGCACTTGTGACTTTCAAGATGATAGAAACTCAAAATTAGTCAAAATTACATTAATTGTTGTGAACATGTATGTTTGTGTGGATTTAGACAGACTGTTTAGACTGTTAGTGTTATCTGGTGTAACCTAAGTTTCTGGGTCATCTGTTTTTTTATTGTTTGGATCTGTATTGTTACTTTGGTGTTTCCAGTACAGTAAATATCAGTGGCTTCGATTCATGTCTACGTACACTTGGCACAGTTTACATTCATGAGCCACCAAACAAAAGACAGGCTGCAACCATATACCTGCTCACGTATAATAATTACACTTCCCACATCCACCTTTTTTTTTATCATTGCAGTCAGGTTCTTGCTCTTTCTTGAGGAGAATGAGTCAACGTGTAAAAAAAAAAGTGGTTGTGTAGCACATGAATGTATGTGCAAAATTTCATGGGAGGATGTTTCAGTCTGTCAGAACCAAAGTGGCGGATGCTGCCAGTGCCAGTACGGCTAAAAATAACAGCACCTACTTTGTTTGCTTGGAGACACTGAACAAAAAATCTTCTAGAATGGACTGAACAGCACACATGGATGGTTTTAACAGAGTAGGAGTAATAAGTTTTATGGGTTTTTTTTGTATTGTTTAAAGACGCTGCAGATTTTAATATGCCCTCTAATTATAAAAATGCAACCTTTGTCTGTCTGTTGTGGTGTCAGCAATTAGGGACAGCATATGTCTTCTACCACCTCAGTGGCTCACCTTGTAGTTTAATTACAACTCAAAACTTGCAGAACTCAGAGTCGAGTTCCCTGTCGGCTACGACATTGCAAACGACTCCAAAGTCAGAATTGCAACTCAGAGGAGCTTCAGTCACCTTTGTTTGCTGTAATCTCTAACTCTTCTGAGTGGCGCTTAAAGGGATAGTTCATCATTTTGCTAAATTCATGCAAAACCGCTGATGCGTGTTCCCGTCGGGGGCAGTTTTGTGGCAAGCAGTCTCTGCATTTGCCTCTAAAACAACTCTGTCTCGTAACGTTCTGTTATTATCTCATAGTGTGGTGAATGTGCAGGTCACAACTTGTCCATGAGAGCGTTTTGGAGTTGTTGGATTGTGTATTTGATGAGTTTGATGAGGGAAACCAAGAAAGCCTCCGTAGCGTAGTAGCTCTGAGCAGCTCGCAGCTCTGCTCTGCCGTTCTGAAAATAGCTTGCACCTACAATTAAAGTTAACAAACCTATAGAATATAGGGATGGCAATGGGCCAATTTGCTAAAATGTTGAACTATCCCTTTAAGCCTGCATAAGCTCTGGTGCCTCTTCCGTGATGGGAAGCTGGTCATTCATCATTCATCACCAGATAGCCAAGTTGGGAACACAGTTTGCACATTTCCTCAGCGGATGAACTCATAAAGGCGAATGATGTCCATCCAGTAGGTTGAGGTCTGTAGCCAGCCAGCGGTTCCTGAAGGATCTTTTAAGGTTGAGTGCTCAGGTTTGGTAACTCAGCCAAAACCTATAAAACTTTTATGCCTGTGTTGTGCCTCCATAATGGTGTGTCCTCTGCTTCTTTCTTTTGTTCTTTCCTTTATGTGCATCCAGGTGCTGATCTGCCGTAACTACATGGGCAACATGGACATGAATGAGATTGACCACTTCATGCCCATGCTGATGAAGAGGGAGGAAGAGGCCGAGATGACGCCGCTGGTCAGCCACGGCTCGGCTCACTTCATGTGGATCAAACACAGCAACCTTTACCGTATCCACTTTGAGCTCATGTGTGATAATAATGTGCTTTTTCCTGTGTGCCTCTCTGCTGTAGTAAACAGAAATCGGATTTGTACGAATTCACCTAGTGTAGTTTCCTAGAGTGAGTATCTAAGAGTGTCACAACCTTCCCATCTGCTGAAGGGGGGCTCATTATCATATCTATAGAGAAATGAATAAATATGCAGAGACTTACAGCCTCTAATACTCACACCTGAAAGGCTTCTTTTTCCTGAGTTGACTGCAGAGCCATAGGCAAACCCTGCACTTCAGCCTCTGAGCTTCTGTCTCAACACGTCATGTATCGCAGCCAGTTGAAAAATTGAACACAGAATCACTGTGATGTGTTATGCCCTGTATCTGCTCCTTTTTTCATGGCGAGATTGGGCAGTCAAACTTCCTTACACATTATTAATTCAGCATGAGATTGCGGTTGTGAGTAAGTGGTATTCCCACTGCACTGCATTAGACAACTGAGCTCTTTTACCTCCCCGTGGCCATGTTCTCAATTGCTTGCGAGTGTGATGCATTATGGTAACTTTTTTTTTTTTTTTTATTCCGCTGCATTCTCATTCACAGCCACCCACAGTATGTAAAAGATGTTCACCACACATGTCTATGTCTAATCTGGTTCTGATTTAGATTGAAATAAGAAATTAGATTTAGATGTTCATGTTTTTTCAGCTCAGATTCTCTGTCCGTCTCCTGGAAATGTGCAGCTGCTTCTTAATCATCTTTTCCTCAGTGGTAGCGATGACCAAAAAGAACGCCAACGCTGCTCTGGTGTACTCCTTCCTTTACAAGATAGTCCAGGTTTGTATGTTTTTTTTTTGTTTTTGAGGCATGAGTCCAAATCCTTCAAAGAATCCTTCAGACACATCTGTGCTTATTATAGGTGGCACAGTGGTGCAGTGGTAAGAATGGAGTGACCCTATAAACAATATGACTAATAAATTAATAAATAGTTCAAAAAGTTTGCGACTTCTGAAAGAGGTCGCAAACTTTTGGACAGAAGAAGATTGACTGTTCCAACCTAAGATCAACTAAAATAAGCTAAATTAAGCTAAGATAAGCTGAGCTGGTGGCTGTAGCTTCATATTCACCACACACACATTGAAATCCCCTTTGTTGGTCTCATCTAGCTTTTGGCACAAGAAGAAGTAAGCACATTTCAAACTGCTCTTGTAACTTTTAACAATGGGAGGGGGAAGTTGAATGCTGTCCCCCCTGCTGTTTGTTTTGAAATGTGTTAACGTCCAACTGTCTGATTCAATGTTTGAAGGCTCCTCTAGAGCAACAATAAACAAACTGTCCTGATAGAAAAATGAAATGAAAGCGTTGCCTTTAGGCAAAGTTAGTTCATTTCCATTTGAACTCAGCAGTGAATCAATACGTAATGTAGCTTGATGCTTGATGCATTGTTGTAATAGTTGCATGCTGTTTGGACAGTAATCAATCAATTATTAATTAAAGACATGTCTCTACCCATTTTTTTCAAAGGAGGTTAAATCGAAAGCAACTGGACTTAGTCTCATCCAAGAGGAGCCTGGTCAGATGTGTACATGAACTGATGAAGCCTCTTGGATGAGAGGTGAAACGTCTTCCTAGACAAATAACTAAGTCCAGTTGCTTTCGATTTAACCTCCTTTGAAATACTATGACCTGGGCAAATGAGAATATGCACCGTCTCTACCCATGTCTTTCTGAATCAGCAGAGATCTACTACACACTTTACAAAGAAACATATAAATAACTGGACGCATGTAGCTTTTTTAAATTGAATGTGCAGTGCTGTGTATCATAGTGTATGTATTCCTGTTTCCGTGTACAGGTGTTTAAGGAGTACTTCAAGGAGCTCGAGGAGGAGAGCATCCGTGACAACTTTGTGACAGTGTACGAGCTGATGGACGAGGTGATGGACTTCGGCTTCCCTCAGACGACTGACAGCAAGATCCTACAAGAGTAAGATTATTACTATCTGTGATAATCCCCCATGCAAAAAAATGGTATTTTAACAGTGGAAAGATATGGCCACTGTGACAGATTTCATTGTCCAAAAGGGTTTGGACTTAATCTCTTAATTATTCCTAGGAGTGTTTTGGATGCAACATTCAATAAACCAGTCAAAGTGCCCTCTCCCGTTCCCTTTAAAAGCCAGGCCCACCTGCATCTTTGTTTATTGTTATGACAATGAATCCAGTGAACCAGTGAGTTCAGTCGAGCAGCATCATCAGCAGCAGCAGCTCTATGAACTCTGAGGGGTGAAGACGGGGCTGAGTGAATCAATGTGCTGTGCAAGTGAAGTAACAGCAGCACACACCACTCACAGCATTAGAACATATCTCACGTTATTTAATAAGAGGTGTGAATTCAGTAAATCGTCGATTCATTATGAAACTGTGGTGTACTGTAGGTGATCAGCGGAAACACTTTGGCGGATTTAATAGGTGGTATGAAAGAACGCTTCTCTGCAGGAGACGTCTGTGACACATGGCATGGTGTTGTGTTGTGCAGCACGCTGTACAATACACCGCCTTCTGATGTTCTGTCTTGTCATGTTTCACTTGACTTATACCAGCATCAAAGTGCATTTTCAACTCACTCTGCTTGAGTGTAATAGGCAGGAGCGTACAGTATGTTCTCTGTGCACCTGCCTATGTTGGTGCATATTACTCTCTTGACAATGCTGCCTTAATAAGATAACAGTGAAGTACAACATGCCTCATTTTAGGGCCTACAAGCCCATGGATGCACAGATAAGCACAAGTCTATTTGTATTTAATCAACATGGAAGTTGGGTTGGAAATAACAAAGACACTTGTGTTTCAGGACAGGTTGAGTGGTTAAACTTCACTCCAGATCTCCCGAGTGAATTTCAGCCATCGGTTTTGCACCAGTTTCACCAGCTTTGACAAAACGTGAATGAGTTGTTATGTGTGTCTACACTGTGTTCTGGCATCTCAGGGTGGGACCAGTCTGACTGATGAAGGGATGACGGTACAAGGTTAAAGTTTCCAACTCTCAAAGGACATAATTGCTGCTCTCCAGTCTGATTTTAATGCAGCCACATTAGCTCCAGTGGTACCTGTATCATCCATCAGCGATCGAAATGTGAGAGTTTTTCAAAGAGATAATAGCTTCATATTTTCTAATGTAAGTGACCAGCAGAGAGGGAATAAGAGCACATTATGATTCTGTGTGAAGTGCTATTGGCCTGATTTGTTTTTGGGGCATTTTTCTTTCATTCAAGCGCAGCTGGTGACTAAAGCTATAATGAATGGCGGAGCTTTATTCAGCGAGTGAAATGAACTGAAACGACTACTATTCTTGGTCTCCACAAGTGTTTTGTGTTCTCGGTGTACATGGGGTTGTTTTGCTTTCTCTCCTCCTCTTGGCTCCTTTGAGAGACGTTTGTTTTTCAGGAAATGGTTCAGCATTCACTTTAGAGCAAAGCCACAGTGACATGATGATCAGCTTTGTCTTTAATTAACACCGGGCTGTGTGTTTGAAACGTTCACATTTGGGGTTTTTGTTATTGTCTTGCATGTAATTTGGCTTTTCCTGCTAATGTGTGATCGATGTTTAATTTTCTGTAGCTGTTTGTGAACCAGGACTTGGCTGAGGTTCTGTGTATGTGTGTGTGTGTGAGTGTACAGTATGTGTGTGTGTGTGTGTGTGTGTGTTTGAGGCCTGAATAGGGCTGATAATTACCAGGCTCCTATTGGCACTCAAACACAATGACACCATCAGCTGGGACACACTCGAGACTCTCAGACAGAAAAGCCCTGCTCTTCTTTTCTCCAAGGAGACACACAAATGCGTTGCCTCACCCTTGTGCATACACACACACACAAACAATACACACACACACACACATTCACCGCATGTCTCTGTCTGCAGGCTATTCCAGTTCTCTGACATTTTCATGCCCTGACCACCACAAAAACACTCCTTTTCTCTTCCATTATAACACTGCCTACCTGGTGAGAGTAGCAATGTGAGTGTGCATGTGTGCGTGCATGCATATGTGTTTGTGTGTGTGTAGGTGGATGCATGCAAGAAAACACCTCTGCACTGCAGGGATGCATATGCATGTGAAGGTGTTCATGTGTGTCGTCTTGTAAACCTGTGTGTGTGTGTGTGTGTGTTTGTTATGATTGCCATTGTTATGCTAATCTGTCAGTTTGCTGCCAACCCCGCTGCCGTATCGTTTCATTAGCATTTCTGAGGAGAATCAGGGCAAAACAGAACAAACAGCAAAGCAACAAAACAACCCAACGTCGACCCCAAGCCCACTTGTCACCGCCTTTCATCTCCCCCAGCACTCCTCCTCAGACTCTGCTGTGTGTCAACATGCATCCAAGACCCTCTAGGTGGGAGGAACTGGGACAGAAAACCAGGGAGAGGATTTTGCCTCAATCTGTCAATCAATCTAAAAGTTGTTTATTGAGCACTTTTTGTTGTTGGAGTGTACAGTTGGACTGAAAACAACATGATCCCATTAGCGTTTGTGCAGTAAGTCTTTGATTGACCTCGGGGGTCACGGTTCTCGGCCTGTTCACTCAAAGAGGTCGTTCATTGTGATGAGTGGTCGTGTCACTCAACACACCATTTGTACTGTACATCACGAACATGGCGTCGTTACTACTGCATCTTCTCCTCTTTTTTTTGTGGGTCGACAAATTCATGTGGAACATTGTGTCAGTATGTCGCCGACTCTGGGAAGGAGAGAATGAGGTGAGAGAGAAAACAGGAGAGAGGACAAGGGGGAGAGGAACTGGGTGTAAAGAGTGGATGAGAAATGCTTCAGAGATGTGAAGGTTGGATGTGAGGCTTTTATTTATGCAACAATATTTCAGTTCAAGCAATCGGTTGAGTTGAAATCTAAGGTACCTGTTTGTTTCATGTCCTTGTGTGATTCTTAATCCTCTTCTCCACAGTAAGTGCATGCCATTAGTCATTAGCACCAATTTGTTTATCACAAAGAGTCTTGAAATGCTTGTCACTGTACAAATCAGTCATTTGTAAGGGAAATGACTTCTGGCTGTTTTTACTTAGTGCTATACAGAAACCCCATTAAATATAGATATATTTCATCTTTTGTTTGGTTTACACAGTCGCCTCTGCCAGTGCCAAGTGCCAAAAAACATCAGAAGTGTTTCCCCAACCGTTGCCCCCAATGGAACCAAAAAAAACCCCATGAAAATAAACCGTAGGAGAAAAAAAAGAAAAGTTTTATCAATGTATTTTTTTATTTGACAAATGTATGTGCATTCGTTTAGTTGCAATTCAATGCTGCCATTTACAGACTCATTCCCTCCTTTACTCTCTACTTCACCAGCTCCCTCCACACACACAGACACACAGCATATCAGAGGAGAGAGAGGTTGACAGCTCGTCATGTTAATTGCAATAAAAGCTTTTTCCATGCGCAGCTATAAATCCCTTTGAAGCCAAAGATGGACAGACGTCGACCCCAGGCGCCTGAAAGCCAGGCCACAATATTCCATGAAGCTGTCGACTCAAGGGAAACAAATGTAGCTGAAATTGATTAAATACATAGATATAATCACGATACCACTAACGACGTATTTCATTTATTGCAGATCCAAAATGGGAAATAACTGTTTTGGACATTATATTCCAGGGAAAGAACTTGATTGGGTTGTGCTGTAGCTCTGCAGGAGAAACATAACGAGGCCAGTGAGAAATAAGCAGTGGTGGGGGGGCAGGTGTTTGGGTAAAAACAGGCCTGGTCACATGTTGTTTGTCTAAGTACGGCTCCCTTTCTATTCTCATGACAAGTCATTATGTCTCCCTGGACACGGACACTTGTGCACCAAGATGCTAAGAAAAAACCCAGTGCACAGTCTCAGTTTAAATCAATGGATGAATCAACAGCAATGTTAAAATAGATTAAATAGATCTGTGTTTTCCGCAGTCAAGGCTAAATCTAATTAAATGTAGTGTAAGGGAAGTTAGTGATTCTAATGATATTTTTTTAAAGCAGCAAAAATCAATATTTTCATATTAACAATAGATCAAATGACCGGGTCGTGTGTGTGGTTGCTTCTAGTGATAAACCCAGAGAGAATTATCACCAGACTCTGCAGCTCCCCAAAGCTTTATGGAGTGCTTGTTGGTTTTCTGTTCACTAGCTGCTCTGTCACAGAAAAAGTAACACAACTAAGCAGATTAATGTAGAAGAGAACATAGTATCTAAAGAGCAAGAAAATCAGAACACACAGAGGGTGAATATTAAGCTTTTAGTTTTAACCAGCAGTCATTTGTATAGTATCATTTTCCTAAATTAAAGATGTCTGTCATTTAATTAAAAACATGCAACTTTTGAAATAAAGTAATGTAATGGTCTTAGTTGCTTTATCTAAACCACACACAGTAGATTTTACATCATCAAATGAATAAATAAATAAATAAATTAAATGAATACAAGTCCAATTTAATGAAAAAATGTGTTTATAACTCTTCATGAAAGGATAAATTATCATCATCAAAGCTCTTCCTGGCATCTCCTGGTGGCACACAAACCTTTTTTAGGCACTTCAGGCCGGGATGTCATTTACAAAAGCAAGACTTGATTGTGCCGCATTACTTTATGTAAACAAACGCCATGTAAGTCACATTACTGTCTGGGCTGGAAGTCACAATGGGTTCATGTCAGTCTTCATTTTCTAATTATACCCCCATGAATAATCTTCGTACCACACAAGCTCTTTTAATCTGTTCACTCTAGAGTAGCTAATTAAGTTTAAGTCATGAGGTATGATTAATGTGAAGTATAAAAAAAAATCGCATTGCTCAAGAGGGAGATTGGCTTCATGTTTCCATTTCCTGTTTAGATTCCTTTAAGTTAAGTAAGAGATTTTATGTTTCTCTGTCCTCTCCGTAGATGTTCAAAGGTGATTGTGCTAGTGCTGCTTCATGTGTTTTCAGTGCAGGGCTGCAGACAGAAACATTTGGAAACAGTTTGACTCCTGCTGAAGCGTCATCTCTGCACTTCTCTCTTTTAGGTACATCACCCAGCAAGGTCATAAATTAGAGGTCGGAGCTCCTCGGCCTCCTGCCACCGTCACCAACGCTGTGTCTTGGCGGTCGGAGGGCATCAAGTACAGGAAGAACGAAGTTTTCATGGACGTCATCGAGTCCGTAAATCTACTGGTGAGGAGAAAAAGTTTATACAAAGTCATTGTTTCAGTCTGTATTTCATTTATCACCCCAGATTGTCCTATATATATTTTATATTTACTGAGGATGTTAGCAGAAAGGCTTCGTAGTATCAGGCATCTTCCATGTTACAATAAAAGTTTTTATGGCTGCCGGTGGTCCTGTTACCATCCTGTTGGAAATGACTACGAATGCTTATCTCTAGTCTCACACTCAGATTTAATTGTGCAGCTTGGTGAAGTAGGTGTTGCTCAGAGACTTATCACACAGGTGCACCACACTGTAGAAAACGGCTGCAGCATGGTGTGTTGGTCTTTTATCAAAACCATTACATGGATATCATCCATCACCCTCTGACCAGATGGGATGTATTAGTCTTAAGAAACATCTGAAGAGTCGTAAGAAATTATTTTCCCCAACACTGGTACAGTACAACCCATTATTACGCTGCTATTCACTGATACTCTACATATTGTGCAGCTGCACAATGAGGCAATTAATTCACTTGATGTAAAGTGCTAAATTGTGAGGAAATTAAACATCCAAAGACTAGAGATTTGCTCTGTGATGCCTGGATGGCACAGATTAGCAGCTACATCAGGCTGTGTTACTATGCCAGTTAAAGGAATTTCATTACATTATTAGTTCTTCAATCTATCCCATCATCATCATCCTCATCACTCATTTGTTCACCCATCTTCTCAAAACTAATAAACTTTCTGGAACAGTTGAGTTTGAAGTGTTCAGTGTGTGTGAGGCTAAGTGGTTGCGTCAGTGCTAAAATCTTCTCTGTCAAAACTCTGATGTGTTTTGACTCCTCCTATCACTTTTCCTCTTTCCTTCAATTGTATTGCTGGGGAAATGGTTTCTAATAGCAACAATCCTCTTCTATTTCGGTGGAACATGTAATATTTGGATTTCATGACGTGGAGTTGGCAGTTGCCAACCAGTGTATTTCGAAGGTTAAATTCTGCAGATAAATTTACAAATTATTAAGATACATCAGATTTTCTGCAAGATAGAATGAAAACCCAACAAGCGAGATGTTAAACAACATTTTCAATGTGAGATGTGATTTTCTATAGCTATTTAAAATATGGTAGGCTACCTGCCGCAAAATGGATGATATTTTGTATAAGGTTGAGTCAGAAGTCTCTTTACAGAGTTTGAAGATGAAACAAATACTGTCAATGTTATAATTTGGCAGAAAAACTAACATTTTTGTATTATATGCACGCAAGATTTACTGATATTCATGCCATGCCGGTAACACAATTAACCACCAACTATGTGCCTAGCCTACATGATTAACTGACATTAAACATTTTTATTTATTTAGTCATTTGCAAGTTTTGCTTTTGCCACACAGCCTGCATTAGCATTCATAGCCAACAGCTGTCTCAGGACACTTCTTTTCCTCTTTTCTACTAAAGGTAGCATGCTAACCAGCTAGTCCAGGCTGTCACTTCCCCATAGAGACTCTGCTCAAACGACGTATTACAAATAAAGACAACAATGAATCATCCAAACCAGCTCAAAACAAGAAAACATGTTCAGCTGCAGTAAACGCATAACAAGGAGTCACTTTAAGGAGAGCAGACGAGGACTCTTGCAGCAAAATAAACAGAGCACATTTGTATACATGAACATGGTGCAAAAAACAGGAATGACTTTCCTCTGTCCTTGAGCCAACACCTCACAAGGACAACTCAGCATTAGACTGCTGGTTTTTATGAGTCAAATGGGAACTGACAAGTTTAAAAACGTCTTTTTCCGCTTCCTTTTTTGTGATCAGGGACTTTAAAACATTTTTTTTCAGAGATCCTTTATCCTGTTTCTCAGCAGTGTCCCGCTTACATGTCTCTCGTTGCATGCTGGGAGTGTTTCAGAGTCTTGTCCCCTTGGTTTGTTTATATCTGTTGAAGGGCTGTTATAGGTATCAGTCGGTTTGTTTATGTCTGAGATTTTGTCTTACCGCTGATCTGTGTTGTATCATAATTTAAATAAAGCGACTGAGAGTCCACGGGTTGAGCTCGATCTGACTGTAAAGATGACATGGCGGCCATGAGAAAATATTTCATAATGATCACAATGCTTTTCTTCCCGTAGGTGAACGCCAACGGCAGCGTCCTGCGCAGTGAAATAGTGGGCAGCATTAAGCTCAAAGTGGTGCTGTCGGGGATGCCTGAGCTCAGACTGGGCCTCAATGACAAAGTGCTGTTTGAAATCACAGGCAGTAAGTAACAGCGAGATCGTGTTCATATCTATTGAAGCATTTATGAGGTAGAAAAACAAAACTGTCTACAAAATCATGTAGAGAGAGGATTTCACCTCATATTCAGTGCTGTATTTCATATTTCTCAGTATGACATATTCAGATCTTTCTTTTTCTCTGTTTTACCATTATCGCAACTTTTAATTTGACTAAATCCATAAAACCTGCTCATGAGATAAAATAGTTTGAAAAAAATCTGGTTAGAGGTCACACGTTCAATATCTTCGATACCTTTTATATA
This sequence comes from Trachurus trachurus, assembly GCF_905171665.1. NCBI lineage: Eukaryota > Metazoa > Chordata > Actinopteri > Carangiformes > Carangidae > Trachurus > Trachurus trachurus. The sequence continues at coordinate 26,190,820 of NC_139898.1, read as the reverse complement.
AATTCCATATTTTTCTAAAAACCTTTGTAAACACGCCTCTAGTTGATGGTTGTGCACTTGCTTTCTCCCTCACTCCTCACCTCTCCCTCACCCTCACTCCTCCACCCTCACCTCTTCTTGCCGCCTTAACCCTTCACTCCCTCAATCCCACACTCTGCTTAGCTTTCATCCTCCCTCATCTTACCTTTCCTCCACTTCTGCTTTCCCAATTTTTCCAATAACGTCTCCTGCTGCTACATCTCCCCATGCATATCCTTCTGCCTCCTCCTCCTCCTCCTCCTCCTCCTCCTCTCCCTATCTCCCTCCCACCCCCCACGGCTCTTTACTGAAGGGGAAAGGCTCCATCACTGTCTAGTCCTTTTGCCTCTGAGTTAATCCTCACCCCGGGCTACAGCCCTGCAGATGAAAGGTGAGGGTCTGTGAATATCCTGTATATGCAGCCCACAATTCCCCTGCTGTGGGTTGCAGTCTGGGAAATAACATATCCTCAGAAATAATGATCAGAAATAATGATCAAACAAACATGCCGACAGATACAGAAACACCCACACCCACACGCATACTCAAGTGTTGATACAAATATTAAAATGTTTTGCACTCTACGCTTCAGCAGTTCCACCTTTTACATATCATCTCCCAGTCATTTGATTATTAACATATTTGCATGATACGCACTTTTTATCACAGCTGGAGGCAGCTGAGATGAATGGGTATAAATCATTAAACACTGCCCTCTGCTGGCAGGAAATGAGCACTGTCAAACTGTTACAAATTGAAAACTGCCATATTGAATTATATATCCCATTAAAAAAACAGTTTTAGAGTTCCAAATTACCTCTTTTGTCTGTATAAAACTTTTTGTTGCTGTTAGTATTATGTTTTACCCAAAGAAGACATAAAGGATCTTAAAATTAAGATCAATTAATTAAATTAAATTAAATTAAAATTTTTGGATAACTTGTTTTGTTTAAAGGAACTGGAGATATGATTCTCTTTTGTTTTGGGGTTAGGATTAGTTTTGTTCACAATTTTGAAAAAAGCAGAAACATTTCTGAGAAAAGAAACTGAGAGCATAACACGACTCTATTGTCGACATCTCACATCTCCCTGAAGTAACCCACACAACAGGTAAACATGGAGAAGGTTGAGGTTTGCGTCAACAGACAGACCGCAACTGCTCATAAAACACAGAGCTAATTTTAGATATTTTCTGTTTGCAACCATGCAAAACAACAGGATGGAAAGAAAAGAAGATTTGCCACGAACAACTAATCAACTATCAAAATCGTGGCAGATTAATTAACTTTGTGAGGGGATAATCCACTTTTAGCTCTGCTGGCTCCATATCCTCTCTCTTCGACCTCCAAGTGCTAAGAAATGTTAATTAAATTGTCCCTAGGCCACACAAAGCTCGACAAGACAAATACATTCACACAGTGTCACCAGAATGCTTGTTTCCTGTGCGACTTGGGTTTGTTTTTTTGTTTTTTTTGTTTTTTTGCCTGGGCAGCATGAGACAGAAAACAGATTAGGTTCCTCTTGTCTGCTGCTGTGTATTAACAGCATGGAAACAGGTGAACGCAGCCCTTAAAGGTGAACCACAGGGGACAGAGCTGCATCTTCACTCCTCCCCTGACATGAACACAACACACACACACACCTGCCTCTGCCCCTAAGGTCCCAGCAATGACAGAGAGCATCCCATTTGACCTTTCTATCTTGTCTTGTCTTGATAACACTGCACGCAAGTGAGTGTACAATGTACGTGTACCGTGTGTGTGTGTGTGACATAGAGAGCAGCATTTCTAAAGGACTTCCCTGCTTTGCTTGGATGAGAGTGTTGTGCTCTCTCCAGACCTGACCTCAGCCAATCCCCATTCACGCTTGAGGAAGTGTCTCTTGAACACACACACACACACACACACACACACACACACACTGAAGCAAAATCAATACACATGCATGCATAAACCCATGCACCCGCTCGAAAGAGAACAATGAACAGGGAAGCTGTAACAAATACACACATACTATATATTGTGTGAGACAGGAAGCTACAACACATAACAAACAACACACACACACACACACATTGGGTCAGACAGGTCCGGTCCAGGGCTGCATTCAGAGCAGGTGAACTGGGCCTTAGCTGACTGTTGAGTGGGGGATTTAGCTGAAGGCCCATAGGTCCACAGTCATTACAGTGGTTTTCCTCCACTCAGCACCCTCCATTACCCACAGAGGAGGAGAGCATTGAACTTTTCTGCAGCCGACCACAAACAGATACCACCATTAAAGAGGTCGTGCCTTTAGCTGCCTAATGCAGCAGCAACAGCAGCAGCCCTGCATCTCTCGCTCCACCCTTGAGGGGGGAGTTGTCAGGAAAAGTCTGATTTTGTTAACAAGGAAAACACTCCAGTCAACACAATCTGCTGCTTTTCAGCCTCTGTACCGTAGGACTCATGCAGCATGGGAGATATGGGTGGAGAGCTTTTCTCTGATGATCACAACTCTCACGCACTAGAGCTGGATTAGTTGATGAACAGAAAAGTCTGATAATTTATTCTTTTTTTTCACTATTTTCTCAATTTCAAACATTTTAAAGATTTTTTTCAGACTGTTTCAGATCTTTACTGTATCCTTGCACACTTTTTATTGCAAGTTCCTCTTTCTTCTATTTTCCTATATTTAGGTATTGTATCTGTCGTATTTATTGTTTCTGACTGTGATCATTAGCCATTACCTTCCATTAGGACCTAATGTATCCAGTCACGACAGCTTAGTATTTATTGTATGTATTCATTGCACTTTAACATTGTATATTGATGCTGTTTCTATTGATTGCATTTTGATATTGTTGATATCTAATATTTGAATTCCTTACACTCAGACGTGAAAGTGATTGGTTTGTGTCACACAGCCACTCCTATATAAGATGGCTTCCTGTGTTGGCACAAACATTTGCTTGACAAAGGTCTAGTACCGAAACGTCGCAATAAATTCTAAACTCTTCTTTGTTTAAACATGTTTTAAATAAAATGACCCATTGATTAGTTGAAAAAGGAAATCAACAGTTTATTAAGCAATGAAAATACAAGTGAGCTGCAAATAATAAGTAATCTTTGATCATTTCCAGTGATTATCTTCTCTGCGAATGTCAGTTTACAGGGAGAGATTAATTACATAAACAGCTGTGTACATTTGCAGTCACATGACATGATGATGATACATTTGGCAAAAACACTCTGCTTATAGGTGCAATAACCCATAATAAAGTCGTACATCAATGTAGTAGATGGATTAATTCCACAAACAATAAATCAGAAGCTTTTGACAATAAATCAAATTTGCTTCTTTTTGGCAGATAATTGAAAAAAACACAACAAACTCTCCTTAAATACAGACTTGTATTGAATATTTCAGTTACAGATGTGTGATTTTTGTTTGTGGGCGATAGTTCAATAGTAATTTATCGTTATTCATTTCCTTGTGTGTTAGTGTGTTAGTGTGAGCTGTGGGTGGATTTGTGAGGCAGCTGAATGGGCCTCACCAGGGGAGAAGATGATGGCAGCATGTTTTGAAGGCAATCTGTGCGTGTGTGTGTTTGTATGTGTGTGTGTGTGTGGCAGCTAAATAATAGTTCAGTGGGGGGACGAGATGAGGGCAGATGGATGTGGTAGCATACTGCGCGTACAGTGTGCATGTGCGCGTGCGTATGCATGTGTCTGTGTGTGAGTGACGGAGTGAATGTTTGTCAGTCATCATTACCTTGACCTTGATTTCCCCCAAGGCTGCGTGGAAAGCTCTCAATCTTTGTGTGTGTATTGTTTGTATGTGTGTGTGTGTGTGTCAGGGGAGAAGAGTAAGACAGTGGAGCTGGAGGATGTGAAGTTCCATCAGTGTGTCCGTCTGTCACGCTTCGAGAACGACCGCACCATTTCTTTCATCCCACCTGATGGCGAGAGCGAGCTCATGTCCTACCGCCTTAACACTACAGTGAGTAGGACACACATATGCTCACACACTCCTCTCCTCATAAAACATCACTAGAATATTTACCATCATAAAACCCTTATCCTTTATCCTGCTCAGCTCTGCCTTCACAAGACATATCATGAAACAGTGTGATGTGCATTTATGTTGTAGTCCAGAGACAGACTAATAGATAACACACTGCAGATCTATTTTTAGTTTATTTTCATAGAGATTGTTTGCAGGTCTGCAGTAATTGTAGTAAATAATGTGTTTATGTGCTACACTTTATGTTCTTTAGTTTTCCTACTTTCTTTTGTATGGTATCATTTATGAAATTTCATTAAAGTTTATTGTTCATCCTTCCTAGGTACAGATCCCTGATAGTTCGTAAAGTAGCTATGATATGATTTATATTTTCATAATAATTTCAATTCAATTTCAGTTTGTTTGGTAGAGCGCCAAATCATAGTGCACACAGTATCTCAGGGCATTTTGCAGGGTAACAACAACAGTGTATGAAATGACAGTGCTTTGCTATGAACCTGTGGAGAATTATCACCGGTATCTGCAGCTCCACCGTCGGCTTTATGGAGCTTTACATTGAGTTTCAGCTCAGCTTGTCTGGTCCGCTGGAGACTGAATATCACAACCTGCATTTTTCCTGTGAACAGAAACACTGGATGTGTTGATAAGCAACTGTTACCACATCAGTTTTTAATGATATGTCTATGTTTTCAATTTCTCTGATGTATAAAAGAAATCTGTCATTGTAGGATTAAGTGTTTGTATTAATAAAAAAAGAAACAAAAAGACTAAATACAAATACCTCCCAAAAAATCATCATGAAGTCTAACTTCGAAAATATTGTTCTGCATTTGCATCAAAAATATAATGTTCAGTGGTTTGACTGGTTACTGGTGATGTGTTTATAACAAATGTAGTGGTTGGTTGTGGTCATCATGATAATAGCAAGAATAGTTCAGAAGTAATAGTAGTACAGTATAGTAATGGTAGTAGCCCAAGAAGTAGCAGTAGTATGATTATTAATAATTATTAAGTGATTGATTGAGCTTTAATATCCCACAAGGTGCAATTCAGTGTACAGTGATATTCAGTGATAATTGTAGAAATAATAATAATAGAGGATGATTCAGGTTGGTTGTAGTGATTGTTGTTGTGCTGATGCCTGCGGCGGTGGACTTGTGAGAGTCATGATAAAAGTCACGTCACTGCGGTGATGTGTGTTGTGTTGATGCACTTCAGCTCGATTCCCACCCCTCTGACCTTGGCCCACCTCCTCCCCCCACCCCCCTCTCTCTGACAGGTGAAGCCTCTCATATGGATCGAGAGTGTGATCGAGAAGTTCTCTCACAGCCGCGTGGAGATCAAGGTGAAGGTAATGATGAGTGACACACAAACACAAACACACACATACAGCACAGAGAGAGGACCATGCCCTTATTCACTGAAACGTATTTATTATTTATATAACACAGGCAACTCAGGTGTATCACAGCTTACTGTCTGTGTGATGCAGCGACGGCCACACATACACACACACACTCAAAAATAACAAAGCTGCACATTGCATGAATTTGAAAAACCTTCCTTCTCTTCTGTTGCTACGACCTCGGGTTTCATTTTTAGCTCTGTCCTCTGTCGCCCCCCGCAGGCTCGGAGTCAGTTCAAGAGCCGGTCCTCTGCCAACAACGTGGCCATTCTGGTGCCAGTGCCCAGCGATGCTGACTCACCCAAGTTCAAGACCAGCACGGGCAGCGCCAAGTGGGTGCCCGAGAAGAGCGTGGTGCAGTGGAACATCAAATCTTTCCCTGTGAGTGAACCCGAAGTACATTTAGTACATTGTGCAGCGCTGTCATGTTCCATCTCCGTCAGGCTCTAAAGGCAGGAACATGATACGGCACATCCACATGAGCCTGAGACGGATCCACTGTTGATAATGAAGTCATGTTGTGACTCCAACAGATATTAGCGAGCGACACAGTCATTCATCACGTTCATGATCAATCTACACACATACACTGCAAAAACTCAAACTCTTAAGAATATTTGTCTTATTTCTAGTCAAAACAAATCTCATTATACTTAAAATAAGACTCATTACATTTAAAAAGTAGCTTGTTTTTAGACACTTTTTACTAGAAAAATCTGAGCAAGTTTTTCTTTCTTATTACAAGCACAAAACACTGGCAGATTTTTCTAGTTATTTCAAGTGAAAATGATTTAAAAACAAGATCATTTTTAGGTATTTTAAGTGGAAAAGGATTAGTTTTGAGCAGAAATTTGACATTTTGACAAGAAATAAGACAAATATTCTTGGAAAGATTTTGAGTTTTTGCAGTGTATATACACACACATTAACGTTTGAGTGCCAGTCTCTGCTATCACCAAAATAAAAGTTCCTCAAAAGAAAATGTCAGAGTGCCTTTAAAAAAGAAAAAAGCTCATAGACCATTAATTCACCTTAGATCCCTTTATCTGCCAGGTTCTGATATCTGCTCAGTAATTCATTACACCTTCAGCCTGTCAGGGAGGGTTAAGAGCTGCCATTACTGGTGACACGTTGTTATGCTCTGGAACATTTTTCTCTGCAGCTGTCGACCTTTGAATGCTGTAAAATGACATATTCTCACAGGAAATCCCTGCTAACTTGTAATGTTTAATGGTGTTAATGAGGAAACAAACATAACGCAGCGGTTTGTTGTGATAAGAGAGATTAAAAAAGAAAAAACACTAATCGATCCTCCTTCAGCTCAGTCCATTTATTTTCAGTGCCACCCTTCCTTAACAGGGGAGTGTATTCAAACTTCGATTTACACTTAACTGCGGTTGAGTTAAGGATTTTTTAGTGTGCAATTATCAGTTAATTTAGTTTTTCAGTCAGTTCGACGCTCTGAAATCCTATTTTCTCAAACAGCTTCTTGCTATTCTTGCTATCCACACAATACTCTGCCAATGTCACAGCCGTTGTCATGGTGAGAGTCTGTTTTTGTCTCAGCTGGAAACAGGTGATGTCACACACCTACAACCTTTGAAAACAATCAGGAAAAACTAGTGGGTCATTTGCTTTTATTACCAAGCCACTATCAGTCAGAAGAACTAATAAAACCACACCCACACTTCCTAACTTTGTTTGTTGTTCATTCAGTCATGATTTTTTTTTTTTTTTTTACTGTTGGAGAGGAAAAAGAGGTTTGCAGCCAAAGTTTCATGGATTTTAAAGGTGAAAACAGTAGAAACTTGGAGTAAATCACTGCACTCACAACCAGCGTATGCCAAGGTCCCAGAAAACCACAAATAAGTGTACAGACTAGAGTATCTTCACACTTGGATCTGAGGCAAGTTTCAGTATTTTTTCATATATTTTTTCCTTTTTTGCACACTTAAAGGTGAAAACAGTAACCGATTTCCAGTAAGTAAAACCAAAGGACAAACTTACAAACCCAGCGTTCAGATGATGTTTTGCACAATATTGCTGATGTTAAGAATGATTAACTGTGTTTATGTTTTTATAGCCTAGATATGCTTTGCAATTGCTGAAAATCCCATAAATGGACATGATATGATTCACCTTGTTGTGGCATGGGAGTTGTCTCATTTTTAGTATACTGTATGTGTTACTGAAATAACATGGGAGTTATATTATCTCATGTTGCCATGAATATAAAGTTTGTTTTGATTTTGTGCGAAACATCCGTGCGTTCATTGGAGTTTGATGCCTGAGAGCAGAATAAATTAAACAAATAAAATAAAATAAAATTATTATATGTTTTAATCTTTATTACTGAAACAACTTCTCCTCTATTTCCCTGTGTGTGCAGGGTGGGAAGGAGTACGTCATGCGGGCGCACTTTGGCCTCCCCAGCGTGGAGAGCGATGAACTGGAGGGGAAGAGACCGATCACAGTCAACTTTGAGATCCCTTATTTTACTGTGTCTGGAATTCAGGTTAGACCCTTTAAAATAAATAAAAATCCAATTTCTTTCTTTGTTCTTTGTTCACAGTTTGAACAATGCATAGGTTCACATTCACACACGATGACTGCACCATGAGCTGTTACTAATACTAGACCAAATACGTAACTTATTCCTGTCACATTCCTGCAGAATCCTGTTGTTTAGATTCACCTTGTTCACTTTGTCCCAGCTCAGGGAGTAAATGTTAACAGCGGCACAGAACCACAAATTGATCATGACAAATAATATATAGGCTATGCTGCATGAAATAAATATTTTGTTTTACAGCTGATCCCCACCTCAGTGTAACTTGCCCTGCGACCATGGATCTCCAAAATGAAAACACTTTAAAATTCACTTTCACTCATGCCATTATCGATCTCTAAAGAAGCTATTTGTGCCTTTTCTCTCCTGCTGAATGTGGCTTTTTGCTGAGAGCGGCTGATGATGATGATGATGATGATGATGATGATGATGATGATGATGATGATGATGATGATGATGATGATGATGATGATGATGGTGGTCGTCACTTCACAAGAGCTTCTGTCAATATTGTCCTTATAATACAACAGGTCATAATATAAAATAGGTTTTCTGAGCTGCAAAAGGCTTTCAGGGCAGATTGGAGGCTAGATTGAATCGCTTTGAGAAAATGGTCTAGCTGGCTAGCATGCTAACTCTAGTAGAAGAAAAGACGGATAGAGACTCATTATTTCTTTTAGACTGGAAAGTAAGTTGGTTTTCACTGGACAACAATAAGCTGCTGGGAGCACATACAGCAGATGTGTGTGTGTTTGTCTATCAGTGAGTAACGTAACTGTCTTTAATCTGCCTCTGTTCCTCAGGTGCGTTACCTAAAAATCATCGAGAAGAGCGGTTACCAGGCGTTACCGTGGGTGCGCTACATTACACAAAGTGGAGGTGAGTAAATAACACACACAGCTGAATACTTACTTACAACACACATACACACTGCGAATATGGGATTGAATTGAGATAGATGAACCAATCCAACGTTTTCTTTCTCTCAATAACGGTGCTATTTCTTCTTTGGATTCAGACTATGAATCAACCCTCTCAATAGATGGAGCCCATTGTGATTGTGATTGTGAAAGACAATAATATGGATATATAGATATGAATTACATGTAATTTAGACCGGTCAAATCCAGTGGATCGGACCACTGCATCCTTAGATTGAAAGCATTAATCAGCTCACACTCACACATCACCCCTCACACAATACAAGCTAGAAGCATATAGGAACTGTTTTGGAAAGCATTTTAGTACAGAATATATATATATATATATATATATATATATATATATATATATATATATATATATATATTGAGTGTCCAAGTTTGTGCTTTGTAAAAGCAGGATGGTTTCTGGTCTGAAGCCGTCAGAGGTTACCCTGAGGTTAAACTTGATGTTTTCCTGGTGAGAGCAGAGTCAGAATCAGTCTTTCTTCATCACTATTCAGCGTGTGCCCCAGGAATGAACCCAGCTGTGTAACATCCATCATATCCATTACCTGGCTCTATCACCATGAACCATGGCCTCGGGGGCTCGGAGTGACACCACACAGGATGCCAGGGATGGAAAAACTTTACAGGGCTGCTGGGGCTGCTGGCTTGTTGTGGTGCTGAACTCTTTGCTCTCTGGGCTGGGGTACGGTGTTTGTTTGTCCATATTTGAGCAGGGGCTACTGTAAAGTGAGGAAAACGACAGCTGGATTTGTTTAGCAGAGCTTAGCACCTGGGGGTCTCTTTAGATTGAATCGCTGCCCTGGGAATTAATCCAAGTGCATCACATTTGTCAAAGTGGAGAGGGTGACACCAGAGGAGACGACAACCAAGACATGATTCAGTGTTTGTGAGCTTTGAACTTGTGACTTGACCTTTTGAAATATATCGACATGTATAAGAAGCAGGATTTTAACCTAAACACGTGCGTGGGTGTCGGCACAGATCGCTGCATATCGCCACATTAAAGCTACAGTATATTGATGAGACTGCAGCAGAAATCCCTCTCAGTGCCTCACTTGTTTCAATGGGGGGCAAATGGAAATGATATGGAGATGGAGCCCAGTGTCTCTCCACTGAAGCACTACCAGAAACCCCTTAAGTTTCATACCTGCCTATATACACCCCAGGAATGAACCTTATACCCCCGTTATACATGAATCATATCCATTACCTGGCCGTGTCAGGTACGAGTCAGGTGCTGCGGAGAGGGTGAATGATGCCAGCGAGTGTCAGGAGGCTCCCAGGGTGGCACTCAGCAAACGCCAAGGTTACTGTCGCCAGCAAGGAGGCAAAAGAGAAAAAGAGAGAGAGGAAGGAAGGAAGGAAGGAAGGAGGGAGAAGGAGAAAAGATGAGAATGAGCGAGAGAGAACGAAGAGTGATGAAGTTGGGGCGACTGGAGAGGAGGCTATCATCTTTCTCTTACTGTTACCATCAGCAACACAGCGAGGGAAGGAGACAGAGAGAGAGAGAGAGAGAGGGAGGGAGGGAGGACGGGTGACGATCACATTTCACTCAGCGCTACACACAGACACACTCACACTGATTAAACAAAACCCTGATACTGTAGACCCGACCGTGCTGACTTATTAATGAGTGATGAACAGGCATTTAGCCGTCGACACCGTCACCGGTCAGAATATGATGAGGCAACATCGCACTCTGAACATGATAGACTGACATTAGCAAGAGAAGTGTTTGATTGATGGTTGATAATATGCTCATAATTGGAAGCAAAATTAATATCCTTATATGTACAGTATGTATTTGTTTAACATCTGAATCCAAACCTGTGGATGTTAATCTGCTCCTACAACAGCCTGCCTGCGCTCCTCTGGGAGCAGCTTTTTGACAAGACTGCTGGGATTTGTGGCCATTAACGCACAAGAAAATGAGTCTCTCAGTCTGTAATCAGTCTTTGTGGAAAAAAAAAAGACGTATTCCTGGGGTGTACTATTCAGTTTCAAAGCCAAATTGGCATCCACTACAGAACCAGAGTGGCTATTAGAAACAAAATGCTCTGAACCCCTCGACTCATTCGGGGACCCGCCACCTCCTCTGTCGGACCACGACATTTAACCTGGGAGGTTAAACGCCATTTGTTAATGGCTGCTAAAACCAAACCAAGTGAGTCAACAGCACTACTCGACATAATCATCCTCAACTCGACATTTGGAGTAAAACGACTGTGTGAAAGGCTTCGATCCGAAGCTGCATCTGTTAGTTTGTGTGTGTGTTTGTGTGTTATCACAAAAGTCCAGTGTGATTTCCAGTGAGGCGTTTCTTACATGGATGCTCTGGCTTCACCTCAGCTCTCTGCGGACCGCGGCTTTGAATGGTGCTGTCATGTCGAAACAGGAGCTGAGTTGCCCCCCAAATTGTTGCTACAAAGTTGGAAACAGGGAATTGTCAAAATGCACTTTTTATGTTCACAAAAAGTAGAAAAATCCTTGTCTTTATAGTTTTGTCTGTATCGAGTTACGTGTTGTTGAATAACCTTGGACGCAGGTTGGCAGTGTGATAACTCAGTATGTCTGATTTTGTTAATTGAAGACTGCTGTATTACTAATGCTGACAGCCATAAAGGATCATTTTCTTTTGGAGAGACTCTCCAGACTCTACAACTTAAGTAAATTATTGTATTAAATATTGGTAATATGATTTAGTAGAGTGGCACTACAGCTAGTATTAGTGCAAATCTTGTTTAGGGATTTAATGGGGCTTATATTGGCAGTGATGTGATGTGCAAGGGTGATGAGTGGAAGAAAGCTGAGTGTTAATGCTCTGCTGTTACATTTCTTGGCAGATTACCAGCTCCGGACAAACTAAAGGGCACAGATGCTGCTAGACGAATGGAGATTTTCTCTCTCTCTGTGTCTGTCTTCCTCTCCTCTCCTCTCCTCTCCTCTCCTCTCCTCTCCTCTCCTCTCCTCTCCTCTCCTCTCCTCTCCTCCCGTCTACATCGGACCACAGAGGACAAGTGCAGAAGGAGGACACATGAACATTTTTCTCCCCTCTGAGCAGAGACAAGACATCCTCCCTTTCCCCCCCGAAGGACTCGCTCAGCTCAGACAAAGACTGCTTCTTCACCTCTGACCTGTGATTCTTTAAGGGTTCCTCAGGACTGCAATGAAACGTTTTAATATGTGAATAATGAACTGATAACTTTGTGACACGTTGTCTGATCTGGCAAGCTCCCACTTCCTCACTTTTGATGTGATGCCACTCGAGGTCAATTTAGAGAAGAATTCGGGAAACAAGACATTATTTTTTAATGTACTTTTCCTCAGAAAGACAGAAAGAAAGAAGAAACCACTCAAATATAGAACTGAATGAAACCTGAACTCTTTTTTTTTCTGGATGGGTTATTGTCAGTTTTTTTTATTCACAAAGGACCAAGAGGATGATGATCAAAAGTGTGCCATGTACTGCAGCTGAAAGATTTTTCTTTTTCTTTTAACCGCTCTCCACCACATCCAGACAAATCTCTCTGCGCATTTAACTATAAAGGTTTACTCCTTAGCATCCACTTTATTGCCCACACACTCGTTGTTACCCAGTTGTTAATCCTCATCCCTTCAAAGGCATATATCAGAAGCTCTATAACACACATTCATTGCCTGTGTGTCATCACCTTTAGCACTGTGAACATAATCCCCAGTGCACTGAAACTAACACCAGCGACCAGATCAATGACTAATAAGGCACAATATTGTTAGAGGCGTTGGCAGTGTAACGCAATATTGTCGACACACTCCCACGGGGCCCGTAACCTTGTCCTTGTGTTTCGAAATCAGCCTGCAGCTCCAAGGCAGAGACTGAAGGAATGAGAACAGTGCAGACATTTTTTTGTCATGTTATCTGTTGTTTATACTGTACTAGTTGGTCTCCAGTGGAAAATGCTTCTGAAGGGCAGGAAATAGGGGGATCAGGAAGGGGGGGTTAGGCAAAGGTAAAATAACCTGAAGGGATTTCTTTTTCTTTCCAGAATCTTGGAGTATTGACAGTATGTTGAGGTGATTTTTCATGATTTTTCATTTTTTTATTATATATAAATATATATGTATGTATGTCGACCTCTATGGGCCTCTGTTCATCTTCAAAGCAGTTTGTGGTGTAATTCACTCCCTCTGTTGTGCATGCATTGCACCACATCAGTTCGGCTGCACTGCCAAAAGAGAAGAGAGTCCTGAGTCATTTTATTGCATCGCTGCTGTTACAGAACAAAAAAAAATGTCTATGTCTGTTACAATCAGTCCATTCTCCTGTGTGCGACATTTTTCAGACACCAACAAGGGTTTTTAATAAGTGTGTGTGTGTGTTATTGTGTGTTTTCATTAATTTATCAACTACTGTTTGTCCATAGCAAGCAAAAGGGATATATTTGGAAATAAACAATTTTTTGTACCGTGTTTTGAAATACAGTTGTTGTTTTTAAGGTAAATAGGTAATTCCTGTATCAACAATCCGGACAGACCCCAAATGTCACATACAGCAACATAAAATAGACAAAAAAAATATTCCAAATTGAAGCTATAAGCCTGTTTTGACGCCTATGTGTGCAAAACTATCTAAAAGAAATAATTGGGAAACTCACTGGATTGGTTTGGCTTTGCAGAATAGGAAACTGGTATAGAAAGTTGAAATATGCACCTCCCAGTATCTTTAAAACCAACTAATGCACAGAGGACAGTTATAAAATGTTGATGTGTGTTTGACTTTCATGCTCCTTGATAGGCAGTCTTTACATTTTATGTATCCTACTGTTTATATAGCCATTAATGTAAAGTCTCAATCAAGTTGAGTGTCTAAATCCACAGTTGCAGGAGTCCTGCAGGGTCGTACAGTAGCAGCAAAGAACAGATCACAGTGCAAGTGGTAAAAGCAGATTAGAGACCAAACTAAACTTTTGACGTATAGCACATGCAAGCACATTAGAAATACACTGTGATATGGGTAGAAAAACACTTTACAAGTAAAATGAACTTGACATATAAGTGCTGTTTCGGGGAATATATAAAAGATTTTCATTTGGACCTACAGTCAGCGCAGAGCACATTCTGTTTGGTTCATGTTCTTTGTTTTTAGATACTCTCGCTATCTTAACCTGTCAGAAAAGCTCAGAGTCCTCCCACACAGTTGTCTCTCCTCACTATCAGACCTGCCTCCCCTTTTCGCTTGGCGCACCTCTCCCTTCTGTCATGCATGGATACACAACCTGCTATTGCTACAGTATACTTTGGGTCAAAAGACAGGTACATGTTAGGAGGGATTACAGGTTTTCTTGTGTGTGCTGTGTAAAAAGAAATGCAGTGTGAGCTTTGTTTTTTTCCCTTTGTGTGTGTGTTGGAGGGAGACAGAAAGAGAGAGAAAGTGGTGCTAGCGTATACCAGCCCCTACAGTCTGCAGCCTTGTGCATTGTGCCTTCAGCTTGCTGTCCGTCATCACACCAACAATGGTTAACTGTGTGACCCCTTTTGTCTCAAGGCAATAGGCTGTGCGTATGTGCAGACCGATAAAGAGGCGTGACTGACACACACACATACATACACACACACACACACATATGCATGAGAAACAATGCAGGACCCTTTCTGAGATTCTTCTGTGAGGCGATGTTAGGAATTACCCTCAAAGCCTTTGGAAACATCTCACAAACACCAATGACCTTCATTTGCCACACTGCAGATTTTTTTTTTTTTTTTCCGTCTGTATCTTAATAGTGTCAGAATGATTCCTCCCCACAGAAATGGACATTTCATGCATTTCAAAGTGAATGTTTTAACACCCCAGGAAACAAATAGGACCCAGTAATAACAACCCAGCAGTGTCAGCGAACTGTAAATTTACCTATTTCAGTGAAAGATGATTAAGCACAGTTCAAACATTTGCAAGTGCATTGAAATTCTATGACTGACCATGTTGATGTAATGGATTTAATTTCACAGATTTTTCCTCCAACAGTCATTTCTCCCTCTCTCTGCTTTGTGGGGAATGATAATGTGCTGTGGTCTGTGCCAAAAATACATCTAATAAATCAGAAGTGCTGGGACTACAACTGTCACCTCCAACCACAGCCCCGGGGCTGGAAGTAATGTCATGTTTAGAGAAGTGCACTGAGATTCAACTTAATCCTTAAATAAAGTTGCTGATGTGCAGCCATCTTTCTTCCACTTAAGTGCTTCGGGGATTTAAATACATTTTAATTAATCTCACCAAAAAAAAAAAAAAAGAAGAAAAAAAATTACCAAAAGTCAAAGTCTGTGTATGAAAAGTGCTGCTGATTCATCCTCTTCCCCTTTTGGTGGTAATTTTGGCCTTCGTTTCCTGTTTTCCCAAAACCATCTTTTAAAATGAGCAGTTTCCCCAAAATCATTACAAAAACAGGATAACACTGTTCAGTATTTACCATAGATAGATGGATTGAAAGTATCCTTCATCATTCACTCTTGCCAGGATGTTGAAAGCTGCTTTCACTGACTTTTAGCCAGTGGAAGGCAGAAAATAAACTGACAGCTACAGTGCAACATTGTCATCCGCTTTTTAAGTTGTGACGTTACAATATAGTTTTTTTTCCCATAATGCCACAGTGCTGTGCCCCATGTTGTTGAGTTAAAAAAAAAAGATAAGGTAAATTACAAATAAATTACAAATCTTAAACAATTAGAAAAAACAGACTTTCCCGACTGCCAACGTTAGCTAGCACACACACTACTGTAGCATTAGTCCACCAGAAAATATCCTATATGGACACTTCTGCCATGATATAAACTTTGCAAGTAGCCTACCTCCATCGTTATTATTTCTTTTATGGATCTAGACTGTGCCATCAGACTTAACAAGTAGATTAGCATATTGTTTTGTTCTGAAGCATGGCAGCTCAACAACTACGACTATGTGAACCGCTGCAGACACAAGCAGCATAGGTATTTAGAAAGCTGCTTTTTGCATATGTGAAAGAAGTAATTCTCTTTGCTTCATCTCTGGTTTAGTTTGTGCCAAGGACAATATTTTTGATCGGTGCTGGGCTGCTTGATGAGAACAATGAGACACAACCATAGAGTCAAAACAATGAGCTTAAAGAAGTCAACAGAGCTGCTGCAGAGTTGTACTGTGAGTTACCATGTTACATTATACACAGTCAAGTGATCCAGTGTTAATATATAAAAAAAAATATATAGAAGAAAGGAAAACAAGGCGCTGCACGAGTCACAGTTGAGACAATACTGTGTTGATGCACAAGACCACATGTTATCCATACATTCTAAAGTGCTGCGATACAATCCTCCAACAATCACGTTGTGTCCTCATTTGTACAAGTCTGTCACAAACACCACAGGCCTACTGCATGAATTATGATAAATTATTCTTCAACTGAGGAAAGAAATGAGATCAGGATCATCAAAAGATGACTTTTCTTTTCATGTATATATAATGTTGGCCCATCTATCTCCACTCAGCCGGTGCTCTTTTCCATGACAACTTACAATCATAGAGCAGGTAGTGGTCAGATGTGTGTGGTCCAAGGGCACTTTGACAGGATACATGTTTATCACAGACACTGTATACACACCAAGTTTGTAAATGGCCCCTTTAACCACAACCTTGTGTCACCTTTGAGAAGACAGATGCCTGTGGGCTTCCCACTTCTTACCACTTCATGGTTATACATCATCTGAGAGCTTTATTAAAATCAAATGAGGCCACTGAAGGCTGCGCTCACACACCACGGATCTTTGTTATTTCACTCCACTCTGCTGACGCTAGCCGATAACAATAACATCAAACACTTCTCCCTTCACTTTCAGATGTGTTTCTGCTATAATATGTGCTTTTCATTTGACTGAATCTCCCTAAATACCAACCAAATCCAAATCAACTGTTTTTTGTTTTTTTCTTCTTCTTGTTTTTCATGCTTTTTGTGCTGGTGACCTACCATACTAACACTGCCTCTGCCGTGCTGCCACAGGCACCCATCTTTTGGCATTTAGTTTCATGTAAATGAAGCATGATTTACAGTGTGTAAAAAAAACATTTCAGCTCTCAAACACCTTCCACATGTAAAATACACACCGACATTCAGCTGCGTTGTAATAATTAATTCTTCTTCATTGTGTTACTCTTCAGACTTCAATCATCTTTACTCTGTGACTGCAATTTGATCGACAGCATCCTCATCAAGCAGATAACAAATTGTATCTCAAACACACTCTAATCAGCTGCTGACAAAGTCATAGCTGAAGGAGGTGTGTTTCAGTTTAATCATGTGTCTGGTAATGTGTGGGCTAATATAAGAGGCCAAAATACACAATAGTCTTGAGTGTGGTTGGTTATACATCTCATATGAGGTTGGCCAGACTGGAGGTAGTCTCTCTGCGAGCCTGGTGGTCCATGTGTCCAGAAACGGTGAAGATGCTCAAAACCCGGTCCACCAGCCTCCGTCCGTGCCTCGTCCTCTCAAGCAGGATCACCACAACAGAGTAAATCCCAACGCCCACCACCGCCGCCCCTCCTCCGGCCAGCAAAACCACTCCAGAGATGTACATGTCGTTGAGGGCTTGGCCGGGCTTGGGCATGTGGTTAGCCAGGGCCAGGCGCAGTAGGACCCCTCCGCAGATCAACAGCGACAGCCCTGTGATCAAAACCACAAGGAGGTCGGATAAACCGCCGCTTTTAAGCATGTCGATCCGCCGCCGGCTTCGCACGCAGTTCATGTCCTGCACGGCCGAGCTGAGCAGCTGTTTGAGCAGCACCCCCAGAGCCAGCAGGCAGAGGGCCGTGCCCGCGCCAAGCCGCCATTCGCTCGAGACGCTGGTGGTGGTGGAGAGAAGCCCGACCCCCCCCAGGCCGCAGCCCAGGATCAGGAGCACGGCCACGCAGTAGCACAGCAGAGACTTGCCGGGATCTCTGAACCACCACAGCTCCACCTGCTCCTCCAGGATGCTGTGCTGGATCTGAGCTGGGTCTGCCGGTCCGTTCAGGCCCAGTTCAGGGCTCCTAGCGCCCCTCAGGGGGGGAAAGTTATCCAGTTCAGGCATCCTAATGCCACTCCCAGCCTGCTGAAGAGGGACGCCACCACCACGATGTCCAGAAAAGAATCTTTCAGTGTTTATCTCATGTGCCAATGACTCCCACCGACCGGTGTATTCACCAGTTTTCAGATGGCTCCTTATCTGAAAATCTCAAATGTTCCCGGAGCTGACAGGAAATCTACAGAGGAGATGAATACGATGTACCGAATGTCCTCCAACACTTGACTGAGCACAGTCTGTTGTAGTTTCACCCGCCGGTCTGTATACCGAGCTTCCACAGCATTTTACGAGTCAGTTCGGGGGGGTTCTTGCTCCTTTGAGGGTGAAAATGCTTATCGCTCATACACACTGGATACAGAGAGGAATCCGTACTGCATCAGCATCCAAGTCCAAACATCCACTGAATGTCCAGTTTGACTTTTGCGGCAGCGGCAGCGGTCACCTGGAAGAGAAGACAGATGAGGATGTTTCAGTAAAGTGTGTGATTCCACCTCCTGTCTGTTCACTGGTGAAGCTTTATTTGCTGTGTGACTTTGCTGGTTGATGAGAGATTTGCCCCAGCAGCTCAGCGCGTTCATATCAATGTGTCCCATGTGATGCGACTTATTGAAATGCTATTAAGAAATATATAATATAGAGAAATGCATTTTATAGTGGTGAACAAGAGCAATAAGCAGCAGCACTGTGACAGACTGGATGGATGGATGGATAGGAAACAGGCTGGTTTGTTGTAAAATCAAACTTGTGCTGCATCTGAAGCTGAACTATGCCAAACTAACTGCATAACAGACCAGACAATAACTGAGAGCACAGAAACAGATGTGGTCCTCCAGTTCAACACAGCACAGAGTCAAGGGACTGTTTAACCCGCCCGATTCAATTGCGACCAACTGAGTGCAGTTACATTAACTCACACAGAAGCTGTGTGTCCCAGTTCAGGGGCAGCAGCCTTTACAAGACTGCATACAAAGTCTGATTGCGCTGCACCAGAGCAACAAAGCTGCCTGTCGTGTTTTAAACTCTACTTCAGATTCAGCGCACAAATGCAACCTTTCTTCTCAACGGGTGGATCCTTCATGGACCAACACATCCCGAGATGCATGGTGCACTGTCAAAGAAAGCAACACCACTGACAAAGAGAATCTTTTTTAAATGTAAAAACTTTTTCTCTTAAAAGTTCAACTAAGCTCAAAGGCTGTTTACAACTGTTAAAACCACCAGCCTAAATGTTTTTTTTTTTTATTAAAAAGTTATGCACGCTAGGTGACAAAAGCCACATTTGCAATGTCATCCGTGGTATCATCCAACTGACTCATTTCAGTTCACTTGAGCTCTAACTTTAAATCTGGAAATGAGTCAACATGCAAGATAAACAGTATTATGGTAACTTTACAGCAGCTAAAAATACGATTGTACACCAAGTTCCATTGGTTGAAGCTCTTATCTCGCTCTGCTGATGAGGAAGTTCACTGTGGTGTGATCACAGCTGCTCCATCCACCAGTGAAACGCTGACATTCGGCTCAGAGCGAAGTTACTCTTCAAAATTCTGTTTGTGCATGTTTGCAGGACGGGTTGGATTAAAAAAAAAAAAATCAATCAAATTCCAGATGCATACACACACACACACACGCACGCAGGCAATTTCTCTGAACAACCAACTGCTGCTATTTTGCCTTTTTTTTTTTTACTATGTAAAAAACTTGGTGTGCTGACACGGGCAACCTTTTCTATCTCTCATTATCACTATGCTAATGAGTTGCCACTACAGAGGCGGTGGATAAAACAAGCATCAGCTGCCAATAGAATAAACAATGACCATCCACACACACACACACACACACACACACACACATACACAAACATGCACACACGCACACAAAATCAAACAGCTAATGCACAAATGTAAATTTTCTCCCTCTCATCCTCCAAACACACACCCACAGCAGCTCACTTGATGAATCCTCTCATTTGAACTCTCCAGAACCTTAAGACCAATTAATCTTCTTTCCTCCTCTATGTGTTTGTGTGTGTGCATCATCTACACTTGTGCTGTTGTAATGTTTTACCACACATGAGGTGAAGTCTCATTAACACCTGATTCACTTTACCTCCTTATGTTCTTTTTCTCAGCATCTTGAATCTCTTTCTACAGGAGTTTGTAACCTCATCACACCCTTCATAACACGATCATGTAAACATATACAGCACACAGGCACACAAGCACGCACATACACATACACACACACAAACAAACATCCTCAAGGTTATGGCTGGCGACAGCTTGTCTTTAAAAACCTGTCAGCGGCTTTATTTCTATCAAAGTCAGCAGTGCGCGGAACAAGCCCAGTGCCCCAACACAAGCTGACAGGAGTTACAGCTTGTCCTCACTGGCCGTGGATTTTGCTAACACAAACACTGCTCTGCAAAATAAAAAAATATGTCAGTCTGAGCAGAGTATAACATGATCTCGCATTCAGTCTAGAAACTCGGCGGCGGCACCTCTTGGAAAACCTTCTGAGAAGAAGCGACAGAAACATTTCCATCAGATTTTATTTCCCCGCAGCCTGTTTAGAAAAGACTATAAACTAAATGTATGATCACATTGGGTATTAGCGTGGACAGGTACTGCCTTGTGCAGAGGCAGAGTGGTAACAACGGTGACATGGAGAGATATGAGGTGCATACACAAGGTGTGAAATGAAGAGTGAGGTAATTACAGCAGAGGAGGAGGGGTGTTTATTGGCAACATGCTGTTCTGGAGGCTCTTCACATTCTGTGTGTGACGGATGATAGGCTCTGCGTGTGTGTGTGTGTGGAGAGTGTTTTTTTTCCAAGAGAGAACAGTTGTAAATAAGTAATAGGGGGTGAGGATAGAAGACGTACACGTGTTGCCAAGTGTTGATTTACTTATGATGTTTGAACGTGTATGTTTCATTAAAGAAATAGAAAGTAGAAAGCTGAGTTTGTGTATGTGTTTGTGTGTGTGTGTGCATGTGAGTATGAGTGTGTGAACTTGTGTGTTTGTTGAGTCACTAATTAATCCCAGCTGGTTTGAGCTCAGTGTCACTGACAGGTAGAGCCACAGAAATAGCACCATAATTGAGGTGTGGATCTCTTATGTTTTCCTGTTTTTTTTTCTTCGCGTGTGAGGTTTAGGCGCCAAAGGTGTCAAAAACAATATGTGCGAACCTCCACCTCCACCACCACCACCACCACAACCCAAAGCTCTCTCTCTCTTATTAATGCTTTGAACATATTGCCTCTCTTCATACAGTACAAGTTCATGAAACATCATTTTCATCATTAGTTGGCTCAGAGCGAAGCGGAGCGCGGAAACTACTGGGTGATAGAGCGAGAGGCGATGGCATGCAACAAAGATCATGAGATGAAATCGAACCCGTAATGACTCCAGTATATCTTAGTACCATGTTGTGTTTCTCACACTCTGATCCCCACACACACACACACACACACACACACACACACACACACACACACACACACAGCCGCTGGACTGTGTCTGCCTTTCCTCTTTTATCACTTATATGACCTCTAGACTCTATATCAGCCGTGTCATACTGGCCTCATAAATATCTTTACAAAAGCACTGACTCACTGCTTCACTCTCCACTGGTCTCCTTTTAAGTGATAGAAAACAGGTGCGGAGGCACAACAATTTACACAGCTTCACACAACTCACTTCTTCCAAGGACCACGGTGCTCTGATAATCTCAAATTAAAGTCACTAAAGAAATCGTTACACTGTGCAATTTTGGGGGCCGTCAAAGAAAACTGGTGAAAATCTTTGCTCATCGATCCAAAGCAGGAGCCCCTTGATGGCCAATTTGGGGGCTTTAGTAAGTAAAATAAATCTTGCGTAATGTGATGTGTGCTAAGTGTTCATGATCATTGTTGTTGTGCAGCGTCAAAGACACATTTAGTCATTTCAGTCCTTTACACCTGTGCACTAAAGCCTTCACACCTTCACTGTGAATATTCACGCTACTCCCACAACACTCTTTGCATATTCATGCAAATACAGATGCTAAAGATGTATAAAATAATAAGTATAATAAGGATATGGATGATCCACTTCATCACTTCATTTTGCCCAATTAGAGAGGATTGCACTGACAAGCCAAAACCGAATGTGACAGCAGCTCTAAAATCAATGGTTATATCAACATATTTCACTGTCTGAAGTATCTCACAGAAGCTATAGAAAGCAGCACCAGTGGTCATTATCACAATTTATTTGAAACAGATACTGAGAACATCCTGAATGGGCTTCTTTTAAGTGACAGGGATAATAAATGTGTCCAGGATGCTCAGCTCAACACCGAAAAAAAAATCAGATGTGACTGAAGACTGGCTGACGCTAACGGTCCAAACACTCTCTGTTATGCTAATGGCCAAGAGCAATGATGAAAAAAAGTCCAAGAGATAATCATAAACTGTGGACATATAGAGCATCTTTTCCTGCCTCTGTTCCACTCTGTGTGTCTACCTGCCTCTATGTTTTCTAGCCTACAAGGTCGCCAGAGGAGCTGTGCTTTGGAGTAAGAAAAAAAACATACACACACTATACTGCACTCCAATTACCTGGGAAGCTTTGGGACTCCGGTATTCCCCCCTCTGTTATGTTGGCCCGCTGAATTCATTTCACCGGCCATTAGTGTCTCATTTTATTGTTGATGTGTGGTTCTTTCAAAATTGGTTGTCTGGCATTGTATGCTAATCAGAAATGCCGGTCAGCAGAGTGGGAGAGTGGGATGGAGGAAGGCAGCAACATCCTGTGGAAGTGGAGGAGCCAAAAGATTTTGCCTTTAAGAAATTCAGGTGGGATTTTTTTTTAGTCAGGGGGGAAACACGAGGTGGATGTTTGATCAGTCAGCAGAGGTGCGATAACTTAGATGAAGGTATACAGTACATGCACATGCAAAGGAGCCATATGAAGTTCCCCTTTTTCTGTCAGTCAGAAGCTTTTTCTGCTTGGAGTGTGGAAATCACAATGAAAAAAGCTGCTTGCTTGTGTAAAAAAAAAAAAAAAAAAAAAATTCCTCCTGCCTGTTGATTTGCATGTTAAAAGAACAATATTTTTGCAGCTTTTCCTACTGTAATTCATGTAGATCACACAGGCCAGGAGGAAAAAGATGCACAGGGCTTAGAATGAAACTTTTGTGGTGTTTGGAAAAACTTCGGTGACACTTTTAGAGTGCGGAGCGACTTCTCCTTCGGCATTTTAAGATCTGTCTTCTTGTGGTTTCCTGTTTCTTTCAAACGATGTTTTCTATATTTAGAATTGTATCAATGTTTGTATCTTCTCCTCTCCACACAAGCACAGACATGAGATATTTCTCCCCAGTAATCAAAAAAAAAAAAAATGTCAGGCTCAATTTTCAGGAAAAAAAACGAGGTTCTGGTCTGGTCCTTCTGCTCACTTCCCTACTGTTTGAGTTTTTTTTAATCTGTGGCCGCGGGTTTGGCTGAAGGGGAGTCCATGGGAGGCTGGGTGATGTGTTGCTGTGGTGACAAAGCAATACTCTCCTCCTCCTCCTCCTCTCTTCTTCCTGTCTCCCCCTGCTGACACTCACCCCCTCTCCTCTAGTCAGGCGTTGATTCTCTTTGCGTCCCCACAGGCAAAGAGAGGGGTCAGGGTTGGCTCCATCTGTCTATGTGATGGGCATCGGTGCCAAGCGCCACGGGGGCTGGAGGGAGAGGAAAGAAGACTCGTGCGGAGTGGGAGGGTAACGGATGTTTCTGAGCTGTCATCTGGGACTCTGAATGGGGCAGAGGCTGAGGCTGAAGCTGGGGCTGGGGAGAGAAGAGCGGGATAGGGATAAGGGAGTTAGAGGAGAGGGGGCTGAGGATAGAGGGAAAGGCTTGGGGCGGGGGGGGGCAGGGATAGTGCTGAGACTTCACTGCTGTTCTCAGGGTTGCAAATGTGGCGAGCAAAAGAGAAATGATGCTGAATAGGTCTTTATATGGACAAGCTGGATCTTTCTTTCTTCTCTACAGTGACAATGGACAGCCGAGGCACCCAGGGAGCCTCACTCTGTTCAGGAAACAGTGAGAAGACAAAGGCTGAGTCAGTGTCACTGTCCTCACTCTGTCAGGGATCACAAGGAAAACCTAAGATACAAAGAGAAAGTGGCAGACCTTTACATCCGCTGCACAGCCTGTACTGTAAACTCGTCCCTATGGCTCATCCTATCAGGGCTTATCTGTTTAGTCCCTGACTCCCTTCCCTGTTCTGCTCCAGAACAGGGAATAAGAATAAGAATTTCAGCTTATACTGTATCTGTCCGGCAGCGAGCGCATCACTTTGTTCAAATCTCAAAGAAGCTTTGTCGCCAGAAACTGCTGTGTGATTATCGTCCTGATTTACAAGCCTAATCAAAACGAGCCACTTACACATAAAGAAGGAGACAGAGACGCACAGATGTGGCTCCTCAGCTGGGATTGTTCAGATGTTGCAGCTATTTTCCTCATAAAAAAAAAAAGTGAGTTCTTCTCAGCCACAACTGGAGCACGGCTCGAGAGATGGCAATTATAGTATTGGTACTGTAGATCGATCAGCGAGTCCACCACAGTGAGGTAACTCATGGTCCCCAGAGGAGGAACCCTACTGACTCCAATGATCCCCTCACATTTCAACAAGTGCAGCCTTTAGGGCAGTGTTTTTCAACCTTGCATGGTTCGAGACCCGTGGGGTCACCTGGAATTCAAATGGGGTCCCCTGAAATGTCTAGTAATTGATTAAAAAAAAAAAACTAGTTACAATTTTTTTGAGCTAATTATTATTCTTTTTAAAATTATGATTAAAAGCACCACACAAAATCTTAAACAACTGTATTCTATACTTTCACTTTCTCAAATATAAATTGAGCATCTTGATTGACAGCCGCAATCTCATGGGGTCGCCAGAGAAGGTTGGGAACCACTGCTTTAGGGTGACATTTGAAGTTTCGAGTCAAATTAAAGCCCCTATAAAGAACTTTCATTTTGTGTTGATTTTGGTAACCACTGTGGACAAAAGCGGTAGTGTTTTGCCGGAATGAAGACTGCATTTCCCATGAGCTCTAGCGCGTATTGTCGTAAAGACGCTTATCTGGTTCGCGTGTGCCATCTCCGGTCTGAGTGCCATAAACCGTTCCATCCAGTGGAACAACCCGACCACTGCCTCCCGAAGGTAAAGAGTTACACAATTTAGAAATAGTTTATCTTCCCACCGATGGCCTCATTTGCTGTTGTAGGTCATACTGTATAGAGACTTTAGCAGAAATAAGAGACTTTTTCATATCCAGTTAAAAGTTCTTTGTATGGACTTTAAAAGGTCAATCAGTGCAATAATACAGAATAAGTTATTATAGCGAAACTAACAACCTGTAAAAGGGTTCAACAAAGTAGCAGTGTTTCTGTTATCAGCTTGGCTGTAGATTTTCTGTTTGATTTAAACAGACTCTTCCCATTTCAACTCTCTGGCTCCCTTCACATGCTTTAATTCCACCATTTCTGAGCAAGCTCATTTCTCAGCTTATGGCACAGCGTCACCCCGACCGGTGCGACCAGCCAAGACCTGCCCCCCTGACACCTTATCCACGCATACACACACACACACACACACACTCATCTCCATCTGTTTTCTCCAATCCTGCCTTATCACCCCCCCTCTCTTTCAGCCCTCCACACCTTCCTTCCTTTTCTCTCTGCCTCGCTCCTCGCCTACTCTGTCTCACCACCAGAGCTTCTTTATCTGGCTAAGTTCTTATCTCTGCTGTCGGCTGTCTGCTCTGGCGTTTTGGTGTTGGGAGAAGAGAGATGTGTGCGCGGGGCGGGGAGGATTAGTTGTCTTTGCCACAGATCTCCCTCTGGCTCCAGGTAAAAGTGGCTGCCTGATGCAAAGCCCCTGTGGCATAATACATGCAAGCACATATACATACACAGTGTGCAGCACCTGTGTTTACACCGTCTTCTCAGCAGGACTCTGCTGTTAACACGCCCGTCATTCCTTCTTACATTTCCTCTCCTTCATTCCCACTCCATTGAAATCCACCTATTCATCAACCTCATTGAAAATGTGTGCCTATTGTTAACCTCTGACACAAATGCACATGTCTAGATAATCAAAACACATTTCACAAAAAGAAAAACATTTTCAATCTGTTATCTAATATAGCACATGGCATTTCCCCCTTTTTAAATAGAGCTTCCTCCTCTCGATGGTGCCACACACTGCTGTTGACAAAAATGCAGCCCAGCCCAGTCTAGCTCAGTTTAACACAGTCTGTGGACGGACGGACCCCTCATTCAGCCACATTTCTACAGCAGGAGCCAAATGGGGGCTCTTAAACGCTGCGCTCGATTCAGAATATGGCTTGAATATTTCTGCTTCCGTCAAAAATATTCTCCATTTCTACACAAGAGGAGAGAAGAAACTTCCTTTATTATTTGGAAGTTGGAGGAAATGAACTGAATGATGTGAATGGTGACTAAGCTGTGTGATAACCCTCTTGGTCCCTGCTCTGGAGGAGTAAGTGTTGATTAGAGAAAAACAGAAAAAAAAGAAAAAGAGAAACCTCTGGGTTGCCAGTTGCTTTCCTCTGCCGTGCACAGCTGCAATATTAAAACCCTAATCAAATCACCAATTAACATGCTGGTCCCCTTCTGCTCTACTTCTGCTGACGATGGGAAAGAAGCTACCTTTTCTCTCTTTTTTGTTGTTTCAGTCTTGTTTTTTTTGTTTTTTCAACCCTCATTCTTCCCTCTTGTGGATTTGCAGGGGAGATACAGCATATTTATTATATAATTTGATATTGACTGTCTAGTGATAATGATTGTAATGAATGAGATGTCTGGCTCAGTGTCTGGTTGTCCATTTTGTTTGTTGACTACATGATGTGACATCTGGATATTGCTGCAGTACCTTATGATTTAGATTGAGAAACTGGCATTTTTATATTCATTATCATTATCATTACTATGTCATCCATACAAAATGCCACAAAATTTTGCACAGTCATGTCCCCCAGAGGATGAACCACACTGACTTGGTTGATTCCCCTTCGTCTTAATGTAGACCATCACCATCAGGGTTGGCGTTTGTGTTTTTTTTTATGTGAGACATCTTGACAACTATAGTGAATGGATTCTCATTCAAGGAGGCCAACAGGATGATTTGTAAAAATGTCAGTGACCTTTTAGGAAACACACTTATTCTCTTTCTTGCAAAGAGTTGGATTAGAAGATTGATACCACTCCAACACGTCTGTACGGCCTGCTGAGGCTAAAAGGCTATCAAGCTATACAGCGCCGGTATTAATTGAACACAAAGACTGGAAACAGGCAGAAACAGCTTTTCTGGCACTGCACAAATGAAACAATATAAACCCGCCACTATATCCTCAGCAATTAACATCATCACCTCTTTTGTTTGTATTCAGTATAAAAACCAAGGTGTAAAACCGAAATAATTCGCTATTTTCATAGGCGACTAGACCAATAACTTCCTGTTGCCTAGCAACTCGACTGAAAAACTATTGACTTTCCCATGAGTATACTTTGCATTTGGTGAACCATAATGAATGATAAACATAACTGCTAAACTTAGCATTGTCAGTATGAGAATATTAGCATGCTAAAGTTAGCATTTAGGTCACCACAGGCAAGCCTACAGTATCATGAGTTTTCAATTAATGGATTCAAAGTTGAAATTGGAGATGGATACAAGTTAAAATGACTTTCCTCAACACAGAAATGTCATTGGCCATCTTCTACCTACTGCATATTGAGTTGAATTGATTATGCTTATTGGTGGGTGTGGCCCATGCCCGTGGACAGACGTGGTGGTACAAGCTGCTCCATCGACGACACGCGACATGCCTGACTCTGTGTATCTGCTGACTGTGAAACAAAACGCCTCTCGGGGGATATTTAAGATTCTGGCCTGCTCTCTCTGCTCCTCTCTGTGTCTCGCATCCATGTCACACACCTCCACCGACACACGGATCTCATATAACTCCTCCACTCTGCACCGTCGTCGTCCACCCACAAAAAGTCAATCACCGACTCCCTTTGTTTGTCTCCTCCTGTTCTTTCATCCGGCGCTGTGTGTTGACTTGAGGCTCTTTCCTAATGAGGTCTATCACATGTTGTTTTCAGCCCGAGTTGTTTTTAAAATGTTTCGAAGATCTTTCAAGTGGTTTCGCTTTGGTGAGAGAACGACAGCACGTAACCTGCCTCAGATGCATTCTCCATCATCATTCATCTTTGGTCTTTTAGATTCTAGTTACAACAGATCTTTAGATGAGCAAAGTGGCACAGGTTGTGGTCATGCCTGGACAGCGAATTGATCTCCTTCCAATCCCAATAACTTGAATACAGCATCAACAACACTTCCCCTCTCTATGTGGTTTATGGATTTTCCACAATGCAGCAAAACTGACCTCTGACTGCATGACAGTAGCCTTATGAATTGATGATCTACAGTGCATTGCTGCGAGGCCTTCGCTGCTAACGCGGTCTGCAACTGGTAACCGAGGGCCATTCAGCAGGTGCAAAGGTTAGGGTGTGATACAATGTCAACGTGTTTTACTTCCTTGTTTTTTAACAAAAACTAAGCAGCACTTTTCTGTCTGTAATACAAATCCTCCTGAATACAAAAACATTACGCTGCTGTTTCTGTGGAAACTGTAGACCCTTTGGCCAGATCCCATATCATTAACAGACGCATAGTTTCCTTTTGGAAGTCACAATTAAATTCATTAGGATTAGATGTTTGGAGGTTAATGCCTCTGAATCTACAGTCTGTACTTCATAAAGATTTCATATTCAGTTACAGGTAAGAACATTACACAGTCTGTGCTTGGAGGAACAAAACAGGTTTGAAAAGTCTATTAATATTTCCTGTAGTTGAGCAGCAGCAGCAGCAGCAGCAATTCCTCGCAAACAACAAAGGCTGCTTTTCATTTCAGCACTTTGGAGATCATGAGAGGAGGATGATAAGGTTAGACAGAGAAATACTAGATGGGGTTCAGCCAGATAGTCAAATCATCTGTCCTCTGTGAGGGAATTATTTTAATAAAATGTCATTTACTTTGGATTACAAGGGATAAAAATAAAAGCATAGGGGAGATGTATGCAAGACTCAAATATAGTACTGAGAAGTAGACTATAGCCTAACTAACTAATGTTTTGTAACAGTTCAAATAACAGAAGAAATCCATTATTCAGTTTTGGTGACTGTGCAAGTGATATAAGTTCAATATAAACTCACTAGGTTATTGATTACCAAACATGCAGCAACATAAATTTGATCAGGAATGTGAAAGTCATAGCTAATTCAATATAATCACCATTATCTTTAAATAACAAGACACATTTTTAATCATATGTGGCAATAAGTTGGGAAATAAGGGGATAATTTAGCCCCTCACAAATAAGTTTAAAATGAAATAAATAACAAGAAAAGCTGATTCATTAAAAAATAAAATAAAAAGTTGTAACGGGGCAGTTTCTATCTCTGTGATCAGCAGCAGCCTCCTTACCTGTGCGCTCACTTCACACTCGGTCTCCTGAACTGCACCGAGCAGCTGCTCCGGCTCTAGTCCAGGTTCCCGGTCGGTGTGTACGGTTTCCAAAGTCTCAGTAGCTCCGGTCGCTTCCTGCCTTCATGCCTCCACCGTCCTCCTCCGTCATTTACCGTGAGTAACCGGGGTCCAGAGCAACGCAACGGGCGCTTGCTGCTGTAGGTGCTCGGTCCTTTTCCTTCCTGCCTCCTCTCCTTCGCTCTAAAGCCCCCACGGTCCCTCTTTCTCTCTGTCTCTGCCTCTGCCTCTCCACCGGACGGACTTTCCCCGTTTAATGCAGGTGTGGCCGCGCACGGCGGCACAGCAGGAGGGGGGGAAACGCCGATGGGAGGGGACAGAGAGTCGGTGGATCGACCTCCGCTCCGCCGTGGGTCCCTCGTGGGGGGAACCGCAGCACATGACACGGTGTGTGACAGCGCTAATGAATAAAAGCCACAGAGTGACTCTGATAGTGTAGTAGGCTGTAGAGTGTGTGAGCTGTAGAGCTGAGAGGAGAAAAGGGTCCAACCAGTCCCTGGATTTGACTGTGCTCGGCTCATTAATAAAAACTATGATTGATTGATTGATTGATTGATTGATTGATTGATTGATTGATTGATTGATTGATAAAATATGAATACGGTCCTAACTGAAGGCCAAAGTATCATATCTTTGTGATTTTGAAACTGACAGATCATTTCTGAATCAACCATTATACTACACGATCACGTGATCTTCTCCAGCAGATGGAGTTTGTCACAGAGTGTAGATGTTATAATCTCGGTTGTCTGACAGACTCTGCCTCATCAGCTTCAGCAGCCTGTCTGTGATGCTCATGCTCATCTCCTCCTGCCTGCTCCCCGTGTAACACCATGTAGCTCAGTCTCTGTGTTTTTAAAGGAGCCTCATATCTTTTAACAGTAAGTTACAAATTATAAACTACTGAATTCAACTTTGTTCCTTTAAGATTAACATTGTGCAGCTCTACTGTATGTTCCATAAGCACAATTGTTGTTTCCCCCCCAAAGAGATTCTGTTTTTATGGGCTAAAGCAGTAAAGACGAGAATATTGACACATCTGAGCACCTTTTTTACAGCAAGTAAAGATTTGGTAAGTTATCATTTAATTATTTGATCATAAATGTCAGACCAACATCTCCACAACTGAGAAATATTTTGAGATATTTTGGATTGTAACACTTTTTTTTTAATAATCAGTTATTAGAGTAGTTGCCCTTTTCCTGTTAATCAGCTGCAGTGAATGAATATAACAACTGTTTTCAGCTTGATATTTATAAAAAAAAAAAAAAAAAAGGGTTGGCGTGTGGCTCCTCATCTATTGATCCTTCAGGATCTTGGTGGCATTCGTTGTTTTTGCTCTGTGTCAGCAGCAGGCTTCCTTCTCCTCCATCTCTCCAGGTTTGATATTTTCATCCTCTTCAGGTCCTCGATTCCAAAATTAGATCAAGTGCTTCATTCACAGTTATAGTCACTCGCAGACTGTGTGCTGCCACAGAATGGCATGTGCAGACAGAGGAGTCTTATTTATAGACCAAAGCCACAGGAAGTGATCAGTGGAGTTAGTGTTGTTTGGATACATGGATGCGAGCGCTCCACATGTTCTTATTTGTACATTAGCTATATGAACATCAGTGGGAGCATCAGTATGCAAACCATTTCAACTTTTTTTTTTTTTTTTTTTATCACAAAAACACCTTCACAGTTAATTCCTCCTTGTAATAAACAACCTCCCACTGGCACAACACATCGATCATGGCATCTCTGACACAGGCTGTTATTGATTCATTTTATTTGGACCACACATCCATTCACTTCCTCTGTAGCTGTGCCACACACTGTATTTGGGCTAATGTAAAAAAAAGAAAAGAAAAAAATCATTGCCTCTGGTGAATAAACCTGTGGACTATATTTAAATGTGTTTAAATCCAAAAATGGAGATGGGAGGAGCCAGGCACCAGCCGTGCTCAGAATAATATGAACACAGTGTAGGCCAACCTGTCTCAGGACAGTATTTCATTTGAGCCTCTAGACAACCTTAACCTCGCCCCTGATTTTTATTTTCCATTTAATGTTCTGGTGTTTGAAAGAACAGAGACAAAACTTTTTTCTTTTTTTTTTTGGTGTAGTGTATGAACTGGACAGCGAGTTCAGGGTGCACAGCTTTGATTTGGCCGTATGATCTCTTCTGCTCTGAGTATACTCCGACCTTCAGTCTCTCAGTCTCAGCTGACAGTTCAATATCTCTTGCTGCACGTTGGTTATGGAATAACTGTTTTTCGGGAGCAGCTTAAAAGCACGAGTTAATATTAACATGTGGGTTATTTGTCAGTTGTGAGTCCTGTGGAGTGTCTCAGGCAGGCTGAGGTAAATATACTTGTTTTTATGTGTTGTTGTGCCAAAGAAAAAGGAAAATGAAAAACATTTTCAAGAAGATGATCTGATGTTTTGTATTTTCAGGTACAGGTGCAGATGCAGTGTGGTGCTGTCGATCGAGACGGTGCACTCACTCTGGGAGATGTTTTATTATACGCTTTTTATTTTTTAATCCCATTTGCATTTTGTGACCCCCTCACCGAACTAAACCAAATATCCACAATATATTAATTCAAAACAGTTGCTACCAAACGCTCCGAAGAGGAAGGTAAAAATGACACTGATGTGATCTCAAAGTGGTTTATTTTATCCAAAGTGAAATCAAAGTGCAAAAAAGGTCATGTCTCCTACAAAGAGAAACTGCAGACTGCTCACACTCATCAGTAGTTTGGCATGTATTGCATGCAAAGGTACAACTCACTCAGCGTTTGTCCGACTAAAACCAGACTTTTAATAGCAAAAAGTAAAGCATACGGTACCTACGATACGTAAAGAGCTGTAAAGTTGTCCATGTTTACACCACCTGACATGCTACCAACAAATTGGTCCCAGTCGCATGCGCTTATATATCATATATGTCTTATGATGTGTATATTTGGGTAGTCCTATCTGTTGTAAACTAGAGATTACAGGGCGTGTTTGTGTCGTGGTGCTCTCGAGATGAGAGCTGGGACACAAGGTTGGTTTTCAGCCAAGAGATGCTAAAACCTCCATTCTCCCTGTAACAAGTCATTTAACCATCACCGTTACTCCAAAGCTGTTTATCTAAGGTGCAAATCTTGCATAGTTCCTCTTTAAATGGCCTCGAGATGTAACTTAACTGTACATGTTAACATAGTCAGTCAGTCACTCACACACACACACACACACACACACACACACACACACACACACACACACACACACACACACACACACACACACACACACACACACACACACACACACACACACACACACACACACACACACACACAGACCTTCATTCAAACATGCTCAGTCATTTTCTTCTTCACAGCCCTTAGAGTTGAACTTTTTAGCTAAAAAAGAACTTCACTGAAATACGAGGCTCAAATGTATTTTTTAATTATTAAGAACTAACTCATCACACCAACCCTCTTTTCACTATATTGCCAACACAGCCCCCAGCTGACACTCTGCAAGTTCCACTAACTTGTTTTTCCATCATGTTCCTTTCCAGGGCCGACATGTTTCCCTCCAGCTGCTCCCTGTGGCAGCTTCTCAGTGTTTATCATACCTCCAGCTCCACCTGGGAGGGAGGGACGAGTGTGCTTATGAACAGATGTAGTGCAGGCTGTTAATAGAGGTGGCACTGCTGCAAGAAAACATCAGTTTTATCCCTGAAATGCACAGAGAAAATGTCTTCACGTCTTAATAAATGGTCATATAGTCATTATTTTTAAATCATATCAATATCTGTTGTAGACGTTTATATAGGACAATGGGGTTGTCCTGCAGCAGAGTGGATTTAGGTTTTGGTTTATCTCGACTTTGTTTAGGGAGATAAGGTGGCGGAGGAGGAATGAGAACAAAGGGTGAAAGAGAGGGAGAGAGGAGAAAATGGGAGACGGACTGGGACATTGCCTCTGATATATGGAAGCAGTTACTGATGCACGCGGGAATAAATACAGTCGATTCAATAGCTCTTTATTCTACACACATGAATGCACGGAGGCCCAGATTCACACCCACACACCTGCACACACTCTGCAATTTTTGGCTGGCTCTAAAAAGGTGTTTAGCACCCACAGACACACACACACTGGAGCAGTACAGCACACATACATAGATAAATACTCCTTCCTTTATCTCCACTTCCAGATATTGTATAAAAATGCATTAGAAATTATGTAGATGTACTATTTTATTTTCTGTTGCCTTTTTATTGATCGTGTTATTGATCCCGCTCTGAAAAATTGTCTGCAAACCCTGACTCCTTTAAATGTAATGGATGACGTGTCATCCAGCCTTTCTACGAGAGGTTATACGTTCACCTATATACATAACTACATATGTAACACCAAACTTGACACAAAGTGAAGAATAGAGGATAGGCCAAAAGGTCCTTACTTTAAAAAAATATCTAATTTCAAAGTCTAAAACACACACATATAGATTGAGAGCGGCGGCTGATCGAGCAATGATCACCTGATCCTCGGTTTAAAAGGGCCGGTGTCTCATTTCCATTTAAATTACAGACCCTGACTTGGCAGGACATTATAAACTATCAACAATGATGAGGGAGCAGAAAGTTTTCGTGGCCAATAACAGCTTTAAAATGAGCTTATTTGATCAA
Source organism: Trachurus trachurus (assembly GCF_905171665.1). NCBI lineage: Eukaryota > Metazoa > Chordata > Actinopteri > Carangiformes > Carangidae > Trachurus > Trachurus trachurus. The sequence goes on along the minus strand of NC_139898.1, from coordinate 26,156,528 downwards.
TAACAGTTTGTTTTTGCTCTCGTTAATGATCTGACAGATGTTTGCCAAGAAACTACAGTATAATTGGCTTTTTTTTCAGTGGTGGGAAATGAAAAATTCTTTCAAGATGAATCTAAATTATTATCAATTTAATGAAAATAGTTTATCTAAAGATGATTACACAGCAAAAGACTATACAGTAGATGCGAACTGGAAATGCTTTCATGTCCTGAAAGAGGGAAAATTACAATCCATCCATTTTCCACAGTCCAGTAAGTGAGTCTGGGTTGGAGTCGTAGCCAATGTGTCCATTTTTCTACACCCTCCGGTTTCTTCCATGGGCTTCAATGGATGGATGGATCCAGAAGTGCTGGATCCCAGTGCTAGATGGAGGATGTCCAGCAAAATCTGAGTCTGCCCTGTGGTCACCATTTGGACATGGCTGAAAAGCCTCCACAGGGAGGCGCTCAGTGGGCATCCGTCCTCATCGGATGCCAAAACCACTCAGCTGACGTCAGAGGAGGCGGCGGTGCTTCCTCTCCAGACTCTCACTTTTCTGAGTGTCTGAGCTCAACACATATCCCATATTACATGTTTTCTTGTCTGTATACAACATCTATTGCTTTGTGGCAGTTTTATCTCAGTCGATAAGGGCAGAAGATGTTATGATGGTGTGTGAAGCCATTTGGGACACAAACAGTTAATAAAAATGGGCTATACAAATAAACTAGTCTTGTCTTGTCACCTGACCGTGCGCCAAATCAGCGATGAGCTATAAATTCATAGGGGGTGGTTTGGATGACATCAGAATGATCTACTATATGACTTCACTCCAGACTAAGTTATCCAAATATTGATAGGGAGATGTATATCCTCCCATAATATTAGTAAACCTGCACCATTGGAAGGAAAATTATACTGATTGAAAACTGACAACTACTGTGCATGTGACGGCTGGAACCAGAATCTTCATCTTCACTCCTGGGCTCAGTCCAAACAGACATTTTCTGAGTTCAAAAAGTCACTAGGCCATTTAGCTCCATTGCAGCTGTAGCCTTGTTATAGTTGGAGGAATATTAATTTTCACCAATATGGATTAACATAATTTCAAACTGGGGATTAAAGCACCTGAAAGTTTTGTTTTATCTCTTTGATGTAATTCTCTTGAGGTGCAACGTGTATTTTCTTCTTCTCTTTATACTTATATGTGCAACCTTGAAAACTCCAGCAATGACTCATAATCATAACCTCTCAGAAATAAACCATAGATATTCATCTCAGTCTAAACATATGATTTTTATACTTTTATTTTATCCTTAAACCAATTTAGAGGTGAAGATGGGAAATTATGTATCAAATCAAGAGCACATCAACAGAAAATCTACCCCATAATCTTCAGTTTAGCTGTCGTGATGGATGCTCTTGTGTGTCTAAAACCTTCAAAGTTTGGTTGTATTTTTGGTTCTCCCTCTTACAAAGAAAACTCTTTGATATGCCATGAAAGTGAATAAATATCACTTCTATTTTACACAGCTCTTGGCAGGTCCAAATCCAGTGATATGATCAAATGAAAGCGAATTGAAATGTAAGCAGCAGTGTTCAAATGGATTATAATTAGAGGTAGCCACAAACCAATCTGACAACAGAGCATGTGAACAGCAGCTGCTGCACTCCGAGCAAATCTTTATTCATGAATGGGAGGTGAGTGTACAAACTATCTCTGTTTGACACACACACACACACACACACACGCGCGCGCGCGTACACACAAACACACACACACACACTCTCCATATTCAAAACACAAAGTCAAATTACTTTTTTTTGCCCAATTAATTTTCAGATAAGTAACCACACTGCTGGACTTTTCATAGTCAGCATTTGTGACATATACACAAAAATCAGCTTTTCAATGAATGACCCGCCTGACCCGCTCATCCACAACACACACACACATGCACACACTCATTTCCTCTCCTTGGTTCACAAAGGAAACCACAGACACACAGAGGCCAAAGACGGGATGTAAATTTCCATCTGTCTGCTGGACAGTAGCATGTTGGTGCAGATGAAATATGGACTTGCTCTTTCCTAGGAGGGCAAATGCCAGGTTCTTTCTCACACACACACACATACACATACACACACACACACACTGGTAGACTGACAGTAGTGAGCTTTGTTACAGACGATCTGACTTCTGCAAAGCTTGTGATGAATGGGTATAGTTTTGGGACAATATTAATGAGCTGTATCGAGCAGGGAGTCTGAACAACACGGTTGTATTGCTTAAAGAGGTTGATTAAATGGACTTCTTGTTGCCAAAATCAATTTTAACCTTTTCAGTTTTTTCCCCTGTCTTTCTCTCTTTTTTTCATTTTTTTCCCCAAACCAGTCAGATATACTTTCACTTTACACTACAACAGTTTTGGGGGTTTAGATATAAACACATCGGTGTTAAGGTATTTACACCATTTCCACAAAGTTTGTCTTATACAGCTGAACAGATAAAGAGGAAATGAGCAACACAGGTGAGTTTAGTAGAAATCTGATGAGACTGAAGAGGTTACTGTAAAACAAAAAATAAGGCAAGTTGTGCACAATTTTGTTTCCACTTGTATGTCAATGTGTATAGGCCTATGTGTTATGTTTTAGGTTAGGATTTAGGTTAGTTGAGTTAGTTTAAGGACTATGTGTTAAAAGAGGCACTGATTCACAGGCATTAGTTTTTTTTCCACTATAAACTGTAGCTTATCAAGTACAAACAAGTAGGGAACTATGGAGACTTCAGAAAAGGCTTTTGCAAATGTGACCAATGATTGGATGATAAGATGGGATGAGATGAGATGAGATGAGATGAGATGAGATTGGATGAGATGGTTCGCTCCACTCATTTTATTGTAAGCAAAAAGATCCATTGCATTCCAAACAACTTCATCTGACACATGAGAGTCGGAAATGCCACCGAAAATTACCATACGTTTGATTACTGGTCTTCAACAGGGAAAAGGGAGAGGACTGCAAAACGCTGTCAGACACTCTTCAACCTCCAACTGTCCTCATGTGCATTAGAAACACACTTATATGTCGAATTATATAATAAAATGTGTAATGTCCGTGTAATTCTTAAGGATTTGGAAACTTTCAACAACTGCACTTTGTAAGAACAAGGTGTCGTCAGTCTCAGGTGATCTTTTCAGATCTCCTCAGAGTCTGGAGGCTTCTCTCCAGGGACGGCCTGTATGGACAAAGTCAGCTTTTTTTTTTTCCTTTTTTTTGTACAAAGAGCCCTGCAGTGATTTCACATTAAAATAAGATTTTGCCTTTAAAGTTTTTGCAAGACTTCTAAACCAAAATAACTTGTTCTAGCTGAGTCACAACACGACCACAATCACACTCAGATAAGAGGCTTTGTCAGATGATTTGCTAGTGGCCTCACAATCCCAAGGGTTTTCCCCAAATCAGGGCCACATTTCTATAACAAAGCTAATTTGGGGTTTTGGGACTGTGTGGATGTCAGTGCAGCAGCAGCACTCGTGTTATTCATGCAAAGACATCTTCATTAGCACCACAGCTGGCACTGCAGCCATGCATTTACCTGGAACTGATAATTACAGATGTGGACCTTGTATAAGTAGATTAATGTTCATTTACACTTTCAGCTACAAGTCTGAGCTGGAGACCTACAGCCCCAAATGCATGTCCCATGACACAGCTGAGCTCCTCCTTTGAGACACCAAAAAACTAGAACTACTCCCTCACTGTTGTCTGCCTCGGCTCAGACTAGTTTCTGGTTTTATCCCTGTTTATCCATCATATAAAATATGAACCATTTGTGTGACCTTTTTTCTTCATAATTGAATTATGGATTATGAATCTTGAATTATGGATAAAAAGTGTTTGATAAAGTCACTGTGACCCTTGACCACTAAAGTCTGGTAAGTTTGTCTCTGAATACAAATGGACATTTGTATTCAGAGACAAAGTTTGAAGGGATTGCTTTAAGGCGTTTTGAAGATAATTATGTTCTCAGGGCCAGAATCATGTTTTTGTTAGGTCACTGTAACCTTCGATTATCAAGTTTTATCTGAATCCAACTCAATGTTTTTATCAAATCAGCCAGAAAAAGTTAAACACATTCTGTCTGCTCGTTTTTGTTGGGAGGTAACTAACTCATTATATCCACCATCAAATGCAGAAAACTCATTCAACATCTACTTTGCTCACCAATTTGGCATAAAAAGTCAAGGGTGTGACCACAGATTTTTATGAAAAAAGGGACAACCATAACATAGTTACTGTAAGCCTTATGTGTCTGTCAGCACACCAAAAACAATGGGGCATAAGCAGGGCCGTTGCTAGTAACGCCACAGGAATGAGTAAGTATTTTGTATTTGCACCACTACGTTCTATATGCAATGAGCAAAGGGTAAAGTAAATATTAAATTTCCCATAGGCCTGTAAAAACAATAATATAGAATCGATCCCTTCAGAGGATAAATGGTGTAAACACACAATGACTACGGGAACATTTATATAATGGAGGAACAGGTCCGAAGTATCCTCCATATCTACCTGACAAAATGCTGAAGGACAAACAACTAGAGCACACAGATGGAGGAGAAGTTGTTGGGAGGTATGGAGGGATGGAGAAACCTGATTTGCGGAACGGTAATCAGAAAGATAAGGAAGACGGGAGATAAATGAGCGGACGATGAATCGGTGAGGAAGGCAATTATTTGGAGGGGGGGGAGGAACACACTGACTGAAGAGAGGAGAGATGGGGACAGAGAGAGAGGGTGGGCAAAGAGAGGACGACAGACAGAGACAGAGAGAGGCCCGGGGAGGACAAAAACAAAGAGAGAGGTAGAGGAGGTGATAAATGGAGGGACAGGTGCAGAGGAAGAAATGAGACTTAAGCGTGAGAGGAAAATGTCATCAGTCACTCCCAGAAGTTTGCACTCAGTCAGTCACTGCTCTATAGGCTACCATTATCAAACATATCGTGTATGTCACTGTGATGCTCAGATGGAATAAATGGTAAATTAATTAGGTGACGCACGAGCAAAACATATAAACACATGTAAGACAACACACACACACACACACATATAAAAACTAGTGACTGCTGAAGTGTGTTGTCAGGTATCCATGCACGTTTTAAATTCCCTGCCAGGACATGCATTCAAATTATTCCCCATAAATGAAAGCGATCTATTAGCTGTTGTGAGGGAGTTAGTGGAGCACAGAAGGCCTAAGTATGGCCAGATGGACTAACTAGCTGGCTGGCAGGAAGTAACAGGCTGTACGCTTCTTTTTGATTGGCTCTAATTATGATCTACTGCCGTGCCGCCCAGAGAATTGCTGACCTGGTGATGTGTGTTGTGCGAACACACACACACACACACTCCAGAGTTTTCAGAGTAAAAAAAAAATTGGGACAGAGTCAGACTGAGGCGTGAAACAGGTAAAAAAGAAAAGAAAAAGCAGCTTGTGTTGATGTTAAGATTGTCAGTCTCAGTATCTCCGCAACCTTCAAGAACTTGTCGCCGTCGTCCTGTAGCTCCTTTATGTAAGTACGGCAGCTAAGTTAATTTTACAGGCACACAATTGTCTAGAGCTGAACAATTACGTGGACCCAAATTAAGACAGAATGAGATAATTTTCTTCCCGGCTCCGTCTTGCTGTGTACAAGTGTTTGCATGAGTCAATCTCCTCATGAACTGCGGTGGCAGAAAAGGCAGTTAGCCTCTTCAGTGACCCAGCGGTGAGTCAGAAAAGAAGAACAACACCGACCGTGTGGCCAAACGTTGTTCAACGCAACAAGAACTTTATTTCAAATTCTAGTGGTGATCCCAGCGTTTCCAAAAGACACCAAATACTAGTACACAAGAGCAGAAGCATTGCAACAAGGGAGGCAACCGAGGCAATTACTCAGGGACCTGAGGTGGAAGGGGGGCCCCAGAGATGGCTGACATTGGTTCATATCAATGAACTGGGGCTGGTGTCAAATGCGTCTATTTGCAAATATTTGTTATTTATAATATGTGCGAGTAGAGACTATTTTTGTTAAAAATGAAATTATTGATTTATATGTTCATCAATGGTTTTGGATTGATTAATGGTTAATGTTTGTGGCCTTGACTGGGTGTGGGGGTGGGGTGGGGGTGCCTCTAGCCTGGACCTCCAGAGTGTCTAGAAACGCCCCTGCACAAAAGGCAGAACACATCACAAGCCATATGAGTCTCAGGCTGAAGCATTTCACCCAGTGTAAACAGAATATTGTATAAAAAGCTCAGACTGAATGAATAGCCTAAAAATTGTCGGAGTGGGTTCTCTGGTGGGAGACAGGGAGCAAGTCCCATATTATGGGCTCTGGCCTGCAGGAGATCACTGGTTTGAGTCCTCACCAGGACAATTGTTTATTGTGTAACTTTTCCCCTATTTTCTCTCCTCACTTCCTGTCATATCTCCACTGTCCTATCTAAAAAAAAAGCCACAAAAAAATAACCCTTGAAAAAAAAAAACTGTCAGATTTATCAAACAAAAAGTTATATTCTGAGTTGCCCACCAAAATAAGTTTTCTCAGCCCTACATCCACATTTACTCACAAGCAGTCTTCTTCTTTTTATTTATCTAAATATTAGGGATGTTCTCGGAGGTAGCTTTTGCTAGACACCTGCCTTGACGTCATGGGGTGTTTTGGCCTTTTATCACAAGACACCCCTCAGTCTAGGCTCCCAACCTGGTCGCTTGGGATCCCCAGATGGGATCTCTTCATTTCAGCCTCAGCCAGCCACTCCTGCCTTCCTCAGGAGCCTCGCGGTGGAATCACAACAAAGCCTCTTATTATTAAAAATGAGTGAGAAAGGGACAGAATAGAATATATCTCTCTTTTTTTTATCTTCACGAATGATATGATGATGATGATATTGCAGCCAATACTTGCACAAACCAAGGGAAATTAAGTGGGGAAACCTTTTCCCCCTGTGACTTTGTATTTTGGGTTCGACGTGTCTCTCCCACTGACTTTCATACAGTGTGAATCTGTTTTGGTGCCAGTGTCCGGCAGCCATTAGAGGACCTGCATCTTAATGCACTTTCAACTTGACCTTGTAAACGACCAACTTGGACAATAATCCCTTCAAGTGCTCATAAAAATGGAAATTTTAACATCCACAATTCTATTTAAAGCAGGCAAACCATCTGCTATATGGAAGACCATGTGATTCAATCAAAAGCTCCAGAACACCTATTAAAGGGACCTTGAGGTGAGATTGTTTTGTCAAACATTGTTTCACTGGCTTAAACACTCCCCCTCCCACCCCCCACCCCTCCTCCTCTATCCTTCCTTTACTTCTTATTACCTGAATTTCTTTTCTATCCTCGTCCTCTTTTCCTTCATTGTCTCCATTCTCCTCATTTTCTCTGTCATCCTTCCCCTTCATTACCCTCCCTAGTCCACCTTTCTCCTGCTCCTATGTCCTCCTCCCTTGTCTTGCTCTCTCTCTCTCTCCTCCCCTCCCTCCCTTCTTTCTCTCCTCTTTCCCCCTCTATTAGAGGGAGCTGCTCTACATGCCAGACCTCTCCCCTTCCTTCTCCTCTCATCCCACTTCTAATCAGATCAATTCACTATTCCATTCACAGGGATATAATAAGGTGATTATGCATGGGCCCCCGCAATCCTCCCACTCATACGTTCACACACATACACACACCCCGCACCTTTAGCACTGATGGAAGTTGACGTCGCATTTCCCTTAAAAATTCAGTGGATGTCCTCTGTCAGAGAACGCTGGCAACCTGGCGCTCCCCTGATTAATTTGTCTCTTCGCTTCTAATCAGTGTCAGGATGGGGGAAGGATGCAGAGATGGAGGAACGAGGGAGAGAGAGAGAAGAAGAAGTCAGGAGAGAGAGGGAGGCTAATAAAGAAAGGAGGAAGGTGCCTCTAAACGTTTGATTAGAATCCACCAGGAGACCTCTTTAGATCAAACCCCCAAAAGCTCAACACGCAGATGGATGAACATGAACAACCTGTGCTGTTGCACTTCAGCAGACAACCACATGAGTCTGTGCTTCTCTACCAACCTGTCATGCCCTCATCCTCAAGACATTTATTCAAGGTCCAAAGCTGTTTACAGTAATAATAATAATATCAAATATCACACGTTCAGATAATCAACAGGCCAATCTCCCAAAAACTAAACTTCCCAGTCATCTTTCATTTGTTTTATAGGGGGTTCTAGTTCTTTTACAAAACAATGTGTGATTGCAGAAAAGAAAAAAAGGCAGAGAAGCAAACAGAGGAGTGACAGAGAGGAAAAAGCAAGCAAAATAGAGTGGAATTAAAGAAGAAGCTTGCTACCGTAGCGGGTGGGGTTGTTATTTTGCACAGTATTCAGTGTGTGTCCTGGCCCCATCAGGCCACTGCAATGCAAGTGTGCAGTTTTCACTTCATTTAGACAAAGAGAAGCCAGATGATGGGAGGGGAGCGAGCAAAGAAAGTCCCGGAGAAGTGCTGATACATAAAATGCCTCGGCTGGGTAATAGAACACCTGGCCGTATGGGGGAATAACACGCTGATTGGCTGAGGAGTCAAACACTCCCATGGAAGCAAACCATGCAGCCTGATGAAGCCCATTATTTCTCAGTCTGAATAGGAGTGTTACAGCTCATATAAAACATTAAAGGCAGCGGATTGTGAAAACAATATGTGCATGACAATGCTGCAGAATCTGAGATATTTTGAATAATGTAAAAATATGATCAATGACTCAAAACATTTAGCTGTTTAGGTAACTTGGTAAAAAAGAAAGGGAATAGGCTACAATTTGGCTCCTGGATATGTGCATGCCATCCATCAGCTGCAGGTTAGTTCTTACAGGAGCAATGTTATCAGGATAAATTTTGCACTTGGGGGTGTAATAAATATTTTAACCTCAGGGAGCTGCTATTGGCTGTTACAATTTTATACCCTGTGTTAAAACAATCTTTTTGTTTTCCTAAAGGGAAAGTGATGCTTTTTGTATTTACATGTTCTGTGCAACACCATTATCACCTTTTCTTTAATTTCCATTATTGATTTAAAAGCTCTCTTATCACCCTGTGCTTCAGAAGGAGACTATATAATGGGGAGATAATCAGAGCCTCCCTTAGACCCCATGTATTAAACACAGTCACAGTCACATCAAACAGCACTCATTATAAAACGAAACTGCAATGTAAATGTTGTTTAACAATAAAAACTTAGTTAAATCTCTTTTCTTGTCTCTCTTTTTTGTCTGCCTGTTTATATCTTTACTTCTATATCTATAGAGGATTGAGGTGGGGTTTCTAGTTTGTTTGCACATAAACATCTCATTATACGGTGCAAAAATATGGCCCCACACAGATAATTTTCGAATGATTCCCGAAACAGCTGGTGACAGGGCCTGATGTGAGCTTTGGACTCGGCCCAGTCTTTTGAGGTGGTGGGCATAGGATGCTTAATGGCTCCGTTTGTGGAAGGTCCAAGACCACAGCATGCGGCTGGTGAGTGATGCATGGGCATAGGCCATCTCTTCAGCAGTCACGTCACGGATGTTTTGATGGAAGGAGATTGAATGAACATCCACTCAAGACAGGACAAATCAGGCCAAAATGACCTCAAATAGCACTCCCAGTAATTTATCCAGACTATTGTTTTCTTGCACGACGCCAAATCTCCACAGGGCTGATCGAATGCCATAGGAGCTAAACCACTCATCCAACTTAGGCCCAGACATTCATGACTGTGTTCTTTTTTCTGTCCCAAGCTCCGGCAACCAGGAATAACTCTAAAAGAAGAACTTGACAGAGTGAATCCGGCTTATTTTCAATCTGCTGTCAGGAAGCGGCCTGTCACTCTGAGATGAAGAGTGACGGTGAAATGTGAATTCAATGGACTCTTTCCGTTTCTGTCTGGCTATGGTGATTATAATGATAGAAATGGAAATGATGGTATATATGTCTGTTTGAAGACATCTCAGAGTGCAGATCTGATCATGCAGAGAATGGAGGAATTAAGAGTGGTGAAGTTCAAATTGTAAATATTGATTTCCATTTGAATGGAAAGAATGTTACTACCAAGGATCAGACAGTTTCTGGTTTAAAGACTAAGAGGATAAGTCGCTGAAAGAGACTGATGGGCATCTTAAATGAGCAGTCACATAAGTCCCCAATGCTCTGTCTTTTCTCTGTCTATCTTGTATTACTGTTGGTAACGTTATATGAGACCATTAAGCTCTAAAATAAATTACTTTTGAATAGTGTAATGCCATATGGAATCTAAATGTAATTTTCTCTTCAGAAATTTATAAAGCATATCCCTGTCCCTGATGTTTCTGTACCTTTAATAAATTAAATGATGATGCTGTTTGAATTGAATCAATCTAAGTCTTATCCATGCTTTGTTCAAATAAAATAATGCCAGCAAAACCTGAAAAAGCAACTTTCCAGAAGGAAACATTATGTGGAGCTCAAACTTTTGGATCTCTGTAATGGTGCAATAATAGGAAAAAAAAAAGAGCATGACATGAGGAAGTCAGCTGCACTTCCTCTTTGTGGTCAAGGTGTTCCTATCCAAGCCTGAAAGCTACCAGCAAAGAGAAGATGACTCTCATAACTGTCAGTCACACAAATGTGAATGTACAGTGTCCAAAGTAAGTATTCATTTGAAATTTCCGAGTTATTGTGCAACATTTTGAGTATTTAATCTTCTATTACTTCTATTCCCATTTTTTGTGGCCACAAATATGTATATTAACATGGTTTAAAAGCAGCAATTTAGCTAAAATGCAAACTTACTGTTCTGATGCCAACTGCAGCTAGACTACTGTAAGACGCTGTAAAGTCCAAGACAAATTTTTCCACTGGGACAATAAAGTGTATCCTATCTTATCCTATCCTAATTTTAGATTTAACTGTAATTTAAATTTAATCTAGTCGTGTTGATTACTGACAATTTGTTACTCTAGTTTATGGTTAAAATTAGAGTCTGCAGATGCTTTTGCCCTCCATCTTTCTGTTCCACATAATCACAGTTATCATCAGAGTGATGGTCACTCATGTTATTCTTCAATCACCCTTTTAAATATTAAACAGTCTCTTCTAAAGAGAGTCACACATTTGGTATGCACACTCTAACACATGTCTTGCACCACGTCTTACTGAAAACGTTTCATGCAGATGTATGAGCTGTGTTTCTGTATGGGTCACGGCAGCCCTCCTGGTAATGTAATGTCATTCGTCTTGTGGACAGACGTAGGCTACAATATAGTGGTTGACAACTCTTAATACAGCCCTTGGTCGGGTTCATATCCTTGCTTGACCACTCGAGATGAATCCCTCTCAAGTGACATTTTGAGCAAGATCAAGTTATTTTCATGGTCAATAGCCAAAGAACACCATTAGCATTCTGCAAGTGCACACGTTGGCTCTCACTGCAAGCCCTCCACTCACGACTGCTATGTGACCACAAACGATGAATACAAACTGTCTTTAGGCCATGTCACACTACTTGTCTTGTGATCTTCAATCAATCAATCAATACGTTTATTTGTCCCGAAGGGGGCAATTAATTTGCTATCTATCTATCTATCTATCTATCTATCTATCTATCTATCTATCTATCTATCTATCTATCTATCTATCTATCTATCTATCTATCTATCTATCTATCTATCATCGTTCAGCTGGGGGCTGGAGACACTGACTTTACATGAGTTTTCCTAAAATAATATTTTGTACCTGAAAAAGGTTTTAAAAGTTTGTAGCTCTTCAAAAATGCAAATGTAGGGGCGCCATGTGGCATAGTGGGTAGAGCAGGCGCCCCATATGCAGAGGCTCTAGTCCTCACTGCAGTCTGCCAGGTTCCTGCATCGGGCGGCCCTTTAGAGCATGTCATTCCCCCTCTCTCTGCCTCCCCATTTCCTGTCCCTCTCAACTAAACTATCAAATAAAGGCAAAAAAGCCCCAAAAATATACTTAAAAATTTAAAGGGGAAATATGCAAGTCTGGTCGCTTTTTCAATGTTTGCTATTCCCTCCTCCCTCCCCACCTGGTCATGTGCATTTGTTTTGAAGCCAACGAGCGGTATATAGGCTATATATATATATATATATATAGGCATCTGTGTTATGATGTGCATATTCGTGTAGTCTTATCTGTCATAAAGAAGGGGTTGTCGTGGTGCCGCTGAGATGTGAGCTGGGACACCGGGTCGGAGGAGCTGATCTTGCAAGGTTGTTTTTTTTTTACGGCCAAGAGACGCTCGGTGGAAGGCAGAAAGCCTCAATTCTCCCCATAACAAGTCTTCTAACAATCACAATTACTCGGAAGCTGTTTAATAAATTCATAATTTTAATTGTATAAAGGCAAAAATCTTGAATAGTTCCTCTTTAAATGTATTGCAGTAAGTTCGGGATTTCTATAAAAACAAAACATACGACATTTCTTTTCATTTTTAAGCTATTGTAAAATATATGTAGTATTTATTAACGCCTACAAATTGGTCTGTTTCATATTTTTCCTATTTATTTATTTTTATCTCATTTTTCTGGTAGGAACGTTTGTCTTGCTCGAGTTTCCGTCGACTGACTGTGTTCGCCGGACGTTCGCGTGACGTCACTTCCTCCCCACGTGAATCGCTCTGTACATGTGAGAAGCAGTGCGGTGTCCACAGCGACTTTCTCAACGTTTTGACTAGATTATATTATCACTAAGGTATATATTCTTATTTTTATGGTGATCGACAGCATGAGCATGGAGTCAGTAGAGGAGGAGGAGCAGCTCGGCCTCGAGTCCGAGGAGGAAAACAGTGAATTATCCGACCATGAGGTGAGTTTTACTCCAGCGAGCCACAGTTTGGTTTTTTTGTTTTAACATCTCCGTTTGTCACATAGATAATCACATTTTCTGTCACCTAGATGAGACTGCTGTTGGTCTGTTTTGGCTCTGACTCTATTAAATATAATAATGTAACACAACTACACGGAAAAATGAACTTATTTACAGTGAGGCTTGCTTTAGCATGTTAGCATCTTCATGTTGTGAAACGGCCTCAGCCTCTGTGTTTGTAGCATCGTTTTACGTTCACATGTTGTAGATGTGTTTATACACTTTGCAATCAGTGTTTTTTGTTTTGTTTTTGAAAATATAAGATATGAGAGTGAATATATTTGACCCATTTTTTTTCTGTAGCTTCAAGAAGCCTTCGCCAAAGGGTTGTTGAAACCAGGGATGAACGTCCTGGTGAATAAAGCCAAGAAGTGTGTCAATAATGTGGTGAGTGAGTCAACAGTGTGAATATTTCTATGCATGTCCGTCAATCATTGACTGTCCATCCATTTACTGTAAGAAACAATGATTTGTGTGAACTAAACAAGTAACTGTCATTGTCAGGAATCTGAACAGTAAATGGAGACTGTTTTCTTCCAGGTCATTACAATTATTAATTATTAATGTCAGAACACATTTTAACATGTTCTTTTATGTATGATCATTTGTGATGCAGGAGGGGATGAAACATTGCCTGGCAGACCTCCGCAGAGACCTTCCCTGGGTGGAGAGGTTGGATCTGACCAACCTGCCGGCTGAAGACATCATTTCCAAGGCTGAAGGGAAGATTCCTAATAAGACCAACGGAGACGTCAACGCAGACGATGATTTCCAGAGGGAGATGTTCTTGTAAGTAAAGGAACTGTAGCTTGGAAATGAGAAAATGTTCCTCACTGTTAACAAATTTAACAAATCTCTCCTCCTTTTTGTCCACCAAGGTATTATGTGTAATCGTTTTTGTATTGTCAACATCATGCCACAGATATTAAAAATAAGACTTGGTTTGTAATTTATTGTTTTGATATATTTGTCAATCTAGTGGCTGTTAAAAATGATATCTAATTTTTGATGTACATGTACAGGTTACTTAATCCTTGTTACCAATAATGTCACAGTCAGTTAGCTAAAATATTTGAACACTGCTAAAAGAAAATGTCTTTGTTCTGTGTTTAACTTACAGCTACCGTCAAGCACAGGCCACTGTCCTTGAGGCATTGCCTCTCTTAAGCAAATACAACATTGCCACCAAGAGGCCTGACGATTACTTTGCAGAGATGGCCAAGTCAGATCAGCACATGCAGAAGGTGAGCAGATTATTTATGGCAACAGTCCATGGCACAATGTTAGTTCAGATAAAGCAAATTCACAGTAAATTTCATTAATCATATTCATACTTAATGTACTACAGTTTAATAACAATCTACTGGAAGATCCACTGCTTGTAGTTTGTTAAATCTGAAAAATATGATATTTCCTCATTTGCATATATTAAAGTGAGAGTTGTGTACTGAGAGGCTTGACATTTAAAATCTACAATAACATTGAGACTTTGAAAACCTTTCTTCCTCTCCTTTAGTTCATCTGTATCAGTTGTTAACATTTCATCGTCACAGATGCTCCTTCATGCCATCGACCTTAAAGCCATTAAGTGGCACAAACATTAACGTTGTTTCTTCCTTTGTCCAGATCAGGAAAAAGCTCATCTCAAAGCAGATGATTCTGGAGAAGTCGGAGAAGGCCAAGAAGCTGCGTGAGCAGAGGAAGTTTGGCAAAAAGGTTTGTCCATCTTATCGAGGTTACTAATCACGCTCTGGGTGTCCTGGCTTTAGAGAATACATAAAGTCATGATTTTGTGTGTGTGTGATACGATAATGGAGAGTGGGCAAAGACGAGTGGCAGAGTCAGACTAATAGCTTCATGGTGTGTGATCCTTAAAGAGGCCAAATTTCCTTGGTTGCTGTTGGGATTAACATCCATTTTGTGTGTCAGGTCCAAGTAGAAGTGATCCAGAAGAGGCAGAAGGAGAAGAAGGCGATGATGACTGCTGTGAAGAAATACCAGAAAGGTGGGTTTCTATCTGTGCTTTAACTCCTCTTGTAAAAATGACGTATGGTTTTTAACTGCACTGTCAAAGCTTAGTGACATGCTCTTCCAAAAATATGGATTTCTGACAATGTTTGGTTTAATCTTTCTGATCTTCGATCCCAGGAATGACAGACAAACTGGATTTCTTGGAAGGCGACCAGAAGGCCGGTAAAGGCTCCGCCGGTAAAGGCTCCGCTCAGGCCTCAAAGAAAGAGCAGAACAAGAAAGGGTAAGATGTCACATTCGAACCGTGCACGTTACGGTCGTAAATAATATCCAGCTTTATGTTTTTCAGCTCCTGAAGTTTCACAAAAAGCTAACGATTTAAGTGTTATTTTCACAGCCCCAATGCCAAGAGAAAGTTCAAGGACCAGAGGTTTGGCTTTGGAGGCAAGAAGAGCGGAAAGAAGTGGAACACCAAAGAAAGCTACAACGATGTTTCCAGTTTCCGCGCCAAGGTGGCTAATGCGAAAGGCGGCAAGGGAGGGAAGAAAGGCAAAGGAGGAAAACAAAATGTGAGTCATATGCACATAAAACAGTCCTGACTGATTTACTAAATGTAGACATTTTTGACAAAAGATATGATATACTGTAGCTACTGGGAAAGCAGTTAATTTTATGATTTTTCTTTTTCTCTTTGGCTTTTCAGCAGCGCCCGGGCAAGTCGGTACGCAGGAAGATGAAGGGACGCTCGTAAAAAAACTGACAGGCTGGTCAACAGACTGGACTAAGACTTGCTTCTAGGCAGCATTTCCCACGCCTGCTCACATGTCAGGAGGGATGTGCGGGAAATCTGCTACACTTTTTTTTGTACAATATGCCGTCTTTTAAAAAAATGTGTCTGGATTGATGCTGCTGAGGCCTGAATCCCCTTCAATCCACAGAGAGAGAGAGAGAGATCGCTATTTTTCCAAGGAAGTTGTTCAAAGGACGTTGCAGGTGAAGAAAACTCAGGACTGGACGGCATCGAACTGAACGACCCAAAATGATCAAGTTGTTTTCCCACATGCGATTTCCATAAGGGTTGAGAAGAAAAAGAGAATTCTTGGATACGTTTTTATCGATTGCGCCCCCTGTTGTCTCTCTATATTTGTCAGGACGGTGGTTTTGAAGCCACTTCCTGTCATATTACACTCGAGTATTTTCACCAACCTCCTCACTGTCTAACTCATAGCGTATGTGTGTGTCTGCTCTTTGCAGGTCGGTGTATTTGGTTTTTATTTCTTCCCAACTCAGCTCCTTGATGCGTTGATTCGCTCTCATGTGATATGACATTTTATAATATTGAGCAGCTGTCAGCATTGACCTTTCCCATTCATTAATACGATTAGTATGTGATGGGCGAGTGTGCTTTGTATAGACCTGTGCAAATGTTTCTCCTGCAAGTGTTTTTCTTAGTTTGCAAAGATGGAAGTGTAAAAGGAAAAAACCCTTTGGCGCTGACACCTGTGTGTTTGTATCATAAACAAATAAATCAGACTATAAATGTTCACTGTCTTGCATTCTCCATTTATTTTTATTTTTATAGGGTCTAATTTGAAGATTGGTGGGCAAATTCGTGGTATTTGGTGACGTCGGTTTTCCGGCGGTAGAAATTGAGTCTCTCGTCCTGTCGGTGCGATGGATTCTGGAGGGAAAACGGTCAGATTTAGTGTTTGGTCAAGATCAAAGTTGAATTTAAAATGTAAAACCAGAGAACAGTTTATAATTCTGAGATTCCTTTGGGTTTGATTGTTGTAGACATTAAAGCGTTTCAAATCTGTACAAGCCACAAACTACATTTTGGCTGTGGGGCCTGAACCGAAGGAATAGTCTTGGAGATTTTTTGTAGGTTACACTATTTATGACTTTGAAATACAATCTTCTCTGTTGTCCACATGCCTGTTGCTACATTTAATACTGAACATCCCTGTGAGACTCATTGAAGACAGATTTATAACAGTTAAATGTCCCAGGTGCATGTAGCTTTCCCAGCCGTTACCGTTTCATCAGTACCGAAATATGGCACCATGCTCAAACTGAACCTCCAAAAGTGTTAGTTCCCTTTTTAAAATGTCTTTCTGGGGTAACGGTGAAAAGTCAGGACACTAAAACTTAGAAAACCTTTTTATGTATTTGCTCCTTACAGTAACTTTTTTTTTTTGTAAATCTGCCTTTTTATAGCACAATTCAGAGAGAGAAGAATGAGTACTTGTCTCCATGAGCTCTCTGCTCCCTATGAAACCCCTGACTCCCTGCTGCTTGATAATTTCCTTTGAGAAACCGTCAAAAGCTCTTCTTCCTCACCACTGGAGTCGACAGCCATCCTATCTCCTGACTCTCAGTCACTGCCATGGCGTACTTCTTGGTGGGCTCTTGACGGGCTTTGTGGAAAGCTTTGATGAAGTCGGCTAGAAAACAGCAACACACACAATCAGCGACACAACTTCACACAACTTCTCAAACTCTCTGTCTTTCCAAACGGCCTCATATTTGGGACCACAGGGGTCTGGAGAGATGCGACGTTGCCTTTTAACTGCTGTTCATCAGATTATAGAAGATCAGAAATGAAGAATGATAAATGTAAACTTACAGCTCTCGGTGATCACCTCTTTTGGTTTCCTGCACAAGGGTTTGTCCGGCAGGATGTGTACTGAAAAAAAAAAAAGTACCGTAAATATACAATGCAGTATTCTGTACAGGTTAATGTAACGGCACATGTGTTGTGTTGTTCACTTTTTGTAAACAAGGAGCTTCTATCTAGATGTCTTTACATTTATATTCCTTATAATCATATCAATGTAATGATCTCAAGACCTGCACAAATATTTATTACAATTCAAGAAAATGCTAAAAGAAATCAAAAGCAATGAATGACTCACAAACCATTTTTATTCATGCAAAAATGTCAGATTGAAATTTATTGTTATGTTTTGTTTACTTTATTGTAAACAAAGACTCTTGCTCAGTGACTGACAGATAATTTCAGAATAACTAGGCTATATATTGAGTGAGGGGCAGGCAATATAAGATGTAGGCCTTCTCCCTGCTCCTTTCCAACCAGGGAATAAGAAAGTGTTGTGTTTTTGTATGTTTATTGGGAAAAGTCGTGATATTACCTTGGCTGGAACAAAATTTAAAAAAGAAAGAAATTTCTTTTTTTGCAGTGTCCTGCAGGGGTCAATATTGTCTAGAAAAAAATTGTCAATGAAAACCTCCCTGAGGTCGACAGGGAGGCCACAGGCCACAGACTAAATTCAAATGAAATTGCTTGCGTGTGCCCAGTCTCAGTCCCTTAAATAGTCAATAAGTGATGGTGAAAGTCATTCAGACTATATTGTATCAATATTTCCATGAATGGACAGATAGTAACAGAGAGTGGTGTGGTGGACTGTGTGTGTTTCTTACACTTCCTGTGCGGGTTGATGCTGAACTCCGTGTGAAGCTTCTGGTGTCTCAGCTCCTTCCGGATCGTCTCCACGTGGATGGCGTTTTGATGGGACACGTCCTTTGCTTTCTTCTCGGTTCCTCCTGCCATGTTGGATAATAATCCTCTTCCAGCTGCGACCTCCTCCCGCTGAAGGGATTTTATATGTGATTTCTGTGCGCGTTACCTAGCAACAGTAAACACTGGCTGACTGACGCTGCAGCAGCTGCAGGTCAACACGCGGTGGCGCCACGCGCTCACACTTGGTCAAGGTGAGTCAAGCAGACAACACACACACAACCACACACACACACACACACACACACACACACATCTGTGATGGTACAGTAGTTTTATACTGTACTAAGATGTCTCAGCTACATCACATCAAGAAGTCAAAGGTCAAAAATGGCCCAATGAAGAGGTGCAGCTTTATACACACATTTTCTTATTAGGCTATTCTAATTTCCTTTAGTATTTTTGGAGTTTTAGGCTGAAAACTGTCAGATTTTTCAAATCAAAGAAGTTTCTGTTGTCAACTCATGAGCTAGTCCATCAATTAATCTGCCATTGGCTTTGTTTTGTCTGTCCAACAGTCCAAAACCAAAGATTTCAGTTTATTTTACTGTATGCCTGATGAAGGTCATATTCCTGACCAAAACGTTGCTTTAACAAAATAATTGAGAGTGAGACAGTGTGCGGGAGCTTCTTCTGAAGTTTATTTTACTGTAAAATAAAAGTTCAACAGATTCAACTGCAGAATTTTACATAGGCCTATTTGTTTTACCCATGCTGGATCAAAGTGATGGTCAAAATAGTCAATCAACTAATCAAAAATGATGTGAGTGAGTGAATGAATGATACATTTTAGACATTTTTCATTTGTTTGTATGTTTCAGTTGAGGTCTATTTTTTGTGGGGTCCCTTTCAAATACTTGCCGTAAGTTCATAAATATCATCACAACAAGGTAAAACCTTCAACCAAACATTAGGCTAAAGAAACATAGGAATTACTTTTTTTTTATTGTTGCCACAGAGCAGCCCCAAATTCAAAATTAAATATTTATTTCTCCTTCTTCCGCAAAATTGGGCAAAATTGAATCCTTGTCCGACCAGGAAAAAATAAAACCTTCATGGTATTTTTATAAAGGCTTTATATACTGCCCACAGAAACATTAAATATTCTGTCTATTTCTTTAACTTTGCTTCATGGTAAATAAAGTTCTGGTTTTATTAAATAAATAAACTATGAATTCAGTTTAACATCTAGAAATTCAGCAACTCAGACTTGTCCTGCTTTGGACAACAGTTTTTTTGATCAATAAATCTCGGGTTCATGTGGTCTTCTGGTCTTCCTGCCGACTTGTAGAGGCCATTTGTTCATCCTAGTAGCTACATGCTGTATTTCCTTCAAAGCTCCGCTGCTCTGTGCCGTGTTGGAAATGTTTGCCTGGAGCGAGCAAGCCCATCAAAATGTAGTGGCACAGCGGCGGATGAATGAATCTGTCCGTGTGAAAATATCAGCCAGTGTGGTTTGTGTTTTTTTTTTCTCTAACGGGTGCATATGTTGTTTAAGGGGTGACACATGACATTTGAGGCGTTTTTCTCCCTTCACTTAACAGGGCTGTCGGCTGTAGGCCTAAGTTGGCACACAAATACACACACAAGACTCACTTTTATTGTGCGTGCAGGAGTGGATGCGGATGTGTGAAACTCATCGACTGTGAACATTTCACACTAACACCACCACAACTTTTACAAAAGTTAACCAGAAACACCCAGAAGACCAGTGACCTTGTGACAGTGCAGTGCAGTGTGTAAAAAAAAGAAAAGAAAAAAGAAAGAAGAAAAAACAATAGAGTGGCGTTTCTTCACATTCCCTTGGAGCACACTTGACTTCCCCTGTTCTCTGTGGTGTCACGAATCACACATAAATAACAGCACTTTCACATCTTGTAAATAGTCCTTCTGGTTGGGTGGTTGCCGTGGTGGGTGCACCGATAAACTCCCAAGGCTGCTGTGACGACGATCGCTGCTGCTGCTGACTTCTCACCACTTGTCTCCTCACATAAAGATATCTTATTTCATTTCCCTTTCATTTGTTTTCCTCCTCCTTCTCCTCTTCTTCTTCTTAAACCATCTTTCACCTTCCACATTCTCCCATCTGTTTTCCTCTGAAGTAATCATTTTGTTTTTTTTACACTCTCCAGTTCCAGTTGTGTGCTGCTTCTTCTCGCAGCGTAAGAAGCTTTAAAGACAGCTTAATAAAGGTTGATATGTTCAGCAGCTCTTGGTTTCTGTCTCATAACCTGATTCGAGCTTTATTGGCCCTGTGTGAAAAAGGATATAATGGAAACAGGTAATAACTCAGACACTGGGAGGGCTCAGGGGGAGATTTCAGTGATTTCAAGTGTGGGTTGGTGACAAGTCCCCCGTGGTGTTTGTGTACGTGTTGCGAGGAGGAAGAGTGAGCAATATGTATTACGGGAGGATGGGAGGGCGCTCGTGGTGTCAAGCTTTGTTCCCCGGCTCCTGTCACAGTGTCGGAGCGAGTTATCATCAAGGCAGCTTCTGAGCTCCTCAGGCTGGGAACAGTCAAAGGCCAGTTTTGTGAGTTTGTTCAAACTCCACATGCCAGGGAAGGTACCACAGATGGTGTGTGATTTAACACAGCATGACAAGCTTTCAGCTAACTATTTCTCACTCTAACATCTATAGCTAACAAGGAGGCGTCCTCAGCCATTTGTACGTTCAGCGCTGAGCGTTAACAAAGGGACTGAATTGCAGTCGTCCTCCGAGTGTCAGCGGGAAGAAAGCATTTTGTTTTGGTTTTAATATGTCTGAGGAGAATCAGTAACAACCGACTGATGTGAGGTGTGAGAATCCTTTTCAGAGCAGACAGCCCATCTTTCTTGGTGGTACGACTTTATCAGCTCTCTTCTTCAACAAAACATTTAAAATGTGCAGCTTTCATGTTATTTTGAAATGATGTTGACATTTATGTAAAACTTTGGATGATAAAGTTATGGATGCCATATGTTCTCCCACTACTATTGTCTCATTTCTCCCTCTACGTTTTCCAACTCTTGTGAACGCACAACCTCAGTTACAGTAACGCCTTGAGGGTATGTTCCGCAAATATGGCACACACACACATTAACTTGGACTCTGGGAAGAATAGATTATATTGTTGTGGTCAAAGGTCAAAGGTCAAGGTCATAGTTACCTCACAAAACATCTGGCCTTGCAAACGTCTTGAAACAATATCTTTGAAATTTGGCACAAATCTATCTATCTATCTATCTATCTATCTATCTATCTATCTATCTATCTATCTATCTATCTATCTATCTATCTATCTATCTATCTATCTATCTATCTATCTATCTATCTATCTATCTATCTATCTATCCATCCATCCATCCATCCATCCATCCATCCATCCATCCATCCATCCATCCATCCATCCATCCATCCATCCATCCATCCATCCATCCATCCATCCATCCATCCATCCATCCATCCATCTGTAAACTGTAGCACATAGATAGGGTGTGATTTCAGAGTGCATTTTGTGTTATACTGTCCTTTCTATGACTTTATAAGACAAAAACAGTTTAGTAAGGTAGATCCAAATAACAAATCTGTGTGGTTGGATGATGCTGAGAAGCTAAAACATCTTTTTCAATTGAATATATTTGCATTTTCTTTATATATCTTGAAAAGGCCTGGGCAATACAGACATACAGATGAGTACTGAAAGTAATCTTACGTAAATTGTTTATTTATGTGTCACACTTGTGTGGCTGGTAATACCAACAGGAAGGACTGTCTAGTTTCTCGTTTGTCAGTAAATGTGTCTTGTAATCCCATATGGGATGGGCCATAGTGGTGGCATGACACGAAAATAAAAATCAATTAATTAAATAATTAAATAATTCATTAATTCATTCACACACTGGTGTATCAATAGTCAATTTGAACAAATTATCCAGAGAATGTGTCTCATTGAGGACAGAGGTGTGTAGAAGAGTACGTACACACACACACACACACACACACACACACACACTGAGACTTTCATCCAGTTGAATGTCTCTTTCTCACGATCCTCTCCTCTCCCTGCAGATCACTTTACATCCTTTCAGTCAAACTTCATGCCCCAGTACCAGCCTCTAACCTTTCCTAACAGGACTCTGTTAATTACCCAGCACCCCCCCCCACATACACTCTTCTCCCTATTAATTACAGTTTTTCTCTGTTGGTTTGGCTCATTTCTTGAAACAGAAATTACATTCTTAAAACTATAAGACCATTTGGCCAAACAGTCTTACAGTTCTGCACAACATTACAGCTCACTAGCAAAAGCGCATATCTCTCCCAAAACTGTTCACACATGCTTCAAAAGTAGATTCCTTTACCATGTAAAGTGTCAGTACCATCAAAATGGCAAAGATCTTTCTCAATTGCTTTTGGCTCATTTGCATTCACTTAGTGCTTTTACCAAAAATAAACTGGATGGTTCAGCATAACACCATGGATGAGCTGCAGAACCTCCTATCTCTCCCAAAACAGTTTACTTATGTGTCAAAACCAAACTTCTTTCTCATGTAAGTAGTCAGTGCCCCCAAAATGCATCATCCCTGTGGCATTCTGTGAGCACTGCAAGTCAAAATGCTTAGATGTTTTGTCACTATGGCAGAGACGTATACAACCTAAGAAAAGGACTTTACAGTAAGAGCAGCCTCCAAAGTTTGACATCACACACACTGCACTCATATTGCCAAGGAAATTGTAACCATTTTTATTCACATATAGCCTACATAAAGTAACTCAAGATTATGTACTGTAAAAACAAAATGTATAGGCCATTGTGAGGCCATGATTGATGACGTGGTCTATAATTGTGGCCCGAATTTCATCAGGCACAACTCTGTGTCTTCTTGCTCCTCGGCCTCTTCCGCCTATTCCACCACGCATCCGCACTCCTCCTCCTCTTCTTCTTCTTCCTCCTCTTCCTCTTTCTTGAGCAGGGAGTTGCTCATGATAATTTTCTTGGCCAGGTACCTCCATGTTTATACTGCAAAAGGTACAGGCCCTAGCCAAGCTCTATATATACGCGTTTGGCAGCATTCACAATCATAGACAGCACCAGTCAGGTAGCTAAACAGCTGATTGATTGGTCATCTGAGATGTAGGAACTCCTCCTTCGTTAGTCAAGTTCTAATTTCACCTGACTGTCAATTACTGTCATGAATTTATGAAATGCTGCAAGAAATTCATATGGTTTTCATGGTATTAGCCTACAGTATGTTGACTAATTTTGACAGTTGAACAGACTATTGTGCATATGATGATTTACACAGTGAAATCATGCTGACATGTTTTGGAGAGAGCAACCATTAGACTGAGAATCAACTAATCAGCTTAGATCAGCAAGATCTATTCATTTGGAAAATGTGCTAAATGTATGCTCATTGTGCTAACTCTAGGGTACTTGTACATAACCATTTGCAAAGATGCACTAAGACACTTGAGACATGTACTAAGACATTTGCAATTTGATGAAATCAATGAGAAATGCCATTCTGTTGTGAACATTTGCAAGGTGGTTTGGAGATTTGTCCATGTTATTTTGAGAATGTAATTTCTGTTTCAAGAATTGAGCCAAACCAACAGAGAAAAACTGTAAAACACCATGTCATGTATTATTCAGCTTTCTCCACTATTGCTCTAACTGAACACAAACAAGAGATGAACACCCCCCTCCCCGTCACACTCCATCTAATACACTCTAACACATGTATGATGGCTAATGAAAGCTGCTGGTATTTGTCTAAGAGGAGGAAATGTTTGCTGAGGTTTTTAGCTCGAATGAAATACCTACCCTGTCGTTTTCATTCTGGTGGCTGCCGCTGACCTTTCCTTGGAGTGTCTGTGGCTGAGATTCAAAGGAAGCTGCACCATTTTCAATCAAGCACCACTTAATAAAAATGTAAATTGATTTTTTTTTCTTTTTTCTGTTGCACAAATGCAGCCTGGCTGGGATTGAATTTTAAAGAGCTGCTTTCATTGAAAATACACCAGTACAACCAGTGATAAGCAAATGATGATGAGTGAACACGGTGGTAACCTTCAACAGATATATGTTTGCCTTATATTTAGCGAGCATCCATGGATCGATTATGCGTTCCTTGTGAATTACCCTGCAGTAAATAGTTTAATTATCCTCTTTAATTTACAGTCTGCATATCTCTGTTGTAGTTTGTGACCTGGTAATTATCAGCATTTGCATAAATGTCACTTGCTGACCTGGGAACAGTGGTATAATGGGATAACCATCCATCACTGCAGCACACGGTCTGGGCTTTCAAGTCAGAGAGGCCACACAGAAGCTTCCTCACACTGAAAGTTTGTAAAAAGCTCCTGAAGGAGTCAGACTTTAAGAAACAAGATTTACTAGTCTGATGAAACCAAAACTGAACTGTCTGGCCTTGGTTTAACTGTTTTTGCCCCATCTCCACACTGGATCTCTGGAGCTTAGCCAGATTAAGAGTCTTGGTCACCTCTCTTACAAAGTTTCTTCTCAGGTTGCTCAGTTTGACCATGTGACCGTCTCTAGTCCTGGTTGTTCCAAACTTATTCAACACAGTCCCGTCTCTCAGCTCTGCAGGCTGCTCCAACCTCCACATGGTTTGGATTTTACTCCCATATACATTGTATAGACAGGTGTGTGTCTATCCAAATCATGTCCAATCAGTTGAATCCAGCCAGGTGGACTCCAGTCAAGGTGTAGAAACATGTCAAAGATAATCAAGAAAAATGGAGCACAGCTGGGTTCAATTTTAAGTGTCACAGTACTTGAACACTTATGTAAATGTGATATTTCGTTAAATGCAAAAATTCAGTTTCCACTTTGTCATTATAGAGTATTGAATGAAAAATATTTTTCTATTTTAGCAGCAGGTTACAACACAATAAAATGTAAAAAAAAAAAAAAAAGTAAATGGGGCGTGGACACTTTCTGTTTGACATAATACGATATTATATCTTGCAAAAATGTTCCTCTGACAACATATGTTTTATATATGTTCCTCTCATGATTTGTACAGTATAATAAGTTTTAATAGTTAAGCATTGGAAGCACTTGGTTCAGACTAGGGAGAGGTTTGTGTTGATTTCTGCTGCCTAGCTTTTCAGAGTTAAACTCTTCCCTTAAAGTCCTCTGTGTGTAGTGTGTAACCTGAGCCACACACTGGACTCAAGCTGTGAATCCTGGTCTCAGTATCAAAGCCCTCAATCCACTTCACTAAGATTTGCATAATCCAGGTATAGGACGTTTCCTGCGAAATGTATTTGGCAAAAAACAAATTATGGTTTTGAGGAAGCAGAGTGTTTGAGAAAAAAAAAAGTCATGGTCATGGTTGTAAATCAGTAACATGTTCTCTGTCGTTAAAGTCACGCTTTTAAAAAACCATCCAAATTTTACCATGGTACCGCTTGATCCTTTAATTAATGAGGAGAAAGAAACGAAACATTGTTTTTCACGCGTTAATAAAAATTAAGATGCAACGCTTAGATATCCCAACCGAGAGGATTTGGAGAATCTGTTAAGGAGCACGCTAAGCTGTACAGTGATCTCCAGCAAAGACCGTGAGAAAGCGGTTTTGTGGTTTGGCTCTGGACCCCCGTGTCTGCACTGTCTGTGGCTGCCAGTCAACCAGAACACTAATCTAACAGCAGATAGGATCCCACCCATCCCAGCCCTTTGTCTCCTCACATACTGCGATAATAATTTATCTCAGCTTTTTATCTTTTTTTTTGTGACCCCAGTAGTGGGACTGTGGGTGTTTACTTATCTGATTATGGATTTTTATTCCCCTCTTTTTTCTTTTTTTTATAAACAACTCATGTTTGGAGAAGCAGGGCACCTTTACACACATACGTACTGTACACATACACACACACACCTCCGTTGTGTGACTTTTCTATCTATTCACCTTGCACTGGAAGCAACAGGTGATAGCAGACCACATGTTCTGGCACATACAGTGGCGCTTTCCATTTTGTTTTGATAGTTTTATAGGTGTCTGGGGCTCCCTGGAGACACAGTGGCCGTGGGAAAGCTGCTTTCCCATCAGATGGTAGCTCTGTGTCACCACTGCTCTTGTCTGTAATCTCCTGTTTTGTCTCACTGAAGGAGACTTTGTCAGGTAGGACCGAGCGCAGCAGAGATTGCTGCAGTATAGATTAGGATGGAGAGACCTCACTGGAGAGGGCTATACCACAAAGTCAGCTCCTCAAACATAAGAGACACACATAGAGGACATATTACAGTGGAGACATGATGGATATGGTGGTACAATCATAGTTTTTGTTTTTGTTTTACCTTTGAACTGTTGTCAGGTTGGTGATTGCTGCTCTTTGGTGAAGCTGCAGTGTTTTATTGTGGAGAGATTTTGTCATCTCAGTTTCATTTTTACTGCAGCAAAAAGGCAGCCAAGTCGCACTCCTCAGAGTAAAACACAAAAATGCAGTTTAGCACCAAATACAAGGTGGTTGAAGTGAAAGTTTAAGTAATTTTCTTCCAAACAGTTGTAATATTTGAACCTACATATTGTTTTATAATTGTGTTTTTTTTTTTGCTGGCAATTATTTATGTTTTCTAGAGGAATTTCTATCCCACAAAAACAAAATGAGTTAGATCAAACAAACCATTTCAGTTGCAAATTGAAATACTGATTTCAATTGAAATCAGGAAACACTGTGGGCTTTTCATTTGAAGTCATTAAAACCAGGGCTGTTAATCAATTGTGATTAACTGCAAATGAATCACACTTTTTTTCTCTTTCATTTTTTCAAAATATGCCTTTGAGGTGTTAAATTGTTGTCAAATAGTCTTGCTGAATTTTTTCCTTGCTTATGAAAATGTAACTTAACTATACATTAACCAAAAACATTGATACATTGTCCAGAAACCCTCAAAGGCCTCACTGCATTGATTCAATTACAGCAACTGATTCAATACTGTTCCCCATAAAGTTGGAATAATTTTGTTGTTTACAATGGTTAATTGTGGTTTAACTTTCACAATGATATATGTTAGGAGTAGACTGATCAATAAAGTTTTGAGAAGATATACATTTTATTATCAAAAACAAACCACGTTATCAAAATAATTTCTTGAGAAAAGAAAAAATCTAACTTTATGGGCAACAGTGTGAGTCAAGTCAAAGACCAGCATAACACAATTTGTGTTTATAGCGCGTCAAAAATATGCAGCATTAAAAGGAATTGGTATTGATGCATTATTATTGTGTCAACTTTTGACAGCCCTATTAACTGTACTGCCCCTTAACAATGCTCAGAATATCCCATAGCAGGGACAGGACTGAGACACACATACAACAACACTATAACGAGGCAACGCTGTGAGCTGGAAGCTTATAGGTGTGTCCCACCACACTTGTCTTGTGTGCTGCGTGCAAAGAGGCCTCATAATGCAATTTTTCCTCATATTTGCCACCTGAGTGCAGTAGCTTGTCTTCATTAGTGGTGATGGCCTGGAGTGAGTGTGTCAGGTTGATGGGTTTCCTCTGTCTCGCCTGCTAGCATGAGCAAGTGATTAAACTCAACGTTAGCCGGGTAAGTGGCGCCAAGACAAGACACCCACGGCTTTGTATGTGCTTATTTGCGTGTGTGCATGGATGTGTGAGGGGAGACATATCGTATATATGTTCAGTGCATATGATAGATTACCTGCGCGTGGTGATGACTCACGCCCCGCTGATTTGCTGGGGAAAAAATTGTGTTTTGCTCGCCGTCCCCAATGGCTCACTTATCACCTGGCTGTGTGTTTGGCCCTGTAGTGAAGAAGACGACACTGCTCAGACTTCATAAAACATGCAGAGATACACACACATGCACACACGCTCAGAGCACGTTCATTCATTAGCAACCTGGCGAAGCATCTGGATTTGTCGTAAGCAGAAATCCATCGTATCAGGCTCCAGCGACTCATGAGGGAGGAACTACTGGAAGCTACAGGTGTGTGACGAGCTAGCTACTCCTCCCTCACATCAACAAGAGGTTAGCATTTAAATACTGCTGTCATATCAGTGATGTCACAACTGGAGTGTATTTCTTCCAACTGGTTGAAGTTAGCCCCGTGATAGACAGTGATGGATGGTTAGTCAATTCACTCGCCAAGTATTTTTTGGAAGTGCCTGCCCTTCAAACAGATGGTTCCGTGTTACAAACCATCTGGTGCGTCAGGTTACAAACTCGCAACAATTCATCTGTTTTTATCACAGCTCCAGATGTGGCCTGCTGTGTGCATGGACAGGTGTTTGATGTGTTGTTGCCGAATTTGTGTATTTATTGTGAATGCGCAGCACAAATGCACTCTTAAACATTCAAACACACACACACACACTCACTTTGAACAGACTCTCTGTCCTTGTTTGCTCCTGTTTCTCCTCCAGAATGTCTGCTGAATAAGAGAAGAAGAGAAGCTGGTGCAGGTTGTGGCATTGATATATTGTAAAGAAAGAATGACTGCACATTAATGTGTCAAGATATAACTTTAAATATACCTACACCACTTGAAGGCAACATATAATCAGTGACGTCATCATTGCCATGGCTTATTCAATATTAGAGAGCAATGGATCAACTATGGATAACTATGGATATGGATAGCAATGGATAACTATCGTATCACTTTATTTTACATTTAAAGGGCTATTTCAACATTTTGGCAATTTGGCCCATTGCCATAATTCCTATAGTTTTAGGAATAGGTTCGTTACCTTAAATCATTGGTGCAAGCTATTTTTAGAACGGCAGAGCAGAGCCGCGAGCTGCTCAGAGCTACGCTACGGAGGCTCATGGGATTTCTTGGTTTCCCCTCATCCAACTCATCAAATACACAACTCCAAAACACTTTCATGGACAAGTTGTGACCTGCACATTCACCACGCCATGAGATAATAACGGAACGTTACGAGTTGTTTTCAAGGCAAATGTAGAGACTGCTTGCCAAAAAACTGCCCCCCGACGGCAACACGCAGTTTTGCATGAATCCATAGAAAAATCCAGTTAAATGTCTAGGTGGCCTGTTGTACACTGAATTAAAAAACAAACAAACCAAAAAAAAAAGTAGGTTGTGGTTGCAATTAATTCAAAGTCCAACAAAGTCTCTATTTCCATACGGTTAGCCTACAGTTTTAAAGGAATATATAAATTATTCAGAAATTCAGGGCCCATGTGAGACACATAAATTGAAAACGATATGTCTGAAGAAAATGTCCCAATAACCCTAAAGTAACCATAACCCAACCAGAAGAAATTAAGCTTAAAATACTTGCTGTGTGAGTAAACAGACGAGTCATTCTCCATGTGCCAGTTGTTCAGTGTCCAGCTGGTTTTGTTACAAGTGTGTGGTTTGCTTCCCTCACTCCTCTGTGGTCATGTTTGAGTCATCATAACCCACTCGACTGCCTGCTCAGCCGTCCCTAATTCCCTCATCAAGCTCCCTGCATAAAGAGAGGTCACTTCTCAGAGCCACATTTATGCCAAATTATGTGTGTTTTCAAGCAGCTGTAGCGATGCAACTACTTCTTTTACCTGTACTTGTGTTCCTATAAGCCGTTTTCTGCCTACCTACCTGTTGCTGCATCATGCTGCCTGACTGAACTGACCTGCTGTCAGGTCATAGCAACTTTCTGATTTGTTTTCCTTATGTTAAAACACACTCATTACAAAATATGAACACAACCTTTACTCTGTCTGTATCTGCAAGTCTGTTTCTGACTCTCCCAAAGGTTTATAGAAGAAGAGGAATAAATGAATACCACCCCAAGCAAAATGCATATCACTTTGTTGTTAGCTCAGTCTGTTTTATAACTTGGACGGAGGGGGAGACGACAGGAGATGGGAAAAGTCATAAGCAGTGGAAGTCTAATTTCAGCAAGTTTAAATGAGTTTGCAGGCATATCCAACCTTTTAATTTGTTTGGCAGATTTTTTTTTTTTTTTCCAAATGAATTCATATCAGAAGAAACGACTTGCCTTAGGAAAGTGAAAAACAATTTCAAGGTCTTCTAATGTTCTTACTGGTTGTCTGACACTGGGGTCTGACAACTCACTAAAGCTTTATCCGAACATAAGGCAGAGCTTTGTTATAATTTCACATTAATTTTTTTGTGTGTCTATATATGTGTGTGTGTGTGTGTGTGTGTGTGTGTGTGTGCCGATTTTCATTGTCTTTGTGAAATAACAGAGCAGATCACATTGAGACCGTAATGGCGGCCCACCCCCTCCTCCTTTCAAAACATCTTGTGTGAGAATAATTCGGAGATCGTCAGTAAATGTAGCCCGAGGAAGCAAGATGAGCCGCGGATCCCTGTCCGTGCATTTGCTCATACAATCATCTTCATAATGACTGGGGTTTCAGCCCGGTACTTAAGTGTCTTGCCATTAAGGGAGTCTTCTGGTATTCACGGCATTAAGGCCAAGAAATACAGGCTACTATTTCAGGCAATGCCAGTTGATAGTGTTGCCAAACAGGGAAGAGGGCTGACGATGGGGACGAAATACTTGGTCTTGATTGCAAAAAGCTGCTGATGCGCCTGTAGTCCGCAGTAAAACGACCATTAATGGTCCTCAAAGCGCTGCTAAATATTGGATCTACACCACAAATGGGCCGAGAAGCAAGTTGAAGCTGGGAATTAAAAAACATTGCTCAGTAACTTCTCCACTCACACAATTGTGTCAGTTACGGTTTTACTTTTTCTTTTAACTATTTCCACCGTCGTTTCTTGGATTTAATGATGATGACTTTGCTGTATGGTCCTCTAAATTAAAAGCCAGATGCACCAAGTGTAATAGCTTAATTGCCAAGTTAGCCTAATTTTGGTAGGATGGAAGATACTAGATTTACAAATCACTCAAGTGGGAGTTGTACGCATAAACGCTGTTTAGTTTTATTTACATGACTACACTGTTACCCATAGAGTTGCAATAATCTTGTTTTCAGTCACATTCCTCTTTTTATTCCTATTTATACACATCAGTACTAATTATTATTATTATAACCTTTATTTATTCTCGAGAGACATTGAGGTTGCCCTCATTTGCAATGTCGTCGAGTTTACAACGCAGTTTAAAAATATTGACAGTGGTTACAGTCATTTGAAGTGATTACAACCAATATACACTTAACAAGAAACAAGAAACACAATCATCTGAAACAGTTACAAATGGAAACACAGTTATTCATGACCAAGTACCTAAACTCACTGAGTGAAGGGAGCGCGTCCAATCTCAGGATGTGCTGTAACGCGTTCCAAGAGCTAGGGGCATCATAACAAAAAGCAGTCTTGCCAATACTCGTAAAGACTCGAGGAACTTTGAGTAGCAGTAGTTCAGCCGAACGGGTCATGTAAGTACCAGAGTTCCATTCCAACATATTTGCTACATACAGTGGTAATTTGCCTGTAAGAGCCTTAAAAATATATAAAAACCAGTGCCTCTTGCGCCTTTCCTCAAGAGAAGGCCAACCAACTTTTCCATACAAAACACAGTGGTGAGTATCATATTTATCACCCGTGATAAATCTTAGAGCTGAATGATAGACTGAATCTAGACGTTTCAGAGTTGAGGCAGCAGCATGTCTATAGATGATATCACCATAATCAATGACAGACATAAACACCGCTTCAATTATTAATTTTCTTGAGAGCATTGGAAAGCAAGATTTGTTTCTGTACAGAAAACCAATTTTTTGTCTCAACTTTAAGATAAGTTCATTAATATGATATTTGAATGAGAAATCCTCATCTAGCCAGATCCCAAGATATTTGTACTCCTTGACTCTTTCAATTTCTGAGCCAGTTTTGGTGTAAAGATGGATACTATTGTAATCAACATTTTTGGATCGGGTAAACAACATATATTTTGTCTTGTTTGCATTAAGCAGCAGTTTATGTTTGATTAATGAGTCCTGAAAAGAATTAAAAGCAGTTTGCAGGTTGTTGATGGCTGTCTGAACAGAATCCGAAATACAATATAAAACTGTGTCGTCCGCATAAAAATGGACATTACAACCATTTAAAGAATAATCTTTGATCAGTTGCAATGAGTGCATAGTCAGTACTGAGTCCCAGTGACCCAAGTGAAACGAATTGACAGTATGCCACGATTGAGACATTGTGGCATTGTGGTTTAATTTTCACAAAATTTTGAGATGATATACACTTTATCTATCGAGAATAAACCACATTGTCACAATCATTCCATGAGAAGAGGTAAAAATACAAACAAACAAAAAACTTTATGGGCAAAAGTGTACATATAGAGAGAATTTAAAAATAGGCCAGGAGGACACAACGTTGACCAAAGTGCTTCACAAAGAGGGGATAAATATAAGGAGTAATTGATGATAACGATTAAACAAAAGCATGCAAGGATGTAAGTAATAATAATGATTAATTTATTGAGATGACTTCTGTTATGAATTGGCACTATATAAACAAAGAAAAAGTTTAATGGTAACTATCTTAATTGCTCTGTTTTAGATAATACGTCTTGTACCTTCATATTAACAGGGCTCTCCCCTCCTCTGCAGTGTTTACTGCCCTACTGGGTTGCATCATTAACCCTGTGTAGCTGTGGGGCTAACAACACAAACCCAAGTGTCCATGGCTCAGATCTCCTGAATAGGGAGATTGTTGGGAGACAGTGATGGGGTTATCACTCATGTCAAATTCCTGGCCAAAGTGGCCACTTTGTTTGGGAAAAGGATCTGGCTTTGTCACGGCTTGGCAGTCATTCATTTCCCTCGAGTGAAAGGAGTTCAAGACTGTGCGGAACAAGACCTCGAAAGATTTTTGTAATTCCAAAGTCACACTTTTTTTTTCCATTGCTATTACAATTTTACGTCATGGCTACTTTCAAGCAAGTGTCATGGCGTATTGGCCCATTGGGCTCATTCGCATCCTTTCATAATCCACCATGTGAATACTCCTGTCATCAATCAGAAAACATGCTATTTTCTACAAGGCCTGGAAAACCAGCCTGGTGGACGTATGAGATTTGAGACCCTGAAAGTGAAGAGGGACACTTAATCACTCCCAACATGGACTTAGTGAAAGACTCCCAACCAGCCATGACATGCAGGGATAATAAATACCACAATCATAGCCATCAATTAGGAAACTTAAAATATATATATATAACTTGGCAGGGTTCAAGGTGTAGTTGGATGAGTATGTATCAGCACAGATATAATAAGGTGTGATGATGGGTGAGGTCACACTAAAGGTTATCCATGTGCTACTTTCTTTTTTCAGAAAAAGTGAGTCACACAAGAGTCGGTGTAACATTACCTGTTAACAAGTTTAAAGAAGTTTCAAATGGATCATAAATGTAAAATGTCACTGTTGCATGTTGCAAAACAAAGCTTTGATATACTGTGTGAATCATCTCCAGAGAGAAACATAACTCAAAGTCTTGGCCAAGCTCTGCTTTACAAAGTGCTGTGTGCACCATATCAGAAAAATATTTTCTCTCCCTGAATGATTACTACACACCTCCTCTTGGAACGGTGTCGTTTTTGAAGGTTGAGAAATCAGAACCGAATTGCTGCTCCAGCCCTCGCTCCCTCTTTCTCCTGTTGACAGTCCAGCTAAATGTCAAATCTGTCAACGTCCACCACTTTACCCTGAGCGACAAAAGAGGGGTCGGGTTGCTGCTGCGGTTCAGTGTTTGCTAGGAACCAGGAGAGGCCTGACACACGAGAGGCATGGATTCAGGAGTTAAAGAAATTTCACTCAACTACAACATTTGTATTTAATCTTAACACATATTTAACCTGGTATGACATGGTGAGTGAGCATAAAGCTCCTAATGTTTTTTTCTGTCCAACTTTCAACTTTTTTCTTCCCATTTACACTTAATTTTATAAATAAATGCTGGTATTAAAGTAAATGAGTACCAATAATAGAAAATCAGGATTACAGCATGAAAAAAAAAATCAAGGAAGTTTAAGAATTCTTTACATAATCTTTGCAAAGTGGAACTTTCTTGTGACCAAAAAACCTTACAATAACAATCATAAAACATTCATGAAGCCAGTTTTTTTTTAAATGTTTTCATTGTTTTTATTTGGTCACCATCAATTATCAATCAACCGAACCTTATCTGTACATGTATTTCCTTGTAAGTGCAGCAAACGAAGGCCTTTTTCATAGCATAGCAATACTGTGTCCATTAGTTTAACAGGGCACCTTTAATATAAGTAGAAATAGAAATCCCAAGAGACAAAGAATAATGAGTGGGATTAATCCTTATTTGGGTGAGATCAATGTTGGAAAGACATCATCAAGCAAGTTTCAAGCTTGTGTTAAGGAGAAATAAGGATTAAAAACCAATCTATAGAACTCTCAGCTTCAAACATTTTGTGAACTTGGTCAGACTTTGCTCAGGTTTAAAATCCACGTGAAGTCGCGAATGAAAAAAAGCTTCTCATGTGTTTGCATCACTGGAACGTCAGTGTTTGGAAAGTTGGTTTCACTTGTGCTAATGTGAGATGAGTGTGGGCAGGAGATGTTTTTAATGGCTAATGTTGAGACACTTGAATGACAGGTGCTGTCAGACCCATTTTGACTAATCGGCGTCTTCTGCTTACTGAGAAGATGGCCGATGAGACGCCCACTGAAAGACACTAAGGTATGGTGTCATCACCTCCGGTTTTTCAGCCATTACATCATTCGGTGAAGCTGGCGGTGACTCTGATGTAATTCTTTTCATTTTCCCCATTTTGTTCTCCCCATCATTTCCCAGCATCAGCCCCTGTCTCCATCATCGCTCCTTTTCCCTATTCCACTATTCAGACAGTACCTGTTTTTCAAAAACATTTCAGGCAGAAAACCACCTTGAGGCTGGAGACAAACAAGAGAGAGGCAACAGTTTCTTACTCTGGACTTCAATTAGACTGTTTATCAATACAAGTGTCGTCTGGCTGTAAAGTGAAAGATGGGAACCACATTCACTCATTCACTTTTTGATTTCACTGCGCCCGAAGGAGAGCAGATAGAGATTGATGAGCTTATTAAATCCAAATAGACTCTCCCAGACAGACATCTCATTAAAACTACGGTGTTTGGAGCACCTCACAGTGCAGGTCAGTGGCATTGCTGCTTATTGAAATAGAGCTTGTCCATCATAAGAAAACCAAGGAACCTTCAAGAAAGAGGAATCCAGATGTTTTTCAGCGACTTGAAAGAAGACTTTAATGGACATATTTGTCAAATGTTTTGATATTGTCAAGCCAACGTTATATCAGCAGGCTAACGGTGAAACATAACCCCAATAACTTCTCACAGAAAGAGCACTAAATATGAAATCGATGACAAGAGTTTTCCACTGTTTGGTGCTTGTGGAGACTCGGAGTGAGACAAACAGGCCAGATGCTTTGTTTATCTGATTTTGTGGGGCTTGAATTGATTTATAAAATGTTACTGTGCGTTATGTTTTCAAAAGTATTCACTTTTGATTTTTTTGTTTTTGTGTTTCCTTAAAATGTTTCCTGTTCTGCTTTTGCTTTCCCTCCAGATGCCTGTTTTGAACCCCATGGCCGTGAGAGTTTGGAGATCGATTGATGGGGAGCTCTGCTAGTCATTAGCTCAACTTACAGGTCGGCCATTGCTCCACTTCTATCATCTTCACACGACCCTTCAGATTGATGCTGAGCCCCCTTTTTTTTCCACATGACTCCTGGCTTTCAAAACGCTGGCTCAACTGCAAAGAGAGGACAAAGTGTTTCATCTACATCCAGATCCAACTTTAACAGCACAGACACACACAAAAAATGCTGACATTTTGCTGTGTGGTTATGTTGTATAATGTGTCGCAAAATCATGTTGGATGGTGTGGGTTTATGTTTGTCTTTGTGTGCGAAGCGAAAACAGGCGTGCAGTGCCATTCTGTTGGGTAAATGTTCCCAATGTGCTCTCCCATGGTTGGTAAACTGCTGACTGGCACTTTCCATGACTGAGATGAAGAACATGTACAGTATATAGCTTCACGCACATACGCATACACACATTCACACGTGCACTTAACTGCATATGCACACCTGGAGGGCTTACATGGCTTTACATGGAGTGCTGGTCCTCAGCCAGCAGCTGCTGCCAACAACCCATCATCACACATTTCACCTGGCACTGTCTCCACAGTCCATCCTTTTACAGCTCTCCAGTTAAAATGTGCTAGAGTGTGTGTTTGTGTGTGTGTGTGTAGGCCTTGGCGTGCGGGTGTGCGTGCAGGTGTTAATGTATGTGTCTCTAATATGGTAATGTGTCGGTAAATGAAGTGCTGGCAAAGTGAGTTGTATGCAGCGAGACACAGAACAACAGTGAAGGCTGTTTATGTGCAGAGGGCCTCATTCCAGCCACATTATGTCTTGTAATAGGCTTCATCTTTACCTGATTACATTTGTTCCCACAACAGCAGCTGCTGGTGATGCATTACTTCTCTATGTACACTTGTATTGTGATGCTTCGAATGCACAGAGAGACAGAGTGGAGATGAAAGCCATTGAAGCCCAGGCGATGACAAGAGTTGAATAGTCCTGAGATGAATAGTTCATAAATGAATAGTTGGTGCAGATAACAGACGGAATATTTGTGAGTGAGAGAGCAGAAGTTGCAAGCATGTAGATGCTTTTCTCAGTGTTTTTACTGTCATTTAAACATTTAGGGGTTTGGACAACTGAATTAAAACAAGATGCCAACATAAAAGCCTGAGAACTGGTCACAATTCAGGTCTCTCAAAGACTTTTGCAAGTTTGAGTCCTGAGATTGTAGTTTGAGCCTTTCTTAGACATATGGGTATGCATACAAGTGCATGCATTAGCTGATAGGGGCCCATGTTTTGTGTGTGTCTTCAAACTTTGCAGGTGAACTGCAAACTTGTGGGGTTTAATTTAAAAATTACTTCCTTGCATTGGTTGATCAAGAGACAAATAATGTTTGTCTCATGTTCATTCAGTTTGTGTTTCTCTCATTTCTACAGATTTGCTCCACACATCACTGTAGGACTGACAAGTGTAATATTCATTAAAGCTTTTGCCCTTTTTGTAGTTTGTTTTCATATATTTCATTTACATGCAGTGGTGTACTCTTTGCATTTTGAATAATACAATTATTTATTGTTGGTAAATTGTTAGTAAAGTAAAAAAAAAAGTTGAGCCCCTCATATACATTTGTCTGCTGATTCAATGGTTATCATCGTCCCCAACAAGTCATATCAGGACTAGTTTGAGTTCCTGATCCTGATTATTATGCAGATGGTGGTAAAAAAAAATACAGGTATATATACAACTTTCGCTATTTCGCAGATATTTAAATTATAGGTTTTAGGGCTCGTCGTCAT
Source organism: Trachurus trachurus (assembly GCF_905171665.1). Lineage (NCBI taxonomy): Eukaryota > Metazoa > Chordata > Actinopteri > Carangiformes > Carangidae > Trachurus > Trachurus trachurus. Next base: position 26,118,766 of record NC_139898.1, on the reverse strand, counting down.
TGCCCTTCCTCTGTCATTTCTCCTTGTGGACAGAGAGAAGTCCTGACACTTCTGTCACTCCTCACCAGCCAAACACAGTGATCTGGTTACAGCCGACACCTACAACCTACACTTCACACACATGCACACACACTCAGCGGGAGAAGCCTCCTTTGTCCAGGCAGGTGTTCTATCACAAATGGCCTTTTTTCTCAGCACATACAAACACAGAGTTGATGTGCAGTAGCCAGCATCACGTAAATGTTGTACTTTTGTTGAGTGTAAATGTGATTACTTTTATAATTTAACCAAAACCATGATTTTGTCGTCTCTAAACCAAACAACAAACAAGACGCTAACAACCTCCTAGCAGTGGCATCTCTGCTATTATGTCTTCCAATGCAAATTCAGCAAACTATATTTGGTTATATATATTTGGTTGAAGATGAGGTCGTGCAGTTATATGCAGGAAATGAACCAGTCCCTACAGACCAGTATAGAGAAGACTCGTGTCTCCAGGAATAGGTAAAGGTCAAGATGATTCAAAGTCTTCGATTTGTGAAAATGTACTTAGCTCCATTTTGACAGTGGGAAGTTGGTGCTTAATTTTAGAAGCAGGATAATTATTTTTTATGTTACATTCATGAACAAGAAACTTAATTTGCATTGTTAACCTTTTCTGACACCAGCAGACACATCACAAAAAGACACAGGCTGACTCCCACACACTGTTGTTGTGCCCTGCTCTCTGCAGTATTTCTGCGGTTTGTCTCTTGTTTCTGTTGCCAGCCTACGTGTTATCAGCTGATATCACTCCCTGTTTTAGGAACAGATCTCGGCCACTGGCAGCGAGTCTCCAGTTTTTAAATTCCTGAGGGTTCAGATCACTGTCATAGCACAACAACACCTCGACTCTAAAGAAGCTGAGGGGAGTCAGTCTGCTGCAGAAGCTTGTGGAGAACGTTTAACTGGTGCAAAGTAGAGAAGATCCTGATGAGCAGCATCTCAGTGTGGGACACCAGGAGGGAAACTGTTCCATGATTGATGACCCAACCGAGCCTGCCCACCAGCTTTTCAAACCACTCCCCTCTGGCAGGTGAATGCTCGGATACTCGTAACTGCATGTAATGTAGTTTCTCCAAAGTTGGCCCAAGAGTACCCGTCTGCAGGGAGGATGGGGGAGAAGGGCGCCGCCATAGGTCCATACCGGAAGTCACAACCGGAAGTTGGTCTTATTTCGTGCATATTATTCGCCATTCGCCGCTCCATACCGGAATAAATTTTATATTTTAGCCTATATATTTTTTTCATTATGCAGTTACATTACTGTAACTGCATAATGTACTAGTTCACTGACTCTAAGTTTTTCACGGTTTTATACAGTATGTAAAACTGAGATGTTAGCAATTAGAAGCCTAAAATAATCATGTGATCAAGCCATTATCTTAATATTTCATCGATTTACAGTAAATATTGTATATTGGATAACACATCACACTTTTTAGATCTACCCTTTGAACGCAGCGCTGAATAAGTAACCGAGTAAGAGCGACTGGACCAATGGCAGTGGCACTGTTGTCCCTGCAGACGGGTCCCTCTGAAGTTGGCAGGCAGCAGGAGTCATCCACAAGCTAGCAGGCTAGCAGGCTTCGAGACTTGATCCACACTGCTATGTTTCTTATTTTAAAACTGTCTTTCCAACAAAAACAATATATCCATCCAGAGAAGTGTTTTCGTTCCATATCAGAAATGATCTCCATCCAGACTATCACAGCTGAAAACACATTGTAATGTTGTACGATGGGCATGTGAGAGCTGGTGTAAACAGGAAGCTGTTTGTCTAGTCTGCTGTTGATTAGTTTAAAAAAATTATACTAACAAGTAACAGCAAAGAACTGCAGCGTTAAAATGCAGAATTGAACTTCTCAGCAGCTGCTATCAAAAACAGCAAGGGTCAGTACTTGTAATCATTTCCACGTTGCTATCACCACTTGTCGTTAAAGCTGATAAGATGCAATCAGAGAGTGACCATGGGTATCTATGTCATCATCTCCATTTTCCAAATAAAACAGTGGCAGCAGGCTCAAAACACTGCAGTAGTGTGGACTGGAGGTGCAAAAGTAGCAGAAGAAATTCATTTTTTTTAAATATATGTGTGTGAATTTGCCTGAGTGAACATAGACTGTGTCCTCTGGGGGACAGCCTATACTGTACGGCACGCCATTCTCTGGCGTTCTGATGGCAGATCAGTTTGACACGTATCAAATTCAAGTGGCAGAAAAAAATTATTGGTTATTAATTTTGTGCCAACATCAGTACCTATGGTGCAGCTGGAAGAAATTTAGCCAACTATAGGAGACAGCAGGAGACCGAAGAGGTCGGTCTAAGGCAATTCATTAAGTATTAATTAGCACACTGGACTGGAATCTCATTATGCTCTTTGTGATTTCTAAATTTGTTTTTTAATATAGTTTTAATCTCAATGACGATCATAGTTGTTTTATTGTGTTGTTGTCTTGCACATCAGAACAATGACAACAAAGTTTCTTGCGTCTCGATGGCACAGTTTGGCTTTGAAGTCGGAGAGTTTTTTTTAATTTTTTTAATTAATGATTTCTTCTCTGTAATGCAAACATTTTATTTAAATTTCTTATCTGCCAAGTAACAGCTTGAAGCCGGTTATGTGACAGCTTGCAGAGTTTGTGTCCTCAGCGAAAGCATCACTGTGTGAATCTCTCTGGAGAGTGTCGATACATTCATCACATCCTCTTTGGATCTGCATGTGTGTGTGCCTGTGCTGGCAGAAATGGTGAATACAAACCCTGCAGTGTACCAGGACTTTTCCCACTAACTATATAAAGTTTGTATGCATGTAAACACCCGACACACACACACACACACACACACACACAAACACACACTGGCATTCATATTCAAACATTCACATTGCCTCATTTGCAAACTATTCTCTGTGTGGCTGTAAATCGAGCAAAATCCCAAACTCAACATCATTTCACCATGAATACAAGGTGACTATATGATGTACGCACCGACTACAAATACAGAAATAAAACACCTTTCATGGGTTTTCTTCAGTGTGTTATAACAAACAACCCCTTTGGTTCAAATATGCAGTGGTAGATTTTCACACTTTGAAACCAAAACATCCCCAAAACACAAGAATAAAATCTGTGTTTGCACTGGAGTGGAAAAACCTCATATAGCTATAAAGGGTGGTCTCACACAGGATCATTAATCACTGTGAAATAATTTAGCCACAAAGGCCCAAAACCCATAATTCAACATTATTTGTCGCATGTGATGATGTGTATTGTATTACATTGTGTTATTTACATTGTGTTGCGCGACTTTGTGGCGGTATCGGTTTCAGGCTGCAGAAATGTGTCTAGTGCAAATTTCTCCCCGAGGTACAACAAAGTAAATGTTCATTACTGAATCCCAAAAGAAGTGGCAGGCACCTCGAATTAGAAGAAAGAAAAGCGATTTATTAGCAGAGTTCTCCGGCACATTTCAGCAGAGACGCCTTCATCAGGAGGCTGTTGTGTCTGTCTGCTATTTTTTCGATTTTGTTCCCTATTCAGTGTCCTAATTTGTCCCACATGGATTGTCATCCGTCCCCTCCTGGCGGCGGTGACGCTCTCCAAAATGACAGATGTCAAGAGCTCGGTCCCAGATTTGTGTCTCTTTCTCTCTCGCACGCTCACACACATTTAGACACACACACATACACACACAACAGGAGTGACACAGATACACAGATAAATCTCAAATATGCACCAATAGACTTTCACTCACTAAGCATGAATGCACACATGCAGACAATCTTTACATCTCTTTGTCTCGGGCTCTCTCTCTCTCTCACACACACTCACACTCACACACACACACTTACACACACACATAAATACATACATATGCACATACATACATGCACTCACCACACCCATCCACACACCACTCTACTTAGTGTAATTAGTTATATTTGGATTTAAATGGCAGAGGGTGGTGACATCAACATGACGTATTGCCAGTGGTGCAGGATCATTGAATACAGTCATTATACCTATCGCCCCCAAAAACACACACACACACACACATGCACACTGCACCACAGCACAACTAACTGTATGTGCACCTGTTGACACAGCTGGATGTACACTGTGTGTTTGTGTAACGTTAACTCTACTTTGTGAAAGTTACTGAGGTAAATTTGTATCTGTGCATGACTTTCTGTGTGTGTGTGTGTGTGTGTGTGTGTGTGTGTGTGTGTGTGTGTGTGTGTGTGTGTGTGTGTGTGTGTGTGTGTGTGTGTGTGTGTGTGTGTGTGTGTGTGTGTGTGTGTGTGTGTGTGTGTGTGTGTGTGTGTGAATACTGAGCACTGGGGGCGCATTAACAACCAGCACATGCAACAAACAAACTCACATTCATGCATCACGGCTGAGTAATAGCTGGTGGCCTCTGTGCTTTTCCTCTGACAAATGTCTTTCTCCATTAGACTCAAATACGTCGCCTCTCCTCTCCACTGAGTCCCTGCACCAGCGCTTCATGGGGGGACGTATACAAGCTTCTTTTCTCTGTCTTACTATTCTGACACACTATACATTTTCTTGTTATGTGCCGCTTTCTACGACTATACTGCATTTATCTGTTCCTCATCTTCTTCCAGCTTTGAACAAATCACCATTGAGCTGTGAGCCCGCAGACAAATATAGAGCAGATTGGTGCTCAGAGGCTGGATAGCATCAGCCTCATATAAACAAAACAAACACGTCGATCGGCACCAAGCAACAAACAACATGTACTTCTTTGAATTGGGAGAGACTTGAGCAGTGATTCAAGATAATCTAATCTTGCAAGTTTCTTTTACTTCTTTTGCACCAGACCAAAATCATAACTCCTCTCTCTCAGAAACGTATCTTCAAGCTCCTCTTGCTTCATGCTCTTTAACACAATGAGTCAGACGTCAGCTCTCAATCATTCCTTTATCAACAGTGTAATAACTCGCAAAGGAGAGCTCTGGAAGTTATTACCAACAAAACTTCATTTCTCAAACTTTAGTTTTTTTTACAGAGGAAAAAAAACACAAAGCGTTTGATGTGTCTGTGATTTGGGGAGTGATGGGCAGATTATGGGATGGCACAGGAGGCGAGGTGGAGGCGTCAGGTCTGACACACTGTCTGACAATCAGCAGCCTTGCTGTCTCCGTTCTCCTTATTTCTATCTGTCTGTCTGCAACGTCTCTTTCTCTCTGTTTATGCTCCGTCTGCCTCCTCTGTCTCTATCTTCCACTCTTATTTTTTTTTCCACTTACAAACACAGACACACACACTTCAGTTTTTTTTGTTTTTTCTTGTCTGACACTTATGAAGAGTGTCGGTTATGATTAATTCATTCTTTTTCTCTACACTACACATGTTATTTCTGTGTCAGTTTTAAATTTCTGACAAGTTATTGAAATTTAGGGGTTCAATGAGGAGCCTATTTAAATACAGAGTATCAGCCTTTTCTTTCAGACACAAATATGATAAAAGATCCAATCAACCTTTTGGGTATAAGAGGTTTTTACAGCACTCACATCCTGTTACTCGTGAGAAAAATGATCAAGAAATGAAAAAAAGAATTTAGAGGTAGACCCACTGCTCCAACATCCACCACTCAGGCACTTTCAAAACTACATTTAAGTGCAATATAATCTCAATTCACGGTGCCACGGTCTCCTTGCTGGCTGCATGAACCCTCCGAAAGTTCAAGCAGACTTGTTAACGTCAGTCCTATTTTTGTCACTCATCCATCCACAAACTATAACGCTCTCTCATTTTCGGAGAGGAAAGTAGCCCCATTTGTCAGCACCGTCACCGCTGTGTTTTCTCATTTGTCTGTCAGTGATTTGGCTCAGTGAGTTAACGGCAACCTAATTCTCGCCCGCTCGTCCGTCCATTCGTTCGCCGCTCACTCTCACTCAGGTGTTGGAGGCCGGCTACAGGGCAGTGATTTAGTGCTCATTTAGTGCTGCAAGTGGAAACTCACAGAGGGAAGGAAGTGCTTTCCCTGCTCGTATGATGATTGATAAATGATAGTCAGGGGGCCCTCCGAGCCGTCGCTGCCCCCGCCGTAATAACCAGCTATGTAGCAAAGGAGGAGACACGCGACTAAATCCTTCCACTGCTCTGCTTCTGCTTCTCAGCCTCCTGTCTTTTTTGATTCTCTCTGTTTCTTTCCTTTCACACGGTAACACTGCAGCCACTGTCTACGAATACGCTGCTAATCTACGGTGACTGAAGCTTTTCTGTTGGACTTTGTGTCCTTTTCTGGCCGAGACATTAGTTTGATGGATTATTAGAAAATAGTGGTGACCGCACGCTGCAATTTTGGGCCAATTTAGGCCACCTTAAATTTACATCAATTTCAACTGGACAGAGACTGGATTCTGGAGAGCACTTGAAGAAACAGTTCACTTTTGGTAGAGACATTTGTAGTTTTTGGAAGACGTCTCCCTAACTGGATTTTTGACAGGTCCAGCAGCACTACAGCAGGTTTTCTGAAGCACGAGCCACTAGATTGCTGACTGGTTTTCAGTTGTGTGCTCCAAAACAGTTTTTCTAGTAAGCTGACAAGCAAGAACTCGAGTGGTGAATTCAACAAATTATGAACACATTGACTCGCAATGATGCACTCTCTATAGTGATTACAACTAATTTGGTTTCAAATTTAAAATATTTCTCTCAACATTGTTTAACTTTTTTGACAACACAGTGATCATAATTAAGAAAAAACATGCTTTTATGTTATTTTTTAGTGTAACATTCAAAGATTTTTGCTCGATCTGTCTGCTCAGATTTGATTGACATTGACTTTACAACATGAGTAAACAATCCCGCAGCTGTCAGCAGCATCATTTCTGTTCCTCCCACAGACTGCTGTGTTGATCACTCAGCATATGAAGCTGATTAACCTGCATCAAAATCTGGTCTTGATGTAATCTTAGAGCTGAATACATGAATACCTGTCTCACTACACTGTTTTAACAGTTTTTAAACACGCATTTAGAGCTCAGCTTTGTTCCCTCAAGGCAAATAACCAGAGATCCAGGTTGTCCAAGCCAATGGAATAATAAAAGAATGATATTTAGAGTCATTGTGCTGGTGCCTGCACCTTGAAGCGTTTCATAAATTAGATTGGACTGAAATATCAGCGGATTTACACCAGCCAGAAAACTGATATGGGACTCTAGTCTCTAGATTATGTTCAGTGATGATGCTTTCATTATGTATTCCAATTATATCTGTGTATGTACCAACAGTATGACTAGTTGGGTAAATAAAACTACTTGGTCAAGGTTGAAGGAGACTGCAGGCACGGTTTAAAAAGCCAGCACAAATAATGGTTTGTCTGTGGGCTTCCTATGGGAGACTCTACTCTGAGCATTGGCAGTGAACATTGGACTGGACATAAACCATGCTCTACACTATCATCCCATATGAATATAACGCCTGGAGAGATTGGGCTGGGATTTGTCACATTTACGTTTTTGAAGTTTTCTTTTTTTTTCTCCAAGTTCTTTTATGTAGTCACAGATTTGGGGAGTTATTTCAAGTCTTATTGTTATGACAGATGGTCCAAATCCCAGCTGGGAAAAAAAGGAAGTGGAATTCAAAAGCATCTTCTAATCTCTGAGCGTTTTTTTAATATGGGTGAGGTGGGGGATTATCCTCTAACCTCTGTAGGTTCCTGCTCAGCTCATTAGGATATCACTTGAAGTTTTTCTTTTCCGAATCTGTTATTAAATCTGTGAAACGTCCGCTGCCTGAATGAAGCTGCTCAGTCCAGTTGGGCCGAGATCAACTCAGAGATCAGTTGTTCACCATGTACATGTAATGACTATATAGCAGATAATCGTGTTTAATTCAATACGATGTTCCTAAAAGTGGTTCTAATTATTAATTTGAGCTCCTGTCACCTACTCTGCTGCCCATGTATTACATTCTTTGTCCTCCTTGAGCTATAACTGCTGTGGCAAGCAACGATAAGATCCGACTACTCATCCAACTGTTTCTAATGCCCTTTGATTTTTCACAAGAAAGAAAACACCTTATGATGTAGATATCACCCCGGGGACTGTTACAAATGTGTCTGATTGAATGTGCACTTGTCCTCCTCGCTGTCAACAAGAACGATTGGCATCAACTGCGACCGTCCAGCTTGTGCGAGGCTATAACGGAAGAGCGCCGCAAGCTGTGTTCAAAGGAACATACCTCCATCTTAGATATCAAACATTTGGCAGCGAACCCAGTGCTAGTAACCCAATGAGCAACAGGGCAGTGCAAGGATAAAAGCTGACCCTGCGACTAACGTTGCTAATCTCTAAAAAAAAAAAAAAAAAAGTTAGTTATCCTGAGCTTTACAGGCCAAGTTAGACTTTAGATTGATGCATCATTTTTAAGATCACTAAGATTTTTCTTAAAGTTGATCATCATTTTTATAAGAAAAAAAGAGAAAGCTAATTCTTCTTTGTCTATTCAAGCTTTTTAATGTGTTGTGTTTTCTGTAATTTTTTATTGCTTTACTGTATGATATCTCCCTGAAAAATAAAATGAAGTCACTTCTGGGACAGTACATATTGGAGCTAAACGGCCTTTATTTGGAAAGTGAAATTGCTCTGTTTTTATTGCAACAATCTCAAACGTTTTGTGTTGTGCTCCAGGGGGTCCCTGTCTGCCTAACTACAGCGAGCAGATATTAAACACCTCAAGCTGAGGCTCCACGTCGTGCACAAGTGCACTTGCACAGCCCTGGGTGCATGCTTTTGCACTTTTTCTTTTTGTATTCCTCATGTCCATTAGCCTCCCTGTGGCTGTTTCCTCTATTTCCCTCTAGCTAGTGTTTTGTCATGTGAAACTTATGTGAATTAGCCTGTGGCGGAGATTGCCCTGTGGTAGTGATTCATCACCTGTTTGGCAGAGGTGACTGCATGAGCGACTGAGCGAGCGGTTACCGGTATGACGTGCGGAGCAAGCATCTGGTGTAGGGGGTTAATTGAGGGCGATTAAGGTGATTAATAGCTTTGTTTGAAGTGAAAACACAAGACAGACTAGCTTGTGTTACAGAGCAAATATTTGGGGGAAAAAATCCATCAGTGGCAGGAGCACAGTGTGGCTGGAGAGGGCAGCAAGTCAGGTGTGTGAGGCCGTGTGTGTCACTCTAGGAATATTTAGGCTCTCGGCTTAATGGTGAAAGAAGGACATAGTGTGTGTGCATTTGTGTGTGTGTGTGACTGGTGTGTGTTGGGGTGGTGGTGGTGGTAGTGGGGGCGGCTGTGTGTACAGGGAAATAGAAACATGGGCTTGTGTGTGATCATTTAGGGGTAAAGGGTAATATTGACATGAAGACATCTGGTTAGAAAGAGCTTCTGTTTCCAAGCTGCTCCGTTTCTATTATTGTCTTGGAGCTGTGCATGTATGTGTGTGTGTGTGTGTGTGTGTGTGTGTGTGTGTGTGTGTGTGTGTGTGTGTGTGTGTGTGTGTGTGTGTGTGTGTGTGTATGAGGTGAAATCAAAGTCAAAACAACTGGAAAGACGCACAGCGACGTGTGTGTGCACGCATGGTTACTTTGTTACGCGTGCGTGCGTGCGTGCGTTGTTACGCGCAGGTTGTATTTCACGCGTGACAAAAGCGGCGTACGTATGAAGCAGCGTGTGCACGTCTGTCAGTCACTGTTTGACAAATTATGTTACGCGTTCACACGTACGTGCGGTCGCAGATGTTGTTGCTGCGCAGCAGGAAGTTGATCTGCACCGTGCGCACCACTCCGCGTAACTTGACGTGTAATGTAGTTGGCCTTTTCATTTTAGTCAACCAGGGGAGGCAGCAGTGAGCCAGACTTTGCCTGCCGGACGAGAAGAAGAAGCAGCAGAAGGAGGAGAAAAAGGAGAAGGAAAAGGAGAAAGGAAAAGACCAATACATCCATGCATGCTGTGGGTGCTGGAGGTTCCCGAAAGTGCGAATGAAATGGATATTCAGAAGAGAAAAAAAACAGATTTTTAGCTATAACTTTGTAACCATTCAAGGCAGCTGACGACCTATGGGCTTATACTTTTTTCGTTTTGACGAAGATTTTTTCAGCTTGTAGTTGCTGTCGTGGTTGTTGTTTTTTTTCATTATTGTGGTAACGTTTGCTGCATTATTTTAATCATTAACGTTATATTTATTCAGTTAATGTGTATTTCGTTTGTTAGTTATTACGAAGATTGCTCAGAGTTCCATCGTTGCTATGGTTACAGTGAACGATCAGCTGATTTCATTGTGACTGACGTAGCTTCCGGCAAGTCCGACATCGTCTCACCGACAGGCAGCCCCCGTTCAGGTAAACAAACAACATGGAAAACTGTGATTAAATAATTAACAGTTAAAGCTATTTTACCTCCAAAAACAGCCAGTGTCGTCAACCACAAACTGTTTGTGGTTGATCAAAGTTGTTAAACTGGCTGACTTTACTAGCTGCACTGTTTGATGTAGATTTTAATGATTAGGCTAACGTTAACATAGCTAGGCTAACATTAATGCTACATGCCCAGCCCTCACTGTACTTTTCTCACTGTTTTACAGGTTACAGATAATACAGTGGCTACAGCTGAAGTTGAGTTCGATGAGACGCTCAGTAAAACGAAGAGCCTGACACAAAGGTAATTTAAATATCTTATTCCATGCATGGGGATCAGATATTATGATGCATTTGTGCAGGAAGTCTGTGTGGTTAACTGCATTACTTTGATTATATTGTGTGTTTTTTTTTTAGGTCAAAAAAGAGGACAAAGGCATCAGACCTGCCACGATGGAGAAAACGTGATGATCATCTCTGTGTCCTTGAGGAGAACGGTGTGGAGATGCTTGATGAACAAGAGCCAGGATTTGGTATGTAATTGTGCATCATTATTCTAATTTTGGTAGAAAAACATCATGTTAGGATTTCTATGCGGATGTACCAGTCCAAGAAGCTTTCTGAAGTCTGTAGTAGTTGTAGTCGTAGGCCTGCACACCTCAACATCACCATAATACTTCATTTAGAATGTGATTTTCACAGGGCCTGATTTAAGCCACAGTACCACCTTAAATTAGCTCAGTGCAGCATCACACCGGTGCTCTTACCAATCATATTTCCAACACACGCAACATAACACCACCTGAGAACTCTCTCCTAAACTTCATATGGATGCTGGCAGAAAATGGAGTATGCCAGGGTGGGCTGGCTTATGCAATATTTACAATTACCACCTTTTAATTCTACATATAAGTGTATTTTCAATTATTCTGTCAACAGACTGGCAATGTGTGTTTGAACACCGTTTTACCAGAGTTTTATGGAGTGGGTGGGTGATAAGCTCCTTCAAGGTGGACAAGTTGTGCGCAGAATAGAGGATGATACATGTTGGAAATTCCCACGGGTCACGTGATTCCCGCGTCATCTTTCAGTGAGCCAAAACTATTTTGGCTTGCGTTAGTTAGTTAAATGGGGAGTGGGTGCAGGAGACACACAATAACAACAAAATGCAACATTTTTGCAACATGTTTGGGTTCATTCAACTGAGATGGACATAAATGGACATGGTGTGACCAGTGTACTGTTTTTATTTTTTATTTTCTCCAGCTCTGAGGAAGGGGGCTACTTTGACGGGTGCTTCTCTGCAATGATGATGACTTCCAAATGAGGGCCAAGCATGTGCAGTAAGTGTTTTTGTGTATTTTCCACATAGATTCTCATTGAACTTCTTGTACTACTTGAAAGTTTATTTTTAAAATAACATTAGAAACTTTTTGTCTATGTAGGCACCAGGAAAGGGCATCTGTGGTCGGTCTCAGCTGAATGCAGCAAAGGTGAGGACAACGAGGAGGAGTCGCTCCAGCCTTGATGAGCAGGTGTGTATCATATAAGAGTTATGCCATCATGGCATTATTTTTTGTGCTCTAAATATGTACAGGCAAGTACCGTATAATAACATTCTTATTCTTGTTGATAGTCCTCAACTACATTCTCCTAAATCTATGCAACCAACATGTTTCACTGTTTAAGCTGACACACTATACTCTTCTCTACAAGTTATTTTGCACTTCATCTATTCACAACTGTACTACACTTGAATGGAAATCAGTGTAATTGATTAAGGTTTCACTAACTCACTTTCACAGACTAACAAAAACCCAGTTGAATTAACCTATCTATTGGGCTCTTTTGGTTTTGTTCTGTTTGTTTGTTTTTTGAAAGAAGACAATAAGAGTTTAACTGCAATTTTACTTACTACTTTTTGTGTGACTGTTAATATATTTTCACCATCAGTCCAACAATTACTGTTATTAATGCTGTATGCAATCCTACAGGGGAGAGATCTTCGCATATCCCATGTTCTCAAGTCCTCCAGTCTTCTGTATGGACGTAGTTGGCAAGTACTGGTCCTAATACAGCCTGAATACAGCCACCTGACCACCATGACGTCCTTGTTGTCTGTGCTTTATGCCAAGGCATATGGCATCAAGTGAGAGGTAACTGTAACTGTTTCAGCACTTGCAGCTGACTGACACTATACTCTTCTCTCCAAGTTATTTAGTACTTTATCTGTTAACAACAAGATCTTGTATACAGGGATGCACATGTACAGGCAGGCAGGTGTATATGCATTCACACACATCCATTATGTAGATAGCATCACTAACATTAAGAATTGCTCAAAAATTATTAGTATAAGTCTTTTCTAAGTATTAATATTTGTATTCACGTCATTCATGGATGTCTCTATCAAAACAAGTGTTTTAGTCATTTCAGTAATTTAGCTTTTTGTGCTTTTATGCTAAACTTACAAACTTTCACTCATTTCCAGACTGTGACGTCCACATAAACCTGTAGAGCTTCCCTTATTCCAAGATTGTGGGGCAAAGGATTACTAAAGTAAGTTGTCCTTGTGGTGGTTGTTGTTTCTGTTGTTTTTAGTGGAATACTGTTTACTAGTGTGCAGATATTACAAGGGCTTCTACCAACACTTCTCATCTTTTCAGGGTTTTATATAGGCTACATGAACCATTTAATATACACATTCACCAGAGGAGAATTGGGCAAGTTGAGCATAGGAGCATCTAAGTTGAGTCCCCCCCCCCCCCGACCCCCACCAGCTCCCACCTCCCCCTTTACTTCATATTCCACCTGTCCAGGTGGCAGGTGAACACAAACTGCAGGGACCTGCTGCTGAGCCACCAACTCACTGAGCTTCGGGGAGTTTTGTGATTACATTGCATCTTGGGAAGAATCCTTCATCTTTCTCTTTTAAAGTAATACATGGCTCACCATAAACAGCAGCTTGTTTTCAGCAGCGTACTTACTGTAATCATAAACATCCAGAATCCTGATTTAGTAATCAGGACAAGTAAAGACAAAATACATTCATTTAGGAGCGTCAAGTGAACAGATGCCCCATATGTAGAGGCTACAGTCCTCACTGCAGGCGGCCCCGGTTCGAATCCCGCATCGGGCAGTCCTTTCCTGCATGTCATTCCCCCTCTCTCTCCCCATTTCCTGTCTCTCTCAACTGAACTAAAAAAAGGAAAAATATAAAAATACATTGATGTAGTGTATGGGGCAGGTGGCACAATGTACCCCACAGTTACCATATTGACTTTATTACTTCCCATATGCAAAAAGGTTCAACTGATGCATACTACACATTTATAATAATCTCTTTTGGTCTAAACACAATTCTCATGAAACTTGTGATTGACAAAAATTCACTTTCGAGAGTAAAAATGGTTTTTCGGACCAGGGGCAACCTGTAAAGCTCTAGTGAACTCCATGTCCAAGACAGTTGAGGCTGTGATGAAAAATGACATTTTGGGCACAATTTGGACATTTTCACCAGTGGTTCAGACATGAATAGCTGTATCAAAAACAGAAAAAAGTGCAGGCACTCAAAATAAAGGGTTTTTAACTTTTTCAAACCAACCGGAGTGCCTGCACTTTTTTCTGTTTTTGATCTGTTACCCTTTGCAAGAGCACCGGTGGTTTGAGGGACACCAGCAGCGCTCCTGTGATCCTGTTATTAATAGCTGTATGTTGTGTAAATGACCTTTAATATGAGCATAGTATTTCTATAAATGTGTTCTTATGTTTATTCATTAACATTCTTTAAAGCCAGGCTTTTATTTTTTATATATTAAGCAGACGGATATTCAGTGCTTTTATTTTGAAAGCGTCTCGCCGAGACCTCGTACACATCCGGTGCTTCGGAGTTTACCGGCAGAAGGAAAAGTATGTCTGCAAGGCTAAAGGCTAAAGGCTAAAGGATTCAATGCTAAAAGCAAGCAAAGTGTGTCTAACCCACATGAAACGCCCTAGCACCTGGCTAATAAGGGGCACAAGGTTTGTTTTGTTACCATTTCATGCTATATTTATGTCCGGCTCGAGTTTGGTTGCCGTGGATATTTTCATGCATAAAGCGTATTGTGGTTAGCGGTAGCTACTATTAGCATCGGCGAGCTGCCGTGTCGGTCTGTATTGAAGTGAGATGAAGCTATAAGCTAACTCGTAGGTTGTTTTAGTAATGCAACAGGACGTATTTTGTCTGTTTTATATGCAGTCTGCTAAGGTTAAAAACTGTTTATTGGGTTAAAAACGAACGGTTAAAAATGCTAATTTCATGTTAAATACTGTTTTATATTGCACTCTATGTGAGGTTGTCTTTCAGTTAAAATGTGAATTTTCCCTCATGACTGTAACATCAATCGTAGCAGTTAAAATATATATTTAAATTCATGGAGTAAAACCTGTGAGTCTACAATAAGTTTATTAGATAAAAGGAGAGTCAACTTACATGATTGTTATGTGATAAAGGCAGTTAAAGGGTAATTTCGGGTGAGAGTGAAGGTGGCTGTGTTTTGTTTTCTTCTTTTCGTGGCTCTTGCGGTGTGTTTACATTGAATACGGTCCAAGGAATAAACCATTGTGAACCATCAGTTTGAGAGTCCGACCATCATTTAGCCGGGGATGCTACAGTAAGAGCTTCACCTCATCCGTCACATCACGCCGCTGACCAAGGACAACTGTAGAGGGACCTGATGTGATGGTCAAGGATTGTGGTACCTGCTCACAACATGGAAGCATCAGTAAAGACGCCTCCAGACGACAGAGACTCCGAACAGATGAAGGATAAGGATACTGAAGAGGAGGATCTCCGTCGCTCTGGTCGCCTACGGAATCCCACGGAAAAGATGCTTGCATTTCATGAGGAGGAGGCCCACAAAAAGGAGAAAAGGTTGACTCACATTTATGAACAATGGAAGATCCAGGCACGTAAGGCTAGAGAACAGTTAAAGTTAAACATTCCTGAAAGTGACATTGCAACTCTTATAGACACACTAGAAGAAGGAAAAAACTGTGTTATAAACCTGTACATAGACATCAGAGCTCACCTCACTCCATCTAATGAGACAAGACGTCGTATTGATGCCTGTGAGGCAGTTACAAGGGACATTGTTAAAATTGCTCTTGAAAGGATATCAGGCATAGATGGAGAATTTGATAGTGAAGCTGTAAGGCAACGTCTTCATGAGCTTCTTAACAGAGACTACGCTCGCTCCATCTACGGATCCACAGCTTCACCTCCAAGTCAACACTCAAGTAAAGGTTCCAGTCAACACTCTGTCATAGCAGCAAAAAGAGCAGACGCTGCAGCAGAATTAGCAGCAAAGGAAGCAGAGTATGAAGTGTTATTGAAGGAGGAGAAACAAAAAGAAAAGATGCAAGTCTTAGAACGTGAGTTGGAAAGATTAAAGGCAGAGAAGGACATTAAAGCTGCACGAGCTAGGTTCACAACTTATGATCAGGAAGTAAAGCAGGAAGCAAGTGTTCATTCTGTAGATCAGATGAGAACGAGAGAACATCAGTTTGTGTATCCTCCTCCTTCAGCTCTCATACAGCAGCCCACTGATACCACAATGACAGCATCACCTGCAAGGACAGATGTAAGTTATCTGGCTCAGGCAGTCCAAGATAGCATAGCTCTGAACAGGCTCCCAATGCCAGAACCGTCTGTATTTACTGGTGACCCTATCCAGTTCATTGAGTGGAAGGCTTCCTTCACATCCCTCATAGACAAAAAGAACATTGCTTCAGCTGACAAATTACATTATTTGAAAAAATATGTAGGAGGTCCAGCTCGAAAGACACTTGATGGCATATTTTATAGAAATGATGATGAAGCCTACAAAGATGGATGGAACCGTCTCAACCACAGGTATGGACAGCCGTTTGTTATACAAAAAGCATTCAGGGAAAAACTAACAAACTGGCCAAAGGTCCATCCAAGAGATGCTGAGGGACTTAGAGCATTCGCTGATTTCTTACACTCATGTCTGGAAGCCATGCCTTATGTTAAAGGTCTGGACATTTTGAACGATTGTGAAGAAAACCAGAAATTGATCCAAAAGCTACCTGATTGGGCAGCATCACAGTGGAACCGCAAGGTCACTCAAGTCATGAGAGTTGACCAGGAGTTTCCCAGCTTCCAGGAGTTTGTCTTCTTCATTGTAACGGAGGCAGAAATTGCATGTAATCCTATTACTTCATTCCACGCTCTCCACTCATCAGAGGCTAACTCATCACGTCATCTGAAAGAAAAGAAATGTAAATCCAGTGTTTATCACACACAGACAGTTACAGAGAATGAAACACAAGAACAGTTAAGAACAGGTTTAAAGCCACCATGTGTGTTTTGTCAAGACAGTAAACATCAACTTCATCGCTGTCCTGAGTTTAAAGGGAAAGCTCTGGAGGAACGACGGAAATATGTGAAAGAAAAGAAGCTTTGCTATGGCTGCTTGAGGACGGGCCATAACGCCAAGGACTGCCGCAATAGACATTCATGCGACAAATGTAAAGCAAGACATCCTACGCTTCTCCATGATGACACCTACACCAAGGCCAAGCCCACGTCAGTCTCAAATCAAAGTAACACAGAGGAAACAGCAACCACATTGGCTCTCAGTGTGGCAACTAAGGAGCCATCTACCAACACTTCAATGATAGTGCCAGTGTGGGTTTCTTCTGTCAGCAATCCAGGTACGGAAAGACTTGTTTATGCGCTGCTTGATACCCAAAGCGATACAGTCTTCATTGACCAAGAAGTCAGCAATAGTTTACAGACTGAAACTCATCCTGTAAGACTGAAACTAACAACCATGACAGGAAAGGATGCATTAATGCATAGTCAAAGAGTGTCAGGTTTGAGAGTGAGAGGTTACTGCTCTGCTATCCACATTGATCTCCCCCCTGCTTACACCAAGGACTGTATACCAGTGAATCGAACACACATTCCTTCCTGTGACACGGCACGGAACTGGAATCATCTCATCAAAATAGCAGATGAAATCCCACCACAGCTGGAATGTGAAGTCGGTCTGCTGATCGGCTACAATTGCTCAAGGGCACTGGCACCACGGCAGGTAATCCTTGGAGGAGATAGCGAACCATATGCAGTTCAGACGGATTTGGGGTGGAGTGTCGTAGGCTGTTCACCTCACCACAACTCACCAAGCATCACCAACATGTGTCACAGAGTTTCAGTCAGAGAGCTTCCTCCAGTGACCCCAGCTGAGGCACTCAGGGTTCTCGAGTCTGACTTTAAAGATGCCAATAAGGACGGAAAGACTGTGTCTCAGGATGACATCCGCTTCCTGGATGTGTTAAAGGAAGGGATCAAGAGGAACATTCATGGACATTACGAGATGCCACTCCCCTTTAAAGAGAGACCCTATCTCCCTGACAACAAACAACTGGCGATGGTACGGCTCAGTCACCTTAAAAGAAAGCTGGCGAAGGATGACAAGTACAAAGAACATTATGTGAAGTTTATGAACGAAATCATTGAAAAGGGTGAGGCAGAGGAAGTTCAGGATCAAGGGAAGGAAGGAGAGAAGTGGTACATTCCTCACCACGGAGTGTATCACTCGAAAAAACCTGATAACCCCGCAGACATCGCATCTAGGGGATCAAGCGTAAGTGAGATTCTCACATCAAGCTGGTTCAAAGGACCTCAGTTTCTATGGGAGAAAGAGATAGCTCTAGCTACAGATGTTAGCGCAGAAATACAGATTGGAGATCCTGAAGTCAAGAGGATTCAGACTCTAAACACACAGACACGGGAACAGCTGAGTCTCTCAGACCGCCTGTCAAAGTTTTCTTCGTGGTCAAAAGCAACTCAGGCTGTCGCTCGTCTCATTCGTCGTGTCAGACATGATAAGTCAACAGACCACAGCACCGTCCAAGAACGAGAAGACGCACGCTGCATCATCATAAGAGACTTACAGAGACACGCATATCCAGAAGAGTTAAAGTTGCTCAGTAAGGTAACTCAACTTCCCTCTCAGAGTAAACTGTTTCAGATGGATGCTTTTCTTGATCAGGATGGACTCCTCAAGGTGGGAGGAAGACTGAAAAATGCATCACTCCCTACCTCACTGAAGCATCCAGTGATCATACCAAAGAGTCATCCCATCACCAAGGCAATAATTGCTCACTGTCACGACAAAGTCCAACATCAAGGAAAAGGTTTGACTATTAATGAGATCAGATCAAATGGATTCTGGATTCCAGGAATCAACAGAGCTGTGGCAACGCATCTGCATCAATGTGTTACATGTCGAAAACTCAGAAGATTTACAGAGGAGCAGCGAATGGCAGATTTGCCGTCTGAGCGTGTGGATCCATCACCACCTTTCACCTATTGTGGAATGGACTGTTTCGGTCCATTTTTCACCAAACAAGGACGCAAGGTACAAAAGAGATACGGACTGCTTTTCACCTGCCTTTGCTGTCGAGCTATCCACATTGAAATGTTAGACGACATGTCGACAGATGCTTTCATAAATGGACTTCGTTGTTTCATTGCAATAAGAGGAGCAGTACGTGACATAAAATGTGACCAAGGAACGAACTTCGTTGGAGCTAAAAATGAACTGAATGAAGCTCTCAAGCAATTGGATGCTGATCGTCTGACTACGTTTTTGGCTGAGAAACAGTGTGACCTCAGCATGAACGCTCCGCATGCAAGCCATGCTGGAGGCGTATGGGAGAGACAGATCCGAACGGTGAGGAATGTTCTTCGTTTAACTCTTTCACCCTCATCAGGCAGGCTGGACGATGCCTCTCTACGGACATTCTTTTATGAGGCAGCAGCTATTGTGAACAGTCGTCCACTCACTGTTGACAACTTAAATGATCCAGATAGTCCAGAGCCGCTAACACCCAATCACCTACTCACCATGAAACCCACTGCAGCCTTACCACCTCCTGGCAGATTCATCAGAGAGGACATGTATGCTCGGAAGAGGTGGCGCCGTGTTCAGTACCTTGCAGAGCAGTTCTGGGGCCGGTGGAGAAGAGAGTATGTGTACAACATTGCTACCAGACAACGCTGGCATACTCCAAGGAGAAACCTCAAAGTCGGTGACATTGTGATGGAAAAGACAGAAGATCAACCTCGCAACGAGTGGAAATTGGCTAAAGTTGTAGAGACAGTGACTGATAAAGATGGACTAGTGAGGAGAGTGAAGATTCGTGTTGGAGACCAGAAGATGGGAAAGGAGGGACAGCGTTCTGGCAAGCCATCCATCGTTGAACGTCCAGTGCAGAAGCTGATCCTGCTCCTAGAGACTGTTTAATCACCCCCTTCACTCCACAACCTATCCTTTACAGTATGAAGAGTTTATGGACATTTTTGACTCAAGCACTAAAGGTTAAAGGTCACATGGTTTAGAAATCATTCATGCTTTACATCTAATAAGGGGATGAAAAACCAGTAATGATTTGGTGGGAGTGTAAATGACCTTTAATATGAGCATAGTATTTCTATAAATGTGTTCTTATGTTTATTCATTAACATTCTTTAAAGCCAGGCTTTTATTTTTTATATATTAAGCAGACGGATATTCAGTGCTTTTATTTTGAAAGCGTCTCGCCGAGACCTCGTACACATCCGGTGCTTCGGAGTTTACCGGCAGAAGGAAAAGTATGTCTGCAAGGCTAAAGGCTAAAGGCTAAAGGATTCAATGCTAAAAGCAAGCAAAGTGTGTCTAACCCACATGAAACGCCCTAGCACCTGGCTAATAAGGGGCACAAGGTTTGTTTTGTTACCATTTCATGCTATATTTATGTCCGGCTCGAGTTTGGTTGCCGTGGATATTTTCATGCATAAAGCGTATTGTGGTTAGCGGTAGCTACTATTAGCATCGGCGAGCTGCCGTGTCGGTCTGTATTGAAGTGAGATGAAGCTATAAGCTAACTCGTAGGTTGTTTTAGTAATGCAACAGGACGTATTTTGTCTGTTTTATATGCAGTCTGCTAAGGTTAAAAACTGTTTATTGGGTTAAAAACGAACGGTTAAAAATGCTAATTTCATGTTAAATACTGTTTTATATTGCACTCTATGTGAGGTTGTCTTTCAGTTAAAATGTGAATTTTCCCTCATGACTGTAACATCAATCGTAGCAGTTAAAATATATATTTAAATTCATGGAGTAAAACCTGTGAGTCTACAATAAGTTTATTAGATAAAAGGAGAGTCAACTTACATGATTGTTATGTGATAAAGGCAGTTAAAGGGTAATTTCGGGTGAGAGTGAAGGTGGCTTTGTTTTGTTTTCTTCTTTTCGTGGCTCTTGCGGTGTGTTTACATTGAATACGGTCCAAGGAATAAACCATTGTGAACCATCAGTTTGAGAGTCCGACCATCATTTAGCCGGGGATGCTACATGTTGAGTTATTTTGAGGGGACAGCAAATTTACACTGTTATACAAGCTGTACACTGACTACTTTACATTGTATGAAAGTGTCATGTCTACAGTGTTGTCCCATTAAAAGATACAATAAATATTTACAAAAATGTGAGGGGTGTACTCAATCTGTGAGATACTGTATGCGATCCTTAAACCCAAATCATGATTGGGAACTTTTACATTATAGTTTAACAGCAGATCCACTCAGACACATGTCACACTGGTGAAAAGCACCTGTAGAACTGAGTTTTGAGAGCCTACAAAACTAGTGTTGCCTGTAACGTTGTGTCTGGTTTTCACCATTTTATATACACTAAGCTTGTCCTTTTTCACGTCAGGTGTGTTGTTGAGACAGGGCTAAACCAGAGTTCGACAAGAGTTGCCAGTTTCTGATTCTACACCAGAACACAGCAGAGTGGTCAAGGCCTGAAGACCGACCCAGTTACACCTGCAGCGAGCAGACAGAGGAAGAGGAGTGTGAGATCCACGGGGAAAGGAGAAAAAAGAGAGCGACAGCTGTCGTCAACAGACGGGCATTGACTGTCGGACTAAGTGAAATGTGAGTTTATACTCTGCCCTAGGGATGTAATGGTATTAAAATCTACAGTATTTGCGTCATTTCATTCTCTACATGTCCACAATAATATTGAGACACTATTGTTATTGTGATATTGCGGTATTACCATTACCGTTACATCCCTACTCTGCCCCCGTTGTGGGAGTAGTGATCCCTGGCCGTGGAAAGTTATTGTGAATGTGTGTAAAAAGTACAGTGACTGAAGTCTCTCCCCCCACATAACAGCGTACAAGGCCGACGCCCGAGGATGGTGTGACAGCAGTGGTGCCAAGCGACGAGAGTGGTGTTGGCCCGAGGTGACGGTGAACAGTTGATACTCTGCCCCATCATGTGAGTAACAATCTTAGGACGTAAATGAAGTGGCGTGTTGGGTGTAAATGCAGTGACTGCCATCTTGTTTCCCTCACAGCTTCCGAGTCTGCGCCCGGCAGAGGACAGTGTGCAAGTGGAAGACCAGCGGTGGACGTGGAGGATCGGTGTTGCCAAGCTACCACAATTACGGACTCCTTCCCCCCACACCCCATTTTATAATTTCTGTGAATAAATATTGTTTTAAATGCTCTTTACAGTCTCCAAGCACTTTCTTGGTTTTAAACAGCCCCTCGCACTTACAGAGCTTGTTTTGATTGAAAACATATTTTAAATTACACATAACTTTTGCTAGCTGGGTCTATATAGACATGTTATATAGTTTTATTATTAGATTTAGGCTAAATGAAAACGCAGACACAAATTTAGTAGCTTAGATACAGTAAGTGTGAGCATTAATATGAATATTAATAAATTGCAACACACATTTGTATCAACAGATATTTCCTTAATTGTTATTTTGATGGTGGAGAGTCTTGTCTAGTGTGTAACATGTCCAAAACAACCCATTGGTCTTCTACCAATCACCATGAAGGCTATAGAATATAAATTACACCTCATTCCCTTGTGGATTGGGTCAGCTGGAAGAAAGCACTCCCATCAGGATCAAATCTTGTTTTTTATTATAGGATACAGTTGATCAGTCACAACAGCATAATTGATAAGTGAATCCTCTAAGCCAGGCCAGGCCACAAAAACCATGAGGTCATTTAAATGCCATGCCACCACTAACGTCTACTCTTTATTAAGTGTGAGTTATGCTTACCAAGATTAAGTACACTTTGTTTAGTTGTTAATTGATCTGAATATTTGAGTTGTGTGGGTTGTGGACTAATATTTTGCTGTTCTTTCCTTTTCCTTTTCATCAGAAACCAACCAGCTAAACAATAAATACGATGAACTGGATCCCCTGTGTTTGTGGCATTGTTTTAAACAACCCATTGCGTTGATCCACCATAATCCCTCACACACCCAGTCAATATTTTACAACATGCTTTGAGTCAACTGATTAAGGTTACTGCTACGATTTGGACTAATTCAGTTAATTTTGAGGCCATACAGGCATTGATTTCAGAAGTCCCTCTGTAACCTTTCACACAATTCCCAATGTTAAGTTATAGAAAAGGTGCATCAATCAAGAAATAAACTTGCTAGATGAAATGTCAAGCGTGTGATCTGCTGCAACTCAATTTCCCTACGGGGACAAATAAATTACTACTACTAGTACTACTGCTTAGCCTTACATAGAACAGCAGTCCTGCCTATGAGCACAGTCAGATTGTTTGAAACGGCCCTGTACGGCCTCTGCCTAAAGAGTTGTGTGATGGAAAATTCTGGTATTTAAACAGAACTTCTCCTCACCTTGTGATATGTGTTGCTCAGCTGTGAGCCAGGCTCATTCCTTACTGAATGGATAGAAAACTTTTTGCCACCACAAAAGACCCATGAGATAATTATATTAGGACAGGAGGAGGCTCAGTGATGTCATGTCTTTTTATGCTCCATGGTTGACACTGATTCTGCATATTTCAATTTCAACCTTCCTGATGGCTCGACAGTTTTGTTACAGTACCTATATAATTATTAATAAAGTGTAAAAAAAAAAAAAAAAAAACTCGGCCGGGACAGTGTTGCAGCCTCTGTGCAGCTATTCAGGTGCACAAACCTAACGCACATCTCCAGCTGGGTCCGTGTACGTTTCGTTAGTTTGATTTTTCCTTAAACCAAACTGTCAGAAAACGAAAGTCAGCTGGTAATTTGGTTTTCCGTTTCAAATCAAAAACCAAAAAAACCACAATTCAGGCTGTTTTTTTTGTTTTTTTTGTTTTTTGTTTTTACAACGAAAAAAAACCAAAATCAAATTATGGTCAAATTTTGATTGCCTTTTCGATTTTGATCTTAAACATCACATTAACGCCGATGACAGACCGGAAGTGTCGGAACTTCAAAATAAAATCCCAGTGAATTGCGTTATAGCCACAGACTGTTGATTAATGGCCTATAAAATCTTTTTTTCTTTCTTTGTAAATGTTGTGTTTTGAGCACATGGATACATTTTCACAGCTGTGTTTATTTTTACATATGAGTGACAAGCTGATCGTTAATTAGTTAATCTTCCTCATCTCCTCGCTGCCTGGCTCTCTGTCTCCGCTGCTGTAGCGCTTCGCTTCGCTTCCATTCAGTCAGATCATGTTCACAGCGTGTTCTGCGGCCCGTCTCCGGTCCCAACCGGGCTCCGGACAGGCTGTCCCTCTCTGAAGCAGAGGGTGAGGTGGTCAGCTTCACTCCTGCATTAACGCCGATGACAGCCTGGAAGTGTCTGAACTTCAAAATAAAAGCCCAGTGAATTGAGTTATAGCCACTGTACTGTAGCCTATATTAATAGCCTATGAAATATATAGTTTTTAATTTAATTTTATATGGCTTGAACGCCATTATATGAGACCAGGCTATTAATTGAATACTGACTGATTGTTTTATTTGAGGAATATAGCTATATTACGATCTGCTGCAGTAACGTTCGCCACCCTATGGAATAATGCTGCATGGGGCTGGGTGATAGACCAGCTCTTCTCAGAGACTCAACCCGACCCTGAGGTCTCCAACCCCGGGCATATTTGGCAGGTGGCAGCGGCCCCTTTATGGTTCTTTTCTACTCTTTTCAGTCACATGGGATCCAGTCCCAGACCTCGGCTACAGTCCGGGATTTCATCAGGCTCCCTTCCCGGCACAGGGCACTCTAATCGGCAGCTTAGATGAGGGGAATCGCCGTGCGTAATGGTCGCGCGTAATGACAGCTCCTCGCCGGTGAAACACAATAAACTGCGCTACGTTTGTCTCATGGCACGGTGGAGCCTACACAGAGGTACACAAACAGGTGGATCAGGAGAACGAGCGAGGAGAACAGTACATGAGGAAGATTAGTTAACGATCAGCTTGTGTGAAAAAATAAACACAGCTGTGAAAATGTACAACAAAAAACAACTTTGTTTTTCTGTTATTCTGTTTTAAAACAAAAACAGAATAACGTGGAAAATTAAGTATTTGACTTTTCTATTGTTTTGTTATTATGATATTTGGAAACTTCGCTCCACAGCGGCCAGGTCCCGGAGCAACTCTCTCCACACCCCCCGCTTGCGTCCGCTCCCCCCCCCCCCCCCCGGCCGGAGCTCCGTGGTCCATATGCCATCCCTGCAGTGCACCAGAGTTCCCCGGGTCACGCTGCTGATCCGCCCCGCGGAGCAGGCAGCTCGCAGCGGCCTCTTCCTACAGCGGATCGCTCCGTCCCGGACCGGGGAGCGACGTCGCCGCAGCCGCCACTGCCGCTGTGAGCTGCCTGGTCAGCGGGGCGGAGCAGCAGCTTGACCCGGGGATGGCGACCACGGTCCACAGCGGCTCAGACGCAAGGTGTGGAGAGAGTGGCTCCGGCCGGCCGCTGTGGCCAGCTGGGACACAGATTATTCTCTCTGTCTTCATTGAACAAATAAATCATGTCATGCAACAGCCTATAGGCTATATCTGTATCTCGTATTGGATCGATTGCACCATCTACTGGATGAAAATGAAAATGCAACACAGAACAACTAAGTTACACTACGCGTCACGTTACGCGTAGTGGTGCACACCGGGCAGATCAACTTCCGGCTGCGCAGCAATAGAGTCTGCGACCGCACGCACGTGTGAACGCGTAACAACATTAGTCAAACAGTGACAGACAGACGTGCACAATCTGCTTCATACGAACGCAGCTTCTTGTCACGCGTGACACAGTTTGCGCACGTCGTTTCCGCGTACGCGTGAGCGCCTGACAAAAATGTTCAATCAGCTTCACGCGAGCGTTAATGCGTGCGTTTGCTGAAAAACGCATGAATGTTACACGTGGTCACTACGCGTAGTGTGATTACCGGCGTGCAGCAGCCATCACGCGTGAACGTGCGCGTGAACGGGGGGCCATTATAAGTCAATGAGGAAACTACATTACACGTCAGGCGCTGTCTGCTGCACAGGCGTCAAAGCACGCGGGTGTGACACGTCCAGTTGATAGCTGCGCACGTAATATGACACGATTGTACCGGCATAGTGTGTGTGCGCGTGCGCGTGCGCGTGCGTGTGTGTGTGTGTGCCACTTGAGAGAGACTTTAAAAAAAAAGAGTGTCATGCTCACATATCCATGCACAGTACAAACATGCTCAAACACACTTCACTTGAACTGTGTGGTTGTGCAAATCCTAAAATTTCCTCTCCACAGATGCTACCCCCCCTCCTCCCTTCCAGCTCCACCAAACAGGAAGCAATTCCACTCAAGTGGCTCGAGAAATGGCTGCATTTTCCTGCAGGCATCATGGTGAACAACGCTCATTTTGTCTCCAGTGCTGATTTGCTGCTGTGTGGGTTTCAGATTTGTTATGGTGGCGTTTTTTAATCCATAGACTCACATCTTTCAGGCTATTTTATGCTTCACAAAACTGTCATTCATTTGCATTATTATTACTAAAACCCACACACCTAAATATTTAATATAAATGATGATGGAGTTATAATTGTAGCTGCATGTACTCAGTAATTTAAAATTGTGCAACTCACAGACATTTAAAGAGTGAAAACAAACAAATTATATTATTTCAAAACAAGAAGAAATAAAACTGTCCCAGGTTAAAATAATATTGGATTAAATATGATACAAGGCAAAGTTGTTTAAAATGTATCCATTAAAAGTGGCACGCCTGCAATTTAGCATTTTACCTCCGTAAAGTGTGATTATTCACCGATAATACACTCCATCAACTTCAGGTTCAGGTTGTAAAACTAGTAACTTTCTTTTAAAGTTTAGACAGCAACACTTCAGACAAGCGCATTAAAGGAGCTACTTGCTATAGTTACATAACTAGTGAACTGTTTACTTACCAGTCTAGAAGAAGTGTTGAATGTTCAGTAGCTGTATTTGAACCGTCTCCACCTGTGGAAAACAACACAAACTGTTAACTCTTGTATATCTATCGTGTCTTTTTATTTTATTGAATTACTGAACCATCCACTGGAAAACGTAATAAACAGGCCCTCACAGATCACATGGGTGAGTAGCAATACTCTTTGCAATGAGTAAACTGAAAATCTTTGTATTGGAGCTGTAACTGTAAAAGTATTGATTATTGCTTATTTATCTTGAACATTATCTATTTTTGCTTTGTTTGTCCTTTTCTATTTCTTCCACAATACTTTAAAACCCCGTCTGGTCAATTTTGACAAATTTGTGAGTGTTTCGTCCACTTTCCATCCAGCGCGTCGTCTGTTTACTCATTTAAAATTGCTTCTCCTTAACACCAAACCTTGTTTGGAAGAGCTGTTCATGAGGCATCATTACACTTAAATTTGTGATTCATAGCATTGTGTGAAGATGAAAGTGAGCCACCCACTGGAGCAGAGCAAAATACAAATTGGATAGCCTTACACTATATAGTTGAAAGCAGCCATGCAGTCAAGAGTATAAGAAACAATCTCTGTCTGCTCCTCCATCAGCCCTTTTGCTATATATTATATGTACAGTATGTGTGTGTGTGCTCTCTGTATGCCCACCTCTACTGCACAGTACTTAACTTTTAAATTCAGGTCCTATATTGTCATGAAAATTGAAGGTCAGTCAACTGCAGCATGGAGCTGTTAATGTCCAGTCAAACTACAGTGATTGAGTTGGGAAGGTAGTTCAGCTTTAGCACTAAATCACTTGGAAAACCACTGAAGAATCAGAAAATCTTCCAGTATTCAGCTCATGTTGTATATGTATCTACTCAAATTTCTGCTCATATTATAATTGTGCTGCGTTTCGTTAGAGGAGAAGATCTTGTGTACGAATGTTTTTTCCCCTGCGGTTTCACAGAGAATTTATAAAAATGAACCATATTTGACTTAGAGAGGAAGAGCAAGGAAGAAAGGATCGGGATCCGTCAAGGTCGTCTGTCAAAAACGGGACGCGTCTGAATCCAGGGGAAAGGGATTCGTTTCAAAACAGAAAACAGCCAGTAACCAACGGTGATGGAGTAGAAGGGGAAGACAGACACACCGACAGGCTTTGCCTCATCCCGCATCTATTTCACCACCAGTCAAAACACCGGCCTGAAATAGAGGCTTTGTTCCCTGTGAATGGCTTTAACACATGTCCTGATGAAACCCGAGATGTATAATAACATCTTTTTACTGACACTATTTATGTTGTAAAGGCTATTACACCTAATTGTATGTCATCCTGTAGCCCCTCTGAGTTTTTAATCTCCTAGTTTTGGCACAGTCAGAGGGAGTTTGTCTGTGTGGATAATCTCTTTGGACTAAAAGGGAAAGTAAAACGCCTTCAAACATGCTGCTGATCTTGGCAGGTTGTGTCAGAGTTATGGGTTATAGAGAACTACAGGGCTCCTGCTATCACGGCATCTGTACTTAGTACCCACACTTTTTTCCTTGAATGCTTGCGACTCCCTCCCAGCGCTCTGCCCATGCCAGCTGTTATTGTTAAAGGTCTGCGAACCTGACATCAAAACACGGTTTTATGTGTCATTAAACTCCACTGTCTTTGCCTTTTTAGGCCTCAGAGATAATCAATCACTTGTAAGAGGGTGCCAATATGTTAGAATACAGGGGGGGTGCGCGGATCAGGACATGAATAACACCGGGTTGGATCGGATTACCGGGAGTCAGAATGTGGTCGCGGATACTGTTTGAGTTTGGGTTTGCAGAATTTTCTATAGCATAAAATCCAAACCAAGCTGGGTAAATACTTCTTTAATGGTCAGGCAGTCGGAGCTGTTTTTGCACTAATGTTATTTCTGCCACCCTCGGTCTATAAAGTTCCTGAACTTGCGCGGCATGTGCTTGTTTTAGCTTGTAAAGGTGAGAGCTGTGCGCCGGCTGGTGTACGAAGTTGTCAAGGTTATACCGAAGTCGTGTGGAGCGCTATAGGCTATATCACGGCTACGGGCTTTTTAACATCGGCAAATAAAGTGCTGACATTCATAACCTGTATTATAGTATGTCCGTATGCTAAATAATGTTATCTGATGCCCTCTCTCTCCCTGTCGCTGTGTGCTTCAACATCTGCAGACATGGCTGGTTTCTGCAGTGAAGAAGGGAACGGATGGGTACTGATGAGAGAGGAGCATTCAGGAGGCATGTAAATGAGACGCTTAGAGGTACAAAAAAAATGTTCAACAAGTGTTTAACAGATGGTATCCTGCAGGAGAACAACACCAGCCAACACCACCAAAAAAACAATGTTGATGTGTTGCAGTTTCGTGGCACAGTAAGGCTTTTGTTTTGACGTGATGATCAGAAGAGACAGATCGTTCAGTCTAATAAAAACGACATTTGACGTTATGGTTACACCGGGTTGATGCAGACTGTTGTTTCAACATCTCTTCAATGCTATAATGTTTTCCGGAGGGAGAGACAGCGAGTGAGAGAGAGAGAGGTGAGAGAAAGTACGGTCTTGTGGTCTGCTTTGGTTTCTAATATTGCAGAGGTAGTCCTTCAGCGGCCAAGCGGCACCATGTGATGGTAACTGGATCGCAACACAGCTGCAGCCGCGGGCACCCTTGGTCGTCCCCAAGGCTGCTGGAATAGCGACAGGGCAGCTACACACACATGCACAGGCACACAAATACTGTACATACACACACACACACACACCAGTGCATGGAAAAACCCAAATAGTACAGGATGGGGGTAAGTGGGGAGGTGCAGGAGAGAACTCTACCCT
Organism: Trachurus trachurus; assembly: GCF_905171665.1. Lineage (NCBI taxonomy): Eukaryota > Metazoa > Chordata > Actinopteri > Carangiformes > Carangidae > Trachurus > Trachurus trachurus. Next base: position 26,089,271 of record NC_139898.1, on the reverse strand, counting down.
GCCTGTTTCAAAGATGTTTTTAAAGCTGTGAAATTTCTAGTCCAACCAAGGCAGGCTGGGTTACACACAGGGCTGTCTTTTCAAGCAAGAGCTGGTGTGTTTGTTCTTCTGTTAAATGAAGGGTAGCGGTGGTCAGACAGGAACCCAACTACAGTCAATTAGGAATGTCTCTGTCAGAGGGCAGACCAGACGCTTGTTCTCTATTAAAGCCTTGTTGTTTCTATTAGCTCTGATGGCCATCGCAGTGGGACAGATGGAGTATGTTACCCCAAAATAACTGCATACGGTGGTAGAGGCAGAACAGGCCCAACTTTAGACCGAGGACATTATGCAATGCTATTTTACTATTACCTGTTTGGAAAAGAGCAAAAACTTGAGTGGACTGAGTGTCTGAGCACCTCTGTTTTAACGTCTAATGTGTAACTTTTACACGTTAAACTCTATAAAATGACTTAAAACGGTGTTATATATAAATTTCATTGCGCTGTGCACTTACATTATCCCATATGTTCCCAGCGGGTTTTTAAAGTCCGTAATTTCAATCAAGGCAATGGTCCGTTTCATTCGGTTGCCTGTCAATGATGTCATATCCCCTTTGCCCATGTGCCAATGTTGTGGTTGGCTGCTAGTAAGCTGTCAAAATGGTTTCTTTTTTTAAATAACTTTTTTTTTTTTAAGGATCTTTAATGGGAGAGGGAGGGAGGGCACACGAGATAGAAAGGAAAGTGTGGGGGAAAGAGAGAGAGAGATGACATGCAGCCAAGGGAAGCCAGGCCGCAGCAGTAAGGACAGCCTGTATGGTATGTGATCCACCAGGCGCCCTGTCAAAACTTTTTATCCACTTTCAAGCCACAGTTTTACAAGATATAATAATATTTTTTTTTTTACATATAGGTTGTTTTTAATTATATATTATTTTAAGATTTAAGTCATGAGGCAAATGGATCTTGAACTGGCTATAATTAGCCGTATAGCTCAGCTCCCAACTCCTCCAAGATGTGCCTCCTCTGTCGTATTGGAGAAACTCAGATTTTGACTTTATTCAGTGTCTTAACTAATATGTTTTTGAGTGATGGAAGAGTTCATAAAGACATCTCCATGTTCTGTCATTGTTTTGATTAAGAAACCCCTACCTCCAACAAAATTACATGTTGTGTGGTTTGGTGTCACAACATTTCATTTATCCAGGGAGTGATTTTTGTTCTGTGTCTGTTCCTTGTGAGTCACTTCCGACTAAAGAGCACCCGGCCCGGCCTGCAGAGCACGTAATCCGGACCGTCTGTGCAGACATATTTAACCAGGTTGTCCGCTGATATGATTTATTGATTGTTGTCTGGTTGGTCTGTTGTGTGTGTGTCTGTCCATCCATCCCTCGCACAGGATATTTCAGCTCCTAAGCACCGTTGGCCTGACACCTGCAGCGTTCATATATCTTCACTCTGTGTTCCCGACTCTAAAAAACCTGCACTGATTTGATCACTGAAGGTTAAAATTTATTACACAAACATCCCTCAGATATCACTGTCAAATTTGGACAAAACTTGATGAACGATCCTTGGCACTGTTTTCTGGTGTCTAAATAAATTACGTCACTGGCTGGATGGGGTCAGAATGATTAAAGGTTGGCATTTCAATGGGAGGTGAAGCCACTTTATTTTTACTAGCAGGCTATTGCTGTGCTGCTGTCATACCCAAACAGAAATTTTTATTTTTCTATACTTATACTTTCTTATTTTAAGAGATCATGCACGGTATGAAAAAAAAATCATGTGCTAACTTTATGAGGCTATGCTGCACTGAAGATGCTTTCATTACAGGCCTGCATCCACAAATCATAGCAAGATTCCTGCACCCGTGCTTCAAACACACACACACACAGAGTGTAACCTTACACCAGTATCTCCGAGTCGAACTTGGCTACCAAAAACCAGAGAGCATGCAGAGCCGTTTCAGGGCAGGGTGGGACAGGAGAGAATCCAAAGTGCGTGGCAAGTTGGCAGACACATCAAACGCTCTGCTCTGAACCCTGATACGCAATGTTGCAGACACTTAGTGAAACAAGCAGAGGGAATACAGCCTGGAGTGTAATGATAACGATTAGTACACCAAACTTTGAATTTTTTTTTTTGTTTTAATTTTTTTTTTTACAAGAACTCCTTGTGTAAATTTAAGTATTTGTCCTTGGGTGTGTGAATTTACCTTTACCCTAAAAGTCAATGAACGTTTCCCAAGTGGTTTATTACAACATCAACACAACTCATGCTGAACAATTTATAGTGTGTTCAAGCAAGCAGCAGGTAATGATTTTATGTCAGTGTCTTCCTGTGAGTAAATGTGATTTAGTGCTGTATCCTCCACTACCTCTTGCATGTCTTTATTACTGTCAATTAGCCCAAACAGCGCTAAAGTTGCGAACAGCTGGAATGCACCCAAAAGTGATAAAGCTTTCAACCTAAAGCCTCTATAGCGCCCAAAGAAAATAAACCAAAACAGCAAGGAGTTCTTGAAGAATAAACAACAAAAAACAGCCGACTCATACATCACTCAGGAGTCAGGACAAAACAAAACAAAACAACAAGGGCACAATGAAGTGTAACTTTCAACGTGCTGACTCACTGGAAGTCAATAAAACACTGGGAGCTGGTTTAAAAAGTCCTAAGCAGCTGCCGTCCAATCACCAGCCAGGATTTACCTGAACAATCAGTCAAACCAACCACTTATAGCAGCACGTTCACATACTGAAGGAGTCTGCAGTCTACACTATATCAGAGCAATCTTGGATTACAGTGGCAGCCATGCAGAGAACCTTGAACTTTATCATAGCTCCAGAAAAATCAATCCTCTTCTTCCCACTCCTCCCACCACATATTATGGACTTAAATTTAAATTAATTATCAAGTTTAAGACTTTACCCTGAAACAATTAGAACATGCAAATGTGTACGGTGTGAGTATTTTGTTGTGTCATTAGGGAGTTGAGTGTGTTTTTGTTCAGTAAATTATCTGTGAAATTTGAGGCTGTGATGTTAAATGAGACACAACAACTATATGGCAACTCGTCAGCTGCCCAATAATCATTAAAGAATAATTTGGGCAGTCATGCTGCTGTTTCTATTCATTGCAGTTAAGTGCGTCCATATCAACCTGGAGAGCTCAAACATCCCATAACAACACTGTTAAATTCAAACAGCAGCTCTCTTAAGAGTGCCAAGGGAAACGACCTTGCCACACCAAGACATATGCTTTTAGTCGGCTCTCGGCCTGTAATGAGGAGAGCTGGCAGGACGATCAAAGGCTTTCCACTGAACCCTGATGCTAAATGTTCCTGATGACCCGTCCGAGGGGAGAAATAACTGATCATACTAAACAAGTAGAGAGGTCTGGGCTCTTCGGTCAGGTCTTGAAGTGTGGTCAGGGTCCTTTGAAAAAACTCCCTTGAATGAGAATTTACCTTCCCTGCACGTCTGCTTTTGCACACAGCTAGTGTAAACACAGCAACCTGGTGAAGGAAATGAAGGCAATGCGAAAACAAAGATCATTTTGATAGTTCTGTGCTATAGTGAATGTATAAAGACCACAATGCACAAACGGTGGGAGGATGGAAAGCGGCAAAGAGGACCTCCTAGTCTGAAATAACAGGCTGGACGTGAGCAAATTGAGGTTTTTTTTAAGAGTTGTGCTGGGTCTTTGTCGTGTCTCTCCCACCCACCAGCCCTCTTTTCTTTCATTCTATCCCATCTTTCCTGTCACTGCTGCGGCTGATGAAAATATTAAGATCAGAGTTACAAGGGAAACGCCAAAGCAAAGCTTTTTCTACCTTGAACAGAGCGAAATCAATCCGACTGAAATGGAAATGAGGCACAACCAGAGAATGAACAGCAGGAGAGCCAGAGGTGGGCGACAAAAGGCGGGAGGGTGGGGACGGACGGGGAAGGGTTTGGGGGCCGCTACAAATCCAAAAACATGTTTCAGCCTGTTGAAACTGCTTTGTCAGCACACTGGCGCGGGTCCATTAAACCCCCCCCCCCCCCCCCCCCCCCCCCTCTTCACACACACATGCTCTCTTTCTCTCCCCTTTCCTCTCTTTGGTCCACAAAAAGGAAAATGTTAATCAACCAGCGATTGAAGATCGAATCAAACCTTTCCAAAGAGCACAGAACAATAAAGCTAATCTGTCTGTCGGTGGCACCGTCCTAACAAGAACAGTGGAACGTGAGTGGCACTTCAGAGCAGGGTTGCTATCTGTTAAGCTACCACACGCTTCATCTGAGGACACCCCAGAATGAAACATGGGGGAAATGGATAAATGAGCTTTTCCCCCCCAAAGCTTTTCCTGGGTGGAGGGTTGATTTATATCCTCTGTGTTATTCTTCACAGAAGTCATTATCACCCCTCTGTGATTGATGCTTATCTTTTTATCATCATGGTGAAAATGGCAAATTTGCACTCTCTGCAAGGAGGAAGTTGTGTTGTGAAATTGGCGCCAAATGGTACAATCAAACACGATGGGACATATTGAGCTTTTTTTTTCTTCTTTTTTTCCCCCCAGGCTCACTACTACCTCATCTTCCTTTTATGCCAATCTCCCCCTCTCTCTGTCTCTCGGTCTGTCTGTGAACGGACGAGGAGGAGAAAGGCATCCCTGATATGCTGGTAGATACACGCAAACAGACACGGAGCGCTGCGCTATCATCTGTGTGTTGACGCCACGAGGTCCAGAGTTGTCAAAAGTATCTGACCCCCATCTTTGAGAGATTACAGAACAGAACACAAAAAAAAAGAAAAGAAAAGAAAAAAACAGGAGAGGAAAAAGTAGAAAGTGGATATAGATCAAATGCGTGTTCAAACAAACTCGCCCGACGTCAGGCTCTGCGTACAATAAAGAACAATGTTGCCTAGGCAACGCTGGCACCCTCCCAGTCGCACCCTTTGGCGAATATTTCCCATCATGCCCGTTTGAAGAAACGATACTATATAAAATATTAATCAGCATGCCATATGATCGCTGGGTTTTTATGTTACACAGTCATAGTGATAGACTACACTCTAACACACTGGCTTACATTTGGAGAACAATAGAGTTTATGAAATACCAATAAATAATGAATGGTTTAAAAAAAAAAAGGATTCAACAGGAATCAGAGATGGATGTTTTACTATCAACCCTCTTTGTGCTACTGTACTGTACAAGCTCTATGGAAACTCTTTGCTACTTTTTCTTCTTCTCCTTTTGGCCAACCACCTGCCGCACCTCATTTCCTGTTCGTATTGTTAGCTCTCTTACGAGTTAAGAGGAGATTTCCGAGCAGCAACTGGTTTTGTTTTGACACTGGAGCGGCCCAGAGATCAGTCAGCCACAACCAGACTCTGATTTCCAAATCTAAGTCAAGAATCACAGGGAAGAAACGGGCACAAGGTCAAACACTATACTTGATTTCATCAACTTTGCTTTGTTTTATGTTTTTTGAAATGAAATGAAATGAAATATGATTAATGTGGGAGGGTTGAAGCAGAGTGGTTCACGTTGCTAAGAGGAACATAAGAGGAGAGTTACATTTTTAAAGTGTATATTTATACAAAATATAATACGTATTGACATACATGTCTATATATTTCCAATGATATTTAACGTGTGGTAAAATACATTTTAATGAAAAATAAGAAGAAAAAAGTACAAATTGTAAAATTATTTTTAAATATTTCACCTTATGCCATTTTATAGCAACAAGCTCTTGTCAAGAAAAGTGATTCAAAGGCTGTAATATAACCATCCATTTTTATATTTATACCCTCATCATCAACGCTTGGTCCACACATAAACAAAGTGCTCTTTCCATTTGCCTGTCAGGCCCTCAGCAGAGCCTCCACAGAGAAAGGTAATGGCCTCACAGCGGGAGTCCTGACTGAGCTGCCATGAGGGCTCTTGACAGAGTCAGCGTGAGGAGCTGCCTGGGCGGCCGGAGTGTCTGCGCTCCAGCCCTTAGCTGTCAGGAGCCGCGGATCAAAAGACCTGCTGGTTGCGCCGACGCCTGATGCGCCCAGGATAGCCTGATCTGATCTAAAAACAGAGTGTGTGATGGATGAAGAGCCATTTGAGTGCATTATTTCTGTTGGCTTTGAGGGGGGTTTGACAAGTTCTAGAGCAGAAAGACCCGTGCCGTCGTGATTTCTGAGTCCATGCTGTGATGGCATCAGCTCTGGTCGGTCTTTCTTATCGCACATTTTCCATCCGTCCTGCAGCAGCTCCTCGTCCCCCCTGGCTTGCTCTGAGCTTCGGCAAAAGGGATCATTATAGTCGCCCTCTGTGGAAGATCTGCTCTTCCACAGGAACTGGTAGAACTGGAGGTCACACTCGTACAAAGGCTTATATTTATACACAGGCACGTAGCTGGATGCCCCTGCAGCAGAGGGGTCCTTGTTGAGAGGGCAACAGTGGAGGCTAGGGGAGACGGAGAGGGGCGGAGGAGGGTGAAGCACGGGGACGAGGGCCGAGGAGGGGAAGGAGAGGTCGGCCTGCAGCTCTCTCTGCCTCAGCTCTCGCTCCAGCATCACGTTCTCCAGCTCCTTGTCCGCGAAGGCTCGTCTCTTCCTCATCCGGGCGCTGATGGACGGGCACGGGAAGTGCGTTTGGTCGCGTTGCGTCTGCTTCGTCCAGCAGGAGGCGTCCTCCTCCAGAGGCACCGCCGGTTTCAGCCCTGAACGTGGAGGAGAAAAGCCACACATATCAATTTATCTAATTCATTTATGAAATATAAAGTAGCTCAGAGTCTGTAATTGTTGTGTTTTATGTTTGCATACTTTGTTGTTTATTAATTTAATCATGCACTTGGTTAGCTGTGTCAGTTTTGCTTTGCTAAGAGCCCGAGAGAAGTCCGAGAACGCCATAAAGAAGACAAAGCTTCCATCAGGGGTTTGACTGCCAGCCAGCCGGTATTAATACGCACTGTGTGTTATAGTAATGGCCACTTGTTGTGACATAGTGGAGTTACAGTGAGGACGACAAATAAATCAAGAGTGTGTTGATGCAACATGATGAGGAGTCTTTAACCGGGTGGAGTCACACAAACAGGGCTCTGTGTCAGTGTAGGTGGGGGATCACACATGTGCTGCTTATGGTAAAGGTGACGCAAAACCGACAGATAATCAATCCAACAAAACATTGCTGTCATGTCTTTATGTCTTTCACCTGTGTGTGACTGTGTGTGTCAGTTTTTCTACAGTTTTCCTCTCTGATAAAAGTTATCCCTGGCACATGAACACACACACACTCACACTCTTTAGTAGAAAAGAATTTGGTTTGACATGTCAGCGTGAAGTGAAGCACCCCCTCCAGCAGATCATATACCAAGTGGATTCATGTGTGAATCCTAAATGTTATACATTAAAACCCATAAAGCAAAAAAAGAAGGGGAAAAAAAAGGCCAATTAGAATTTAAGGCTTTCATCATATCTACTGAAATAAATAAAAAATAAAAAAGTACTTTCTATCACAGTCTGGGGGAAAAGATGAGCATTAATGAGAAAGGAGATGTTAATTAAACTTTACCCTGCAGGATGCTCTTAGCCAGGCCGCCTGGCTCGGCTGCTCTGCTGTAACGCTGATACGCTGTCCTCCGCAACGGAGCTGCACACCTGACCCCCTTCTTACCCTGGGAGAAACACCGGAGCAGGAATTAGACATGTGGGTATAATCATATTATCCAGAGACCATCACCCAGGGCATCACCCACTGTAGAGGTATTTAACACATTACAAGAGGCAAGTTTTAAGATTTAAAAAAGTGAGATGATTATCCAATAGACAGTATAAGTGCAAGTAATTTTTGAATGGAGGAGAGTGTAAACACCTGATCTATGCTATACTTTTTAAAATGTTAGTTATATTAATAAAAATTTTGATCAGCATTATCTATTTTGACACAATCTGAACTATGTATTGAAAAAGTTATTATTTTGTGATTATGAATTTCACATTCTGCCTTCAGATTTAAATGCAGACAGGTTTCTGGTGCTGTGGTTCTTCTTACTGGAATGTAAAATATAAAAAATAAGTAAAAGAAACCCTTATACTGTATTTGTTGATCTGATCATGATAACATCTTGTGAAATAAATAAAGCTACACTTTATTCTTTTGAGAATTACTTGGGAGTGAGCTTCAAAAAAAAGTTGTTCAAATATTGAACATCTGACTTGAACAAAATAAAGAAAGAATAAATAAAAAAAACAAATGTTAAGAAAGCAGACTTATGCTTCAAGCTGTTATAGTTCTGCACTTTTAATGTGGACAAATAATATCAAGCTTCCTGCTATGTGCAGCCATGAGATAGTCTGACTTCTGTCGCACACGGTTGAAAAGATGTGAAGTAATAATAACTGTGCAAATTCAGCCCTGCAGCGTCATTTCTATGCACTTAAATCTGCAAAGTGCAAAATATGTATCTAAATTTCTCACATGGGAAAACAGCCGGGGTAAAAAAAAAAATAATGTCGTGATGAATAAATGCATGTAGATGAAGCTCCGTTATTCATTATCATATTATATTATGAGTTCAGTCTCGTATCATGTACAAGTCACTTTAACTTGTTTTTTTCTCAAGAGGCCTGATTGACTTTCCACTGCAGTCTGTTGTCTGTCTCTAAATGACTATATACTTCCCTCCTGATAATCACCCACTGCAGGTCACACATCCACCCATCTGTTTGTTCGCCTCTCTCCATCATCCCTCCATCACTGACCTGTCCTCGCGCTCCCCTCACCTCTGCCGCTTGCTGCCGCCTGAGCGCGACCTGCGCCGCCATGACGCGCTGCCGCTCCACCACCAGCAGGCAGCAGGCGCAGCGGCAGTCCCTCCAGCGGCAGAAGCGCTTGTGGCCTTTGAGACACGACACGACGCCGTGGTTCCGACAGCGGGCGCATTTGGGGCTCCGCGTCATCTTGCGTGGTTTCTGCTGCTGGCGCTCTGATGATGAAGACGGGGTCGCTTGTTGTTTTCTAGTCTGTCCTCCGTCCTCCGGGCTGCCGTGCCACCGGCCGGCGCATCCGTCAGGACTTGTCACGTCAACAACAACTTCTTCAGATTGTTGTACTTCTTCTTCAGGTTCTGCTGTTGTGTCCTCCTGCTGCAGGCCTCCTTCCAGCTGAGAGGACATCTAGGCCTGTGATGACTAACAGCGCAGGGATCCTCACTTTTTAATGCAGTGAGTTGCTGCTGCTGCTGCTATAACGCCGAGCAGCTTTTACGCCAAGTGATGAAACGGGATGTTAACTCGAGACAAAAACAACATTCAAACTGGATTATCATTTAAATAGAAGTGGGGTAAAAATAAATCTAACACTTCTTATTAAAAAAAACAGTGAGGAGAGCTGATAAGGCACAGCGATGGTGTTGTTTTACGCACGCATTTTAATCATAAAAATAGTTCCCACACAACAAATTCTAACACTGCAGCACCTGCAGCCTGACACACACATAGAGGCTGCGACACACTGTCCCATTCAAATACACCGGCTTCCATCAGATAGAAACTAAAACGACGCGTGGAGAGGACAAGACGATCCCGGGCTTGGAGACACGGTGCGCCACAACTGATCACAAAACTAATTCGTGTCCTGCTCCGATCTCCTCCTGCTGCTGCTGCTGTTGTTGTTGCTGCTGCTGCATGACAGTGTTGGAAACTTTGCAGCCTACCGCCAGACGTTTGAAATGTTAAGCCTCTCTCAGCTGCTCTCTGACGCTCTTTCCAAGAACACGCGGATGGTAGACCGGGCCACAATGCCGAGCTCCTGGCGCGGGACCCATGAGCAAAGATTTTGGGGAAAGCCGTTTACAGCGAAGGCAACTCCCCCCTCCTCCTTCTCCTCTTCCTCCTCCATATAAACACTTCTACCTGCCCCTGCCCTGCCCACCTTGGAAGCCCTTCTCATCTTTCAACAAAGATTTTCGGATCTGGCCAAACCCACGTCTCCACATGCCAACAGGAGGACAAAAAAAATACAATTTATGTGAAATGAATAAATCAAAAGCTGTTCAATCACTTAAATAACGGCAGCATTTGGGAAAAACCAACAGGAGCAATAGGACAATTACCCTTCTACTGCAATAAATAATTATTATAATTGTCATAGTATGCGTAATAGCAGCGACATATATTTAGAGAGCCGCGCTAAAGAGCTGGCTTATACTTATACACAGCACAGATATAGTTATGTGCCCGCGAGGCTGCACATGTGTGCGAGCTGTATGTTTTACCAGACTGATACAATATGAACTAATTATACGCACGCGCCTTCAGGGGGGAAGAGTGGGAAATGAGAGTGGGGTGGTGGTGGTGGTTACATTTTCATATTACCCTAGGAGTCATCTTCACACTCATATTTATTCATAACACAGTTAAATAATTCAATAATTTAATGGTTCTCTTGATGTTTCTAGTGTCACCGTTTTTTGAGACTGAACGTGAATAATCAGAGATAGAGAAATATTCCCACTTAGTAAAGGTTGTTTAGATAAGTGTTTTTTAACAGTGGTTCATTGAGGGTGTATTATTTTAATTCTCACCGTTAATATTATTTGAGGTTGATAGTAAATGATGCATGGAGAGATGGTGGTAAGTTACTAAAATTATTTATTATCATCAATACTTGCCCTTGGTCAGTCAGGCGTAGTGTAGATTATGCATACAGTGGGTTTGATTGCATGTTGATGTAATGCTGCACTCACCTCCTCAGACACACACGCTGTTCATGCTAATGTATGATATGAAAATGAGCTCATGTTTCCTTGACCTATCACCATGAAAAGCTGTAAAATACAGACAGGTTCAGTGTCATGATGGGCTCCACTGAGATGGTATGAGAAGTGTGCTCCCTACTGGTTGTATCCTGCAATTACATGCCTGGGTAATTACAGGTGGCTACATCCTGCAGTGGGTGAGTCTTTCAAATGATGTTCACCATGGGACCATTTGTCAGTTTTCACTCACTGCAGAGCAACCAGACAAACTCAGTCTCCTCCACAGGAGCCCTCCGGGGCTTTCTAGTCATCACTGTAGTTCCTGACAGGACCGACCCAGGTTTCCCTCCACTACAAGCTTCGCTCATGATAACCAGTTATCACTGTTTGCACTCCATGCTTCGGGCAAATGATGATTAACTCATCATACATAGCTACACTTAAAAAATGGTTGGTGCGTTTTAATTGCAGATGCTGTGTGCAACATTTTTCTGCTCCCGAGGGAAATTCTTTCAAAAAAAGTCCAACATATACAAGTTTGTATTTGCATATGCAAATGTAGTACTGAGTCCATTTTTTTATTAGTGCAAATGTTGATGCCTAGATCACCATAAAGGCACAGAATCAAATATAAGTCATGTGTTATGCATAAGTTATATTTGAAAGGCTTCTGCTAGTGAGTTTATATTTCTTTCACACAGCATCAGAGTCCAAGTGCCCAGATGCCAAACGCCCAATCACCTTTGATCTTGATCTTAGACTTAACCATGGGCTGTATAGGTCCCTGTGATGGGATTTCAGGATGCAGTCAGATCACAAAGGGTTAAAAGATCAAAGATGTGGGTAAAAAAAAAAAAGCAGATGCATCTAAAATTGAAAAATAATCCTCAAAGTGAAACAACCATTTGTAATCCAGAGCTGTGCCTCAGTTTAGCAATGCAGACAGGAGAAAAAGCGGGTATCATATGAAGTGAATACAAAAATCATTTATAAGTCTCCCGGTATCATCAAAAGACATCTTCAATATTTGCAGTTTTCCCAAGGTGGAAAAATCCAATCTAAACCGTTTTTGAAATCTCTGGACTGGATTGGTATTTGCATTGAAAACATTAAATACTGAATGCAGAATAAACAGATAGAGCAGCGGTAGGGTAAACAAACTCAACATGTTCCAACTGAGCTGCAGGAGATACTGAGAGTGTTTGTGCACATTATGCTCCTCCATGTCAGGTGAAAAGCAACCGCCATAATAACCCCAATATGTATCAAAGGAAATACACAAAGATGGCAGGCAGGTTATCTCAGTTGTCCTGAGGGACTTTTCTCATCAACATTGTTTTCTACATTCTTCACAACTATTTTAAAAAGGAAGTTTGTGACTGATTCAAAAATCATTTTTAATTTAGGCAGCAGTGTGATGCATCATCTGAGTGACTGATTGTTAAGAGTGTGGGCGAAGTAAGAAGAAAAAGAAGGAGGGGAACTGTAATACTAAAAGGCGGGCAGGGAAAAAAAACGAATGAAAATAAGTAAAAAATACATGAAAGCTGTGGAGTTCATCTGCATATGGCTCTACTTCCACAGTACAGGGTGCACCTTCCTCTGTGTTCTGGCAACATTTGCATTCGACTTCAGAAACATTACATATTCATGAAAGTACAGACAACACGAGGATTTGGACTCAACACACACAAAAAAGGTAAGTGTCAGTTTTACTGCAAAAACTGTTGAATTTGATCATTTCCATCCCCCCAAAAAAGTGACGTGAACATTCAGTTCAGCTTTCATCATTTCCAAATACACATTATACTGGATAGAAATGTTCTATGACATCAGATAACTTTGATGAACTACTGTATGATGTCAGTGCATTTAAAAAAACACTATAGTTCGGATATTTCAACTGCAAATGGGAAATGTGTTTTCTTTTTTAAATGAAAGCAACTTTGATCGGTAGAAGATGGATACTGCAGTGTCAAAGTCACACAGTCCTCCACCAGTCTTTGTTTTTTCCCTTTGCACATCATGCCACTGCTACTTCTGCTGCTGAGAGAGCGAACAGTCGTCGTTTTCCCGGCTACAAGTCACTTGTCAGAAACCCGACCATAAACGCAGCCTGTTTAAGGTGTTTAAACGAAGCACAAAAGCTCTCAATCTCCTGCTCGGAGCACTCTACAAATGGGTGGATGAGTGAATGGCTGGTGTTGCTTGTGGGACATGCATGGTGTTTTACAGTGTGTTCATGGAAAACAGGTGAGTCCCCCTCCCTCCCCCACTCCCATTATTAATGCCATCAGCTCTGCTCCGGCCTGCGGTGGAGTGTACCTCTCAAAGCCCATCGACTCTCAGGCAAATTGACTGTCATCAGCTGTGACATGGCACTCTGGCATTCCCATCACACGCCCCTCCACCACCACCCTCTTTCCCTGCACTCTCCTCTCCGTCCTGCGGTTGTAGCGAGGGTTAGTGCCCATCGGCTTCTATTTTTCGGAACAAAGATGGAGTTTGACAGACTCCGTAGCTCCCACCATCCAGCCTGCCAGTGTGTCCTCCTCTATCTGCTTCTCCTCTCCATGTCTGGCTTCCTCAATCAACTTGTGAAGTAATTCAAACAAAACACAAAAGACAGGCAACCTGTAAGTTTCACTCAAGGACAAGGGGGGTAAAGGGAGCGGGGCGGGGGCTGCTCCAACTTTATGTAATGTGCTGAAGTTCAGAAAAAGAAAACAGGAGTTTGGAGGCAGGCTGCGTTTTCAAAGAAAATCCTGAGCTGAATGTCAATTCACTTCAAAGAGAAATAAAAACACACTGGGCTATGTTTCACGGTGCCTTTACACAAAGACTTTAGCATCTTTATCCACCTTCTTGCAAAGAGCAGGAGACACCTTGGCAGTTATCAGCGCAACGCAGGGGCCATTAAGCTGACAGTTTATTCAAGGGAGGCTTAACCTGCACCTTAGAGAGTATTCGAGTTTGTCAAGCCTATTAAGATGGAACAAACGTCTGCTTAAATAAATGCACTCCTAACCTCATCATATTAGACACAATCAGGTTCTATTTGGGACTCTCTCTGTATGCTGTGCACGGCATTAACAGTGCTGCTGTAAGCAGCAACACAAACAGCCTGAGGACCAGTGACATGGACTAGAGTGAGGAGTGAGGGGGTCTCTGCTAATACCAAAACATCTCATGTTAACTTGTCCCAGTACGGTTTTACAAAAATATTAAACTTTGGTAAAAGTCTATAATCGTTGCCTAGGGCTTTACTCTGAGTAAGACTGGGGCAGGGTTTGTATTTTCCTTTCCTTTCCTTTTAGAAGTCAAATTGTGGTCAAGGAGAAACATCTCTAAAACACCAGCAGTCTCAGGTCCAGTGAAAAGTGGTAGAGTGTTTTAACATTTACAGCCAAATACAGAAAGACAAAAGATAAACTCACAGGCTACATGTCAATATATGACCTGTGTGACTCCTTCCTCTTCTCTGGATGGATGGATGGGGAAACCAGAGTTGAAGGACCCTCACAGCTCTTTCACCTTTGGCAGCTAAACAGATTGAGCATAATAAACAGTTATACTAACATTTTAAAAAAGTAGGCTACAATTGTTATTTATGAAGCAGTATTTCTGGCTTTTCTGCCCTGGTGTTGACTGGTGCCTAAAGCGTGTTGATTATTGCCTCTATAATTAGATATAGAAGCATTTTTTTCCCATTATTTTAATCTTATCGTGGTAAAATAACTAATAAAAATACCTAGGTCGGGTTTTTTGCACCAGGTTGATCAACTACAGCCCAATATAATCTACAGGTTTCTCAGTACTAAGGACCAGTGACATGCACATGCCCCCAGTAGCAGTAAAGAACTGATACTGAACTGAGATATAAAAGTTTAAAATACAGCCTGATCTTTTCTGTCATTCAACTGATATTACAGTACATTATTTGAATATGACATTGAGACACTATGAGGCATGAAGCCTACCTGATGCCATGTCACATTTTCCACTCTGTGCTGCACACGTGAGGACTCAAATGATACCAGCCCAAAATGTTTTCCTGCTGCTGCACGTCTTGTCGTATCTGATCATTTCTGAAAACATGGAAAACAAATGTAACAATAACAACAGTGCTTTAAGAAATGATCAGCTTCCCTGGAGTAGTAAAGGATAAAGTAAAGGTAGCCTACTTTTGGATAATATTCAGTTAAATTTCATTATGTTGCAGCCATATGCTAAATCTAAGTAAAAATTTCCCTCATCAAATTTCCTTTTTAATAAATTTGCAAAAAAGAGAATGCATGAAACTCTGTTTTCACTGTCATTATGGCGCAACGGGTTGAAAAAAAGAGGTCTAAATACTGAATGTCATGTCAGTAGAGTTGGAAAAGTATACTTTTATCTTTATGAGGCTGAGGCAGCAATGTTTCTGAAAAATGTCTCACTTCAGAGACTCTACAGTCTAACACTTTAATCAGCTTTTTAAAGCCTTTTTCTAACAGCGATCAAAAAATATTTACAGTATAAAGACAATGTTTTACTTACTGTCAACATTTTTGGCCTATTCGTTTTCAGTGTCTGAGCAGTAATGTTACAATGTATAGTTTGATGGATCAGTTCACACAAAATTGTGTTTAATGAATGTGCAGCAGCTGTTGAACAGTTACTTTATGTTATCTTTACCTTGTCATATTGGATGATGTAAATGCAGTTCTGCACTGGTTGAACTTCGCTTGTCGCAGTCCATCATTTTATCTCAGCAACTACAAACTTCTAGGCATAAAAAGTTCTGAACATCTGCAGACTAGGTGATCCAGCTGTGATCCAGCTGTGCGGCCAGTTACCAGAACTGACATTGATTCAGATGACAGGTCGGAGAAAAGGATGTTGCATCTTTTGTTTTGTGGAAGGGACTGAGACATTTTATGGTAATGAGAAGCACCCCTAGTGACATGATAGGATCCTTGAAATGTCAAGAAGCTCATGCTGGCCCTCTTATGTCCAAAGGTTAAAGGTTAGCAGCTAATTCTAGCCTGATATCTATTTGGTCAGCAGCTAATGCTCAGCAACCACTGTCCAAAAGTTAGCAGCTAATGCTAAGCGTCCAAACATTTCAGGTTTAGCTAATGCTAATGAGTGTGGTAGCCTACTGCATGACTTAGCTTTATGCAAGCCTTGAATTAAATTTACTGGCACGGTGCACTGGAGCTGTTTGCTAACCTTTGTCAAAGAGTTGACAGCTAAAGCTAGATTTGCCGGGAGCTATTGCTTATTATATTGGTTCAATATGAGCATTTGATCAATAGCCTACTCACCTGTGACACGAGAGGGAAGGGAGTAGCAGCATACGTATTATAGATCCATGAGTAGCAGCCAATCACTCCCCTATTTTATGCTCTTCCTGATGTCATGAATGATGCCACAGGTTATGAGAGTGGGGGGGTGCTCGAGTTCAATATATTGTGTTAATAAGTATTTGCCTGGATATGGAGCGATTGTAGGCTACTGTTCATTAAAAACTACTAATAACGTTCATGTCATTGATGTTTACTGAAAGGCGTGACTTTTTTGTCAATTCATAGTTTTAAATGAGATAGACCTAGAACTCCTGAGTGGAGTTTGGTTTGGTCCAGTCCAGGTTAATCGATCAGTGGAAAGAGGGACTTGATCAGGAATTGTTCTTGCTCGGTGGGGAGAAGGATATCTGTGCAGGACAGGTGCATGGTAATAACTTTTTATTTCATTTTATGTACCATAACTTTTACGCAGAATTCTTTTTTCTTTTTTTTTTTGCTCTTGTCTAAAATATTGCATGATGATATGATATTAAAAAAAATATTATTTCCCCTCTAAACTCAGTGGTTACCTCATGGACAGGTAACGCAACTGTCACAGTTTCATTTTAAATCAATATGACATCTGTGATGGCCAGAACGTGCAGCTAATGGGCTGCAGCTGTGTCTCTGGGTGTGTCTTTGGTTGTTCTATAGCCGTGACCATAGTTACATTTGCATCTCCATGATGTGATGCTTGATGACCTGAAGAAAATCCTCCAGGAGCCAGAAGTTGCCCCCTCACGGTCCATTTGAGCTGACACTTTGTGCTGTTGGCTTAAATATATCCCTCTGTCTGCCCTTCAGTCCATCTTGTCCTTTATTCTTTACTCCTTCCATTACAGCAGTTTTTCAGGATTAAGACAAAGAAGAATAAATCTGTAATTGTTTTTAAAAGAATGAGGTATAGAAATATAGTGCATCATAAATGAAAGTGGTCTGGAACTTGATGTTCACTTGATCTTCCTGCTGTGATTTTAATTAATTTGTATGCACTTTGTTATTCCACAATATGCCACAACGGTCATGTAGCAGATAGTTTAGCATCTCTTTTCATTGCACAACATAAATCTGTATGACTCCATCAAAGTGCACTGCCGCTGTCACACTTGATGAACTTGCTGGTTTGCACGGCCGCAGGTGTTGAGTGCTGTGCTAAAATTGAGTTTGAAAATGAGGCTGATGAAATGCGACAAGTTTGTCATGATCTCATGAACGTAAATGAAGACCAATGAGGCTGTTAGATATTACCCAGCGTGCAACTGACTCTTCCTTTTTTACATTATTGAGTGTCCTTTCTGTCTGCATGTGTGATTCAATCACCAGCTAAACATTTGAAATCCTCTTTAAGGTGACTTTTGCAGAACAAACAAAGGACCCCTGTGGACCATCAGTGATCAGAGGACATGCCATATCACACAAACTCACAGACCATGATCAATGTTGTATTTAACACGTCTGGTTTCAGGCCAAATCAATGCAGGACAGGTGATCCCTGACCCAGACACAGCAGTTTGTTATCGCTCTGCTGAATGAATTTAACCCCCCTTTGCAATTATATCTCGTCATGATCCTGAAGTCTGCGCGGGGAGCAGTTAGAGCGCCTTGAAATGCTTTGTGCCTCCATGTTGACTATTGATTTAGTCTGTTTCAGGCTCAGGTTAATGAGAGCTCTTAAATAATGCAGACACAGCAGCGCCTTACACACCGCGCATCTCATGCCTGCCCACTTCAATGGATGCCCCCGTCTCACTTGCTTTCTCTCTTCCCCACTCTTCCCCTCTCTCCCCCACCCCCCATTCTCATTATCATTCCCTCCTTTCCCCTCCATCATTTTCTCTTGTAGAAAACATCTGAGCATCCACGGAGGAAGGTTCAGGAGGGGTAGGATACCCCCACTGCAATCCCCTTGCTTCCAATCACACCACCTCGGAGCCATTGTCTTCCTGCCTGGTGTGAGATTCAAAGACACCCCTCACTCCCAGAGATGAGATACCCATGCTTCAATAACAGCTCCATAAGAGCCTCCCAATTTAGTTGTTCTCCCCTACCCCCCCCTCCCCTCGCAATATCAGATTGGATCTGTTTCTACAGGTTTATTGGCTCTTTTGTCTTTGGGTTTCTCTCAGGCTCTTCTCACTGGTGTGGTTTCATGAATGGTAAGCAATATCCCCTCAGACAAAAAGCAAAGGCACTCAGTATTGTGTGATTACTGTGGCATAATGAGCCTCCGGATGAATAAGCATCCAGTTGAACAGGATTTCATAAACCACAGTTCTGCGAAGCATAAGCAAAAAAAAAAAAAAAATGCAGTTGAATAAGTTTCAGCGAATTAAAAATAACGACAAGTGCTCCATTTCTATCGCTTACCTTGCACTTTTTTTTTTTTACTGCAAGAGATGTGCCTACTTGGAAAGCAGCAATACATATTCCACATATTCAAATGTTTAAAATATTATTCAAATAAATGTATGACAAAGTCTAAAAAAGTAGAGTAGAAATATACTGTTTTTGCTTAAAACACTTCGGCATTATAAGTTATTTGCTATTCAGGAACTCTGCATATTGTTCACATTGGAGGTTCAGCAAATGCATCTGACGGATGCTTTGCAATGCAAATCACATCATTATGACAAAATGTGAGATTATTCTTGGATGTTTGTTGGCACCAGGGAGCTGTGTTAAATGGCGTCTAATGTCATTTTATTGTGGCGGGACACACAAACTACACAAACACACACAAATTTTAATGAAGGTAATCACCACGGTGCAGGTTTTAAAAAGCTGAAAACTTGGTCCAAAATATAGAATTTACTCACAAACACATGGCCTTGGTGTACCTCTTTTCTGATAGTGGCTTCCAATAATAATTTGAAAACGTTAATTGACATTTGGCTTTAAATTGTTTTCGACAGAAAGCAGGTATTGGGAAGAGAGAGAGGCTGTGCAGAGGAGCAAATGCTGATTGTGAGTCTGCTCTGTACATTCATGTGTTTGATCGTGAAACGTGCATCGGAGGCAGGATTCACCACTTTTGCATCTGCCCTCGCTGCTTCCTTCAGCTTGAAAAGTATAGGATCTGCTCGTCTCTACTCGCTACTGACTGTCTGTGACAGCTGGGGTGAACGTATGGAGAACAGTCGCTGGGGGTACATTATAGATGCTCTCACGCTTCACTGTTTCTTCCATTAAATCTACTCATGAATCAAATTAGCTTTCTTTCCTCATCTGTCACGTTTTCTTTTTTTTCTATTTTTTTCAAAGCCCACCAAAGGCGCTTGCCCACCACTGTGGTCCTGATAAATGCTATGACCGAATGAATAAATAGAGCTTTACACAAATGGAATAAATAATGATAATAGAAGTATTTGGGAAAAGGCATTGCCTAATCAGCATCTACTGTGGCTGCTGGAAAACTCATTAGCATAGAGAAATATGCTTTTCCACTTTATTGGGTCCTAATTGTCGATTTCTCCGACTGGATGACTGGCTTTCCCCGGGATAATGACGCCATACAGTCCTCCATATTTGAAGAGTCAATAAGAGATAGAGATATAGAGAGAAAAAGAAAGAAAGAGCGTGGGAGGGAGGAAATATATAGATTGATAGATTAAATTCTAATTTAAGGAAAGGCATAATGAAAAAGTAAAACAGAAATAAATAAAATAGATGCCAAAGATAGATCCACTTTGTCTCGAATGTACACTGTAGTGTGGTAATATAGTCTACTATAATACACATTGTTGGTGGATGGATATACTGCTTATTGGGCCAAAAACCTCGAAGGATGAGAATAATCTGATATATAATAGACAAAGATATAATATATATATATATATAACTGAATCTGAACATGTCTCCTACACTTCAAGCTCCAAGGTCTCGAGAGACGTCCCCAGCACTGAGCCTTCCTGAGCAGTTGTGGAAGTTTATACATGTTTCATGTCTGCATACAGTGAATCTAGGAAGTATAGTAAGTTTTGTTGCCTCTGTTAGAGTGTTAGAGTTACTTTTGAGTTTCTATGCAGTGGTCACAGTCTAGCCAGTACTGGGATGTAAACAGCAATGATGATGTCACTTGTGGACTCCCTGGTAGAAAATATGGAAGCAGCAGTCTCACACTTAACAGCTCAATGTCCAGGCTTCACAGTGTCCGTAAATGACATCATCTGTTGTTCACAGGCGCTGCACTGCAAAGACACTGAGGAGATGAAAATGATAAGATGCTCCTTTACATCTCCTCCAAACCACCTTTCATTTGACAGCTGGAAAACAAAGTGTATCCTGCTCCACTGTGTGAGCAGGAGAGGGAGAGAAGAAATGGAATAAATATGATGTAATACCGAGAGGATCGGACATCACAGGTCTTTACTTTGAAGACAGCTACAGAGGGGACTCATCTAGAATTCCTCCAACTTCAAAAGAAATGAAGTAATAAATATATGATAGGTGTCAGCTGAAGCAAAACAACACAGTATGTTCTTGGACTATATAAAAAAAAAGAAACTAAGGCTTTAATGTATTTTTTATACATTTCAATTCATTTTTTCCGGTCAACAATGCAGTTGTCTGCCTGTAATTCCCCCCTCTCTGTTACGTTGCCTTGGCACTGCATGCACCCACCCATTAACATAATTTATCTGGCAATAAGCACCTACTCTGCATTAACAATTTACAAGCAGGAAGTAGTGTTCACACTGCAGAGAAAACTGAGAATGTAGGTTTGGGAAGTTGGTGGAATTTGGCTTTTCTAGCATCATACGTTTCCACTGATATTTCTGTTATTTGAAGGTAGACCTAACTCTGAGTCCTAAAAGTTTAGTTAACTAAATAGGCCTTAGTTCATTTTTCACATGACAGCTACAAACTCCTCTGAAAGAAAGAGTTAGAAAAATCTGAATTATCTGAAAACAGTGCTGACACATTTATGTAGGCTACCTACAGTACAGCAGTTCACAGCTCATCCAGCAGTCACTCAGGCTGTAAGCGTTGCCAAAACAATGACTGGCCCTTGGCCTGAAGTGCCCACCCGCCTCAGCTTGCTCTCATTGGTCAGGGGGAAAGGTCTATCTACAAGTAAAAACAAAACCAAACAATCAATCATTTTAATTAGGCCTAGTCCTATTATTTTAGTCAAAAACGGCTAGAAAATTTGGTCTGTTGTCAAATTTTTAAAGATACAGATTTGAAAATAGGTAGGATATAGCCTATTTGACCTCTAGCCTATTTAAAAAATTTCAGCTGGAAATAGGAGGAAAACTAGGCTACTTTTTACTTTAATACATAGCCTATTCATATTTAGGTCCTTTTGTTTAGCAGACCTCTAAATTGTTGTGCCTTGCCTTTTTATTGTTGTTGTTTATACTGTAATGTTCAACATTTCTTTGTACAAGTTGGCTACTGGGGGGAAAAAAATTACGCTTCGTTACGTAATGACGCATTATCAGACCCCGCCGTAAAAGTCGTTGCCAGTTGGTGGCGGTGCTGCACCGGAGAAGAAGCTAGCTAGCATCAACAATTTTTTAGCTACCTGCTGCGCATTTTATCCGTGACTTGGAATACTTTTACAAGAAACCTGTGATTTTTTTTTGGCTCTAACGGACTGGAGGAGTGCAGATTATGGAGCAGTGACGAGAAAATCCAACTTCTAGAATCTTCTAAAAGGTAAGGGGGGGTGTCGCTACCCGATCCGCGACGCTACCGGATCCGTGACAGCTACGTACGGCAACTCAACTTGGACAAACTTAGTTGAATTGACTTAGGATCACTGCCCTATGTGCGTCGCCACAGACGGTTTATCTTTTTATTTATTTTTTTAAATACTTTATTAGTAATGTAAATTGAGGGTTGGTTGTGGTGGTCTGGATCTTGATGCTCAGAAAACAGGAACACAGGCGGACTTTTAATGTTTACTGTCCTCTTTTCTCGGCCTCATTACCATGACAACCACAAACAATCACAACTACCACAACACTCACTGAATAAACGAGTCTGCCGCGGCTGTCTTATGACGGACCTACGCGGTTTTTATTTTATTTTATTTTTTAATCATTTTCACAGTACCGTATTTTAAATTCACAGAACTTAAAGCATGTACGCAAATCGGGCAGTGCCCAAATGAAGTTTGTCCAAGTGGAGTTGCCGTAGGCAGCTGTCCAAGATGGCGGCCGGTCTGCGCATGCGCAGACCAGTTTTGTCACGGATCCGGTAGCGTCGCAGATCGGGTAGCGACAGGGGGCACTGGTGGTCCAAAACCGCCATGTTGGTTCTGCTGTTACTTGATACTGCAGATGTCAGTTAATCACACATGTTTATAATTAGCGTAAAATCAACGGGATATTTGAATTCTGCAGACTCTGACCGGTCTGACGAGGTACTACAGCTCTAGTCCTATATAAACAAAAGTTTTGAGCATTAACTTAGCTGTCAAAACACATCAACAACCTTATGGTGGGCTTATGCACTGGGCCGCCGAGCCCAAACTGTAAAGATAGGGAAACTGCAGGCTATAGAAAATATATAGAATAACTGATGAAAGGATAATGGAGCACTGAGCCTCTGTTTGTAGCCTACTCCCGTCACCTCTGCACTGCTCCTCTGGTCACAGTGTACCTACCTGTATCCTCCTGTCTGCCTGGCTGTTAAATCCTTACCTGGGGTGTTTAGCCTGGATATGTATCCACTGCAGGCAGCTGGGGCCCTTTTGATGGATGCTGGTTTAAAGACATCAAAATCTCTTGCTAAGTGCCAGGATAATGCTCAATGATCCAGTTTCTGGCCGGTGAAGAAGAAAAATAAGATAAAAAATTGCATCATCATTTCATTATGTTTGATGTAGCTGGAGGTGAGCTTTATCTATCTGTCAAGACTCTTATGCTGCCTTACAAGTGGATATTTCAGTCACAAGTCAGGATCAAACACTGTTTCTCATTGGTTTTTGATGCTGGATTTATATGCTAAACATGTTCAAAGACTAATTCATCCACATCATCAGAAATTACAAAGGTTCACATCTGTGTTTTCCCAGCAGTTATGGCAACCTGCAGGGCCAGCTCCACCACTCTTCAATTAATTTGTGATTTATTTACAATGGAGTCCAATTTAGCAAAAACCTAGGGTCACATTTTTAGATAATGATTAAGTTGACATTTTGCTGATGATTAAGTATTAATGGGAATAACAGACTTTAATACAGACTGCTGCTACAGTAACTAGAGACACTAAAGTCCTGCAGTTTCTGTTAGTGAGCCTGACCTCTGACCACCTCAAAGACCAGGATCGGTTAAATGAAATGCTTCCACCAGCCGTAATAGATCATCACGCAACAAAACTAAAGTCATTTTATTCAAATGAAGTCACACACAGCTGAGCCACCATTGCAGAGCGCATCCTTCCTGAGTGAAATATCCCCGCTGCGAGCTGAGTCAAACAGTAGAGAATATATTGCACCTGTGTATGTCTGCTAATCTGTCAAACAGACATTAGCATTTAAATAAAGTTGTACAGCTCTGTTGAGAGAGATATTATAGTTGATAGATGTGGCTTAATTTATCAGACACACAGCAGGAAGAGCAGGTCACTCCTCATGATGGCCTGTTATTAGTGACGGGATATGTCAATTTGTGTGTGTGTGTGTGTGTGTGTGTGTGTGTGTGTGTGTGTGCGCAAGATTGTTATTTGTTATGTTGAATAGTGATTCTGACTAATGTTTTCAACCAAAGCAAGCAAACAGTGCAAGTGGACAAAGGGGCTGTAGAGAGGATGCTAATTAGGAGTTTTAAAAAAGTGTTAAAAACACACTGTGCATTTGTAAATAGACAAGGAGGCATTTGTATATTAATAATTCAGTAAATATTAATTAACAGCAGATACAGATTTTTACCAGGATGTGTTTTACTGTAGTTGACAAATATATTCATGAATAAGTGAAGGTTTTATCTGGTAACAAATTCCATGTCAGAAACCACCAAAAATGCTTAAAATGAGGCCTTCTGGATGATGAAACTGTTACAAGGCAATAATGTATATGTGCGTCATAGTGTTAAATGGTTGTGTGTGAAACTGCATTAATTTACAAGCTAACAGAACATGGTGCGAATGTTGCTTCAGCAATGAGACTGGATCAACTGATGTTGAAGTCCTGATCCCACCACAGGCTTTATATTTAATGTCTAAAAAAAAAATACAAAAGAACAAAAAGCAATGAAAATAAGGGAAGAGCTATAATATTGAGAGAGAAGCAGAGTATGGGTAAATCCACGGGGGAAAGAGAAAATGATAAGAAAGGAGAGTTGAAGAGGTTTGAGGCTTAGGCTGCTGGTTGAACTGCTCATGGAGGAGGCTGTAATGGCCTGCTAATAACTTGGACAAGTTGGCGCTGCTGAAATATGGATAAGACAAGAACAGCCCCACTCTAAATCCCATTAGAGCGGCTCGGGAAGGAAGGAACAACAGGATAGGGATGGGATGAGGAATGGTGAAGGATAGAGGGAGGTGTAATTAGAGTGAATTGATGGTGCGAGGAAGGAAAGAAGAAAGCAAAACAGATGCGTGGAGTGGAAATATTAGGAGTCAGGGAATGGGGGAAGAAAGATGGATTAAAGGAGCAGTAGATTAGGGTAAAACTATGGCTATGCAGCAGCTGCTGGTGTGAATAATGTAACAAGTAGAGAAAAGTCGGTATATAGTACATATATCCCTCTAAATGGATTGGGAATATACAGAATTAAATTTAGATAATTCTATCAATAATACAGAAAATTCAACTAGTTGTGCAAGTTTATAATCATGAAGAGTACCACTCAGCCTGTGAAAACAATGGTTAAAATATCTCATGACTTCTATACTCACCAAAGAAAGGCACCACATTGTCATCACTGAGGTTTTCCAGTCTCTGGTGCCAAGACAATACAGTTTGGGTCCTGAAAAGCTTTTCCCTGGGGACATGGACCTTTACCACACAGGGATAAAGAGATGCTATCGAACTGCATTAGAGGAAGTCGAGGTTAACAGTGTACTAGTGGGGCAGATAAGCAATATAATTGTGCGTTTTAATGACTAAAGCATGAAACTTTCAGCATTTCATCTACATACCCCAAGGTTTAATTTCAGACGTGGAACCACTTTGGTGGCTGACCTTTAGGGGTCTTTAGGGGTCTCTTTCCACATAATTCCATTATTCTCCATTGGAAACCTATGGAAATCTGGGAAGTAAATCATTACCAATAAATTTCTTCACCATTGTGTTTAGGAAGGTGTGTAATATCATGTAATAAAATGTTGACATTCAACTCCAGTGGGAAACCCCCTAAAAAACTACTCAAAATTGGGGTACCGTAACCAGATTTTGCGAAAATTCCGAAATGTTAAATTTGGCCTAAAGTATCTATTGAGGGGTCAAACTAGGGGTTTTTCATGATTCTGAGTTGATCGCAAACATTAGTTTTACACCCAAAACATTCCTTGGTGGAAAAAAACAGCCACACCCACTTTTCCTGCTCATCGGAACCCCCACCACCACCAATAGAATGTATTGCAGAGAAGCCATTCCTTAGCATGGCAGAGGCTGTGTCACATATTACTACTAAATACTCAATAATATAACTTATATTCTAGCCTTTTTTCTTGTAGGACATTATACAGACCCTCCATGATTTTGTGATGTCATGATTGCAACTATTAATGCAAATTCATTTATGAATTCTTTGGCCTTGCCACTGCAACTTTTCTGCAAATTTACTGTCATAGACCGCTGTGGCCACAGTGTTTCCATTACATGTTTTTTTGCATGTCTATGTTTTTATTACTAGTTATTGTTTTCATATAACATTAAGTTTTATGCAGATTGGGAGTGAGAGAGAAGGAAAGACATCAGGTGCACACCAGATTTCACATACCAGTAAAAACTGAAACATACACACACCCTTCTCACTATTGGGTAGCCTACATGTAAATTAAAAGGTTGCTTTCTTATTTATTTATTTATTTTTTAATATATTTAGCGACATCACAAAATCCTGGAGGGTCTGTATAATGTCCTACAAGAAAAAAGGCTAGAATATAAGTTATATTATTGAGTATTTAGTAGTAATATGTGACACAGCCTCTGCAATGCTAAGGAATGGCTTCTCTGTAATACATTCTATTGGTGGTGGTGGGGGTTCCGATGAGCAGGAAAAGTGGGTGTGGCTGTTTTTTCCACCAAGGAATGTTTTGGGTGTAAAACTAATGTTTGTGATCAACTCAGAATCATGAAAAACCCCTAGTTTGACCCCTCAATAGATACTTTAGGCCAAATTTAACATTTCGGAATTTTCGCAAAATCTGGTTACGGGTACCCCAACTTTGAGTAGTTTTTTAGGGGGTTTCCCACTGGAGTTGAATTTCAACATTTTATTACATGATATTACACACCTTCCTAAACACAATGGTGAAGACATTTATTGGTAATGATTTACTTCCCAGATTTCCATAGGTTTCCAATGGAGAATAATGGAACAATGTGGAAAGAGACCCCTAAAGACCCCTAAAAGTCAGCCACCAAAGTGGTTCCACGTCTGAAATTAAACCTTGGGGTATGTAGATGAAATGCTGAAAGTTTCATGCTTTAGTCATTAAAACGCACAATTCCTTCCATATATGAGCTTATCTGCCCCACTATACAGTATGTCTGGAGATTGACCCATAGTAGAGAGTAAAAGTCAGTGCATCTTATCCTCTGCTTTGGAGAACTGTTTCTCTTGCAAGCTCCGACCTAAAGTCATGCACATGGTAAAAGACTGGAAACATCAAAACACATTTTAATCTATTGATGAAATGATATTAATGAAGCATAGAACATAAAATTGACTATTTAGACTAATTGACATTATCCTCTATTTTCTGAAGCTGAAATTTTAAATTCAGAGGTCTCTTTTGAGAGAATATTTCATTATTGGCTGTCCCAATGAACACAGGATAGAGGGAGAGGTTGTCAGAAGGCAGAAATATAGGGAAAGGAAAATTGTGTTTATGTTTGTGTCTGTGTTTGCGCGTGTTTGGAAAAAGAGGGAAGGAGAAACCAGCGCATGGAAGAGTAAATCATGCCAGTTATACAGGGACATCCCTGACTCTGGGTACCGGACTGCATGTTTGTACAAGGTGACTCATTTTCCACTTCAGCGGCAGGCCATGTTCAACACAGCATCCCTACAGGCATGGGATAACACACACACACACACACACACACACACACACACACACACACACACACACACACACACACACACACACACACACACACACACACACACACACACACACACACACTGTCACACAAACAAGGTCCAAACACACACCGAACACACTACTAAAAGTCTCTGGCAGTTGAACAAGTTTCGCAGACAAATGGGGGAAAATGCTGAGTTACTGAGGAAGAGAAGAAAAATGAGTCGTTTTCAAGAAAGCTATTATTTCAGCGCTGAGTGTGACGTCGCCTCCGACTGTGATCTATGAGACGAAATCCTGACTCTCTTACTTTTGAGATGTGATATCCCCTGGGACATTTATTACCAGCGTGCTGTCACTCGTATATTACAGCAGTTGTTGCCTTGTAATGGCTGTAGTTCAAACAGAAGCCTTCAGTGCTGTCATATTTTTATCTACATTTTTTTTTTCAGTGGCGAACACTTGAGTCTTTCCCTCTCTGGCTCTTGTGTTAACACTTTGGCCAAAGACACAGCGCGTGATTATTTATTATGTTTGGATGATGGTGATGGCGATGGAGACAGGTCAGCCTGACACACGTCCAATCACACTGGCATAAATGAAGGGACAGCTAGTAGGCTGACTTGGCAGGCAAAGACAAATCAATAACCTGCAACAATGCTGAGTGATAGACCATTAGAGGCCACAGTGGATGTATTTTAATGGTGATGTAGCTTTGCAAGAACATATAAATACTGTTTGAGCAGTCTGTGTCTCTCTATGATTAGTCTAGCTCAGATATAAAACGTGCTAGAAACACAGAAATGTCTTCTGCTCATTTCTTCTTCAGTAACCTGGCTCACAGTCAGAAATATAAATTCAGCTCCAGCTCCAGAAACTTGCTTTTCATGGCAACAGTGATATCAACAGACACATAGTGTCATAGAAAACCTGTCATAAAGCCACAGTCTGGTTAGGAATCGAGTTCCTCGGCCCGGCACTTGTGTCAGCAGCACTGGCTTTTCTGCGGGTGCTCAGGCTGTGCAAACAGTGGTGAGCTTAACTGTGAGATTCGAGGTGATGCAAGTGGCCACAGCAGACGAGATGGAGCGCACACAGAATTACAGGAGCAGAAACTGAGCAAGACACAAATAAACCAAGAATATCTGAATGCCACTGTCATCTGAGGCAGAGAACAGAAGCGAGTACAGGGGACATTTGGGAGGTTGTAAAATGCTGATGCTGAATACTGTCGGTAAAATGCACACTGTTCCTGCATTATCTGCTCCTATAGCAACCAAGGCATTGTTATGGTTTTTTATAAAACACCAACAGCAGCTCGTGGTCATTGATAAATAGCAAAAAAATCATATTTTTTCCAAGGATGTGTTAATATTTAATTGTCTTCTAAACTTTTGTTGCGTAAGCCATTCAAACACAACTAGACTGTTTTTATATCTGAAGTCATTGTGGGATGTTTCTCTTCCAAACCAAACCACAGTCTGTCTGTCTTTGATTGACAGATTTAAAATTTGTGTGCTCAATGTTATGTCATCTAGTGTGAATTTTGTAATGCTGCTGTTGGTTGCCCATGGCTGACCTCAGTGAGACTGAGGTTAAGTTCAAGAAAAAGAGAGAAAGAAACATAATCTGCCTACAACACATGGCATTTGAAATATCTTCTACCTCAGATTGTGTAATTGATAAATGATGAATGATATTTCTAGGAGACAGGGTTGCAGTTAAACATGATTTTTTGTACAGTATGTTGAGCACTTACATCACCCCTCCACCCCTGGGTGGTGCCCTCTAGGTGCAAGAAAAGAGAAATTACATTTCACAACAAAACATAAACAGGAAAACAGACCAGTGGGATGTATATAAATGTAATTTCTAGGTATGTTATAGATTTCCCCCCCCTTTTTGCTGACGTGTGTGCATTCCTGCAGCTGCTCTCTTCCATTTTCCATAGTGAGTGGTTCTGAATCTGCCTCCACCACATTTTATGCTGCCGTGTTGGGCCAGCATAAATAGGCATCATCATCATCACTTTTCTACTGAGAAATTCCCACTCTGGTCTCTTCACACATCAGTCCAGCTGTGACACTGCAGGACAGTGGTCACGTAAGGGGTAAAAAAAAATAACAAATATGCTGTGTGTGTTTATAATGTGATGAGGCTTGCACACACAGAGAGAAAACAGCTGACTAGTTAACTGTGAATGCACTTATGCCCTCCCTCACTCCAAGTCAATTTAGATTGAGATTGGTTCATTCTGCTTTATGTTGGGGGTGGGTGTTGGGATGTCCAAATAAACATTTGTTATGGCTAAGGGAGGGGGTTGACAGTAATTTTACAACTTGGTGGTCACAAGGGAGGAGCGAGGTGACATTATTTGATAGGCTGACAGAGAGCTATGGGGACGGATCGCTTTTGTTGCACTTGTCAAATTAAAGACATAGCATAGGGCACATTTGCATTTGTCGGCGACACACTCCGACGACAGCAGACTCATAATTCAAAAACATATGCAAGTGCGTAAAAACATCCCCTGAGCCAATTTGCTGCTCACTTTGTTCACTTCCTCCATTGTGATGCTTTCATCCTTCCCTCGCCATCTCATACCACAACAACAACAACACAGAATGGGATGTGTGTGTGTTTTGTCCAGCATTTAGCCAGTGTTACAAGCCACTAATAATGGCGTCCACTCAGGCCTGTCTGACACCATTGTTATTAGCCCCCTCCTCTCAATTACCAGCCACTAGTCACTGGGGTGTACACACTTTGACACACACATACACACACATGCATATTCACTCATGCGTGCACGAATGCAAACAAGGCACGTCGCACACACACAAGAAGATGAGAATATTTCACACAGGGAAATTGGGATGGGAGAGTAATCGCTGTCCAACAAAGTCAAATGTGACAAGAAAAACTCAACCTCCGCTTTGGCCATTGAGTGTTATCCAGTGCTGCCTGGCAGGATATATGAGAAATTATGCAAATGAGCTTCAGACGGCATTTCCAGATGACTGACAGGCTCCCTAACCGGCAATTAGCGTGTGTTGGTTTCTCATTGGCCAGAACCGTGTGACTGTCTGGTGACAAGTGAAATGGATATACCCTCCTGGCTCTCAGGCACTTAATCACATCTCTCTATTTGTCTCCGTCCCTCTCTCCCTGTGTGTGTGTGTTTGTCTCCCCCCTACTCTCCCTCTCTTTCTCAGTCTTTCTTCAGTCATCTGTTTCTGTCGTTCTCTCCCTCTCTATCTCTATCTCTGTGTACACCGACCTCCTCTTCTCACTGCTTCACAAAACAGCTAAAAGGGGTTCAAATTAAGTTTACCTTCAGGAAACAGGCAGTAACTGTGATGTAGTGGTAAATAAAAAGAGAGTGAACAACAACTCAAAGTAGCACCACAGTGATTTAGTATTGCACTTTCATAAAGTTGGGACGTTCACTTTTTGTCACTACTATTAAGCTCTAAATGCTGCACTCTGCTGTCTGCAATGTGGGCCAGTGGAGCTGGAGACCGAATGTACGAAGCAAATGTCCCATTATAGCCTAGCGAGACAACAGCTGAACAGGGATTTCTGCATTTCTACTTTATTCTACATGACTCAGCCTTGACTGTACAATGCTAGGGGTACTTGGGATGCAAAGTAGGCAAAACTCACATACTTTTTTTTTATTCTTAAATTTTAAATTCACAGTTCAGTAAGTTTCTGGTAAAATATCCCTAATACAGCTGCAGCACTAATAATGATTTAAGAGATTATAGTTCAGTTGTTCCCAACCTTTTTTGGCTCGTGACCCCATTTTGACATCACAAATTTCTGGCGACCCGGCGATCACGTGCAGTCACGTTATCGCGGCCGTCATTCAAGATGCGCCAGCTCAGATATTTCTATATGCTGCATTTTATGTGAACTCAATTTATATTTGAGAAAGTGAAAGTATAGAATACAGTTGTTTAAGATTCTGTGTGGTGTTTTTAATCATATTTTTTTTAAAGAATAATAATTATTTTAAAAAATATATCTTTATCAGTCTTTTTTTTCAGGCGATCCCATTTGAATTCCCCCAAGGTTGAAAAACACTCTTATAGTTGAAGAAATAAACAATCTATTTCAAGATCCTTTTAAGTGTAACATGTCAGAAATTGGTGACATATTCACTTATCTTGCTTTTTTCAGCATTATGTAGCCTATACACATTGTCTGCAGAAAAAGGCAGGGTTTTTTTTTTCTTTTCTTTTTTTTTGCCTTTTACTCTTATTCTGAAATCAGAGATTTACTTGCAGTCAAGGGTCACGGCCGCTGCTGTTAGGACTAAGCCTTTATGGTACATGCTCTACCCAGTAATCCACCAGGGCGCCCCCAAAAAGGACAGAGCAATGTTGACACCTCCTGCAGTTAAAAGATCCTTCTCACTCAGGACAGAGCAAGGTAGCATTTTGCCAATATGGAAATATGAGGATACGTGTCCTCACTGTAGCCATATGACCCATTTGGATCACAATGTGAACTGAACTGTATGTCGTGCACACAGAAATGTGCACCATTGCAAGTAAAGTCCTGTTGACACTGGTCAGACTAACTGTGTCCATGACACCAGCACAGAAAGAGGCATCACCCTGTGGTGTAATTGCACAGCTTGAATACACATGAAGTTCTCCCAGCTGAATCATTACTACAACAGATTTACAATCGTGATCTGATTCTCCGATAAGAAGTCAAAGAGCCAATTACGAATCCCAAGGTGCATTTCCATACCAAGTAACCAAATCCAATTACCAAGCTTAAAATTCTGGTGGGTGCGTCTGATACTGCAGAGAGCGCAGGTTTTAAAATCTGCAGCTTTTCTAGAGTGACAGCGGACATACAGCTGTCTCTCAAGAGCATAGTGCAGTGGTTCCTCCTTTAAAGGTCAGCGGTAAGAAAGGGGGCAATTTTTGATGACACTGGTCCTTTATGTGATCACAAACTTATATCCAATCTCTCTTAGAGACTACAGACGATAAATTACCAGTTTATTGTGTGTATTGAAATACAGATTGTGTGGAGATTTTCTATTTTCAGACATGTTATTTTGTCTCCTATTATTTTACATTGTTGGGAGTTAATAGCGCCCTCTAGCGGCGGAAGTATACCGTGTATTTCTTCTTCGGTGGTTATCATTACTGTGACTCGGTTTGACCGGTGAAGCTGAGCTGGTGAGTTGATGTGCATAAAGTAATGCAACTTGTGTTAAATATCATAAATATGGCCATTAAGGTAGTAATGTTTATATATTTGTGTTTTACAGTTGATTACCTGCTACTGCGGCTGCTATTGCTGCAATACAGTTGCTACTGACGGCATGATCACTGTTTAAGTGCCAAAAGAAAAGCATGTGTGGAGTTGCTAATGAAGAAATAAACAAGTGAAAAGACAGAGATTGTGTCGGAGCTGAGTGTGACACTGTTTCGCCGGTCAAGCACACCCCGTGCGGTGGGATTTATTAGGTTAACACAGTTAGGTTAATAAAAAACCGTACAGTAATCAACACTAAGCCAACCCCGTGACGGAGAAGCGGAGGTCGGACAGTGTCAACAACAGCAAGCTACTGGAGGCTAGCGTGCGGACGAGACCCGGCGGAGCTTCGCGGCCGATCGACGGAGCTTCGGACCCGGTCCCGGCCCTCAGGAGAGGAGTTCGTATGTTCTGTGACTGTGCTTGAGTGACTTTCATTGTGACTGTTTAGCGCGACGGCATAGGATAAGCCGATCGCCGCGAATTAGCTGTTAGCACGCTAGTTAGCCGCTAAGCTAACGGCTAAGCTAACGGAAGTGAAACGGCGCCATCTTGGCTCAGGTACGGCCGGCCGGAAGTGCGTCATCAAAACAAACAAAGAGAGAAAGAAAGAGGGTCATTAAAGCATGGCGGACTGTGGGGAATTAAAGAAGAAGCGTTCCTATGCACAAGGGGCTTTTACTAGGAAGGCAAATGCCATTGAGTTTAACATGGAACTTTTGAATGAGCATGACCTCAAACTTGAACTGAAAGCGCTCAAGGGAAGTTATGAAGAGATCTGTAATAGCAGTTTTGATTACATTGCTGTTATGGAAGAAGAGGATGCAAGTGGATTCGACATGGATGTAGCTGATGTGAAGAAAAGGCTGCATGAATGCCGCACAAAGTATCAAGACACAGAGATGAAGGTAAAAAAGACATTGTGGTCCCGCTGTGCATCGGGTCAATTTGGCAGTTTAAAGGCGGACCTCAAAGAAGTGTTTGGCCAGGCCGAAGCGCTTCTTTCAGGCCACTTGACCCATGACCAGTATGAGCTGGTGCACACAGCATTAGAGAGCAGAGTCGAAGCACTGGAGGAGTTTGTGCGAGAATGGGACCGCTTCGTCCCGAACAAGGAGGTAGATGACATGCGGGTCTGCCTCAAAGACTATAAGGAGAGGAGAAAAATGACTATAGTTGCACTAACTAACTACATGCACCAAGGCAAAAGGTCAGCGCATAGCGACCTTGGTGTCCTGGCGAGCGGTCAAGACGACGTTGACGTCGGAGACGATGGTCAAGACGGTGTGGACGGTGGAGGAACGTCCACCGCTGATAAACCGAGTGCGCCTCCGGACGGTGGCGGGGACAGCGGCACAGCGCAGGATGATGGAGTGCAAGGTGCAGGTGCAGGCCCAGCCACCAACCCAACCGCTGCTGTGACTAGCAGTGCACTAGATGGTAATGTGGACCTTCTTAATGGGGCACAAGGCACGGGCTCCCCGTCGGGGTCTCCCCAAGCGCCACCACAGAGACATCCACCACAGTGGTCCTTGAACCCAACGTTTAACCCCGGCTTCTCTAGCACACCGCGACAACAGCGAGGAGCGCATGCTGTGCTACCGGACAGTGTTGGGACAGGACGGAGCATGTCTGCTACCTCTCAGGGGTTAATCGGGCCCAGGATTGCGCTCGCGCCCCTAAGCCTACCAAAGTTCTCTGGAGATAGGAGAAGCTATTGGAGATGGAAGAGTAACTGGGGGACTCTTCAGGCATTAGCTGAACCTACAGGCTCCCCTGAGTGTAGGCTCTTCCACCTGCTGGACAGTATCGCTGATGCAGTAAAGCGCGAACTCAGGCTGTCTCATTGCCGTACTGCGGAGGAGGTCTTCCGGGTTTTGGAAGACTGTTATGGGGACATGTCGCAAATAGCGGACGACATCGTACTGGAGCTGCAGGACTTACCAGCTGTGCGCAACAACCAACCAAGGGAGGCTTTGCAGTTGATTCAAGCGGTGGAAAGAGCGCTGTTGGACCTTATAGACTTGGGTTGTGAGGACGCCATAAAAAACCAGTTGGTGATCCGATCACTTGAAAGTAAGCTGCCGGAAAGTATGAAGGAAAGGTGGCTTCTGTACCGATGTGACGCGGCCAGCAACGTCAACCCACGTAACAGGTTCGACAAACTATGGCAGTTCCTGAGAGATCAGAAGACGGTTCTGGTGCAACTGGAGCAGTTACAGATTACCAGACGACCAAACTCTGCCAGAGTGGGTGAACCGAACCCCCGTGAGAAGCCAAAGGAAAGACCGGGGGATCGAAGGCAGGAAAGGCGTTCATTTACCAAAGCCACGGCAAGCGAGGCGAGAGAGGAATCATCGCGAGATCCTTGTGGTATGTGTGGCGAAGAGGGACATACTGGACGTCTATACCGCTGTAAGACATTTAAGAAGGCTAATCCAGCAGAGCGCAGGGCTCAAGTAAAAAAGACCAAAGCCTGCCCCAAATGCCTGGATCTCCATGGAAGGGACAGTCCCTGCAATAAAAACTTTCTGTGTCGTAATGACGAATGTAAAAGAGGCGACGCCCCTCCAGATCACCACTTCTTCCTGTGCCTCAAATCACCAACCAGAAAGGACACTGCTAGGGCGGAGACCAAGTGGGAAAAGAGGAGAGAACCCCGTGGCCCGACCGAAGAACAAGAGACTTTGTTTGCTAGCCTAGGTCTGACTCCGGAGCAGCTGGAGGCTGTTCGTAAGGCCTGCACAAATAAGGTGTCCTCAACAGTATGTGCTGGCAAAGATTTCGTGGACGAGAGTGGACCGAAAGAA
The DNA here is from genome assembly GCF_905171665.1 of Trachurus trachurus. Classification (NCBI taxonomy): domain Eukaryota; kingdom Metazoa; phylum Chordata; class Actinopteri; order Carangiformes; family Carangidae; genus Trachurus; species Trachurus trachurus. Next base: position 26,053,914 of record NC_139898.1, on the reverse strand, counting down.
CACCCGGTCCTCATGATGTTGGTTGAGGTCACGACCAAGAGAGGAGACTGGGTCGGAGCCCTCATCGACCTAGCTTCCGATACTAACTATATCACTCACCAAGCAGCAGAGAGGCTTGGATTGGCAGGTGAGCCAATCACACTGGTCGTGTATGGTGTAGGTGGTATGGAGGCTAGGGTTGAGACAAAGAGGTACTGTGTGAGCATAAAAGTAGCCACAAAAAGGGGAACATGGCGCCTCCATGAGATGCTCTGCTATGGACTAGAGGAGATCGCCAGAGTGGACCATGCAGTGGACTCGGAGCGCCTGGAGAAATTCTTCCCTGGTGTCATCAAACCAGGGGAGCTAACCCGCCCCGAGAAAGTTGAGTTACTTATCAGTACCCGGGAAGGTCGCCTTGCCCCCCAGCGGATGATGAGGAGCGGCGATCTGGTGTTGTGGGACGGTCCGCTTGGTAAGACCGTCAGTGGCGTGCACCCGGACCTTTTTGAGGACATTGAGGTGACTGCGCGCCACTCATCGACTCACTTTGCATGTTCCATGAGAGCGGAGTCCAGGAGAATCGAGGTTCACCATAACTACCACCCCGAGCTAAAGAGCAGCGTGGAAGTCGGAACCACGGCTGCGTGCAATGCTGAGATCGTTAAGTGGCTGCAGTGGGACAGCATTGGGGCCGCCTGTGACCCTATGTGCGGTGGTTGTCGGTGTGGAAAGTGCGCCCCTGGGGGGAAGGAGATGTCTCTCACTGACGAGCGCGAGTTAGAGATCATCAGGGGAGGTCTGACCTTCAAGTTGAGCGACCACCACAGCGACAAGCCCCACTGGGACGCCAGGTACCCCTGGAAAGAGAACCCTGCTACCCTGCCGAACAACCGCGAAGTTGTCAAGGCGGCTTTCCTGAAATCGGAGAAGCGCCTCGAGAAGGATCCGAAGTGGAAGGAGGCTTACGCAAGGCAGGTGCATGACATGGTAGCCAGGGGGGCTGCAGTCAAGCTTTCCAGGGCTGTGATTGACAGTTGGAACGGAGCTGTGTGGTGGGTGAACCACCTGACAGCACCCAACCCACACTCCGTCTCCACTCCTGTAAGACTAGTCTGGGACAGCAGCCGGGAATTCAGGGGTGTTAGCCTGAACAGCATCCTGCTGAAGGGTCCAGACGTCTTGAACCCCATCCGCGCGGTTCTGCTCCGTTTCCGGGAGGGGGAGCACGCGGCGGTTGGAGATGTATCCAAGATGTACAACTCGGTGTGGTTGGAGGATCAGGAGGTGCATGTCCATCGCTTCCTGTGGAGGGACTCTCCGGCTGATGACATCGAGGACTACGCCGTGGTACGGGTGAATATGGGCGATAAGCCGGCTGGCTGTATTGCCCAGGTGGCCATGAGGGAGACCGCCCATCTGCCCCAGTTTGCCGACAAAGTGGATGAGAGACATGTCATCGTGGACAACGCCTACGTGGATGACATTCTGGTGTCCCACAATGACCCCCAGAGACTGAGTGAGATCCTTCAGGGGGTTGAGGCCATCCTAGCAACCGGGGGATTTTACCTGAAGCCATGGGTGCGGTCTGGCCACAGTGGGAGGAAAGGTGGTGTTCCCACCAAGACTGAGACTATTGTGTTGCCCAACCAGTTGCGCGACGAGGACAACAAGGCCCTGGGAGTGGGTTACCACGTGGGTGAGGACAAACTTTTCCTCATGGTGGCCGTCAATTTCTCCACAAGGAAGAAAAAGATGCGCACCGAGCTCGACCTCACCGTGGAGGACATAGAGGAGAAGACACCGGATCCTCTTACCCGTCGTATGTTGCTGAGCCAGGTAGCCGGGCTTTACGACCCCCTTGGTCTGGCGACGCCCCTGAAACAGAAGGGCGTCATTCTTGTCAGGAGGGCCTTTCAAGAGGCCGGGACATTGACTAAGGATACGTGGGACAAGCCACTGTCAGATGAGCTGCGCGGGAAGGCGGTCGAGCTCTTCAAAGAGTTTGCCCAGCTGAGCACCATCACATTCCCCAGGAGTATTACCCCTACCGGCTGGCTGGGTAAACCCTGGGGGATTACATTCTCCGATGGGAGCTGTGACTCTTATGGGGCGGTTCTCTACCTGCGCTGGGAGACTTCAGGAGGTGTTGTGACCCGGCTCGTGGAGTCAAAGGCTAAATTGACCCCCCTCGACCAGAAGGGCGACGCTGTTAAAGCGGAGATCTGCGGAGCTGTCTGTGCCGCCCGCCTGAAAGGTTACATACTGAAGCATGGGCGGTTGGAAGTGAGCAGGTGGTACCACTTCGTCGACAGCCAAACTGTGTTGGGAGCCATCCAGCGGGAAAGTTATGGGTTCCAAACTTTCTTCGCTAACCGTGTTGGTGAAATCCAAAAGGCAGGACCTGTGACAGATTGGTGGTGGGTCCCCGGTCAGTACAACGTGGCCGATCTTGTCACGAGAGGGTGTTCCCCTGAGCAGCTTGATGGTGACTCCCTGTGGCAGAGAGGTCCCGAGTTCCTGACCAGAGCAGTGGAGGAGTGGCCCATGAAGTCTGCTGCAGAGGTGGCCTCCGGTACCAGGGAGGTTGTGAGTAAGCTCCAAAGGAAAGCTTTCTCTGCCATCATTACAAGGGCTCAGGCAAAGAAGTTGTCTGCTTCAGACGGTCCTACCGGTGTGGACACCATGGTCGAGGACGGGGCGATCACGTGGCCTCCTACGGTTGATGATAAGGGATCCTCGTCAGGTGCTGCTACAGGGTCTTCTTCGACAGCATCTAGCACCTGCAGAATGAAGAGGTTTTGGGGTTCGGCTCTTGTAGGACAGATGGATCTTTCAAGGTTTGCTACGCTAACCAAGCTCTGTGGGGCTTTCGGATACATCCGCAGAGCCGTGCACTCCTGGTTACTCAGCAGGAATCGAACCGGCGAGCGAGAACAGTGGGAGGCAGTCCTCACAGTCCAGGAGCGGGAAGAGGCATTCAAGGACTTATGTCTCGCTGCCCAGACAGGTGTGACCTTCCCCACGACTACACTCAACCGTTTGGTTGTGAACAAGGACCGTGCAACGGGCCTCTTGTTGTGTCACGGCCGGATTCAGTCCGTTGATAAGGAGGGACCTGGGGTCCCGCTGATCCCCTACAAGGAGCGGATCAGCACCCTCCTTGCTGAAGAAGCCCACCGTGTCAACCATGAAGGCGTTGCCGGTACCCTCCTTCGGATGAGGAAAAGAGCCTGGGTGGTGCAAGGCCCTAGAGTTGCTCGCAAAGTAATTGACTCGTGTCTTCACTGTCGGAAGTGCAGAGCCAAGTTATGCTCTCAAGTAATGAGTGATCTTCCTTCTGCACGCACCGGGCCAGCAGCTCCTTTCGAGTACACAACGCTGGACCTGTTCGGTCCATACACAGTCAGGGACGGTGTGAGGCGGCGCACGAAGAAGAAGGTCTGGGGCGTTGTCTTCAGTTGCATGGCCTCAAGAGCGATCCATGCGGATCTGGTCGAGGACCTATCGACAGAGGGCTTTCTCAAGACTTATCAGCGTTTCACCGCCCTAAGAGGTCATCCCCGAAAGCTCTGGTCCGACCAGGGCACCAACTTCGTGGGGGCCAGGCCTGCGCTGGAGGATCTCTACAACTTCCTGGCAGGTATCGACAAGGAGGAAGTCCAAAGGAGAGCAGTTGTGGCTGGAACTGACTGGGTGTGGGAGTTTAGCCCAGCGGACTCACCGCATCGGAACGGGGCAGCGGAGGCAGCTGTCCGCGTGTTGAAGAGGTCGTTGAGCAGTGTTGGTGAGGAGGGCGACTTAACCGTCCTGGAGTTCCAAACCCTCCTCTACCTGGCTGCCAACCTTTCCAATGAGAGGCCGATCGGAGCCAGAGCACAGGTTCAGGAAGAGACTGTGGACGTTGTGACACCGAACTCGTTGCTGTTGGGTCGAGCGGGGCCCAGAGGTGACACTCAGGGCTTTGAATTCCCTACCTACCCGTTCAGTCGTCTGCGAGCCGTCCAGGTGGAGGTGGACACGTTCTGGCGACGTTGGAGCCAGTTGGCAGGACCTCACCTGTTCGTTCGACAAAAGTGGCATGCTCCAGCCAGGAATGTCACCGTCGGAGACCTGGTATGGGTTGCGGACCAAAACGCCCTCCGAGGTCGATTCAGGCTGGGTCGTGTCGAGGAGGCACGTCCAGATGATAAAGGTGTGGTCCGAGATGTCAAAGTGAGGATTTGTCATAGTCTCCCCATCAGCCTGTCCCAAGCCAGGAAGGACAAGGAGCTGTGTCCTTCCTCGATACTCCACAGAGACGTCAGGAGACTGGTGGTGTTGCTACCAGTAGAGGAGCAAGGGGAGGCTTAACATACCCCTAAGAACTTGAAACTGTGGACACTTGAATCAAGACTCAGACCAAATCTGTGTCATTGGACAGTTATGTTGATTCTTTATTTGCATATTGAAAGGTTTCACCTATTCTGTGTAATTACATTGTTGTATTAATAATGGTTATTGTGGCCTACTTGGTCAGAGACAAGTAGCCCAAGTGGGAGGTGTGTGGAGATTTTCTATTTTCAGACATGTTATTTTGTCTCCTATTATTTTACATTGTTGGGAGTTAATAGCGCCCTCTAGCGGCGGAAGTATACCGTGTATTTCTTCTTCGGTGGTTATCATTACTGTGACTCGGTTTGACCGGTGAAGCTGAGCTGGTGAGTTGATGTGCATAAAGTAATGCAACTTGTGTTAAATATCATAATTAAAGCCGCAAGCGGCGATGATCGGGCCCTCGCGACTCCACGCCACCGTGGGGCCTGAGGCACGCGGGGGCTGTGGTGAGAAGGGAGAAAAACCCAGGCAGGAGCAAAAAAACGCAATATTTCATTCATCCACCAGGGGGCGGTAACCAGATGTAGGCAGATGAGCTCAGGGGCGGACCTTCATCACACACGTGAAGTTTCGAGCAAATCGGAAAAAGCATGAAGGAGTTATGATGAGTTGATGGTTCATCCACCAGGGGGCAGTAATGGGATGCGTGCAGGTGTGTTCAGGGTCAGCCCCTCATCACACATGTGAAGTTTGGAGTGAATCGGACAAAGCATGAGGGAGTTATGAGCAGTTAATGGTTCATCCACTAGGGGGCAGTAATGGGATGCATGCAGGTGTGTTCAGGGTCAGTCCCTCATCACACATGTGAAGTTTGGAGTGAATCGGACAAAGCATGAGGGAGTTATGAGCAGTTAATGGTTCATCCACTAGGGGGCAGTAATGGGATGCGTGCAGGTGTGTTCAGGGTCAGTCCCTCATCACACATGTGAAGTTTCGTGGAAATCGGACAATGTTGATGTAAAATATGCCACTTCCTGTTTCCACTAGGGGGCAACATGAGTGAGATCGCCTATGAGCATATGGAGATGTTGAGGTCATGACCCTGGACCTGTGTACCAATTTTCATGTTGATACGAGTTCATTAAAGCCATCATGAAGCCAAACGTATTTTAATGGCGAGGAATGGTGGCCGCGTCGCCACACGGACGCCATTACACGTAGCTTCACAGCGTTCATGATGTAGCTTCACCACCTTAGTCTGCATGTTTAAGAAGTGGAATGGAGTTGATGGGGTTAACTATGTGGCATCAGTACACATTAAGGTAAAACCTGGCCACTTCCTGTTACCACCGGGGGGCGCTATGAGTGACGTAGGAAATTAATATATCGGGACGTTCAGGGCGGAGCCATCATCATGTCCAGCAAGTTTGAAGCTGATCGGATAAAGTATGTGGGCGTTAGAGCTGTTCGAAGGTGAAATGGCGAGCAAACGAAAAGTCGCCAAAATCCTCAAGGCCCCAGAAGCCACGCCCTTTGACCTAGAGACCTGCGGAGCACAACTTTTGATCAGAGTGGCATCTCGGTGGTCTCTAGCCAATTTGAAGTCAATCGGACAAAATCTGTAGGAGAAGTTAGATCAAACAGGTCAAAAGTTCAAATCAAAATGGCCGACTTCCTGTTGTGATTTCACCATGACATTAAGAGGCTTTTTTGTGTGTCTTGCCATGTTCTATAAGCCCACCAAATTTCATGCGTCTAGGTGACACACAAAGGCGGGGCTGATGTTTTGAAATTTTCTAGGGGGCGCTATTTAGCCATTTGGCCACGCCCATTTCCAACGACTTTAAAATATCAAATTTTTCGCCAGTCCTGATGTGCATGCCAAAATTTACGCGTTTTGGGGCATGTTGAAGCCTCCAAAAATGCGATCCTTTTGAGAGAAAAAGAATGAAAGAAAGAAAGAAAGAAAGAATAATAATAAACATAGCAGAAACAATAGGGCTTTCGCTGGGCGACAGCAGTCGCCGCTCGGGCCCTAAATATGGCCATTAAGGTAGTAATGTTTATATATTTGTGTTTTACAGTTGATTACCTGCTACTGCGGCTGCTATTGCTGCAATACAGTTGCTACTGACGGCATGATCACTGTTTAAGTGCCAAAAGAAAAGCATGTGTGGAGTTGCTAATGAAGAAATAAACAAGTGAAAAGACAGAGATTGTGTCGGAGCTGAGTGTGACACTGTTTCGCCGGTCAAGCACACCCCGTGCGGTGGGATTTATTAGGTTAACACAGTTAGGTTAATAAAAAACCGTACACAGATAACACAAGAGCTGCACATGATGCAACAAAGCGGAAATTAATTCCTCATGTTCAGTTTTTATTGAAACTGTGTTATACAGATAATTCAATTTGTGACAGTTAATTGTGAAAGGCTGCAGGTTGAGATGTCAACCCTGGGATCACATGTCAAAAGGAAGAAGAAGTTCAGGACAAAAAAAAAAGTGTGTGTGTGTGTGTGTGTGGGGGGGGGGGGGTATTTATATAAAGGCTTAAACATATTCTCTGCACTTGGAGGGTTAACCATCATGAATAAATCATCCCATGGTTTAATATCATACATGAATAAATAATTAATCACAACACGAGCAAGCACACAGCTGACTTATCTGCTCCTACAGATGGTCAAGGGAGGATGAGGCGAGAGAGGGGAGAATAAGGGGGGAAAGGACATAAGGGGAGACAGAGGAAGTGAGTCCCCTCGATGTGTTGTCTTCTCACCAATGAACACATCATGAAGGATTAAGCTGCCTGTGGAACAGTGGATTTTATCAATGCAATCTAACAAGTCCAAATCCTGTTTTTTAGCAAGAAAGCCTATTACTTCACTTAGCATGAGTAATCATTGATTGTTATAGCTGTGCTTGCAGTAGTTTGTTGGGAGCACATCGCTGTGAGCAAACATCTTAATCAGAGGAACAACATGATGCTCTGTGGCCACCGTAGTCCTCATCTGTCTTTATGACAGTGGAGCAGATTTTCATGCAGCTATTGCCCCCCGGGGTGGGTGGGATGCAACACACTGAATCTGCACCGGTGACTGTTTTCAAATTGAAAAACAGGATTAGCATAATTGCTAATAATCTGGATGAAAGTCTCGTGCAGTGAAAGTGAAGTGAAGCACCTCTTATGTGAGTATAAGTAGCCACAGAAAAGAGCCCATGCATGATCATTAGGACGCTAACTGTAAATTGTCTCATAATCTCACGAGAACACAGTTTATCTTCATGATGAAGCTTACTTAACACACCAGCATCATGACGAGTGGAATATTACCAAGTAAACATGTTTCACGGATAATTTGGTATGCATCTTTATGAAAACTCTCACAGTGAAGAAGAAGATGAAAATAAGATGTTGCAAAGCCCATCTCTCTTTGATCCTCTTTCATTCTTCAAATCATCTCCATCTCAGCCTCCCTCTCTCCTTCTTAACCCCCTGTTTCTCTCTGTTGCACAACCACACTGCGTATCACGTCTGCGGTGGAAACTGTTTTAATTTTTGGTTTTCCATCTGCCTTCTGGGGGGTAAGCAGCATGAATTTCACACCAAAGTCTGTGTGCTTAAACTCCCTCTTTTATCAAATCTGTTGAATCTCCTCAGGCGTTTCAGTCAAATCCCCCCACAGCAAGAGCAAACATTTGGGTTGATATGTGGTTCCAGGCTCACTACCCTATGTCTAAGCTTGCAGCCTGCCGTATCATTTCAGTGTCACACTCACTTGGAGGAAAAGCCTGACACTATCTTGCCCTGGAAATTAACGTGTCATGGCGGTAAGTTGTCAGTTTAGTTTTATTATGGAGAGATCAATCTAAAATCAAGGGAGGTTAGAAAGTTAAACACAACCAAACAAAGGATATCTGTTGGCAGAAGTTTCTAAGTCCTCCTCTCAGAAATATGACCACATGTCAAAACTATGAAGACAAATGTAGACTATGGTTGCTTGCTCAGACAGACCAGCTGATCATCAGCTGACTCTAGTGGTACTAATGGTTTAAACATGGCGATAATCCAAACTAATGTTCAACTGACATTATCAAGAAACAATATATCAGATAAAGTAATGGCTGTAATCTCTAGATGGAAAGTGGCTATATATTTCTTGCTTTCTTTCCTTCCTCTTCCCCTGTCCAAGCCGTTTAACTCTGGTTTAGGGCCACTCAACAGTTTTCCCATCTAGGCATGTAGTAGTAATGTCAGCCATGAGGAGATAAAAGCTTGTAAAATAGCTTCTGTACCAGTTTGATTTCTGGCAAGGTTTGTGGACATGTTGCTCAGAGGTTACAGTTGACCACAATAGGTTACAGGCTTAGAGTGTACTCGGACCAAAAACAGTTGTTGCATTTTTCTTTTGGGGTGTTTGTTTTTACAGGGTATGTTGTAAACAAAATGCTTTGCACGAACCAACTGTTCTCTCATTGGTCAGAAATCTTACCTGGAAGGAGTGGTACGTGGTAAAAACAAAAACCATGGAGCCTCAGCAGTCAGTTGTGTCGGTTGTTGAGTTGTTTAGTAACTGCTCCAGGGCTCGAATGGAAGCAAGCTGAGATGACCCCTTCCTTCTTGGTGACCTCTGCCCGATTGTTTTATCCCGCATCCGCATTGGTGTGTTGACATAGGTCCAAGGGAATCGATCTTTGTGGTTAAACACTCCCTGTTTCAGAACAACTGCTCCGGTCGCGACATGGTCTCCTGAAATCCTGTGGGAAACACTGCCCATACTTGATTATATAGCAAATTAAGTCAAATGGTTATTAGGCTAACTGTCACAATTTGATCTCTAAAAGATGACTCAGTGCAGTACCTGATAAGCCCACTGATTTCCTAGTAAAGTCTGTCTCATAAAATGCCATTATTGATCATATCAAAAACAGCAGTCAAACCAACCAGCACAAGAATAGAGCACATGCCAGCATCATCGCTCATTAAAAGGTCATTTGTGACTCTACACCCTCAAAAAGTAGATTAGAAAGTTTAAGATGTGTTGGTTTCTGCCACAATTTTTAAAAAAGGATTTTGGAGAGAAAAGGTCATTTTGAAATTGGTCACTAAATTTTAATATCCACATGATCTAATAGACTTACCGTATATAGAAGTGGAGCTGGTGAAGAGAGTATCTCAGGCTTAGTTCCACATTTTAGCCATTTGCCATTCGGAGTCGGCTGTGCTTCAGGTGGGACTGACGTGTTCTCAGTTAGAGGCAGGACTGGCAGGTGGAGGTTTGAAGCACACCTGGAACTGGGTCACTCTGACTCACCTCCTGTTCTTTAGTTCCCTCGACGAGCTGAGACAGGTGTTGTAAACATCCGAGGGCAAGGCTGATGACACTGAGCCCCACAGACTTACTGTGCAGCAGCAGGATGGCGGTGGTTTTCAGAAGAGTTTGCATCTGATCATCTTGCTATTTACCGTTCTGTTGCTGCTGACATTAAAGGGATAGTTCAACATTTTGGCAAATTGGCCCATTGCCATAATCCCTATAGTGTTAGGAGTAGGTTTGTTACGTTTAATTGTCGGTGCAAACTATTTTTAGAGCGGCAGAGCAGAGCCGTGAGCTGCTCAGAGCTACGCTACAGAGGCTGATGGGATTTCTTGGTTTCCCTTATCAAACTCATCAAATACACAATCCAACGACTCCAAAACGCACTCGTGGACAAGTTGTGACCTGTACATTCACCACGCTATGAGATAATAACAGAACATTACGAGACAGAGTTGTGTTGGAGGCAAATGCAGTTACCTAGAAAACAATCATCATAATTTACCAACTAAGGGAAAATGATTTTCAGTCAGTCAGATTTGAACCATTTGTCAGCATACAGTATATTCTTTTGGCAACATATTGTTTGGGTGCCAGTAAAGAGCGTTCAAATTTTAATATGCGAGACCAAGAATGGAAATGAGTGCAAATACGACCGAGTGCCTGACACGGACAGTGAAATGCAGGATTGTGTGTGAGCCACGATGCAGAGCGATCGGCCGGCACGTAAGCCGATTTAGGACTTGTTGATGTCGGGGATGGACCCGTAGTACTGGCACCCACATATCTGAGAGAGTGCAGCCAGAGCAGATGGAGAAATAAAATGAGATAGAGAAAATCAATCCCATCAGACAGTGGTGGTGGTCATGTCATTTCAAATGATGATCATACAGTGTGCTCTGCAGCTCTGCCCTCGGCCTCCTCCTTCCTGGTAGTTGTGGGTCTTCCTGTCTCTTTCGAATTCATATGTGGAAAAAAACACTTGTTCAAAGAGAGTTGATGAAGAGTGATTTCTTGGCGTTTTTGTTGCTTAGAAATGAGAACTAGGTTGTAGATAAACTAATCCTTTATTACTTTCCATAAAGCTCACATCATTATCACTTATTTTATTTCATTAATTTATTTTCTTTCTACCACTTTTGACTGTTTTTGTGCCTCCATATTATTTTAGTGTGTTCAAAAGGATCTACACTTAAGCTCCACAGGGGAAACTCGTTTCATTCATCTTAAAAGTTTGGCAATAGGTATTTTTGTGGTTCCAAAGGATAAACTAAATCCTGTAGCTGCACCTCTGAAATATTTTGTGTCTGACTACATGTTTTGTGACTATCGCTGCCAGGTCTTCCTCATAAAAGTGAGCTTTGATGTCAGAGCTACCAAAAACGAAGATCCATTCAGCTACAAAAGGCAACCTCATACATACATGAGACTTTTAACACAGCTGGGTGTGTCTCCCTTGATGAGCCCACCTTCCCTGCTGTGTACAGATTTAAATAAAGCAACAACTATTACCCACAACATCTTCCATAGCTGAATGCTTTAAGTTTACTCACCATTTTTAGGTTTGTTGCATCTTTCTTGATGCTTAAAAAATAAACGGTCCTAATGCTGGATTTATCATGAGGATTAAAAGGTTCTTCTCTATCCATTATTTATGTATCTTGAATCTCTCCATCACTGCATAGCACATGACACATATATTGAGTTATTTTCCTGGGAAAGCAGCAAGAGAAAAGGGGAAACGGAAATCTCTGATACCACAGTGCTCATCACAAATTGATTATAACTGTCTGTTTTGAGCCATATCCCATTGTGGTATATACTGTAAAGCTTTTTTTGCTGTACTCAGCAACAGTCAAAAACAAAATAACACTCAGAGTAAGTCATCTGACCCAAGATTCCCGACATTGGTGATGAATGGCTGTCAGTTTTCATAAAATCTGTCAGTAGAGCCGTTCAAAGTAAATCAGATCTTCTGTAGCAGCACAAATGGCACAAGATGTCTTATCCACTGAGGCCTAGTCCACACGAGCCCGGGTATTTTTGAAACCGGAGTTTTGCTCCGCGTCCATACGAGTGGTGTAATAAAAACACTGCGTACACATGCAACCGTGGAATCCGCTACCAAGTGAAGCAATGCACGTGTGGAAGGCTGTTTTAACCAATCAAAATACAGTGGAAACCGCTTATGGATCAAAAGGCTTGGGACGGAATCATTTCTATACAAATGCTGTTTAAATAATTCGTTATCAAGAAATCCGCTTATAGTGTTCATTTTTGGTCATTTTATGGATGAAAACATGCGCAAAAACAATTTAAAAACTACGTGTAGCCTATTTATTTTATTTTCGACGGTGTCCCTTTGAAGTGCACTGCTGCAGCAGCCTGCACATGTTGCTGCGCTGTGTCTTGACTCTTGTGCTGTGTGTTGTTGTGCGCTGTGTTGTTGTGCTGTGTGCGTCACCTGGCTGCTGAGCCACATGACTGTCGGTGCGGCGCAACTCTTTATCACTGGCTGTTGTGTGTCAAAACATGGATGAATGAAACATATCCACTTTATATCGACCGCGGACGTCACGTATACATTTTCGGCTTTTGGCTCGTTCCGTTCATCTCCGCATAGCCCCCCCCCCCCCCCCCCCCCCGTCGTCATACCCGGTCTGACAGTGACATAGGCTATTGCCTGTTCATTCATGAAAATCATCCCGAAAAACTCTCAATCAAACAAGGTGGGGAATAAGAAACTGCGGCGCTACTGTAGTAGTTCTGTAATTTTAAAAACACACCGGCAGCCCCCGCTGATCTGTAGCGTCACTTGTTACTGTAAATGATGCTGTGTGGAAAAGCAGCTGTGGTCTGTGATTGAGGGTGAGTTTGGAGCTGACAAGAGGATCGCCCTGACGACCGTTTCGTTATATTTTTCACATCGAAAAACTATACAAATAGCATTTAGATGATGTAAAAAAAAAAAAAAAAAGAAAAGTGAAATAATAAAAATCCACTTTGTCACCTCCATTTTTGCGAGCTCATGTCAACTTCTGCAAACAACCTCTGCAGCTGGCAGTGTTTACATCAGCACGTGTGGAGCTATGACGTAAACGAGAAAAACAATCACGGTTGCAGTGTCCACACGCACCCGGTGAAACCAACCCCGGCCGAAAACCCCACCCTGGACTCCGGTTTCAAAAAACCACGGTTTCAGGTTTCCAAAAGCACGGTTGCGTGTGGACACGACATACAACCGGGAACATATGTTCACGGTTTCAAAAAACCCGGGCTCGTGTGGACTAGGCCTGAGTGTAGGAGGGTGTTTCATCTCTCTGCTTTAGTGCAGTCAGCCTTTTGGCAATCAGGGGAGCAATAGAAATAGTGTTTCATTTCTAATGTGGAAGATTGTTTGTCTGCTTCAAATATCGCTGGATTCAGTGGAGTCCTCCCAAAAATATTTTTGATAACTTAGGCTAATTCAGAGAAGGCCCAACTAATGGGAATGAAGGCCCCTTTTAGGTTTATAGGGCTTAGGTCTATAGCAGCATGGTCTTCACTGAAGGAGTGAAGGCAATGATAAGTGAGCATTTACTATGAATTCCATGTTTCATACAGTCACTCTAAGCAGCCATAGATGCAAAGGGACAATAGAGTCACTGCACCCTTTTCCTTTGGGTTTGAGGTGATAACATCTGTGAGGAGTGAGGGATCTGGTTAGGTTCATTTGAGCTGATTGGGTGAGGAGGTCAAAGAAAAAAAAGTATTTGATCCCCTGCTGATTTTGTAAGTTTGCTCCCCCACAAAGAAATGGTACTGTAGGTCTAGTGTTGTTATGGTAAGTTTATTTTAACAGAATATCAACAAAACATCCAGAAATAATATCAGCATATAAAAGTTATAGATTAATTTACATTTGATAAAGTGAAATAAGGGCAAAAATCAGCAGGGAATCAAATACTTATTTCCCCCCGCTGTATATTACTGTGGTGAAAAGTGCAACATCTGTAAAATTAATGCTAAAAGTTTTCAGTTCTTTAAATTCTCTACTAAGCAAGAAGTGCAAAACTTTTAAAGCTACGTCTGTCTGTGAAGGTTCTCAGTCATCCATGTCGTGGTAATCAACATGTGGATGTTTCACCCACTGAATCCAAAAGGCTTCTTCTGTTCTAGAAACTGGTCCTGAGGGTAATTAACACACCCATATGAGTCGTTTAGGTCACATGCCATGGATCTTAAAAGAAATTTGCATTAACTCTGACATCCCTATAGTTTCATGGCAACACAGAGCGAAATGAGGAAGGTGACAGCTACACTTAATTTGCTCCACTAAGGAAAAAAGATCTAAAGATTTATCATTAGTGTAAGTAATACTACCAATATTTCAATAATTCATATAAAAAGACAGGGTTTTAATGATTGCAAGATAATGTGAGGTAAAAACATTCCTGCAAATGAAAGAGTAATTAATAAATGGAAAGATGTTTTGTGCATATTCAGGGATAAAGATAAGAGCCGGCTCTGCTGTTTCTCCACGTTACATTAACAGATTGAGACTGCGAGCGGAGGTGAATCTATCTGCTTCTGTTTCAGTGTTCAGAGTATTTTTAGATGAAAAATGTTTTTCATCCTGCTCTACAGTGGAGTACAAATGAGTTAACAATGGAAGAGGTTTCTCTGAGAGAGCATGGAAGTTGGCCCAGCTACTTCTGGCACACAGTAAATCAGTTCCACTATGAAGGATCATATGATATGATATGATATGATAGACAAAAAGCAATAAAAAGTAGGAAGAAAGGGACAGAGGTGGAAGAGAGATGAGAATGAGGAAGTGGACGGAGAGAGCAGAGGTGGCATTAGCATAGTGAATGTCTTTGTATGTGTATGTTGATGGTGTGGCATACATGCATGTGAAGTAAGGGGTCACTCCTTTCTGTCTGCAGCTCAGTTAAATGTCACCGTTTGACAATTGCAGACACAGGAGAAGTGTCCTTTGTGGCTGTCACTCCGATGTGACATAGAACGATCGCAATCTTGTTTACTCATCGACCTATACTTTCCCACCAGTGTGTGTACATGTGTGTGCTCAAGTTTAAATGTTGAGGTTGTTGGAGCAGAGTCATTTCACAACTGTCCTTCCATTGTTGTGACAAAAATAAATGGAAAAAGCCAAATTATATATTTATCCTGCGTTCAATATGCTACCTGCTGTCACAGAATGCCGGCAAAGTCCAAACACATCGTGCAGCTTCTCCGAGGCAAACTGAGGCAAACCGAGGCACAGTCCTATCCCCAGCTGTACACAGAGCGACACTGAGGCGTTTTTCACATTTGCAAACACACACAGAAAGCAAAGCTGCAGGAGACAACAAAGATGTGATGATGGACAAGGTCATCATGCCAACCTCAGGGCCTAACCACATATGTCAGTCACATCCCATAGCTGTCAACATCAACCCCATCATTTACAACGGAAAAGGGGGTCACACAGCCAAAAGATGCAAGTGGTGATGAATGCTCGTCGGGCCGTTCACCAGTGTGACTTCCACTGCGTTTCCTTTCCCCTCCTGAATGGACCATTGAATTGCAGCCGCTATAAAGCGCAGTTGTTGCATATATATGTAAATCTGAGTGGATTCAGTTGCATGCATATATGTCTAACATCTGTGTCCATGTTAATGCATTTCTTTGTGCGGGGAGAACACTGCCATGCTTTTAGCCGTCTTCCCACTCAACACTGTCAGGCGAAATAGACACAGCCGCTGAGGTTGTCATCGTCTTCCCTATGGGTCATCAGTATATATTTATGTTTGGGAGTGTATAAACAGCCTGCAGTGTTCTTGTGTGCACGCATGTGTGTGGAGGATTTGTGCGCCGGGTCCCCACGTCTTTGTGTGTTTGTGTGCTGTCTGTTCTGCCAGCAAACACTGCACCCAACAGACATCCCTCTGTAAGACAAGAGCCCAGTTACAAAGGCTTTATTGCAGCCAGGATGATACTGATGTCAGTGCTTAAACACTGGTTCCAAAACATTTATGTGCCAAGACACACTCTGGCAGAACAGCAGCATGCCAAACATTAGCTTGTTAGATCTTAAATGAAGGCCAGAAACTATAAAGTACACCAAGCGTTAGCTTAAGGGAGATCTCTTTTATTCGGTAACACTACATAATACAGCCCGCGACTTAGAGCGTACCTACCGCTCTCTTTCCGCATAGGTTGCCCCTTATTTCACACAAGTACTGAGTAACTGCGGCTCACTTCCCCCCTTGTTTCCCCCGTGCATTTACAGTGTAACTAGGCTGCGTCTTAGCGCGTAACTCCGGTTAACTAACATCCTGCTTTACACCAACTTCCACACAAGTAAAGAGTAACTCTCGCTCACTTCCCTCACGGTTTTACAGTATAACTAGGCTGCGTCTTAGCACGTAACTCCTGTCCTACTTTACACCAAATTACACAGTAACTCTCGCTCACCCCGCCACTATTTCCCTGCATTTTACAGTATAACTAGGCTGTGTCTTAGAGCGTAACTCCCGTACAAGTACGTGCTACTTTGCCCGGACTTACAGTGTAACTCCTGGTCATTTCCCACCAATGATTTTAACCAATATTAGAAATTAAAAAGTCTACTACAATATGAGCACAATTGTTACAATCCATTTTTTTTATTGTCAGCAGGAAAATGTCACCTCTATTCCAGAGATTTATTATTAATTAATTAATTGTATGGTTTGGAATACTGAGAAATTGGTATAGAGCATGGAAATTGGTCAATAACAGGCTGGCTGGTAGCAAACTTACCTCTCTAAAATGCACATCTATGAAAGTCTAGTTCTGTCATCCAAGGGCAAAACACAAACTATACAGTAATACATCCACAATAATGAATCATTCAGAGATAGAAAATGTTTTTATTATTTATTAAACAGAAAACACATGACACATCCACATCCATGATCATTCATAAACTTTAATGCAAGTAGATCTTAATTTCCCTGTAAATGAGCACTGTTATTCCCTCCTTAGTGTGCAAATACACTCTAGTTGTCCTGGAGTTACCCAGTAACTACAAGATAGCGGGCTGTATTATAAAGTATTCTTTGTTATTCCCTCCTTAGTGTGCAAATACACTGTAATTGTCCTGCAACTACACTCTAGTTGTCCTGGAGTTACCCAGTAACTAAAGATAGCGGGCTGTATTATAAAGTATTCTTTGTTATTCCCTCCTTAGTGTGCAAATACACTCTAGTTGTCCTGGAGTTACCCAGTAACTAAAGATAGCGGGCTGTATTATAAAGTATTCTTTGTTATTCCCTCCTTAGTGTGCAAGTACACTGTAATTGTCCTGCAACTACACTCTAGTTGTCCCGTAGTTACCCAGTAACTACAAGATAGCGGGCTGTATTATAAAGTATTCTTTGTTATTCACTCCTTAGTGTGCAAATAC
Source organism: Trachurus trachurus (assembly GCF_905171665.1). Classification (NCBI taxonomy): domain Eukaryota; kingdom Metazoa; phylum Chordata; class Actinopteri; order Carangiformes; family Carangidae; genus Trachurus; species Trachurus trachurus. The sequence continues at coordinate 26,036,865 of NC_139898.1, read as the reverse complement.
ACTGTAATTGTCCTGCAACTACACTCTAGTTGTCCTGGAGTTACCCAGTAACTAAAGATAGCGGGCTGTATTATAAAGTATTCTTTGTTATTCCCTCCTTAGTGTGCAAATACACTGTAATTGTTGTGCAACTACACTCTAGTTGTCCTGGAGTTACCCAGTAACTAAAGATAGCGGGCTGTATTATAAAGTATTCTTTGTTATTCCCTCCTTAGTGTGCAAATACACTCTAGTTGTCCTGCAACTACACTCTAGTTGTCCTGGAGTTACCCAGTAACTAAAGATAGCGGGCTGTATTATAAAGTATTCTTTGTTATTCCCTCCTTAGTGTGCAAATACACTGTAATTGTCCTGCAACTACACTCTAGTTGTCCTGGAGTTACCCAGTACCCTCTACTACAGCTGTAACTACTGTCTAAGTAGAACCAGTAAGTTAGAACACAGTTTGTTTCACAAGATAACATCATCTGAAAGTACAGTAATACAAAGACAAAACTAACTGAAGTGTCCCCGACCCTGACATCATAAAATAACAGATTTCTACTGGCTTTTGTTATTTACATTAAAGTTGAGTTTTGTTCCTTCTGTTATAAACTGTTTAATTTAGTTTTGATCCATCTGTCTGGTCCTTCTAAGTCTAAAATAGTCAGTCAAGTCAGTTTCATCTGACAAAATGTACTTTCTAAGTTAGAAGAGTCAAGTTGAAAAGATCGTTGTGATACTACTATCACACCGGAGTGTGACACTCAGTAATGGAGAATGGATGGGCTCCTCCATAAAAGGTGATCTTGATCTTGATCCAGCTCCTTGGGCCAAAGCAGAGATCAGGGTCATGGGTGGCGTGCCATCTCCCTCGTCAGGCACCATTTTCATGGCATCTCAAAAACCTCACCTGTGTAGAAACATAATTATATATTGTATCATCAACTTCATCACATAAAATGCATCACTGTAAAACAAAGTGAGAAAATTAATAACTTTGAACAGTACAGTTTTTCTCATCATGGAATACTTAATCCCGGTCTTACCTTTCACATCATGAATCATTAGCCTTTTAAACCATAACTTGTGATTTTTAAGCATATTAATCAATTACAAATTATACATATTTTTTTCTTTAACTATTGAGTAATTATTTTAACCATTTAAAAATCTTAAATTTTACAAAATCAATGCTATTACCATACTGTTTCACAACTGTAGGCTGCACCAGTACATTAACTGTTAATGTTACTCTTGACTGTATTCATCATAACATTCATGACCAACAGTAATGTTAGCTAATGGAGCTAATGTGTACAGTACTAACACAAATACAACCTCAAAGCAAAACCGCAGCACTTACAGTTGCAGGTTAGCGTGGTGCAGGGGAAAACACACACTATTATCTTTAGCACAAGCTAACATTGCTAGCTGCGTTAGCATAGCTACTTAACTCACCAAGAGGTTGATAACACGGTGAAACTGCCGTCGCACAGGTCCTGGGTTCATCTCTCACGTCTCCCGGGGTGTTTGCTCTGTGTTTATATCAACATATCACATCGTAGACATTGCATAATTTCCCTCATTTCTCCACTTCGTCTCCTCCTGTCGTCCCTGCGGCGGTGTCAACAAGCTCCGTCCTCGCTGTGAGGTGGGACTTTCTACCTTCTCAACAGGCAACCAATGACAAGTGAGCAGCTTCTGGTCTGACCAATGACAGATGGTCAAAGGTGAGTGACTGTGATTGACAACTTATGTGATCAATGATGAGCAGCGTAGTTAGACAGGTTATAATCAAATAGGATGAAATAAGTTGTCAATCACAGTCACTCACCTTTGACCATCTGTCATTGGTCAGACCAGAAGCTGCTCACTTGTCATTGGTTGCCTGTTGAGAAGGTAGAAAGTCCCACCTCACAGCGAGGACGGAGCTTGTTGACACCGCCGCAGGGACGACAGGAGGAGACGAATTGGAGAAATGAGGGAAATTATGCAATGTCTATGATGTGATATGTTGATATAAACACAGAGCAAACACCCCGGGAGACGTGAGAGATGAACCCAGGACCTGTGCGACGGCAGTTTCACCGTGTTATCAACCTCTTGGTGAGTTAAGTAGCTATGCTAACGCAGCTAGCAATGTTAGCTTGTGCTAAAGATAATAGTGTGTGTTTTCCCCTGCACCAGGCAACCGGGAACTGTAAGTGCTGCGGTTTTGCTTTGAGGTTGTATTTGTGTTAGTACTGTACACATTAGCTCCATTAGCTAACATTACTGTTGGTCATGAATGTTATGATGAATACAGTCAAGAGTAACATTAACAGTTAATGTACTGGTGCAGCCTACAGTTGTGAAACAGTATGGTAATAGCATTGATTTTGTAAAATTTAAGATTTTTAAATGGTTAAAATAATTACTCAATAGTTAAAGAAAAAAATATGTATAATTTGTAATTGATTAATATGCTTAAAAATCACAAGTTATGGTTTAAAAGGCTAATGATTCATGATGTGAAAGGTAAAACCGGGATTAAGTATTCCATGATGAGAAAAACTGTACCGTTCAAAGTTATTAATTTTCTCACTTTGTTTTACAGTGATGCATTTTATGTGATGAAGTTGATGATACAATATATAATTATGTTTCTACACAGGTGAGGTTTTTGAGATGCCATGAAAATGGTGCCTGACGAGGGAGATGGCACGCCACCCATGACCCTGATCTCTGCTTTGGCCCAAGGAGCTGGATCAAGATCAAGATCACCTTTTATGGAGGAGCCCATCCATTCTCCATTACTGAGTGTCACACTCCGGTGTGATAGTAGTATCACAACGATCTTTTCAACTTGACTCTTCTAACTTAGAAAGTACATTTTGTCAGATGAAACTGACTTGACTGACTATTTTAGACTTAGAAGGACCAGACAGATGGATCAAAACTAAATTAAACAGTTTATAACAGAAGGAACAAAACTCAACTTTAATGTAAATAACAAAAGCCAGTAGAAATCTGTTATTTTATGATGTCAGGGTCGGGGACACTTCAGTTAGTTTTGTCTTTGTATTACTGTACTTTCAGATGATGTTATCTTGTGAAACAAACTGTGTTCTAACTTACTGGTTCTACTTAGACAGTAGTTACAGCTGTAGTAGAGGGTACTGGGTAACTCCAGGACAACTAGAGTGTAGTTGCAGGACAATTACAGTGTATTTGCACACTAAGGAGGGAATAACAAAGAATACTTTATAATACAGCCCGCTATCTTTAGTTACTGGGTAACTCCAGGACAACTAGAGTGTAGTTGCAGGACAACTAGAGTGTATTTGCACACTAAGGAGGGAATAACAAAGAATACTTTATAATACAGCCCGCTATCTTTAGTTACTGGGTAACTCCAGGACAACTAGAGTGTAGTTGCACGACAATTACAGTGTATTTGCACACTAAGGAGGGAATAACAAAGAATACTTTATAATACAGCCCGCTATCTTTAGTTACTGGGTAACTCCAGGACAACTAGAGTGTAGTTGCACGACAATTACAGTGTATTTGCACACTAAGGAGGGAATAACAAAGAATACTTTATAATACAGCCCGCTATCTTGTAGTTACTGGGTAACTACGGGACAACTAGAGTGTAGTTGCAGGACAACTAGAGTGTATTTGCACACTAAGGAGGGAATAACAAAGAATACTTTATAATACAGCCCGCTATCTTTAGTTACTGGGTAACTACAGGACAACTAGAGTGTAGTTGCAGGACAATTACAGTGTATTTGCACACTAAGGAGGGAATAACAAAGAATACTTTATAATACAGCCCACTATCTTGTATTTACTGGGTAACTCCAGGACAACTAGAGTGTATTTGCACACCAAGGAGGGAATAACAGTGCTCATTTACAAGGAAATATAGATCTACTTGCATTAAAGTTTATGAATGATCATGGATGTGGATGTGTCATGTGTTTTCTGTTTAATAAATAATAAAAACATTTTCTATCTCTGAATGATTCATTATTGTGGATGTATTACTGTATAGTTTGTGTTTTGCCCTTGGATGACAGAACTAGACTTTCATAGATGTGCATTTTAGAGAGGTAAGTTTGCTACCAGCCAGCCTGTTATTGACCAATTTCCATGCTCTATACCAATTTCTCAGTATTCCAAACCATACAATTAATTAATTAATAATAAATCTCTGGAATAGAGGTGACATTTTCCTGCTGACAATAAAAAAAAATGGATTGTAACAATTGTGCTCATATTGTAGTAGACTTTTTAATTTCTAATATTGGTTAAAATCATTGGTGGGAAATGACCAGGAGTTACACTGTAAGTCCGGGCAAAGTAGCACGTACTTGTACGGGAGTTACGCTCTAAGACACAGCCTAGTTATACTGTAAAATGCAGGGAAATAGTGGCGGGGTGAGCGAGAGTTACTGTGTAATTTGGTGTAAAGTAGGACAGGAGTTACGTGCTAAGACGCAGCCTAGTTATACTGTAAAACCGTGAGGGAAGTGAGCGAGAGTTACTCTTTACTTGTGTGGAAGTTGGTGTAAAGCAGGATGTTAGTTAACCGGAGTTACGCGCTAAGACGCAGCCTAGTTACACTGTAAATGCACGGGGGAAACAAGGGGGGAAGTGAGCCGCAGTTACTCAGTACTTGTGTGAAATAAGGGGCAACCTATGCGGAAAGAGGGCGGTAGGTACGCTCTAAGTTGCGGGCTGTATTATGTAGTGTTACCTTTTATTCTACTAAATCAATTTATTCAGTTTAAATTAGTTCAGACAGAGTGGGGTTAGTTTTTTCTTACTGATTAATGACTGTTTGTCCCTATGGCATTTTTTTAATGCTTCTTTCATTTCCCTTTTCGACACATTCAGTGACCTCAGTGTATAATAATGTGCTTTACAAATAGATGTGCTTTGTCTTGCCTCGTAACAAACATCTGCGACCAAACCTAGCAACAGAGAAAACAGCTTTGTCTCTATGAGACAATAGTAAAAGTACAATAATTGATCAAATAGGTTGCATTCAGAATTGCATTGTTTATTGGCAGCTGACTTATAGGATAAAAAAAGATGTATATTTTTCATTGCCATCGATGCCTATGAGTTGTTGTTGTTTTTTTGCATTGACTCAGCTGGCAGCAATACAACTTTTCATAAGATTGTTGTTATTCAGTATAAAAACCCATCCAGGGTTTTCACTAGAAAAGCGAGTCAGCAAATCTCCACTAGTGAATTTAGTATTCAATCTCTCAGGTTAAAGACGTACAGCAGAGGTTGTAACGAGGCTAGCTGGGCATTTTATCTGCTGCTGAGCGTGGTTTCTAGCTTAGGGCGGGCGGTGGTGTGGTGACAACAGGCTTCAGCCATTGTTTCAGTCAGTCATTATAATACAAGAGGTCATAATATGTCATCTGAGCAGCAGTACGTCTTCAGGGCAAACTGGAGGCCGCAGTGAGTTGGTGTCAGAAAGTGATGAGGCTGGACTCCGGGAGGGGAAAATAAGTGACAGAAACAAGAGCTGGCATTGGGGAGTTGGTGAGTCAAGGGATGAAGTTTGATGCTGAAGTTGCAGTTATGTAGACTGATAAGTAAACAGCTGGAAATGATGTTGGGTATAGCGATAGCATATCGTACAAATGGCTCCCGCAGCAAGTGAAAACATCTGTTTGGATAGACTTAAAGAGATAGCAGCATTTTGGCAAATTCGACTATTTCCCTAATTAAAGCAGATATCAGTGGAATGTTTTTGTTAATATAAGTCCTAAATAGTCCTATTTTCCGTCAGCAATCACTTACATGAAGTATTTCAGCCTAAACACGAGTCTCTCCGTCACTCTGCTCTGCTGTAACCCGAGGAGAAAATTTTCCTTGTGGGATACAAGTGTTATCCAATGAGGAGAGAGAACGGCATGAAGGGCTGTGTGTGCAGCCAAGGGATGCGCGTGAATGTGGTGACGTAGCACGAGGACCAATTGATGCCTGACAAGGGCGGGGGCTGCTAACTCATGGTGCGTTCAAAGAAACTCGTACTTTGTGTTTTTCCTTCCTGTGAAGTCATACCAGTTCGATCTGGTACGAGTTCACGGGTCGGAAGTTACGAGTGGCCGTTATAGGGAACTTTCACAGACAACAGGATGGTAAAAACACGAGCTACGGGTTACCTGGAACGCTACCAAGTCGTAGTTGTGACTTGAAGCTGTAACTTACGGTTTCAAAAGCCTGCCTTGAACGCAGCATTAGCCGAAACGGCCGTGAAGCTGATATCTGCTTTAACTAATCCCTACAGTCATAGCAGTAGGTTCATTACCTATAATTATCGGTGCATGTTGTTTTGAGATCCGCGGGGCAGAGACGTGAGCTGCTCAGGTAACACAATGGAGGTGAACGGTACAGGTCCTCTATCCCTCATCAAATATACAATCCAACAACTACAAAACTCTCTTGTGGACAAGTTGTCTGGAATCTAGTTCTGACTATGCATTTGCCTCGAAAACAACTCCTTCTTGTAATGTTACATTATTATTTAATAGCGTGGTGATGTTTTTGATGAGGAACAGGGGACCTGTACCGTTCACCTCCATTGTGTTCGCTAAACAGCTTGCGTCTCTGCCCCGTGGATCTCAAAACAACATGCACCGATAATTAAAGGTAATGAACCTACCGCTGTGACTATAGGGATTATGGTCATTGGCGAATTTGCCAAAATGTTGAACTGTCCCTTTAATTTTTGTGATGCTGAGACTAGCTAATATTTGTCTTTATTGCCGCAGTATTGTTTTCTACAACACCTGGTAAATGAACATAAATAGAATAGAAAATATTTCAGGCCAAGGATCGGTTCAGTATTGTTTACCAAGACTTATACAGCACACATTATCTGCACTACATCTTCTGCTATAAAAGCACATTGGTTATGCTGGCGGCATTTCTCTTATTTCCAAAGAGTTGATTCACTGTTGTTCTCGCTGCAGAGCATTTGATATTTTACCACCACCTTCATATGGTGCTCCAAGCTGGCCTGTCTGTGTTACAGATGTGTCCCTTCCTGTTGCATCTTTCATGAACTAGCCGGCCCCTTGTTGACTGTGCATGAGGAACCTGATTTGAAGTCCTCGTGTTACAGTATATTTCAAGGAATAACAGCCACTATACCTCTTTGAAATGATAATTGGGTCATGTGGAAAGCGAGATGCAGGTGAGGAGGAGGGAGGAGGGGTAGAGTCAGAGTGGGGTGGGGACAGAGGAGGAACATTGATGGATGTACTGGCTGAAAGGAGATAGACACATGGGAGTTTGGAAAGAATACAATGGGATGAACTGAATGAAAAGATGGAAAAGTGGATGGATGAAGGAGAGGAAGAAAAAGTCACTGGTGATGGCTAAAGTTAGAAAATTAACAGAACAAGTAAAAGATGGTGAAGGGTGAAGGAATGAAAAGAGAAGTGTTGAGGCAGAGCCTGGAGTTGTTTGGGCTGGGTGGTCCGTGGGTTTATTTACATCTAACAACTCCTCTCTCTTTCTTTTGGAGATAGTGACCATCCACGCTCCAAAACCTTGAGGGAGGAATAACAATTTTGTAGAATTAGCATATGTTATCAGTTAATGCATGTCAGTGCACCCAGTACTTATGAATAAAAACAATTTTTTAGAAGTTAGAAGTTAGATGTCCGACATACAGTGCTTTCATCTAATAGCCTGGAACTGTGCCACTTACTAACAAACAAGGAACCAACTTTCTGACTCATGCAAACTTTATTTAGGCTGTTTTTTTTGTGTGTGTGATTATTTTAATCTTTCAAAAATGAAAAATAAACTTTTATTATTATTATCATGGCAACTACCATGTCATTGTAAACCTGGTTTCTGAAATTGGGATATGTTTACATGCACAAACTCAAAAATGGGATACTCAAATATCCGATCATAACCAGGATACTCAAGTCCATGTAAACACACTGCACGTCTTTGAATATCAGAAAATATAAAGTCAGTTGCGGTTGTATGGTATTTCTGAAACTGAAATGCAGTTTCTGGAGATTCAGAAACATTTGCCCTCCACAGCGGAAAAAGCGGAGAGTAGGAATAAAGCGTTAGCCATCCAAAGCACTGATGCATATGTTCTGAAATGAACACTTCACTGTTGAACTGAGATGAACTCCCCTATGCTATTTTCTGAAAGCTCCCACGTTACACACAGTCTGATCTGAATAATGATGAAGGTCATGAGTACCTTGATGGGATCTTCACTATGTTACAAACAAAATCCCGCGCACTGTCGCACTTGCAATGATAATTTTATTTCAGGCTGAATCCAAAATATGTTGCCATCTCAGATGAGAGGTTTCAGTTATGGAGTGTGAAGGAGTGATGACAGCACTACTACACAGGTTTATATATATAGCTATCTCTATTTGGGCACTTGTACGTGTTCATATCTCTTTCTGTGCAGCACTGCAGCCTGTTCTTTATGGATTTTAAAATTAGAGTTGTACCGCCAGCAAACTAAGGTTAAAGCCACTAAGTGGATATACATGTATTCAGCTGATGTAAATGAATATATTAACATTATGTCAGTTTGCAGCCAAAACCTATTATCCATACTGTCACTTTTATTGCCATACTTTAATCTAAAGCTGAAAACACTCTGCCAAGATGAATTAAGCATCAGAAATACACACTAAAAATTAAAGCTGTATCTCATAAGAAAATGATCTATTCATTTGTAATCAGGGTCGTGTGTCCTCCAGTTGCTGATTTTGACCACTGAAGTCCTCCAATCTGAAGATCCAGGTCTTTTTTTTTTTCTAACCCTCTGATTCGACACCCATAGGTCTCCTGAAATAGTGCCCTTATGTTGTCATGGTGACAATGATAAACAAGCAGACTGTATCAACAACAGCGTACCGGACCTTCATGGTTACAATGGCGAATGATGGTCATGAATGGTCATGGCTTGGTCAGAGCACAAGAACCACCTGATTAGGCCTAGAGAGGGTTAAAATTAGTTTCATCTTTGTTGTCATGGTTACAATAGGAACAGCTTGGTAGAGGATTATGGAAACGCCACAAGCTGTGATTTTTCACATGAGAATCGATCACTGCTCTCCTGTAAGGCAATCTTGTGTTTTGTGGTTCACACACACACCTCAACCCAGGGGGAGGGGCTTCAGGGGGGTCCACAGACACACAACTTTTTTTTTTTGAGTATTTTTTTTCTCCAGGTTTTATGTCTTTAAAGCAGAAGTGAGTGATATATTTGTGTTAATATAAGTCTTAAATAGTTATATCTTCCAACAGCAATCACTTACATAGAGTGTTTGGACCGAAGGAGTCGAGGAGAAAACATTTATCGTATCCTACAGTTTTTATCCAATGAGGAGAGAGAACGGCATGCAGGGCTGTGTGTGCAGCCAAGGGACGCCGTGAATGTGGTGACGTAGGGACGAGGACTGTTATGGTGCGTTCAAGGAAACTCGTAACTCGTGTTTTTCCGACCTGTGAAGTCATACCAGTTCGATCTGGTACGAGTTCACCGGTCGGAAGTTACGAGTGGCCGTTATAGTGACTTTCACAGGTAAAACAGGTCGGAAAAACACGAGTGGGTTGCCTGGAACGCTACAAAGTCGTAAGTTGTGACTTGAAGCTGTAATTTACGGTTTCAAAAGCCTGCCTGGAACGCAGCATTAGCCAAAACGACCGGATTGCTTACTTCTGCTTTAAATATATCTGTATTTTTACAGGACAACTCGAGAGACAGGAAATAGGGAAAGAGAGGGGGAAGTTTGAATAGTGTGTCAAAAAATGTAGTCATACTTTAAGACCCACTGCTGCAGGCATGTGCAAGTTGTAAAGTGATGTAACGTGTTGATGCCGGGACCTGTACGGCCCGACTCATTAGCATTAAAGGGATACTTCACCCAAAATCGTTAATTCACCAATTTTCTACACACCATCATGCCAAGGAAGGGTTTGGAGAACTTTCGGAGTTATCAAAACGCTTTTGGAGTTCCAGGGGGGGTCCGGCTGGAAACGGATTTTCATACAATGGCGGCGGATAGTGCTCAATCGACCAAAACACACATGAAACATCCAAATACCTCCATACTGCTCGTCCGTACTGACCCAAGTGTCCTGAAGCCACGACATGAAAAAGTTGTTCGGAAAAAAATAATTTGATCTCTGTTTTTAGCCTTGTTGTTGTAGCGCCGCCCAGTGGCTGCGCGAGATGCGCTGCTAGATGTTCTTCCGTGTTTACATCATACATCCAATGATTTACAACGACACATCTCGCAGCAAATCTCGCGCATGCGCACAATCATCAACAGAGCCACTGGGAGCTACTGCTAAAACAAATTAATTTCCGAACAACTTTTTCCTGTCGCGCCATTATATGAAAATCCATTGCCAGCCGGACCCCCCCTGGAACTCCAAAAGCGTTTTGATGACTCAGAAAGTTTTCCAAACCCTTCCTTGGCATGACGGTGAATAGAAATTGGTGAATTATCGATTTTGGGTGAAGTATCCCTTTAATTCTCGGCCAAAAATAAATAAATAAACAAGAAAAAAGAGAAACTGGCCTGACCCAAATCATTTGTAAATATTTTCGTCCTGAACCCGGCCTGAACCAGTCAGAAACCATGTGCTACTTTAACTCAGTTGGATGTGATGATGAGGTGTGTACTGTACAAATCAAGTGACCTGAGCTGTGGGTTGAGCTCACTTTTTACTTTATCTAGGTGAAACAGGCACTCAGGCTCCTATACATCACCATTCCCCTCCACACACACACACACACACACACACACACACCTCCGCTGCTGATTTGCATCGACAACATATTCCTAGCTGCTCTGCATCCACTTTTACCTCAATCCCCTCTGCCTCACGCCGCACTCGGCATAAAGGGACTTTTTTGCCCTCTAGTTGTGTGTCAGCACTCAAAATGTGTCTGTGCAGTGCAGTCTTAATTATATCGCATTAGCCGCCATATCACGCGGAAAGGCGTCTGAGTAAAAGGAGTCACTAAACACATTTGGCCCGTAGCTCTCGTCCTGTGGGTGTTCAGAGTCTGGCTCCTGTGCGTGAGTGTGTCAGTGAGTCAGTGTGCGACTACATGGAGTCGCTAGTGAGAGACTGTCTGTATACGTGTGTGTAGGTGTATGTGTATGTGTATGCATATGCGTGTGTGTCTTTTTATTATGGCATTTGAACTCTACATCCAAGTGCATGCAGACACTCATATAAATGCATATTACTTGGCTGGAGGGTCTATTTATGTATGTGTATGTGTGTATATGAGTGTGTGTGTGGTATGTCTATCTCCTTGCAAGAGCATGCATATAGTCAGTCTGCTGGCCCATGATGATGTACACCATTTGATCCACATTTCTCCGTCAAACTCGTGCAGGCGGTGTCACACAGATGTGTATTGCCCAGGGGTTTCTATCCGTCTCTACCGTTCCTGTGCTGCTAAGCAGCTCTGCGGTCTATGCACAGATGTAAACTAAACAGGTCATCTGAAATTTATTTCCTCTCTGTCCTCTGAGGTTTAGCCAGCTTTCCACAATGCTAACTGATACGGTTTGTTTCGACATGTAATCCCCTTCCTGTTAAAATTATCTTTCAAACTGCTGTGTAATCTTCTGGAGGATTATTGTTTCAAAAAAAAAAAAAAGAGCCTCTATTGCCTCCCCTTCACTGTCCCACCACCACATTCTCACAAAGATGCACAGAGATAATGAAAGGCATAAATCTTTTGGAAAGCTGTGATTTGACTTTGTTCAGTCCTTATTTTGATGTAATTCTGCACTGTGTAGTTCCAGGGGATATGTGGCCAATACACACTTGACCTACCTTCACTTGTATGATGATACAATACCTGCCAAGTTATCCCTGAAGAATAATGCCCAATGTCAAAAGGACATGGCAGTGTGTCATGCTCCTGCTCCATCAAGACTGCCAATTCACCCGGTGTGCCGATGTCCACCAAGTACGTGAGCAGAGCCTTTAACACGCTGCTCCTTTCTTTGCACTGATGCATTCACATTTGCAGTCTATATTTTTAGGAGCAGTTTCAAACTCAAATTTGAATGTATATAAATAGCCTGTTGTTTGATTGACTGTTCGCTTGAAATTAATATTTAATGATGCACCCCATTGCCAGTGTATATAGCAAAACTATTTTTCTTGTTTTCCTAGAGAGAGGAACAAAGAGACAGAAAGATGACAGCAGAAATAAAGAGACTCCACGTCTTGTAATTTAATTAGCTCTCAAATTATCTGTCATCACATCTAAATATGCCTCAAATATATTGTTCAAAATGCTCATAAAAGACAAAAGGAAATGGGCCAGTACAGTTCAAATATATTGAAAATATCTGCTGTATGTTTTCTGTGGTAACAAACCGTCCTGCAGCAACCACAGTTATTACACCGTGTAAGAAAATGTGCACGTATATTCAAAATTTGAATATTCAAATTACAGGGTTGCTCGAGATGTGCCGGTGTGTGCACGGAGCAGCGATAATTTGTAAAATGACTGTGTAATCTCATTGAACATGAAGGGAAATGATGCTTTAACAAGACGGCCACTGGAGTCGCAGGGTCAGTCGTCTCCCCTGCAGGCACAGTAAATGAGCCTAGTCTGGAAATCATCGAGGGCTTCTAGTTTCATTTTGGCATCTCTTCTGTCCTGCATTAATGATTCACTGGACACGGTGTGCAAAAAGAAAAAGCACAAAACATCTGAAGTGTCTAATTAATACCTAATACTTGTGTTTGTGGTTGAAAGCAGGCCCGAAAAATGTATTGAGTAAATGGAGTTTTCTATTCTTGGTTGTGCACAACACACTAATGGCCCTTTTCCTCTCCACAGCTACAGCTCTACTCGGCTCGGTTTAGATCATTTTCCATTACAACCGAGTACTTCATGGTACCTCCTCAACGTGAGCGGGGTTGTCATATAGCACGGCTGCTACAGTTGCTCCGTCTAATCCTCTCCTCAGCCACCAAACACACTCGTCTGCACCTTGTCGATGGAACATGGTAAGATTTTCCACACAGCTGCCATTTAACTCTTTTTTTTAAATTTTATTTCTATATTTTGCACAAACACGTCATTTAAAATAGTATGAACAATTATTATGATTGGGATGTGCGAAGGGGAGGTATGAAACGCAAAAGGGCTTATATGAAAACCTCACCCATTAGAACATAATCAAATAACAAATGAAGACCAAAAAATAAGAAATCATTTAATGATAACTTGCGTAAAAGAATAACAACAGTCACAGTACAGATCAGTGGTCACTGTTGCCAGTGTGTCTAAGCGGGTTTGATTCCTTGTGTCAGACGTCGCACTCATGACTCTTCCATGTGACTGGCCAAACAGTGGTCGGTTGACGTCATGTTGTAGTATGGGCTACGCTCGCTTGGAACCTTGGCTGAGTCGTTACCAAAAAAAGTACCAGGTACTATTCCTAGTGAAAAAGCAAAAAAACAAACAAACAAGTAGAGTAAAGTTGAGTTGAGCCAAGTAGCGCTAGTGGAAAAGGGCCATAACATAATTCAAGAATTGAAGAAGTCATTCCTTCCAGATATTAAGCTGCAGGCTACATGTAGGCAAGTAATTATAGTGATTTCATTGAAATAGGCAGCTATTAGTTTGGAAACATGCGAGGGAGAAGTAAGCTGGAGAAGGCAAAAGTTTTTGTCAGCGTCAGACTCGCAAAAATACGAGGAGAAAAGATTAGTTTGTACATTTTGGCCAGACACGAACAATAACACCACAACACATTAAGGATAATACCACAAATGCAGAGAGACAGGTCAAATTAGTGCTAAAAAGCCTGCAGTACATAGAGAACGTCTGAATACCTCCTCAGCAACCTCTGAAATCTTTTCAATTTACACCAAGTGAGTTGAACTTAGGCTGGCAGGTGACGACACAATAAATATATGTAGGAATAACCAACTGTAAAAGACCTGTGACCCATTTTTTTGAAAACCTCCATTCTGGTCTATAAATAATGTTTTAGTCTGTAGGAGCTGCAGCTTCAGCACAAACTGACCCAGTCACAGTGTCGCAGCCTTTTCTCCACCAGCTCAACTCTCCTTTAGGGCCGAGGCGGAGATTTGTTAAAAATCAGAATGGATGGCTATTCGGAGGGTTTTCTGCTGACAGTCACCTATTGTGACTCGGTGGACGTATTAACACCACAGGGGGAGAGGAATGAATCACTGGTATATTGCAGTGAAATAAACTCTATTCTTTCACATTCTCGCTGTCTGTCTCTGTCTCTCTCTGCTGCCTTCTCTCAGGCGACTAACACGGCTCTTTCTCTTGCTTCGCTCCCCATCCAATACACTCAAATTAGTCGTAGGACTTTGTGTTTGCACACACAGCCCACTCACCAATTCAAAGTTGAGATTTGTACACATTTTCATTCATGAATGTTCCCTCATTAGTAGAAAACCATGTACAGTTGTGAATGAACTGTCGTAATATTCTGGCAGCTGTTTACTTGGTTTTTTCTGCAGTTTAGGTTGATTAGTCTCTACTGAGAGACAGACAAACACTCTGGAGGATGTCAATTAATGTTTTTTTTCCCTCCAACACAGACTCCTTAATTAAGCACAGTCAGCCTCTTCAGCGCTGATTTACCATAATAAGAATTAAGATCTGTATTCCACAAATCCACAAATGCCAGTGAGTACTCCTCAGAAATCACTCGGGTTGCCACCTGCTTTTTCTTCTCGTCAAGATAGGGTATGATTAAAGCCTCATTTGCAACTGTCAAGTACATTGATGGAGGGGTGCAGCTCCCGATAGATTCAATTAGACAACTTTCACCGAGGAATCAAAATATGCTCTTTTAGTTTAGTGAGACAACAGATTGACTCACATCTTCATATTCAGATGCAACATGTGGGAGGTGTCAGTTCCCTCCTTTTGGTAAAGACCAGAATAAGTCAGGTGTCTATCGGGGACCAAATTTTACATCAAGCAGTCATTATCATCTTAAAGAGGAAGTATACAAGTCTGGTCTCTTTTCCTCGGTTTTGCTAACCCTCCTCCCGGCCATGTGCATTTGTTTTCAATATAGCCGGCGAGAAATCAATCCATGGAGCGGTTGATAACGTTATTTATTATATAAGATGTTACGGTGTGTATAATTGATATGCTTATCTGTCATAAACAAGAGATTACAGGTTACGGGGCGCGTTTGTGTCGCGGTGCCGCAGAGATGAGAGCTCGGACACCAAGTCGGTGGTTCTGATCTTACAAGGTTGGTTTTCAGTCAAAATACACTAGGTGGAAGGCAGAGAGCCTCTATTCTCCCTATAACAAGTTACGAGTCATTTATTTAACCATCAGAATTACTGATTCATCAGAACTTGAAGCTGTTTAATTAAGGTAAAAATGTAGCATAGTTAAGGTAAAAATCCTGCATAGTTCCTCTTTAAGTCATCATCAAGTCAAACATTTTAATCTGTTTTATAAAAAAAAAATTGTGAAGTCTATGACAGTGTGCAGTGGTTTGTCTATTTCGAGTTGAAGCACCTACTCTACCTGAGCTGTGCAAAGATGTTTGATTGACCTCAGTTTGATTTATAACTAAATATCTGAAGCACCAATTCTGTTGGCCTTCACTGATCTTGTTTTTTGTGCTACTGTATTTATGAAATGATCTATCTATCTATCTATCTATCTATCTATCTATCTATCTATCTATCTATCTATCTATCTATCTATCTATCTATCTATCTATCTATCTATCTATCTATCTATCTATCTATCTATCTATCTATCTATCTATCGTCTTCCTGCCTCTGTCATTTTTTTTATCATTCATCTCTGAGAGGTGTCAGCGTCTCCACATTATCGCAGGGCTGTCTGTGCATCAGCTGAGTGATGGATGGAGGGAGTGTTTGTCCTGGTAGATGAGTGGAGGATGAAGGTCTTCTTCTTTATCTATCCACTACCTGTCATTCCTTCACATCAGGCCTTTCACATGTTGTATCGTTCTGCCCCTCCGTCTCTCTCCCTCTCCTCTTCCCTCTTCCTTCTTGACTTTAACGCTTTCATTATATTGTAGCGGGGTTAAAAGGTGAGGGTGCTCGGCCCCCTCCATATTGGCTGGCACCTACAGTGTGACTAGTCATCGATCTGGCTTTCATACGGACTTGCAGCCCACCCCAGTGGCTCCGTAACGCTGACACTGAGGAGTCACATGGGGACTGAGAGATATGGTCAGTGTCCACAAACTGATGGACTGTCTGAGTGCTGCAGCAGCGGCTGTCTGCAGGGAGTTTAGCAAGTGTAGCAAAGCCATGTCAATTCTGCAGACATGCCCCTTGACAGATGTCAGTGGAGAAAATGTGAAATTTTTCATTTTTTTATTTCATTTTTTTCATTGAGAATTTCTTTTTTCAAAGACTATGAGAATAAAGTCATAGTTTTACGAGAATAAAGTTATCATATTACGAGAAAAAAGTCACAATTTTATGATTATATAATCATAATTTTACGAAAAAAGTGGCAGTTTCCTCCAAGTCTGCATTTTCTTGCATATTCTTTTTAAAGTCCTGATACTGATGACAATGTGGTGCTCATGTGCCAAAAGATTAAGTATCTCCTTGTTTGTGAAATGCTCCCGCCCTGATTTGAACAACTTTCCTCCTCTAAAACAACAGGTTAAGATATTATGACTTTTTTCCATAAGATATTATGACTTTTTTTCTTGTAATATTTATTTATATATACTTTTTTTCGTAGAATTATGACTTCTCGTAAAACTATGACTTTATTTTTGAACCCTGTGAAAAAAAGATCTCAATGTGGCCCTAATGCTCCGTAAGCATATTTGCTGTAAGAATATTCCATGTATAGTAGCTTTTGATTTCATTTATTTGACCACTACAAGACAAAGTTAAAAGTTAAAGCAGAAGTGAGTGATCCGGTCGTTTTCGCTAATGCTGCGTTCCAGGCAGGCTTTTGAAATCGTAAATTACAGCTTCAAGTCACAACTTACGACTTTGTAGCGTTCCAGGCAACCCACTCGTGTTTTTCCGACCTGTTTTACCTGTGAAAGTCACTATAACGGCCACTTGTAACTTCCGACCCGTGAACTCGTACCAGATCAAACTGATACAACTTCACAGGACGGAAAAACACGAGTCTACGAGTTTCCTTGAACGCACCATAACAGTCCTCGTCGCTACGTCACCACATTCACGGCGTTCCTTGGCTGCACACACAGCCCTGCATGCCGTTCTCTCTCCTCATTGGATAAAAACTGTAGGATACGATAAATGTTTTCTCCTCGGCTCAGAGCAGAGCAGAGGGACTGAGAGACCCGTGTTTCGGTCCAAACACTCTATGTAAGTGATTGCTGTCGGAAGATATAACTATTTAAGACTTATATTAACACAAATATATCACTTACTTCTGCTTTAATAGTGAGTTAAATGTTGTGAAAAACAAGCCCCATCAAAACCTTTCTGAATCCACTCGCATCTGAATGACTTTGTGAATCGCAATGCATTGTAAACAAGTGTGTTACTGTAACATTTCGATCCTAGTTGTGAGTACAAGTACCCTAGTTACGCGTTGCTCATGTAAACACGTCTCCCAGGGGGCTTATCCCAATTTGAGAAGCCTTGATATATAACCTGGAGTGCTCTCAGCAGCATATAAATATCTTATCCAGGTTTCTGAGCATTCTTCATCTTCATCTACATCAGGCCAGACAAGTTGATACTGACGTTGGTAATGTCAAAACAGGCCTGCTGTGTTTCTATTTCTCCCTCTTTGAGTTTGGATTCAACTCATTATTCATTATCCCACTTTGTCCTACTTGTGTGTGACAGAGAGAGAGAAAGAAAGAAAGAGGATTAATTATGCTGCATTTTATGCGAGTCAATACATACTCAAGGACTCGGTGTATTGTTTATGATAAAAGTGAAAATGGTTTCTGCTGAATAGGTTTCTCCATTATTACTTTTATACATTCAAGTTTCTATCAGATAATTATAATATTTGCATAAAAGTCTGATTTTCCTTTTGATGTTTTCACAATGTGCTGCATCCAACAATAGTGAAATCGCAGGCTTCATCTCTGAGCCATAAATGTGTCGAACCGTTCACAACATGAAAAAAAAAAAAAGAGGTTACACTGATTTCTGCTTTGAAATTAAGCTCAAATGAACACACTTTTAGGGTTCTGGGCATCATGGGTAGACAGGTGAGGCTTATTTATAGAGTCGTCGAAGCAGCTGGTTTGCACCACCACTGTTCTGCAAATGAGGCCTCTGGTGTGTGTGTGTGTCTGTGTGTGTGTGTGTGTGTGTGTGTAGGACTGTAATAGGCTATGTGATTAGGTGTGCTATAGTCGTACCCCCCGAGTGGGTTACTTGTGTACGTGCATGTGAGTGAAAATCATGTCAAAGGAAATTTCAGAGGACAGTAAAGGTGGAACATTTCTCCCATCTCTCTCTTAGAACAAATTGTAAGATGACATAATGGTTGGAAATGGAGAAAATGGAAGGAATTGCATCAGAGGAGGTCAGCGTGATTCATGTGTGCGTCCGTCTAGTTGAAGTCGCCGGCGCCATGTGTGTCAACATCAGAAGCCACGATGAGTCATTAAAGCTCTTTACGCTACGGCTTTTAGGACGTTTTTTGGTCACACACACACAAAAAAAGAGAGAGATATAGTGGACGCTCGTTCAGTCAAAACACACATCAAAGCTTTTGCAGAAGTTTGAAAGTTTGAAAGTTTGAAATGAAAATGTAAAGTGATGAACGGGGAGTGCGGGAGACAGGAAAAATTAGCTCTGTGTGAAATTGTGAAACCACAGTGATTATATGCAGATGACGGTGCAGTCTAAGTGCAAATTGAAAGCTGTGACTGGGGCGCAGAATTTTTCTTTCCTGCCAGGTGAAAGCAGGACTCAGACCTGGCACATGGTGTTCCTGAGCCTCCGTTTACTGTAGGGACAGGGCCACATGTCAGAGTCCTGCATCCTCTGTACCCTCTGTAATATCTTTGTCAGTGCACTGTGCCACCTGTCTGTGTGTGTGTGTGTGTGTGAGCTCACCTGTGCTTTCACGTGCCCGTCAGTGACTCCCCGTGCCTGCCTGTCATTGTGTCAGCGAGGTTCTCTCTGTTCCTCTCTCTGACCAGCACCTTGTCCAATTACAGCGTCTCCCAGGCTTGTCTCCGCTAAGCTTCCCATTCAATTCCCCTCTGGTGTGTCATTTTTATTTCTGTCCTCGATCCACCTTTGTTCTCCACTCTCCTTTAATCGCCTCTAGGTCACGCTCAGTGTTCTCTTCTCTTTTTTTTTCTCTCAATCACAGAGACTTTAAAGAGGGAGGAAATAGCTAGCACGACTCTGTCCAAAAACGCTGGCAGATTTTTCAATAGACAGAGCCAGACTAGCTGCTTCCCCCTGCTTCCAGCCTAGAGGGATAATCTAATGGGTAGTTACCTGCAGCTTTTTTACCATTGTACAGATACTTTTCAGCCGAAGATCCCTGAGCTCTGCCTGAGAGAAAGGCAAGATCTACCTATTGTAAAGTCATGAGAAAAACATAACTCAGACTCTATCTCCAACTTATTCTGTTGTTCTATTCTTCTTATTTCAGGCTAAGTGTATTTAAATAACACATGCTTTCAAATGAATCTCACCATGAATGCACTATAACTACAGTTTTAAAGCCACAGCTGTCTCGTTACACATCACATTTCAATTCAAACTAAATATTGAATTTTATTGCAAATGAAGGCATGTGGCCTATTTTTTATTTTTTATGAGGAAACTAGTTCATATCAGAGAATAAATATTCACTTCTGAGCAAATCACATCAAGTATTGTTACCTGCTGTAAAGTTGCAACAGATTTCTGCTTTTAGACAGAACTTATGATTGGTGATACACACTTGTGTCTAACCAAGGTAAAGATTCCTTCTTCCACTCTGGGTGAAAATTGTATGTTTTTGCCTCTGCTATTATGGTTGGGTAAAAACTACCAGGCCTTATCTATTTATTTATTTATTGGAGATAAGGATGAAGGATAACTCTTTTTTTATACCGATAACTGATAACTTCCTGCTTCTCATAGCTGATGTCAACACTGATAATCAATAACATTTTTAATAGTTTATATGGTCAAGAAAGGCTAAGATGTAGTGAGTTAAGATGAATTTAACATCTTAGCTCTGCTTCTGACTTTACCAATAAAATAACCAGCATCACTACTATAATCATAAAAGAAACAAGAACAGTTCTGACTCTATAAAAATCAACATTTTTTATTGTCGGTTGTTGCTTCTTCATCTTCTTCCTGAGAAGTTGATGGGTTTACACACTGAGGTGCAAACTGTCTGCACATTTGTGGGGTGTACATATCCCTTGGTATGGACTAGTTCTTCTGTAAGATCTAACAGTAAATCATGACTGGCAAGTTGGCGGCCTGTCTGAAAAGTACATTTTCAGAGATTGAGCATATTTGAGGATGTGACATTAAATTGCTGCTATCTTCTGTCTCTTCCAGTTAATTTGCTTGTAGAAGGTTTTATTTCTTGGTATCGTGGTGACGTAGCAGACGGTCGACATGCAGCTCCGGTCCAAGAAAAACAGAAGTACTGAGAGTGAACTCAGAAGACATTTCCACGTAGGTTTGTCGTCTTAATCTTGTGAGTTTCATTCTCCCAAGAGTTTAAATCACACGGATTATATCTGAGTCTCAGCCTGCACTCAAACACAAGGGAAAGGAAGGATAAGACATGGACAGATGGTTGGTGTGGGAAGGTGTGTGTGCAAGAATGTGTTTGCTGTGTGTGCATGTGTGACATAATGCTTGTGAATACTTTAATCATGATTTCCGTTTGTGAGATTTGGACTGTTGAAATGAGAACATATCCGCTTCCAAGAGACTTTTTTTTAGGATAGTGGCAAAGCACCGATTCTGATAAAAGAGAGGTTGTGAATTAAATTTGTGCTCACATTTAGAAACAGTTGGGAAATCTTTTTTTTTCTATCTGTCTAGTGTATTTCTTCCTTTTCCGATACTGTTGTGTGCCAGCCAAGAATTTGGTGTTTTTAACATTGTATTTATAACATCGTTGGCAACACACTACATCTACATCCTCCTAAATGCAATATCAAATGTCAAGACGTCACTGATCACCATCATCATCAATAAAATTATACATCAATCTTCTCAAAAAGTCTTGAAAAGTTGACATTTGAATAATGCAAGTTTTATTTTTCATTTTTTTTGGCAAAGGCCATGTGTGATTTGGCAGTGGTTGTGGTTCCATTTCCTCTGAGCCCTTATTTTTCACATGAAGATTGGATATCATAAAAATTCATTCCCTTTGAGAAACTTCCTCCTGGCAATTTCTCAGTCCATCTCTTTTCATCTCGCTATCAAATAGGATGGACAGAGATGGAGTGAAGAGCGAGGGGGGGAAAAGGAGCTAATTTGCCCTCCTCTGTCTCGATTGTGGTAGGCAGGAGGAAAGAAAGGAATTCAGTCATTATAAGACGATAACCTTTAGACTGCGGCTGTTTGCTTGCAGAGTAATTGTTTCCTTGAAAACATGTTTCTCTGTTGAAGCTTCTCCCCTTTGGGTTTCCTCGAATACTTATCAGTTTTATCTCTCAGTCTCCCTCCTTCAATCCAGCTGTTTCTCCTTTCATTTCATTTGCCTCGCGTCTTTTTTCTTCTCTCCAAATATTCTCACATTCTCTCACATGTTCTTCCCTCTCTGCTGTTCAGGCGTAATTGGTGGTTTTACAGCGTTTTGGTCACGGTATTGACACCACATATCTTCTCATCGTTTTCTCCTCCTCTGCTCACTTTTCACCGTTTGTTCTCTCTTTATTTTCTCTCACAACTCTCTCTAAACACTACCCCCCCTCTCTCTCCATTTCAACCTCACCCTCTCTGCTCTCTCTCCTCACCCGCTGTTCTCTTTCTTGTTTGATGATGCTTTTGATGGAAGAGGAGTTGGAGGAATAGCTGATGGCTTCCTCTTCCCTATAAATGCAAATAGTTTTTATCTGCTCTGATGAAAGTGAGCGTAGTGATACTCTACCATCCACGAGGCATTACTATTTTTACACTGATTTGAATTCAATCACTGTCATTTTGAACATAAGCCTGTAAGCAGTTTCCCACACGGTGAAGTTTGAGAGCTGTCAGTCATGGGGAAACAAATATATGCAGCCCTGAATGATGGTAGATCTCTGTGTTTCAGCTGAAGTTTTGTCTTTGTGATGTTGAAATCTGATCATTTTAGGCATTTACATTTACACCGAGTGAAGATGGAGGAAAGTTGTGGTTTTGGTTTTAGTTGTCAAATCACAACCTTAAAATGTCCTTTACGCATCATTATTTACTTTGGAGGCTGTTTTCACATTCATCCATTGACAGTTTGCCCAGTTTTCACACCTTGAATATCAGTTTAAGACATGATTGTTGTGACATTACAAATAGTTTGGAAACTGATTGTGCTCCTCTGCAGGAACCTCCCCAAATAAGAATCCTGCAGCAAATGTTTGGTGAGAATGGATACCTACATCTTGTGTCCATGGCATCTGAAGTTTTGGAAAAGGATGTTATTTTGCATCATTCATTGACTCTGGGTTATTCAGAACAACTAGGGCTGTCACAATCATGATATTTTAGTTGACCATTAATCGGCATACAAATACTGTAATTGCGATTAATGATTTTATTGTCTTTTTCTGATCATTTCATGCCACTTTGCAACTAAATCCATGATACTAATGGATGCTAATGTCAATAGATGCTCATAGAAATTCAGTCGTCGAATATTAGACATTAAGCTCCACGTGAAAAACATTCAAACCATTCAAACCACAAACTGTGGAAAACAAGGAGGAAATAGTGACAGAAATATGACATTTCTATTAGTTTCATCCAGCTGAGTGGTAACGAGTTTGCACAATGATTGCAGTCTGCTCAAATAATTGCGATCAGGCGATTATGTAATAATTGTGACAGGCCTACTACTTAAATTTTTTTGTGGGAAAGCTACAATTCAGATTAAATGTTCCATATTGTGCACTTTACTGTTCTGAATATAAATTGTTGTTCTCTCATAACATATTTACTTTTGCGTTTCATACTGCATATAAGTGTCATTTATAAGACAGAGTTGGAAAAGCACAACAACAGAAGGCATGCCTTTGATGTGCTTTTTTTTTTGACAGACCAAAGTAATTTCACTGTTGTTACACTTTCCCACATACTGTATTTCATCATCCACTCTCACATTCATAATGTGACTTACAGAGGTCATTTTAAACCAATATGGACATCAAGCTTTCGTGGACACGTTTAACATTGAGTCATTTTATGAATACGGCTGCTCAATTTTTTTTTACTGCGGCTCAACACCAGGAGGATTCAAAGGGAGATTGTCTGAGCACAGCGAGATTAGTTTCCAGTCAATTTGTCACAAAAAAAGAAGAAGAAGGAAAAAAAAACATTCCGAAAACAATCAGCCAAACCAGAAGAACTGCGCTGTGGGCAATTAATCACTGTTATTTCCTTTCCACACTTGTGGTTATGTGGTTATTATCACCCTCCAGCCTAAACCCCCCACCAGCAATATGACTGTATCACTGGATCCATGGTGCATTTATCAACGTTTCACAAGTGCAAAAAAAACCACAAAAAAAAACCCAGCAATGCAACTACCTGTGGCAAGTGGTAAAAACGTGAGGACTTAATCAGCAGCACTCTGGTGTCCATTCATCTCCATTAACAGTGTTGATTTAGATGACATCTCATTTGAAAAACAAGCGGTAGGTACGGTAGATCGATAAAACAAAATATCACTATACTCCTTCACCAACTCCCAAAATGATGCATCATAATTTGAAAACGTGCGAGTCGGGAGGATGTATCACTTACTCCAGACGAGACCCACGACGGAGTAACGCCGAGGCCAAATATGAGTAAAAATAGATCGAATCCGATGTCACATTATTAAGCTCCAATTCTGGGGCTGATGTTACGGTGCTGTAGTGTTGGGATTGGGGCTAGCAGAGGCCATGAGGGTGGATGCCTGGATCAGTGCCCTGGCTCAGTGCTAAATCCCAACGCTTATCCCTATCAGTATGGAAGAGATGAGAGCTGGTCTTTAGGCCCCCACCACCCCTAGAGAAAGACAAAAGTGGGTGGGAGGGGGGGTGAGAATTAAATGTTTAAACTGGAAATGAACTATTAGTGAACCACTGCAGTACAAATGGTTTAAGATGCATGCAGATGGAGGGTGTGTTTGACAGAGGGGGGAACGGTTGCATAGCAATGGCACATGCTATAGGGGTGAAGCTAAAGCACCCGCTTGATCTCTGACTCCAATCCACACTTCACAGTTTCCCTTTCCCACCGTCGGAGGGCTATGATGGCTTAGCGCGGAGTCGGCGGAGCCAAGCCCCAAAATGCAGCCTGGGTTTTAAATAGATGGCTGAAGCCGTGAGCAGCAGCAGCAGCAGCAGCAGCAGCAGCAGCAGCAGCAGCAGCAGCAGCAGTGTGTCTACCTCTTTGTCTCTGGCTCACTCGTCCCTCCTCTGTATCTCTCTCTTTCTTTTGTCTGCCCTTCCCTTTTCTCTCCCTCCTTCTCGTATCTGTCTCATTAGCAGATGTGCCCTGGTTACCCGTGGCAACTTGATGCCATCCTGTGACCCTGTATCGCAGCAGGACTCCAATCAACGCGCCGCAGGTGGCTCAGGTAGCAAAATGGAGGGACCATCCCTTTCTCTCACCGCACCCTCCCCTCCCGATCTGTTCCCTCTCCCCCCCATGCATTTGCACTCTGCATGTTTTTTTTCTCTTTTCATTTTCTCCTTCCTCTACCCATCCCTCCTTTCTCCACTCCCACTCCTCCTCTCCCCATCAATTTGCACAATTAGGGGCTGACATTGCCTCTCCTCTGCTGTGCCACTTTTTAATCATTAGGATTTTTAGGATAACAGTCGCTGGCCTCACCTGTTATCAGATTCATAATAGTGAGATATTGCCACATTATCAAACCAATATGCAGCAAAGGTAAAGAATCTGTAGCTCCATCCTGAGAGATGATAACGCTACGATTTAATAAACTCCTCCGATTCCGCAGCCAGATGCCGGAGCATGTGGCACGTCAGCAGAAAAGTATCATGCAACTTCAGTTCAGTAAAGCAAGCAAGTATACTTCACAACATACTGGGGGGAAAAATAAAAATATGTGCAGTTTTCCTGCAGCAGCAGCACTGTAATGAAAACACCAAAGCAGGACAAGCAGTAATATGGAGCTGGAGCTATATCTGGGCCATATATCAGTAAAAGCAGCTTTATTTGGCTCGGTTCAGGCAAGTTGAGGCCAAAACAAAGTGTGACAGAGACAGATTAAATGCCGCTTTATCATCCACGTGGAGCTGAGGACGTGGTATTATTTTCAGTGACTTCTCACCTGATCCCATTTGATTCTGATTCCTGTTTCCTGTTTTTGCTTGAGGTCTCATTACAGAGTGCAGATACAGTGGAATAAAGCAGAAAGTAGGAGGTTTATAGCCGCTGATGGAGGCAGATTATGTCGCTCACATTGTGCTATAGCTTCCATGCTGCTCCCCCAGAACAGAATAACAGGTCTTGCTGTTACATATTCCCCATAACAAGAGCGTAGAGTAGAGCCTCCTTCTAAGGTTTTGGAAAAATACATGAGCTCTCAAATGAATCAGTTTTGTCAACATATACTCAAGCACTTGTGCTTACAAGCATGCTGCTTCTTCTTATGCATGTTAATGTGAAGTAATTAATTTAGCCCACGTGCTAGCTGTCTGTACTGTGAATGGTTGTTTCCTTCTCTTGTTAGTTTTTGGTTTGGTTGGTTGAGGTTTGTGACATTTTCTTCTTCAAAAAACCTAAATGAGGTGAGCAAAATATCAGACCCACTTTTTTTAAATGAAATGCTGTCTAATATAATACAGCCACAAGAAAGGCTCAAATGCATGATGAAATTAGTCAACACACAAAAAAACATCTAAAATGCACATTTGCAAGGATTGGTAGGAATTATTTCAAAGCTGTAGCACTGCATTACATCATCATGCAAAACTCTATAATGTCTAATGTTTCTGGCCACTCTGTGCACCCTGTTTGCATGCACACATGCACCTGTACAGTGTCTACAGTTGTGCGTCACATTTGCGTCATGCAAACCACAGATAGACATGTAGGCGCTTTTTTATTTACAAATAGCTACAATGTAACATTGTTGGTGTGTTTAGTTGTGAGGGCCTGTAGATTCATGCTCCTGGGATTTCTGCTCACTGCTTTCAGGAATGTTACTGGTCCAAATGCCTTAGTTTGTTCCTCAAAATATTTCTTCTTTTTTGTTGTTGTTGTTGCATGTTCTCATACTTTAGATGTTCTTTCTCATACTTTAGATAAAAACTAGACTGCATTCCTGCCAGGAGGAGACATACTTGTTTCCCCTTTCGTCCTTCAGCTAGGTATAATTCTGCTCCACTGTTATAAACCCACATTACACATGATTAAATTTATTTGTAAAATGAAGTAGGTTGTTGTTGTCCACTGAGTTAGAGCAGCAGTCAACAATCACACTTGTGAGGCTTGTTGAAGATGATTCAATGAGGGTAAGTGCACTCCACTCATGGTTCCAAGAGCTGTAATACAAAGCTGTGATATGAATTCAGACACTTGTTGTGTTGGCAGCTCTCTTTTACATTTGAGGAAGAAAAAAAAACCTGAAGCAAAAAACAAGTACCGGTAGTCAGGAACATTTTCGGAAATTTTTGTGCACCCATTAAACTCTCTCTCCTCTCGCTCTCTCCCTCTTTCTCTCTCAAACATGCACTGCTGCCTATTTACTTGGAGGCTCTAAACTAAAGACAAAGCCTCTGTCAAGTGGGATTTAGCAGCGACATGGGCAGAGTTGGCCTGAACTGTGAGTGACATCATTTGGAAACAGAGTCTCCTCTGCATGAACAGGAGGGTTATAAAAGGAGCTGGGGGGAGGACAGGGAGCAGTGTGTTATGTTAGACACTGTCAATGCAGTGCAGTGTAGTGTGTGTGTGTTTGTGTGTGTGTGTGTTTGTGTTTATATGCCCCGCTGTGTATGATTCTTGTCTGTCTGCGCCTGTGAGACTTTCAGCATGAGATAAGCCTGACGGATGCCGTTACAGTTGTCTGGCAGGTTTGTAATCATAATCATTAGCGAGAGTGAGAGATACGGAAAGACAGAGGAAGAGAGAGGAGGGGGGGTGGGGAGAGGAGGGGGGGCAAAGACAGCAAGCACGTTGCAGGTTGCAGGCTACATAAGCAGTGAAGCAATGTCATCCCTGGCAGAGATCTCACCATGCGCCGTGTACCTATTATATCCTCCATTCATGTTCATACCAGGGTCGTGTTTGATCTGTCATTCAGCTGCAACATTATTCTCTTCGCGTTTGGGGTGGCAACAAATGGTACACCAGCGCAATTCATGTAACATAAACCACCAGTAATTCTTCCCCTTTGAATTCTGCATTAGCATCTTTTGATTTGAGATGAATTCATCGCATCAAGTACGGTTCGCATTTCTCAAGTGTTAGGGAACAAATCACCGTGCATGTGCCAGTCTCAACACTCTCAGTCTTTCTTTCTTTGCCTCGTCTCTTTTGGCCCCGTCTTGTCTGTCACTTGCAATTCCACAGAGCCCTAAAATTGTCACAGTCTTTCTATTAATCTCAGTAAACACTTCCTGGATGCGCGCTGAGCCTTTCCATTACGATGACAAAATCAACAGAGCCCAGCCCCAGCTCTGCAGTCTATCAGTCAATATGAATAAGGGCAAATATGATGGAAATGTAAACAGCTGCAGCGTGATAACAAGTTATTGGTTTTTTCTCCAAAGAACAATGCGTCTAAAACTGCATAAACGACAGGTCTGGTGGAATTTGAGCTTTGGTGAACTTCTTTTCACATTTGGAGGATAATGATATGCAACTGTTTCCATGAATACGTCAGTTTGTTGTATTGGTCATCACAAGCTTAACAAAAGGTATGAACTCGCCTGCATTGGTTTATTGATTCATTGATCGTAAGGGTGGATAAAGGACGGACAGATGAGAGGAATGACCGCGACGTCCTCAAGGACAACAGGTAGCGGCCTGTGTTTGTCAACTGCTCAATGTGACACACTCTTTTGTATTGGGTGTGAGGAGGGGTGTGTTGGGGCTTGTACACATCGTGACCCACATAAAATAAAATAAAAAAGTGCAAGGCAGCCCAACCAAGTATTGACTACCCAGAATGGAGCTCACAAAAATATTGATTGGCTGGAAATATTCCAAAATAAAAGCACTGCATAATCACGCAGGGCAGGGAGTATAGTATATAGTATATGCACTGAGCTGGTTGGACTTAACCAAAGTTTTATTTGAGGGGAAAGCCGAGTGAATAAGCTTCTTCAAATGGAAGTTTTGATTTATTAATATTGATCTTCCTTAAATTAAAGTAAAAAGGGGGAAACCTCAAGCTGCTCTGGAGGCTCAGTGAGCTGCAGACTCACCTGCCCAACAGCACCTGGTGAGAAGGTAAGAGGATAATGGAGGTTGGGAGGGCAAAGCCTCTCCCATGGAGGGGGGAACTACCAATTCCAACAGTGTCAAGATCCTCAGATTAAGTGGCTAAACATCAGCACAAAGTCGAGGTCGAGGATCACAAGGTTAGGTTGTTGGGTTGTTAGGTTGTTTGTCTTTACACTATTTTAACAAGAGTCTGTTTTGGGATTCCCTCCGTGTTATTTCTCACCCAGCACTTTCCCGCTCATTACTTTTATTGCTATTAGATTTGGATTAAATATTTAATGCGTCTCCCCTGCTGTTATGATTAATGTCGAAATGAAGTTCCGCTACAAGGAACAAGTCTCATATTGTCTCTGTAAATGCAATTAATATTACAGTATGACTTGTTTATTATGATAAACACGAGCAGGTAGCAGCTTTCCCCGATGCCTTGCCATACTTTGTGTGTTTTTGGGGAGTCTGTGTGCTGTGCAAACACCATATGGTCAGGGGGGTTTTTCCAAACCAAAAAGAAATTTTTAGTCAATCATCCAGGGAAGCAGTCTAATGAAACAAATGGTTCTGCTGTCATGTGGGCAACCCAGGAGGAACACGCCTCTGACCTATTTCTTTATGCTACAGACTATTAGTTTAAGAAGAAACTGGGGCATATGGCGTTGGCTGTGGGGCGCAAAAGGGAGCTTGAGGTAAATAGTTTTGTTTAGAGGCAGCTGTGTCTTGTGGTTTCATGTAGCCTGGAGTCAAGCCTCCCTGAGTGAAGTCTGCCAACCACAAGTCTTTCCTCCATTTCCTCTCCCAGTCGCTGTTAACGAGGACAATCCAGTAGGTGTGATTGCTGCCATTATAACGAGCTGTTTAGGTTGTTTTCCAACCCGGTGATATGGATATGACCCACTGGGGTGTGTGTATTACCTGACCTCTGTTGTCATGGTTGCTATAATAAACACACCACACACACCACTAGTAGCTTGGTTGTATTCAGAAGCAACACTGTTTGGTTATGTCTAGAAAAAGGTCCATGATTTCTGTTAAAACAAGTACTTCCTCAACATTTGGTGGATCTTTGTCATCATGGTTACCACAGTAATTATATGGTTACATATTATTGAATCCCCCCCTGGATAAAACAAGTAGCCTAGTTCAAGTGCAAGTTTCATGTAGGACAACGACATCATAGCATTTCTCCCATGCTCATGTCATAATCACTAAAGCCACTAGATCCGTGGTTCCCAACTTTTTTTGGCCCCTGACCCCATTTTGACATTACAAATTTCAGGCGACCCCGCGACTACATGCAGTCAATCAAGATGATATTTTTTTTATGCTGCATTTTACTTGAACTCGATTTATATTTGAGAAAGTGAAAGTATGATTTGATTTTTTTTTTTTTATGATTTAATTTATTTGCACAATTTAACAAGAAAGGAAAAACAGCATAAAAACAGCAAACCAGATGTGCAGGTGAGATTAAAGAAACCCAGAGGGGTTTATAAGAGAAATCTCACCTCATAAAAACAAGAAATAAAAGACCACAACAATAGACAAAACAAACAAAACATAAAAGTATGAAATCAGAAAACAAAAGTAAAGTATAGAATACAGTTGTTAAAGATTGTTTGTGGTGTTTTAATCATAATTTTAAAAAGAATAATAATTGGTTAAAAAAAATATTTTTATCAGTATTTTTTTTATTATTATCAGTTACTAGACATTTCAGGTGACCCCATTTGAATTCCAGGCGACCCCACGTGGGGCCCCAACCCCATGGTTGACAAACAGCAACAAAACCTAACAATGGGTCATGCAGTAATAACCTGTAGCACAATTGACTTTACAGGAGGACAAGCTCTGCGATCAGCATAACAGAATGGTTTGGTAACTAAAAGGATTTCAGATATTTTTTGCTTGTGTAAGTCTGATATCCTCTCATGTTTACACATACCAGTCATGATAATGATAACATTTAAATCAAGAAAAAACCCTTTAGGGCTGTAGCAAACAAGCGGATGTTTTGTTGCTGTGTTCCTTTCCCACCAATCTTCTTTCTTTAAGGTATTCAGACCGGGTTTAAGGGTTGACAAAGGCCATCTTGCCAAAGCTTCACTTGACCTATTTTAATCGCCTCTTGTTGGGCTTAGGCACCACAGTGCCAGCACGTGGTGGTCTAAGCTGACCCCTATCGTAGCGCAGAGGAGGGATTCAGCAGAGGAACAGACCAGAGCCCCATTCTCGCTGTCTAAGTCCTTAAACTTAATCCCCCAGAGAGGTTGTTTGTGAGCGATATCACTACAAGAGTATTGCAAAACCCCCTGTGGAGAAAACCAACTGCAGTGTGTTGCCAGCGCCTCGTTTGCACCCCCTCTTCTTTCAGTGTGTCCCTCTCCGACGTCAACTTAATCTCCGGTCTAATCTTCCTCCTTTTTAAATGCCCCTCACTTTCTGTATCCTTACTTCACGTCTTGCACATACACACACATTCACACAAACCTCCATCAGTCTAAATACATGTCCATCCACATACCCTTCATGTCTGGCTCATTACCTCCCTGGATCAAAAGCACACAAACACAAGGATGCACATGCTTGCACACACACCTGCCAAACCCTGGTAAGTGACATCACTCACTTTTTTATGGGAGCTGAGTCAGCAGCTCTCTCTTTCTCTCTGGCATGTGTTCGGCCATAGACCGTCTGTGATTTCCTTTCTCGGTCCAGCTCTGCATTAATCATCCCTGTCTCTCATTCTTTTCTGCTTGACCATCCAGGACTGATTCAAAGTACCCTTTTAAAAATTCAACCAAAACACTCAGGAAAACTATATCAGGTCTAAAAAAGGGCAACTTTTACACATGTATCCCATTACTGATTGCATGTAATCTGCAATAAAAAAAACACAAGACTGCACAGATGTTGTTGCAGATTAGAGGACAGGTCTAAATGGAGAAAAAAAAAACCCTTCCAGGAGTTCAGTGTTTTCTTTAAGGACACTTAAGGAGGTCAGATGAGTATCAAAACAGTCCTCGTATACCAGTGTAAACAATTCAACAGTTGAGGAGTCCAGGGCTCGTACTGTATAAGAAACTTCAGCGAGTAGAAAAACATCAGGACTGCAATAGCACGACATTAAAACTGAGTAAGGATTAGTTTCTACTATTAAATTTTTTCCCCCTTTGTTTAGCGTACCACAGAGAGAAGAGACTATTACTTCTTGTTTATTGCTCTTCTTCTGATAGTGTTTACTTCGTGGACAGAGGGATTAAGCCTGATCTGAGTTTTCTGTCTTCATCCTCTTGTTCTTAATTCCATCTAAATGCTTGTCTGAACAGAAGCCAGGTCGTCCTATAGCCTACTTTACATCTCCCTTCATTAACATTGCCGCTTCACTCCAGTTAAATCCGTGCCGAACAGCAAATAATTGGATGTCCCTGGTGTTTCAGTTGAGAATGAGATGTTGCACACTAACAGTGTCATGACATATGACCCCTGCCGCATGTTCATCTCCTTTACATTCTTGTATCAAAAAGACAAAGGGATGTGCAATTAACATACATGCATAGATAGTTTTGTCGATGTGCAGAAAATCTCTGTATTTTTAACCATAGTGAGCTCTGTTTCTGCATTAACGTGTTTATTGGCTTTAAGATACTCAGAGTGATTCACTGGAGCGTATTCTCTGTTTTGGATTTTTCCAAAATATAAAATTGCTAAAGTTAATATCAACAGAAACTGTTTTCCAGCAACATCAGAGACGCCTGAGGTAGAAAACTAAACTTATGGTAGGAAATAACACATCAGTGTATCTGTTTGGATAGAAAACAACAAAGTTTCATACGAATGAATGGAAATTAGACACAGTACATTAGGAAAATAATTGGAAATGCCATTTATGATTTGCATTTAGATGAGCAGATTTTCAATTTGCGCTGATATTATTATGATCAGCCCAGTGGGAAATAACAGTGAAGGTGAGAGAGAGTCAGCAGTGCTGACTGAGCAAGGTTCAGTGCCACACAAATAAGAACTTATTCATTTGCTGCAGTCACACTTACAGTATAGAGACTTCAAACTAATAATGGCTCTTTTATTCTTTTCTTTTTTGCCAGTGTGAGTTAAAATGGTTGGGAGTGAACTGAGTTTCATAAATCAACACAAAGCTTGTAGTAAATTCTCAAATTAAATTAAAGTAAATTATTGTGATTTTTTTTTTTTTTGATAATTGAAGGTTGTGTAATCAGCACTGCCACCAGATGTTGCACCACACGACCAGCATCTCAGAACCCAAACAAATACTCAGCCGTCATGTTCTTGATATGCAAGCCAAGGTGTTACGAAACTGACAGAAAACAACCTGTAATTACACAAGAAGAAACTCGACTGAATGAAGTTACCTTGTGAACACCATTGCCAACAAAAACAATCCGTTAGCCAGTGCTACTGTAGCATTGCCTTGACATGTTTTACGAGAGCACTGGCACTCACTCAGCTAGCGGTACCCACATTTGCCAAACACATTTAGAGATGGTAAGTTAGCCAACGTTACCAGACCCCCTGAGGCTGAAATTGTCTCCTCCAAATATATATATATATATATATACTGTATATACTGTATATTTACATACATTTAGTATATATGTCAGTGGAACAGTATCTAACAGCAGTGTTCCCAGCTGTCAGGCTGCTTTCCCTTTTTTTATGTTGGGAAATTTGGGATTAGCAGGTTTAAAATCACAGGATTTAGCTGTTATGAGTCGACAAATCATCAGCAGTGTGAATTATGATTTAATAAGTAATGCTTGCTAATATAGAAATGTGTGTTTTTAAAAATGTATATATTTCTGGATAAGATTCTGTAAGAAAATCATTAGCTGGAGGAGATTGTAGTTACTAAAGCAGCCATCACATAAATACATGAGCCCATCTTAAATAAGATTAAATAATTTGAATTTCTCATTTCATCACCACTGTTCAACAGCATGAATCTATATTACATGAAGCATCAACATCCACAACATGACATATAGAATATTAGAAAAAGACATTGGTATATATTCTTGTCAAGGCAACATCAAAGTCACATGAAGGAGCTCGACTGAGCAACCAACAAAATCCACTCTGCTGCTTCTCTCACCAGGCAAACATGGGTGATTTAAGAGATTAGTGTGGGGGAAATGCCTGTGGGTTGTTTACTTGACTAAAACTTGAGTCATCCTAGGAGTCAGCTGAATTTAACCGCGGACTACTGCTTGTGAACATGTCTCCTAATCATGCCGCTGTACCTCTAAGATTACGAGTTTTAAAGTCCTGTTAGACATGACATGAGATTGAGCAAATCAATATTTGGTAAGCCTGCTCAGGGTGTGAGAACATTTAACCTGTCACTGACTCCTCTCCTCTTCCTCTCCTCTCCCCTCCCCTCCTCCCCTCCCCTCCTCCTCTCCTCTCCTCCCCTCCTCCTCTCCTCTCCTCTCCTCTCCTCTCCTCTCCTCTCTTCTCCTCTCCTCTCCTCTCCTCTCCTCTCCTCTCCTCTCCTCTCCTCTCCTCTCCTCTCTGACCTTTCACCTCTGCCAGCCTAATGATCTGACCTCTCCTTTTACATCCCTCTGCACCACCTCTCTGTCCCTCTCTCTTGTCTCCCTGGGGATGGCAGGAGTGTAGACACAGAGGGAAAAGGGCAGACTGGGTGTGCCCTTTCTGGCTGCTTTGTCTCCTTTCACCTTAACCTCTGTCTATACCTTCTCTTACAACTCCTCCTTATTCTCTCTCCCTCTTCTCCTTTTTATATCCCACTGTCTCTTGGATTCGTCTCTCCCTTTTTTGCCTCCCCCTATCTCCCGCCACCAGAGAGCCCAATCTGAATAAGCAATGCTGCTCACTCTTTACTCTAATGTGTACTGTAGGTTGGGACCCGATGGAGCAGGTTATGTTGGAGGAATACTGATGGCAGCACAGGGAGAGAACTGAAGCAGTCACACAGAGGCATCTGGCAGATGGACAATAAGGAAGGGGAAAAAAGGAAGCACACACATATTTGACTCAAACAGCCAAGTACCTGAGTGTGAAATTGGCTCAGATGCTCCAAAGATAGACAAGAATGAGGTTTATTGTTTCTTATCCTAACAACAATTTGCCCATTTATGAGACTTGTTTAATACGTCTCATAAATAAGCATCATAATGTGAAACCCCCCCCGTCTTTACTCTGCTCTTTTTTGGTGTGATTTTTAAAGCCACAAATTAAAAGACAAACAATTTACAGGCTTTTCCTTTAACGGCCAGCCTACGTACGCTCCTATGTGATTGCTCCTGATTAAATTGTCTGCATCAAAGTCACAGCTCGGCCAGGGGGGTGGAGTAAACAGCCCTATTAGCAGTTAACAAAGCCACCCAGATATGAAACCATGCCTGCGTTCGGTGCTAAAGCCAGTGGGAGATTATCCAGACTGCAAATACATGGGCGACTGAGATGCCCTTTGTACCACACAACAGAGGGCATTTCATGGGCAGAGCGCTGATCCCCTTACTGGTGTGCAGCTGAGGCAATGTAATCCCAAATTATTTAACCAGATTACTAGAGCATGAGAAAAAAAATGCTGCCTTTGAATTATGTATGGAGAGTGGGGGGGTTATGTGTAAAGATATGAGTTCCAGTGTCAGTGTGATTACATCCCTCTAAAGCTATAGTACACTCATTCCCCAATGGGAGTAGATCTGTCTGTGTTATCTGCATACAGGTGAAGGGCAGAAAAACACACCAACAGGTTTTCATCTCCGTCTGCATGAGCTCTTTGAAACAGCATGTCAACTCCTCTTAAACCTCCAACCAAAGCCCTAACCACCTTATCTGAGATGTAATGTGACTAAGCCAGAAAAAGAGGGTGGAAAAACAGTTTGGAATATCATCATCACTGACTTGGCAGATACCAAACCATGCAAACAAAGTATAATCTTGTATTTTTATTTAAGAAAAAAAGAAAAAGAAACGAAAAAAGGATGAGATCATGCTGCCAGAGATTTTTGGCGGTGAGGTTAATTCAACCCTGCATATGCATGAGCCATTCGAAGGCTGGTTTGGCAAGATGTGGCACAGCTGGGATGGATCCAGATGATGCCAAATTAGTGCTTCCACATCCAGAAGAATACCAGTGGAAAACAGTGTTTTATTTCCTCAAATAACAAAAACAAAGCACCAGTCCACAGAAAACACACAATACATCATGTTAAAATGGGCTTAAACTGACCTGACAGCAAAGTTCAACCTGATTCTGTAGTTGCCATTTTGAAATTCCATATATTGTATCAAGGTTTGTTTATCACATAGTTCAGAGTCTCTTTTTCTCTCCCCGGTGACAAGATACAGCTGCTGACCCTTCAGCATTTGATTGAAATATAACTTTTGACAGCTCCAGCTGCGGCCTGGTTCCTCTCACTGACTGGATGTACTCGTCCTGGCAGTCGAGCCTCGCTTTTTCCCTGCCTCTCCTTCTCTAAAATCCAGTGTGAAGAAGAACCAGATCACAAGCTGAAAGACCACGGTGATGTAATTTGAAACAAATCAAAGGGCAAAGAACCGTGGAAAACGTGACCTTTGGATATCAGTGCATGCACAGTCACATTGGTGCTTCTAAGAAAGGCCTGGTCAGGTGATGAAATCTGCAAAACAGACAATGAATAGATGAGATTTTCAAGGTCACAAATGTAGTTTGACCTTTCCTGGAGCTTGCGCTATTTGTCTGAAAGCATAGAACGGTCATTTTAAGAATAAACCGAAAGAGTCAGGAATTATTCTATCACTGGTGTCCATCGGCACAGTGCACAAATACAGTGGAATAAACCATGCAATATACTGACCCACAATGACAATGACTTTTTACTGTGTGGACATGTATATATCGTATAGACAGATGTACTAATCTTATTATTGCAGCATTAACGATTAATATTATTTTAATGAAGTTTCTCAGAACCTTGAATTAATAAAGATTATCCTGGAATCTGGTTAGGATATCAGGATTTAAAGTCTAGTACTGTACATACCATATTAAAACTAATTTAAGGCATTTATACCCTTTTAATCTCTTTTCACATTAAAATGATAGCAATCCAAAACTAACTTACTAACTTCACTTTAAGTCGTAAGATTTACATTAACATTAAAGTTGTTCAGTAATTAATCACCTGTAATGGAGTAGATTTTACAGTGAGCCTCCCAGGTCTGCTCAGGCCTCTGCTGCCATATTGTGTCTGATGATGCAGTGACGTCCAGATCTCATCCATCGCCTCTCTCTCCCTGCAGCAGGCACCTGGCCAGCTATCGACCGGACCTCACTCATGGTTTTTGGGTCACAAGCTGCAACAGGAAAGCGGATGACTCCCCTGTCCTGCATCCAGCGCTGTGCCACGTACGTACACAGCTGCCACACACACACACACACACACACACACACACACACACACACACACACACACACACACACACACACACACACACACACACACACACACACACACACACACACACACACACACACACACACAGCAGTGCTCTGCAGGAAAGTTAGAAGATTTGCTGACCACCAGCTCTGCTGCCGTCCTACGACACCAGTATCTGTCTCATGCCAGAGAGAGGGAGTGGGAAAGATAGAGGCAGAGAGAAAGGAGGAGGAGAAACGGGATGGAAGAGGGGAAAGAGAGAGAGAGATAATGAGTGGGGATGAACAAAGAAAAGGAGGAAATAAAGATTATTGACAGAGAAGGCAAAACAAACCGGGTTAGAGCTGGCACAGACTAGGAGTGGCGGAGAGAGAGATAAAGAGACAGAAGAGGAAAGCAATCATCTTAAAGGGCTGAAGGTCTCAGTCAGACTCACTCACTGTTCTGCACCAAAGATGAATGAAAGAGTTAGCCCCAACTCTGTGTGCAGGAGTGAGAGATGGACAAAATCTCTGCAATGACCTCAAGGGGCTAAAATGAAAAAAAGAAGAAAAGTTGAATGTGAGTGGAGAAACCTGGAGATAGCATGGTACTGTAGCGTGACGGCCCTGCTGCTCAGCCTCATGTGGCAGCCTGCACACATGTCTTCCCTGTTGCACTTTGTGGATCTTCTGTTTTTTTCCCCAGTGTGATTAATTTAGAATCAATTCACATAGCAAAGCAGGAATCTAATATATTCAAATCAAAGTACTATAGGAGACAATGTTTTCATTTATGTGGGAGGGAGCTGGTTGGTCTCCTAAGTGTTTTTTCTAACCACTATAATATATTCATGTTTAAAAATCTCAATAAGATCCTCAGTATTCCTCAAGAGTCGCTCTTTAGTTTAACAATACTATACTTTTATATTACCATTTTTAATTACTGGAGAATAACTAAGTTGGACCTGAACAAATTAAGAACACTGTTATTAACTTATTTAAATAAACGTGAAACTTTTTTCTTTTTCTTTTTTTGGCCATCTGGAGTCAACACCAATATTAGTATGCAATTGGAGTTGTGTTTCTGGCCCATGTAATAAAAGTAAGTTTTAATAAGGCTGAGAAATGTATGTTGGACTTTGGGTGCTAAAGGCACCACTCTGTCGACCAATTAGTCTATAACTGTGTCTTTCTGCTACTTGGTGCTGGCAAGTGGCGTATTTATACACTAATTTGGGGTTTGGGTTATAGGGTTGGTGTAAAATATTGTTTAGTGCAGGTTTAAGCTTCATACTGTATATGTACGCCAAATATCCTGGTAGCCTTGGGTGTGGTCATCCTACAAAGACCTTTCAGTTTGCAGTAATTTAAAATGTATTGTTACTTTATATTCAGAAAGCTTTTAATTTCATGAATGTGGTCTTTTCATCCACCGATACATATAGGGGATTTTTTTTCATCATTTTTCCAGCACGTTGCTGCTGGCAGCTGTCTACCAAGTCTGGACAGAAAACTTGCTCTTGCTCTTCTGCTCTAATTCATGTCCACCCCTGAGCTCATTCCTATTGCAGGGCTGCACTGTAGGTATACACACACACATGGCGTAGTCCCCCGGGGCTTGATAGATAAAAGATGGAATAACATACACGTATTGTAGCTGTGTATACATGAAACAGATCGCGCACAACTCAAAGGTATACGAAAACACTCGGGAGATGAAACACCAGCTGTGTGCATATTATTTTTTCTTGTCCGTGTCACAGACCATGTGAAAGTACACTGACTAGAGGTGGGAATGCCTGCAGTTATTGAACATATGCTGTGTGTAAAAAGAAAATATAGTGACATACTATGTTGTATCTTCATTCACAAAGTCATTTTCACAAACAAACATTTTGACGCTTTCATTTGACACTTTTTTTCTTTTGTAACTTAAAGCAGAAGTGAGTGATATATTTGTGTTAATATAAGTCTTAAATAGTTATATCTTCCGACAGCAATCACTTACATAGAGTGTTTGGACTGAAACACGGGTCTCTCAGTCCCTCTGCTCTGCTCTGAGCCGAAGAGAAAACATTTATCCTATCCTACAGTTTTTATCCAATGAGGAGAGAGAACGGCATGCAGGGCTGTGTGTGCAGCCAAGGAACGCCGTGAATGTGGTGACGTAGCGACGAGAACTGTTATGGTGCGTTCAAGGAAACTCGTATTTTTCCGACCGTGAAGTGGTACCAGTTCGATCTGGTACGAGTTCACCGGTCGGAAGTTACGAGTGGCCGTTATAGTGACTTTCACCGGTAAAACAGGTCGGAAAAACACGAGTGGGTTGCCTGGAACGCTACAAAGTCGTAAGTTGTGACTTGAAGCTGTAATTTACGATTTCAAAAGCCTGCCTGGAACGCAGCATTAGCGAAAACGACCGGATCACTCACTTCTGCTTTAATGAGCAAAGGATGTGTTTTCTTTTTGTGTTGTATTTTTCCCTTGAGCGGTGACTTAGCAACAACAAACAGGTGTAGCAGTTTAATTGAAAGTGATGCAAAGCCTAATTTTGACCAATTTCTGCACCTGGGCTGGCCTTTATCTGTTTCATTCACACTCTTTTCATTGAATAATGTATAAGAGGCCCAAATGGTGTTTTTCCCCCCGGATTTATACAGTAGTATTATTCATTATTCATGTGTTGATTCATGTGTTAAAGTCATTTCATGCACATGAGCCATGCTGAACTATAGCAAATCAAAATCAAACTCTGCATAGCACAGTGAGAACAGACCTGTCTGTTCCCTTTCATTGCACACACTTTTCCTTCAATTCAAACTCAGCCCTCATCACTGAATGTTCAATATTTGGTTACCTCACTGCCTTTTAGGTATCTGTGCAGATATGACTGTAAATGCCCCCCAAAGCTGTTCCATTAAATGATGGTCAGTGGCTCTCTCCAAAGTTATTATTCTAGCCAACTGAAATACTGTCAGCCTCATATCACCAGGAAAAGTACAACCCATGTAAGTGCTTATGGTGTTTTGTCACATAAAAAAAATTCTATTATATTTACTCAACTGTTTAATAAGCCTCCTTGAAAAGACGTGAACTGAAAACAACCCCAGGAAACAGGTTCAGCTCGAGGCAGTGAAAAGTAAAAAAAGAAAGTGGATAAAACATTTTACAGCCATTGGTGTCCCTGTTTCTCTGATAGTTTATGCTGTTTCCCATAGCAACAGATGCTGGAGCTGAAAGCTGAAGCTTGAGAGCAGCAGTGCTGGTGTTATTGTTTACACATGATTGGATTAAGGGTGGAATTTCTGATGTGACTGCCATTAAATAAAATTTGTGTAATGTATGACATGACGAGTCTAAAAAAGACATGGAAGAAACTGCAAAGACAGCAAGAGGAAAACAAAAGAATGTTTGTATGTGGAAGATAATGCAGTTTAGATGCTTCGTCAAGCCAATAATTGATATTGTCATATCTGAATTTGCATAAGAATGACAGGCGGTGGTTTTATGGGGTTGTATTTTGGCCTGTGTTTTTGGCCTTGTGCAGTGATTTTCAAGTGTCCTTTCAATGAGGCAAGACAAAGCAGAAAACCACTTGAGGCTGACTCACAAAAGCAAATCAGTCCCTCTACTTCCATATTAAATTGCTCAACTTTAGAACAGAAAAAAACAACAACATGTTTACAGCCTTGTACAAAAATAGTTTTGGTCTTTGGTCTCTACTTCCTCTTTCCTTTGTGGCAACTGTATTAGGCCTGCTTTTTTATATAATTCACAGTTTACATTTTATCAAGGCTTGAAGTTCTGCACAATTGACCCCTTTCAATACTGGCATGTAAGGCAAGAAGGAGACAATGTCAATCATTCTTACTTTGGGTTTTGTGGGACCTAATATAAAGCAATATATATTTATTAAGCAATAAAGCTAATGTTAAGCTGCTGTTTAGTCAACACAGTCTAGAAAAAAACATTACAA
This sequence comes from Trachurus trachurus, assembly GCF_905171665.1. Taxonomy (NCBI): domain Eukaryota; kingdom Metazoa; phylum Chordata; class Actinopteri; order Carangiformes; family Carangidae; genus Trachurus; species Trachurus trachurus. Next base: position 25,995,868 of record NC_139898.1, on the reverse strand, counting down.
GTTTAACATTAAATTGTATTTCTTTACTTGCCAATGGATTCCCAAGAACAGTGATGGCTATTGTTTTGTCTCTAGTAGTACAGCTTCTCCTTAGCTGTAGTAGATAGTAGTCAATTAATTGGACCGACAGTATTGTGCAACTTCTACCTATAGACATACAGTAGGCTATTGTTATGTCGCTTTCATGCACAAACTGTCTCATAGTGTGTTGTTATTGGCTGGTATTGGTGAACAATACTAACAACAAAAACAATGGCTCGGCTAACTGATAAGTTAGCCTACTGGAATGTAGTCAACTAGTAACTGCGGCTTAAAGAGGAACTATGCAGGATTTTTACCTTTATAAACCAGCTTCAGAGTAATTGTGATGATTAAATAAATGACTTGTAACTTGTTACTTTGAGAATGGAGGCTCTCTGCCTTCCACATAGCGTCTCTTGGCCGAAAACCAACCTTGCACCTTGCAATCTTGGCAGTACAGTGACACAAACACACCCTGTAACACGTAATCTTTTGTTTATGACGGATAAGATGACAACACAAATATACACGTCATAACGCGTATATCATAAATAATGTTTGCTTTTGCTTTCTCACCGGCTTCATTGAAAACAAACGCACATGGCCGGGAGGAGGGTTAGCAGAACAGCGGGAAAGCAACCAGACTTGTATAGTTCCTCTTTAAATGAAGAACTTCCTCGAGTTAGGCTACCATGCTCACCAGAAAAACCCTGTCCTGTCTTTTTTTACAGTCACAATGACGGCCACCATTTTTACCACCACCTGCTGCTCACAGCAAAAAACACATGTCCAGGGGCAGTAGGAAACTTTATAGTGCCTTTAAGCAAAATGTGACATGTTAATAAGTGAGTAGAAATATTTATGAACTTTGCAAAGAGCCAGCTAGCTGCTCCCCTTATTTACAACCCTTAAAGCTAAGCTGCTTCCTGGCTGTAACAGGGGCTGGCATAAATCATCTAACACTTGGTAAACCTAAAATGTTGAACTACTCCTTTAGCAAAGCTGAATTCTGGGTTGTGTTTTATTGAAGGTAGCCTACTTGCCAGGCTACAATTGAATGAAAGTGAAAGTGATCCTGCTGCGTTGTACGTGACTCAGCTGATTTCTGTTAGTATGACTTCCTCCAACCACCAGCCCCCCTGATGTAGCCTACCTACTACATTAACCGCAGTCACCATCCCTCGCTAACCCGCCCATAAGCGTCACTCATTCAAATTGCAGCCGAGGCAGAGAGGGGGGTGAAAGAGGCGAGCCTGGCTGAGCAAACACACTCTCACACACTGAGAGCCGAGGCAGAGAGAGGAACAGAGCGAGCGAGCGAGCGAGCGGCTGGGGATCCTTCAGTGCTTTTTCACTTGCATGAACACAACGGTGTAGCCCTCCTCCTTTCTTTTTTTTTTAAACCCAGGATCTAAAGATGTGGACAGAAGTCGGAAAGCTCGTGCTATTACATTTGTTACTCATGGAGCTCTATTGCGCTAAAGGTAAGAAGACACTTGTCTCCTTTGCATGGGATCGCGGACGGTCGGCACCGCTTCAGGAGGAGAGGAGAAAGAGGAGGAGGAGAGGAGGAGGAGGGCGATCGTAACCTACTGAGAGAAAAACGGCTTGTCTCTCAAGTGTGGTCCGCGTCCTCACAAGTGCTGCGCTAATGTGCCTCCTGTCTTTAACACACACAGACACACACACATGCAGCGGCTCACACCTGGATCGCCACTTTGTTCCCCGGCTACCACCGGTGACACTATAGGTGACAATACGCGGAAGAAAAAAAAACACAACACGTGTCTAAATGCAGCGCGCTGAATGTCACAGTTAGTGGTGGTGGTTGTGATTGTGTTGGTAGTGGGTGGTATAGACACAAAAGTGCAGCCTGCAATTAGTCTGCTGCGTTTGGTTATTTGCAAAATTGCAGCTGCAGCTTGTAGTAGTAACGGTTTAAAGAGATTTGCCTGAGCAGATCTTATTGTGTTTGAGTGGCAGCAGGACAGCGGTGACAGGCAGCCACGGTCGCGTTAAAAGGTAGACTATTGATACACAAACAGCAGATAAAGGCTATCATAAGAACCATGCGAAAGTATACGTCATATTTTAACACAGTGGGATCCGAAAAAAACACACACACATGAATTAACCAGAGATTACAGCAGGAGGAAGTCTATAAATCTATTGGATGATCTGCACCAGCTCTACCCTAGCTGTCATATACAGAATATGCATCATTATAACTGTGTCCTGGGTTGTATGTTATCTATTTCAGTTTTGTTTGACACACAGGAGGAGGTTGATGCAATATATGTCACTTAACCTCCAGAAATGAAGAAACTCAGCAGTGTAAACAGTTTGTGGTTAAGTCCTGTTTTGCCAGAGCCTTGTGTTGATGAAGTACTTATACATCCTCTTTCCTGTGCATGCCTTTATTTAATTTACCCGCTGTGTATCTATGGTTGCAAAGAGGAAGAGACTTTATTGCACTTAATGATGTACTGAATGATATCTACATCTGTCTCTCCACACTTCCCTCTGATGGCTTTTCTTTTGTTTATTTCCTGGCAACATTAGGAACCCATACGGAGTCAGAGTGTGAAACCGGGCAGTTTCAGTGCAAGAACGGACGGTGCATCCCGACCCTGTGGAGATGTGATGATGATGATGATTGCTCGGACAGCAGTGATGAGGAGAATTGTCGTAAGTAGCCCCAAAGACTCACTTCCACCACTGGCAGATGAGCGTAACGATGCCCTTGCTTGCTTCCCGACAGACCTTGAATATACTGTAACTGCCGTCGTATATGTTACAAAGTGGAGCCTTAATCTTTACACACATTTGGTGCCAGACCATTATTTGATGAGATAATGCACTCTGCTATTTGATATGAGCTGGCACACATCCGGTTCGCAGTTTGTGCCATCGATATCTGATTATATCCATGTTGTAACTTTTGAATGGGTGAAGTTATACTAACTGAGACTAAGCTCCTTATCATTTTTGCTCGGGGGGGCCCCGTCGTGGAAACTCGCCTCCTGTTGTTAGTTTAACGGACGACAGTGCAGGAGCCGCTGATCCTGGACCACTGGTCAGGTCACATGGCCTTAAGGAATTTAACTTATTTCTTACTCATTTTCACTTTGACATGAGCGCAGCTGCAGCTCCACACATGGGTCAAAGCAGGGCCATTTCATATTATTCTTATTACTGTTGTTGCTGTTGTTATCTCTGTCTTGCTGCAGTCTGTGTCATCTTGTCAGCGCTGTTATCAGTAAGACAGTTCACCCCGCTATAATGTCTCATAATGCTGTGGATGTATTATGGCTTCACAGATTGTGTCGTAGCTGGAAGTTGCAGCGCCGTGTGTGTCATGACATCTCACTGCTCTTGTGTCCTAATGCAAATACTGTGGCTCTTAGATATGACTTATCCTAAATTGGCTGCTTGCTCCTCTGTTCTCGAGGGACTCTCTCTCTCTGCTTCTATTGGTTTTGTATCCAACCAACAAGAGTTTAAAATACAGAAGTGCATATACAACCCCGCGCATATACGAATATTGTATCGTGTGCTTGAGAAATGTGTGAAAAAGACCAGTAATGTGTGAATCCGAACTGCCGCTTCACTGTGCTCAGTTAGGAAATTGTGCAGACAACCAGCTGAGTAATCATCACATATAAATTTGTCACGGTACTAATTGCTCGAATGGCTATATTAGTGGCCAAATTGATTCATCGCGTATCTTGGGGACTAACACAGCAAAACCCCATGATCCTCTCATCACATGTGCCCTCTGGCCGCCCCGCTGCTGCTGCTGCTGCTGCTGCTGCTGGTGGCCGCCACTGCCGCCGCTGATGCTGATATCTTGGGAGTGTCCTGCGTGAATGTCGTGACATTTACAGGCGCACAGTCTCATTGACTGTGGAGACTGATTGGGATTATTGGACACGTAGTGGGCAGAGCTTGATGGAAGTGGAATTAGATTTTAATGAGCTCCCCTTCTCTCTCTTAACAGGTGTGCTTAATACTTCTGTTGTTTTCGGTGTGTAGGCGTTCGTTCCTCATAAAGAATGTGGAAATGGTGCTTAAGCCACAAGGTGACAGACTCTTCTTGTACCTGAGCCACTTTGTCAGAGATGTGCTCGGGCTCTTTTCTTCTTTCTTCTCTCTTCTCTCTTTTTTTGCTACATATCCTGTAAGCTTTAGATGTGGTTATGCTGTCCTCTTGGGCTCCTCTGTCACTCTCCTAATCCTCCCCACATACACACTCAAGTCTCTATATCTTTATGTGCCTTTTCCCTCATGCTGTGCTTTATACTCTCTTCCGATCCCTGCTCTCCCTCTCTCCCTTCATTGTACCTGCCTTGCACTCTCTATTCTTTAAGTGCTCCAGTTCTCAGCCTGTGCTGGAAGTTGGTTGCTTCCTCCTAAAAAGCTGTCTCACTCCCCCTGCGTTGTAGCACCCGCTAAGGGGGTCCCCCTGCCTCCCCCCCCCCCCCCCCATTTTTAAATCTCCTGTGGGTACCTTGGCAGTGCGAATGCCAAAGAGGCTATGCCCACTCGTCTTACACCCACAGAGAGCATCAGCTGACAGGTTGGTTGGAGATAAATCCAACAGCGTGACTCTGGTTGCCGGAGTGATGCTCAATGGCTGGCAGCGAGCCAGCCCCTTGGAGCAGATGCCAGCACTACCACTGTGCCCCCCCCTACCTACCCAGAACCCAATATCATCAGCAAAGCTCAGTGGAGAGAGGAGGAGGTGGAGGAGGAAAAGGGGGAGGAGGAGGAGAAAAGATGGTACAGATTTGATTGGGAGCAATAGGACGGTGTAGAGCAGATGATGATCAAAACAGGAGCGGAGTCATTTGGTAGAGCTGGAATAGCGGTGGGAGGGCAAACGGAGAGAGGAGGAGCTCTTGTATAATTAGAAGGGCGAGGGGAAGGTTAACCTGGCAACAAGTTTTGCCGCTTTGTGTGGATGTGGCACAGCTCAGCGTCATTACGATTAGGCAGAACATCAGATGATTGACGGAGCTTTATTTACACAAAGGATTGTAACACTCCCTCAACTGTCACCGCTTTTCCCTTCTGACTTTCAAAATAAAACGACATTATCAAAAACCTGATCTAGATTCAGATTTATAAAGGCAATGATGCTGTCTGTTAAATCTATAAGTGCGCTTATATTCTCTCTTGTGTCACTTGTGAATGTTTGTGCACTGGGTTTGCTGGTTGTTGTAACTTCTCTCGGATTTGCTACATGAGATTTTTGACATTTGAGTTTACACATTTGATATGAGAGTGCATTTAAGTGTTTCAGAGCGAGCACTCCCTAAATCATCCGCTTGTATTTGTGCTCAGTTTGGTATCTGGACCAAAAGCACCATCGCCTTGTTGTCACTTTGACGTCGTGTCACCCCTCTGCAGTCTGTGTATAGGCGACAGTGTGCCTGGAAACCCACCTGGCATCACATGATGCTATCACACAGTAGACGTCCCATCCAGGTACATGTTTGTGTGTGAGTATGTGCTACAGTGTTTGTGCGTGTGCCATCAGTCGGTAGTCGCATCTCCCGTCTCTTTGTACACATATAGTACACGTGCAGGTCTCTGTCTCACAGCAGGGATTAATCTCTAGCATCCTCCGTCTAGTATCTGTATTAGAATACGTCCAGTTAGATCGGCTCGTCTTTTGTGTCTTGACTGTGTCTTTTCTTTCATTTTCTCATCTTCCTCTTCTTCCTCCTCCTCCCCTCTCTCCTTCATTTTCAACGTGGCTCTTGGTAGATTTCGCTCTTGTTGCCCTGGGAGACGGTAAAGTGGTGGTGGTGGTGGGGTTTTTGTGCATGTGTGCGCCGTCTTTGTAGTGATCAGAAACGCTCATGCACGTGTGTATGTGTACACACGGCAACTCTCCACCTCTGCACGGCTGTGTATGATGACCTATATTTCGGCAGCGAAACATACAGAAAAAAAGCCTTATCATATTTTACAGCGGATTTAAGTGGATTTAAACATGCCTAATCCAAAGTGCCACTGTAAAATCATCTCGTATCTGAACCTCGTGTTAGCTCCCGACAATTCTCTCTCTGTCACATTCCTCTGTATATAGTCTCCTCCAAATGGCCTTGGTCACGTTGCGCAGTAAAACCACATTATCAGTTACTGTAGTGGTGCAACAATTACTCAACTAATCAACGATAAGATCAATTGAAAATTAACCGCAATAACTGTTTGTTTTCATCATTTATCTTGCCGAAAATGTCAAATTTGCAGGTTGGTGCTTCTCGCATGTGAGAATTTTCAGCTTTTCCTTTTTAATACAATTTTCTATTGAACATGATCCTTGAAATTCTGTATCACAGAGTGTATTAAACAGGCATTATGAAGATGTTGCTGTAAGATATGCTGCAAATAAGTCAAAGGTCTGGGACAAATTCTGAACCCCTCACCCCAAATAAACCCCAAAAACCAGCTATTTCACAATAGACAAGGGAATGGAAGGAGAATACATGAGGGTGGGAAGAAAGTTCCTGTTGTTCTGTGTGTGTGTGTGTGTGTGTGTGTCACAGCAGGACAATGAGTCGGAGCAGGTCTGAGAAGGGTAGCGTCTCCAGTGCAGTCTGAGACCAGCTTCCCATAGAGCAGACATCACAACACATTTCACGCCACTGCTGTGTCTATGTGTGTGTGTGTGTGTACGTGTGCATGTAAGTTCACACACACACACACACACACACACACACACACACACACACACACACACACACACACACACACACACACACACACACACACACACACACACACACACACACACACACACACACACACACACACACACAATACTGTAATAAGAGACTGCAGAGAAGCGCCTCAGGCATAAAAGGCATTGTGCTGATAGGTTCACAGAAACATATTTTGGTCACCTGCTGACATCCCCACACACACACACACATTCACACATTCACATCCACACAAACACACACACACACACACTGCTCTCACAGCTGGGGTCAGACTTTTAATGGGAGCATGAGGTCAAGGGGACCAGTAGCTTAATCAATTACACACAGATACACACATACAAACACACACAATGAGTATGCAGGAGCAGGACAGTGTAGCTGTAAAAGAGGCCAATCTACCTCATGTAATTTTCTTATATTTGGTTAGCAGTTCCTTATTCGCTAACTCAGCTGTCAATCAGTTAGTACAGTCAGCCAATCACGTTACACTCCTAGTTGTCTGTCCCCGCCCACCATTGCTGCCATCCATCTTGATCACGGAGACACACGGCGGCCATTACAGACATCAGAAGGGTTGAAAGTTTTCCAAAGTGTTGTGCGTGCATGAAAAATGTAAGTAATAAGTTTTGGATATTTATGTGCAATGTGATTGCAGCTTTATGTTATGTAAATGTAAGTTTTGCTGTTATCAGTGATAGTTACGTTTTTGCTAGCTTAATTGCTATGTTTAGCTTACTTTATGCTAATGCATCCACATGCCCAGTTCATGTCAAAGATTAAGGGTTCCTATGTAATTTCGTTGCATTGTTAATTTGTTTCTTGCAATGTTTCATTGTATTTCAGAACCACACAAATCAATGCACTGTGGAAACTACCCTACATAAAAATTCTGAAACTCTACTCCAATCGTCTCTGTCTTTCACTGGACAACCGTCAGCGTGTCTGAGTTTGGCAATAATCAGCATTGAGTAACGGGTGAGAGCTACATAAGCTAACCGTACAGACGGGTGAGGGCTACAAAGGCTAACCGTATTTTTCATGGTCCTTCGAGCCGGATTCAGACTCACTGCGGATTGACATGGAGTATTCAGACGAAGAAGAACTTACTGCGTGCGCCGCGCCGCAGACATCGTTCGCCACATCACGGGACGACCGTGACCTAGGCCAGATGAAGCGTTCATCACCACCACCACGAAGTCACTACACTGAGGATGAAGACGAGTGGCAATATACAGCACCACGAGCACCATCATATCCTGTAAGCCAGGCCTCGTACTCACCACCACGATGGGTGACAAAGGATAGTTGGGACACCACCAAAGAAGAAATGAGGCAGGAGATGGAATACCTCCGTCGCCGACAAGACGCTTTGCTGTTAGAAATGGCGAGGATGGAAATGGACCATGCTGATCATCGGACCCGGTCCAGATATGACAGAGAGGAGCCGTCATATCACTCTTGGTCCTCCTCCACACAACCAGTCCCAGCTCCTCGGCAAGGTAAGCGGGAGGCAAGGACAGAGCTAAGCCGACCTATTCCAGCCCCACGAACCAAGAGACCCAACGCTACCCCTGCACGCTCAGGCAGCCCCGTCTCAGAAATCGGACAACAGGAGCCGGCAAAGGATAGGTCATCCCACTACCATCGGGACTCCTCCAATTCTCGTCTATCCAGTGCTGATCGTTATAGGCAGGAAACACCCAGACGCCGAGACTCCGCTCACCATCGCGACTCTCATCGCTCTTATCGCCAAGAACGTTCAGTGTCCCCCTCCCACCGCGGGTGTTCCCAGTATCGATCGCTAAGTCCCCCCTCCCAGAGTAGCCATTTGCGGCTGTATAAGGGACCCACTCCAAGCATACCAGACTTCACTCAACCAAATCCCAGAGAATTCTCACGGATGAAAATTGCCCTGGAAAACCTCCTCCCCGACGACGCCAATGAGAGATTCAAATTCCAGATCCTTTTGGATCATCTCAAGGTAGAAGAAGCCTTATTGGTCGCTGACTCCTACTGTAACTCAAAGTATCCTTATTCTGATACGATGGCCGCTCTCGACAAGCAGTATGGCCAACCGCACCAGCTGGCCCTTCAGCGGATCGCTGAACTGATGGATGGTCCGAACATCGCCAGTGGTGACATCAAGGCCTTCAGGCTGTTCGCTCTGCGGGTGCGCTCACTAGTGGGACTGTTGGAGCAGCTGGGCAGGAAAGGTAAGGTGGAACTTGAGTGTGGATCACACGTCTCCAGACTCCTGGGAAAACTCCCCCATGACTTAAGATCCAGCTTCCGCCGTTTCATCCATCCACTCCGGACGCCCATTCCCACTCTGCTTGATCTGGCAGACTGGCTGGAATTTGAGATTCAGGTACAAGAGGATAACACAAGGTTCACTAACAGCGCGAGGAAGGAGCCCCAGGCAAAAGGTCGAGACCAGCGAAAGGAGCTCAAGCATTCGGTCCGGGCAACCACCGTACTCCTCGGCACAGAGACAAAGCCGCCAGGTGCACAAGCGAAAGCCCCTGCCACTAAAGACAAAGTGAAAATGTACTGTCCCTACTGTGATAACGGGAACCACACGCTCAATACTTGCTCCAACTTTCAGCGGTTAACCCGTGAGCAGAAGGAGAGCTGGGTTAAGGAGAAGAACGGATGCTGGCGCTGTGGTCGAGACCATCACGCGCGGGAATGCAACCTTAAGATGCGATGCAAAACTTGCAACCGCCGACACTTAATGGTGCTCCATGAGGTTTCTGATAGAGTTCCTGAAAGGCCGGAGAAATCCCAGGATCCCATTGAGGCTGCCAACTCGGTCCTACTCAACACGACCAATGAAGTGCTGTATGTTGACAGGCCGGCTGCAGGTCGCAAGGTTCTCTTGAAGCTCAGTAAGGTCCTGCTGAGGAATGGAGACAGAACCATGGAGGCTTTTGCCATCCTGGACGATGGATCAGAACGCACAATCCTCCTCCATGCAGCAGCACAGCAACTTGGGCTCAAGGGACAGTCAGAAGACATAACCCTCCGCACAGTGCGACAGGAACTACAGGTTCTTCATGGGGCGGCAGTCTCATTCACCATCTCTCCTGCTACAGAACCTAAGAGACTGTACCACATCCGGGGAGCATTCACTGCGAAACAGTTGAGCCTTGCCAAGCACACTCACCCTGTTAGCGCCTTGCAACGCAAGTTTCGCCACCTGCAGGGACTGCCATTACAGCACTTTGTCGAGGCCCAGCCATTGTTACTCATTGGATCGGATTACCCCCACTTGATAACGCCAGTGGAACCAGTCCGTCTTGGACCACCTGGAGGGCCAGCCGCCATTAAGACACGCCTTGGATGGACGCTGCAGGGCCCCGCGCAGGAGTTAAAGCATGGTTTCACTGAGCAGCAGTGCCTTTTTACATCCACTCTCCCCTCATCTGCGGACCTGTACAGTCAGGTTGAACGACTGTGGCAGATGGACGTGTTACCATGGCGTAGTGAGAAGGCTAGCGTCAGATCACGTCAAGACCAGGAGGCCATAGACCTTCTCGAGGCCAAGACTGTGAGGGTCGAGGTGGACGGAGTTCGACGATATGCAACCCCCCTCTTGCATGCCAAGAATATGCCTCAGTTACGAGCTCCTAAGGAAGCCGTGCTCCCACAGTTAAGAAGCATTGAGAAGAGGCTTGCTAAGGCACCTGATCAAGCCGAAGCCTACAAGGCTGAGATCCATAAGCTGGAGCAAGCTGGCTATGTGGTCAAACTGGCACCTGGTGCTGAAGAGGATACAGCTACTAGCTGGTACGTCCCACACCATATGGTGCAACATAACGGCAAGAACCGCATAGTGTTCAATTGCTCATTCCAGTTCCGAGGAAATAACCTCAATGAACTCTTGCTCCCTGGGCCTACCCTAAGTCCGTCTCTGCTTGCAGTTCTCCTCAGATTCAGAGAACATTCGGTTGGGATCAGCAGTGACATCCGTGGGATGTTTCATCAGGTGAGGCTCCTCCCTGAAGACAGGCCACTGTTAAGATTTCTCTGGAGAGATATGAACCGCGAAGAACCACCCAGCGTTTACGAGTGGCGTGTCCTCCCGTTTGGCACCACATCCAGCCCCTGCTGCGCAACATTCGCCCTTCAACAACATGCCAGGGACAGCAGTCACCCGGGGGATGCAGTTGTTGAGGTGGTCGAAAGGTCCTTCTATGTGGACAACTGCATGTTGAGTCTGACTTCTGAGGAGGAGGCCAAAGCGCTTGTGGATCAGCTTCGGAACCTCCTAGCTGAAGGAGGCTTTGACTTGCGTCAATGGGCGACCAATGTCCCCTCAGTGATCCATCATCTTCCTCCTGAGGCAAGGTCAGACAGTGCTGAACGCTGGATAGCGCAAGGGCAGGCAGACACTCAAGAATCGGCACTTGGGCTTCACTGGCACTGCCAGTCCGACACTCTGTCATACAAGTCCCGCGCTCCCGACTGTCCTGAGGTTACCATGCGCACCATCTACAAGGTCCTGGCTAGCCAGTATGACCCGCTGGGCTATATCGTTCCATATACCACCAGGGCCAAGATGATAGTCCAGCAGCTCTGGGCCAAGAAGAGAGACTGGGACGACCCCCAGTTACCCGAGGATCTCCTCCAGTCATGGAGAAGGTGGCAGAGTGAGCTGCCAGACCTGCAGCAGATAGCCCTTCCTAGGTGCTACAGCAGTCAGGAGATGGACTCTCCCACCAGTGCCAGAGATATACACGTGTTTTGTGATGCGTCGGAAAGAGCCTATGGCTCGGTGGCCTATCTCCGAACAGAGGACCCCAGCGGCAAGGTCGAGGTGGCATTCCTGACTGCTAGGTCGAGGGTAGCACCGAGGAAGCAGCAATCAATACCTCGCCTCGAGCTATGTGCTGCACTTACTGGAGCACAGTTAGCTAAGGTGCTTTGGACAGAGCTCTCTCTACCCATCCGCCAAACCATCTTTTGGTCCGACTCCACCACGGTCCTTACGTGGCTCCAGTCAGACTCGTGCCGGTTCAAGGTATTCGTCGGCACGAGGGTAGCAGAGATCCAAGATCTGACGGACCGCGATGCTTGGCGCTACGTGGACACCTTGAGCAATCCCGCCGATGACATTACTCGTGGGAAAACTCTTGCTGAGCTGGGAAAGCAGAGTCGGTGGTACCAGGGTCCATCATTCCTACAAGGGACTCCTGAGCAGTGGGCTAAGAAGCCAGTCACTCCACCTGCAGAAGGAGATGAGCTCCGGAAAACCCTTGTCTGTGGCCTCACCACTACAGCACCGGCTGCGGACAACCCAGAGGCTAGTCAGTTCACTACCTTCGGCGACCTTCTGAAGGCTACGGCACGTTCTAGTCACGGGGCGGCTGAGGGAAGCCCCTCTGCCAGTGAGTTCAAGGAGGCAGAGATATCTCTTCTCCAGCAAGCCCAACAGGATCGCTTTGCCACTGAAGTGGCACAACTGAGAGCAGGAAAGCCAGTACCCAGTAGCAGTCGCCTGGTCACCCTTGCCCCAGAGTTTGACGATACCGCTCAATTGATCCGAGTGGGAGGTCGCCTGCGACACAGCACTCTGCTTGATCAGGATGCCATGCACCCGATCGTGCTTGACCCCCAGCACTGGATCACCAAGTTGATCATCAAAGACTTTGACGAGAAGTTATTGCACCCAGGCCCAGAGCGAGTATTCGCCGAAGTTCGTCGGAAGTACTGGGTCATCCATGGTAGAGAAGCTATACGACGTCATCAGCGAGGGTGTGCTGACTGTCGGAAATGGCGTGGAACCCCCCAAATTCCTAGAATGGCTGATCTGCCCCCTGCGAGACTGCGACTCCACAAGCCTGCATTTTACTCTACTGGAGTAGACTGTTTCGGCCCCTATGTAGTTAAGATCGGCCGCAGGAGTGAAAAAAGATGGGGCATCATCTTTAAATGTATGACGACACGTGCAGTCTACATCGATCTCCTCACCAGCATAGACGCTGACTCTTACCTGATGGCACTCCGGCGTTTTGTGGCTCGCCGTGGGAAACCATTTGAGTTACTGTCCGACCAGGGGACGAATTTCAGGGGAGGAGAACGAGAGCTGAAGGAGGCTTTCGCCGCTCTCCAGCCTGAAGTTCAAGCCCAACTTGCCAGCCAACAAATCCAGTTCGCCTTCAACCCCCCAAGTGCGCCGCACTTTGGTGGTTGCTGGGAAAGGGAGATCCGCTCCCTCAAGCAAGCTCTGCGGGTAACCCTAGGCGCTCAGTCAGTGACAGAAGAGGTCCTGAGGACGGTCCTCATCGAGATTGAGGGGATCCTCAATTCAAAACCACTTGGCTATACCTCCTCGGACATCAGTGACCCGGACCCAGTAACCCCAAATTCGCTCCTGATGGGGCGGCCAGACGCGTCACTCCCACAGGTCGTGTATCCGGAGTCAGAAATGTTGAGTCGGAGGAGATGGAGGCACAGTCAGTTGCTGGCAGACCATTTCTGGAGGCACTTTCTGAAGTACTACCTGCCCGGTCTCCAAGCACGTCAGAAATGGCAAACAGAAGTACCAGATCTCCAGGTTGGCACCCCGGTCATGATTGTAGATCCACAGTTGCCCCGAGCGCTCTGGCCCGTGGGACGGGTTTCGCAAGTCCTCCCTGGATCAGATGATCGGGTCCGGACTGTGAAAGTACAGGTTGGGGACCGCAGCTACATGCGCCCAGTGGCCCGGATCATTCACCTCCCTGCACTGCCTGATTAGGATCTCCCCTAATTATAGGGCCTTTATGATGATGTGCAGATTTCCATAAGAAATCTGGGGGCGGCTGTAAAAGAGGCCAATCTACCTCATGTAATTTTCTTATATTTGGTTAGCAGTTCCTTATTCGCTAACTCAGCTGTCAATCAGTTAGTACAGTCAGCCAATCACGTTACACTCCTAGTTGTCTGTCCCCGCCCACCATTGCTGCCATCCATCTTGATCACGGAGACACACGGCGGCCATTACAGACATCAGAAGGGTTGAAAGTTTTCCAAAGTGTTGTGCGTGCATGAAAAATGTAAGTAATAAGTTTTGGATATTTATGTGCAATGTGATTGCAGCTTTATGTTATGTAAATGTAAGTTTTGCTGTTATCAGTGATAGTTACGTTTTTGCTAGCTTAATTGCTATGTTTAGCTTACTTTATGCTAATGCATCCACATGCCCAGTTCATGTCAAAGATTAAGGGTTCCTATGTAATTTCGTTGCATTGTTAATTTGTTTCTTGCAATGTTTCATTGTATTTCAGAACCACACAAATCAATGCACTGTGGAAACTACCCTACATAAAAATTCTGAAACTCTACTCCAATCGTCTCTGTCTTTCACTGGACAACCGTCAGCGTGTCTGAGTTTGGCAATAATCAGCATTGAGTAACGGGTGAGAGCTACATAAGCTAACCGTACAGACGGGTGAGGGCTACAAAGGCTAACCGTATTTTTCAGTAGCACCACTCGTATAGATAAAAACGAGAGACACACACTGCTCTTGAGATAACAAAATACGCGGACACAAAGATTTGAACTGCAGGTCAATGCACAAATTCATCATATTAATACTCAGTGTTTCTGAACTGGTGTCTTTTCTATTTTCCATTATCCAAATATATAAGCACAAACACAAGTTTTGTTCAAAAGACGCACACACACACAGCAACACACGACTCCGTATTGGTCCAAGGACATGGTGAGTGTGTTTGTATGTGCATGTCTGTGTGTACATGTGAAGTGTAAGCAGCTGCAGTGCTCTGGTCTCCAGAGAAGGAGAGCCACTGCTGTGCTCTGTGACTGGCAGTCTGTGTTCGTGTGTGTGTGTGTGTGTGTGTGTGTGTGTGTGTGTGTGTGTGTGCACACTAAATGTGGTTGGCTTGTGTGTGTGGAGAAACAGCATTTCATAAACAGATGGCAACATATAAGACACGCATTTCGCTGCAAAATGAAGCAGTTGTTTGAAACTAACTAGTTGGTAAACTTTCCAGTGAAAGTTCCATCATATACTGTATATGTTCAATATTATTCAAGTTTTATTATCATTAGAAATCATTAGATTTAATATGTGCCCACACTTAGTCACGGTGGCATAAAGAAAAAAAGTTTGAGAGCTGCTGGTTGAAGTAATGAGAGCACAGGCACAACCTCCAAGCATAAATCCCTGATCATTTCCCCCCGTGCCCCTGTGGTAACACTAACTTACGCTACAGTCAGGTGGATGACAGTGGGAGATGAACGTCTCCAAAGTCAGGAGGTGAAAACTTGAGGCAGCCCTGAAGCTAAACGCTGAGTGTGAACGCTTCCGCAGCCCCGTCACTTCTCTGCAGCAAGTTTTTACACAAAATATAAGACATTGTTTTCAACGATGGAGTTTTTTTTCTTCTTCTCCTGCTAAGAAACGAAATATGAGGAGTAAAATTGTGTGAAAGTTGCTGAGTTTTAGGGCTCGGTCCTCCAAAAAAGAGCTCATGCTGTTTAATTCTTCACATTATGTCAGTGTATTGAAACAAACAGCTTTGTATTACCCAAAATATCAAGCTTCTTATTTGAGATGATCCTCTCTCTCCCTCTGTTGCTCTGACACATTAAAGGGTAAAACTATACCAGCTGGTCATCCATCAGCCGTAGCCTACTGCTTATCTTTGAAGGGTTGTGGGATTGTGGGGTGGGGGCTGGAGCCAGTCCCAGCTGACATACGGCGAGAGCGGGGTCCACCCTGGACAGGTCACCAGTCTATATTGCAGGGCTGACACATGGAGACAAACAACCTCACACGCTCACATTCACACCTACAGGCAGTTTAGAGTGGCTTCATAAGCTGATGTTTGTGGATATGTGTGTGTGTGTGTGTGTGTGTGTGTGTGTGTGTGTGTGTGTGTGTGGGACGTGATTTATGGACAGTTAGTATGTGTATGTGTTCTACCCTATGTGGTACAATATTTTATTCCATTGTTGGTCTTTTTAAAGGTTGCCTTGTAGGGACAGTTGATGAAAACTAGCTTTTTAAGCTAATTTGAGTGCATTTACATGTGTGTTTTGAAACTGAAACTGAAACTGTGGGAGGAAGCTGGAGAACCCAGATGAGGAGAACATGTAAACTCAACACAGAAAAGCTCCAGGCCAGAGTTTCAAATTCAGGACCTGGTTGCTAACCGCTGCACCACCGCACCGTGTCACTGATCATAAATATGATCTTGTTCATCAAGGCTGAATATTAAACCTGTAATCAAACAGACGCTGTCCCAGAGTGTGCTCGGGCGCCACCTCTGTCAGAAACCGTATCCCTCCCTATAAGCTAACAATACCTGCTGTGCTGCTGAATAGGTGTTGGGCACAGCGATGCAAAACAGCACCGAGGTAATTTTAGCCGAGGTCAGTGGCGGCCTGAGGCATTTGCTCTCGCTCGTTTTCTTTCCCTTGCACCCTCTCCCCTCTGTGTCCATTTATTGGCCCCACTGTGTTGCTCATTTTTGCCCCCCCCTCCCCTTCTCTCTCTCTCTGTGCAACCCTTACCCTGCCCTCTCCCTCTCTCTCAGTCTGCTTTTCCCTTTTTCTGAAATAATGCCTTTATATTGACATGAAGGCCAGGGGTAGGAAACACACCAAACCTACACAGTGGAGGGAAAACATTGTGTGTGTGTATATGTGTGTGTGTATGGGAGAGAGAGAGTGAGACCGGGCTGTCCATCTACATGCTTCTAATCCAATTAGTGAGTGTCTCAGCGGGTGAGGCTGCGCTGTGTGTGTCAGAGGGAGAAAAGATAGGAAGAAGTGTTCAGTTTGCCTCAGCCTGAGGTCTCATTATGCTTTTTCTTTGTGTGTGTTGACACAACAACAACAACAATAATAATAATCATAATAAATAAAAGAAAGCAGCCATATTGCCCTGTTGTTCTTTGTCCCTCTCCCCTCATTGTTACTTCTGGATCTCCTTTCACTTCAGATTCACTCCCAGTAGCCTAACTATAGCTGGCAAATTGGGAATTATTCAATCATATGGGCTTAATGGAACTTCATTTCTTAAATATGGAGCTCTTTTTGGGGGGACTGTTACACGCCTTTGAAACAGTGTTTTACCGTTAGTGATGAGTCATTAGTTGGTAAACTGGAATGATTTATTCATTCATTCATTAACCACACTGCTTATCCCTTTAGGGTCATGGGAGGGGCCGAGCCGTCCCAGCAGACATTGGGTGAGGCCAGGGTGCACCTCGGAGACGACACCAATCTATCACAACTTAAGGCTGAGACATACTGTAGAGACCAAATCTCACAAACTAATGAATTAAGACTATTAAAGCTGCTCGAATCAATATTTTTTATATTAAATATTGGAATTGGAAATTGTAGAAGACAATTAGTAATAAGAGCTGAATCACCCACAGTGATGAAACCCACAGAGAATCATAACTCAACTTCTCAGGAGCAGGCTCATTGTTTTGGTAATAGGCCCCACACAGCTGCAGTGTTTTGGCTCACAGTTCTCATCAGCGTCATTTCCAGACACAGCAGATGATTTGTTTTCGGTAAATGTTCTGATAAAGCCACGGTGTGATACCTTAAGGCATGCAGACGAAGAGGAGCAGGTTGCTGCTGAAGAGTAGGTAGAGACCAAACACAGAGAGAGGAGGCTGATGGACAGTTTTTTTCATACCAAGTTGACAGAAACAAATCCACAAATGAATGCTATGCACTGTAAATGTAAGCAACTGCTTGCGAGTTTGGTTGCACATCAGTTTTATACGCCGATAACGTCAGCGTTGTGTTTACAGCTTGTTTTGCTGCCATAAAATCAATTTGTTTGTGATATTTGTTGTGCGATAGTCGGTGACACTCAGACAGTCTGCTTATTTTGTTCTGCCCAAATTACTTCTGACTGATCCTCCGCACTATAACTGTCAGGAAGGGAGAGGGGGGGGGGGGGGTGAAGAAAGCACAAACACAAAAGCTTCCATCAAGTGGTTGCAGTCTGAAAGAAACCGCTCTTTGTCGGTCGTTGCAGGCGCCGCGCGTTGTGAGAAATAACTTCCAAACTACTGGAGAAGCTGCTCGTCGTGCAGCAGACAGATGGCCGTGGTCCCCGGAGCGTCGCTCTGGTGTCGCAGACGGTCAATGTGGTTTTTAAAAAGATGGATAAATAAATAAAAAGACAATCTGTGTTCACGGCCTGTGCTTTTTGACCTGGGGAAGTGCGCGGCTGACCCTGAACACAACACCACCGCCTCTGGCCTGATGAATGCTGCAGAAAGAGGTAATAAGGGGGTTGTAATTATTCAAGGTGAGGCAGAAACGGAGAAGGGAGGAGGGGAGTCGGATGGAGGAAGTTTGTGAAAGGTGTTTGCTAAAGAAAAGGAGTGTGTGTGTGTGTTGTTCCTCTTAAAGTGTTACTTTTTGATTGATCTTTGTTTCAGTAGTTAGCTAATTCTCTACAGCGCCCACGCTTCAGTCAGAATTAGCTGTTTTTCCGACATTTCCTGCTGCTGCTGGCCCGCCCTGCTCCTCTCTGCTCTGCTGCAAAGTCACTTATTGTTCAAAGTCATACTCTGATAACACTACAATCCTATTTCCCCACCGTGCATGTATGTGTGTGTGTGTTTTTAGGTGTCTCTCCTACTCCTGTGCGCCTCTTTGTGCCCGTGATGTTGTGTTGTTGTGCTGTTGCCCCCCTTCCTCCCCAACCCGGCCGTGTCTGACAGGGTATCATGGCATTAATCCCTGGCTCAGATTAACCGAATGTCTTCATGTGCCTCCATTTTATTATTTACATTCGCTGTAATCCTGTTTTTCACCTTGCGCTCTGTCGCCTGGTATACGCGGTCGGGGGAGCGGCGTATGAAATGACAAATAAGAACGCTGATGAATAAAACATGGCGGCTAATACCAGTCTGCTGCATGCGGGCTGACACCGAGATAGGGCCCTTGAGTGCTGCATGTCAAAAGTTTTCATGCAAGTTACAAAGTGGAGGAGCGGGAGTTTTAGTCTGACTCTCTGTTCAGACAATATTGCCTCAAATTCTCTCTCAATCACTCTCCGTTCTGTCTCATTTCTCTCTTTATAAGTTTCCTTCATTTGTTCTTTTTTCTCTGTTGCTCTAAATTCTGCTCTTGTATCGTCGGCCGGCTTCCTTCCCTCCGCTCTCAGTCCCAGTTTGCCAGTGCGAGAACTAACTGTTGGTTTGTTCAGTTTGATTCATTACATCCCAGCCTGTCTCTGCGTCTCTTGTCAAATAAAATAGTGGAAATTTTCCATGCTCTGTAGCAGCGAAGCAGGAAATCAGTTTGGTAAAAAAAAAAAAAAATAGCAGTGAGGACTGTGGTGAAAACAGATTTTATTATTTTTTTTATGCTCCATCCAACACCCGCTGAGAGAAAGTAGATGGAAAGAGTCTTTGAAGGTGTCAAGGTCTCAGAAGATATGTGTAAAGTCAGAGCTCACCTTAATCGCACATAAGCCAACAGGAAACAGTCGCTGATGCTAAAAGATACTGTATAGCCCCGATAATAAAGACGGACCTGTTCTGTTTGAGGTTATGGAAATCAGCTGCCTTTGTTCATCTAAATCAAAAAATTACACCCACTTACACTAAGTGGTGAATTAAAGGCATTGTATAGTGATAATAGAGGATCATGTGGTTAGGATCTACAGTGTCAGAAATGAAATTGAATAGCAAATCAGTCATGACTACAGCATATAGTCATGCATTATTTGTGATATTAAGTTTTTTTCAGGTCACTTTTGTTTCTGTCACTGTTGTATAGTTATAGAGAGCAAATCCACATAAAGGAGTCTCTTGAGAGGCGTTGTTATGTCAGCTGTTGTGTAAAGCGTTAGTGCAATCCTGTTTACCATCCAGTGTGGCTGCGTCATCACTACTAAACCATTCACTTGAGGTTTTGGAAAGCTGAGCCAGTTGAAGCAGAGAGAGCACATGGTGGTTAGTTCAAGGTTCCTGGGAGTTTGAAACATTATCCGACAAATGTGTTCTCTGGAGAAGTCCCATCGCTGCCTGTTTGGAAAGGTCAGACTGTTGGAGATGCTGCTGAAGCACTTTGTCGTCTCATAGAGTAAATGTGTGGCAGTTGATGAAGTAATCAATCAGTACTTTTGAATCACCATTTATTATACAGCTCTTTTTGCCTGTAAATGTCATTTTACAGACTTAGCAGTGATCAGTGCAGTTTAACAAATATCCAAACACCTTGAGGATCCAGCATGTTGTTTTTCTCTCCTCCATGTTTCTCCACAGTCCTACCCGACTTTCTTTCTTTCCTGTTTCACACTTTCTCCCCCTCTCTTTTCTCTCATCGCCCCCTTCGCTCCATCTGGCTTTGTCAAGGAAGCTGTTTACGTAGATTACACACACACAACGTATCTCCTTCACACACACATACACACACTCCTCTTCAGCTTCTAAGCCTCAGCCTTTTTTTACCTTGAGGGGATTGTGCTTGTCATTCGCAAGATGTTGGGGTGAAGTGGTGGTTTATCACGCACACGCACACACACACACACACATGCAGAGGCTGCGTTTTGGGGATGTATGTGATGGTAATGTAACACTTACCTGCAGCGTGCTTTATTATCACAGTGCACTGATATTTAGTCAACACGCTGGGGATGAGGAAACTGCTTGCAACATTTTCAGCTGCTGATTGAGAAGAAAGGAGGAAAAAAAAGAGGAATAAGAAAAAAAAACTCCTCTTGTTCAGATTATCCCCTGAAACTCTCGATAAAGAGTTCTCCCTCCTGGACTCCTGATGTGTGGATTATTGGAGGTGTATTAGCAGACGTGAGCTGAGGTTGCTGCAGCAACTCTCTCCCTCTCTCTCTCAGAGGAAGTATTGACGTGCAAACTGCTATGAAGTGAAAGTAAGATCTCCTTTCATCCTCTCCATCCATCCTTTGCCTTCTCCAAGGTCTCTGCCTTTCTTCTTCTCCTGCCATGTGCTCGCGGTGTGTTTAACCAATGGCGGCTCTCCGTGCCCTTCGTTCTCCACCCCCACACCTTATTATGCTTCATTGGAAGCAGCGGCTGAATGTTTGGAAACAGGGTGACACCTTCTGAATGGGCCCTGGGAGGCCCTCTGTCTCTCACACACACACACACACACACACACACACACACACACACACACACACACACACACACACACACACACACACACACACACACACACACACACACACACACAGACACACACACACATGCAAAATCACATTCTTAAAAAAAAAAGGATGCAGTGACAATAGGTTTTGTGTGAGAGCATAATGAATAGTGCTGTGTGACCTTGCATGCAACATCTGCATTATCTAGTCGGGTTGAACTCTCTGTTCAGAATTTTCACACGCGTTTCTTAGCTGAGCTCCTCATGCTTTCTAAATCACTCTCTGCATTTACATAAACAAGTCTTTACATACTATTTCCATGAGGAGAAGTGTGTGTGTGTCCTGGAGCCTTGTTTGGGTTTCTCTGATCCTGCTGTTGGATGTTTGTTTGCATTGGACAGGTCTAGGACGAGCTTTGTCGTAATTAAATGAAGCAGTGAGATGATCGGCTTAAAGCGTTTTACACTGGAGGCCCGGGGAGGAAAAGGGGTGTTTAACACTGCACACACACACACACACTTTCTCACACAACCATATGCAAACATCCACAAGGAGAGCATGTATGCAAAAGCACAGATACAGTTAAATCAAAGTCAGGACTTGCAGGCCTGAGGTCATACATGCTGTGTCAGTCAGTGAAGCAAACAGCACAGGTGAAGGACAAAAAAAACAAAAACATGAAACGGCAAAAGGTCAAACATGAGAAACACAAACTATTATCACGAACGTCCGGAAAGGTTGACTAACGGGCGAAGACGACTGGAGGCAGGAGGAGCCAGAGACAGCCCTGGCACAGGCACACACACATGCAAACACACATGCATGTGTGTGCGCACTTTGGCATCAGCTTCTTAGGACCAAGAATGAATTATTTGACCTTTTTCCTTGACATACTCGTAAGAGAACAACCGGCTTTGTGCAGAAGTAATTTTCCTTTTGTCTGGCTTCAAAGAATTTCCCAGTGTTGTTCGGCCGCTGCTGCGAATATCGATTCATACCCGACCTCTGTGCTCCTGCTCTTTTTGAAATATGAGCTTTCTCGTCACATGTTGGGTCACTTTTCAAACTGATTTCATAGTAGAGGTTAATCGCTTTTTCTTCCTCTCGACCAGGCCCTGTATAGAGCACCGATTGGTCTTATTTTTTATCATCATCACATCACAATATCAACATGCTTGGATACTGCGTCTGAAACGCATCCACATGGCATCGGCATATTTGTTCTGGCACAACTTCTCGTGTTTAGTCAACTTCTAATGTTTGGTTGCCTGGTGTATGTACTACAGCGTATTGAGTCCTTTTCAGAAAGACACAGGAACTGTATGGTTAATATGCACACATTTTCTTATTTATTGCAAGTCAAATCATCATTGCAATATTGAACAGTGTCATTGCACATCGTACATTTTGCTGATATCGTGCAGACCTAATGCTCTGTCATATCCTGTCCTCCTCTTTATTTTGCCATGTGCTCCTCAGTGAGTCCTCTTCCCGGCCCTAGAGACACGAGACACGAGACACGGGGACAACCCTGAAAAGATTTATTTAAAGGAATTTCGAGTCGTCATTTGAGGAAGAGGACACTGTGACCAGCTCCGTTTGGTCGGGATGAGGAGTAAAACACCGACGGTCGCGCCACGAACACAACCAGAATAGTAAAGATGATGAATCTGTCGGAGCAGAGCTGCAGCCAGTGAGGGGGTGAATCCCTGGCTGCCATGGCTCATCTGCAAGTTTTCATGCCTAGTTGCTCATGAATTTCCACTTTGCAATGCCTGCTGTGCTCAGGTACAACCACCACTATAAATCCCACACTGATTTTTTATAAATGGACAACATTTAATCCCCACAAGTAAACATTCACAAGGAACTCCCAAAGTAAAAAAAAAAAAAAAAAGGGCTGTGTTGATATGACCTCAAAGGTGACCTCTGAGTTTTGAAACTGTGATTTCAGACGGCGCTTCCACGCTTCAGTTTCAACAAACCACTTAACTTCTGCTTTTCGCTCCAAAGACAAACAGATGCACGGTTTCTCAAAGATGAGAAGCAGAACATTAACATTTTGTGCTTTTGTTTTTGTCGTTCTGCTGCTGTCCCAGCTGTGGAGGCGGTTCCATCCATCGCATATTTATAACTATTGAAGTTTCTCAAGAAATGAAATGAAAAATAACTTCAAATGTGATTCTTAAAAAAAATAAAATAAAAAATGAAAGCAACTTGTAATCTGATGCCAAGCTCACAAAATATGTGTGTGTCCAAACTGGAAACACACAGATGGCTGCTCCTTGAATTATTTTTCAAAAAATTATGACACATGTGCAAACCAGACCCTGTGCAACACACACACACACACACACTTATGCACTTAACGTGTCTCTGCACAGAGCGAAGACCCAGTGACCCAGTTGTGACAGAGAGCGGTAGTTAAACATAATTGACCCATGCTGTTGTTACTGTGATGTTTCTCCTGTCTTTATTGGATTTATTCCACCTCTTTGGCTCCGACGCTGCTGCTGCTGCTGCTGCTGCTGCTTTGGTCTGGTTTTCTCTGTGTGTGTACGTGTGATAATGCTTTCACAAATGATCAGACAACTTTCATTAAACTCTGGAACTATTTGCTTGAATCTCCCTTTAAATTTTTTTCTCTTTTTTGCCTGCTTTTCGACTATGGGAGCATCCCAGCACTCGACCACGTCCTCAAAGCCCATGAAGAGACTTTCTTTAGTTTACGGCTTTAAATTCCAAACACAATTCTTTTTTTGTCAGGGCTCACCACCTTCTACCCTCCTAACAGCAGAAGTGAAAGGCTATTTTGTGGGCAAAGACAATGTCCTTTCTCTTTGAGTAAAAATATTGATCGGCCTGACTGTGAGGGGAAGAAGTGTGTGAAGGTGAGCAGCAATCAAAGCAGCCGCTCCATTGTTTTCTGAGACAAGTCTTGCTTACTTTTTGCCCACACACATCTCTTCTTTCAAAACTGCTCTGGGGCCTTTTTCTTTTCTTTCAGGCTGCCTGAGCAGGTGGCTGCGTGACTCTGAACAGCACAGACAGAAACAGGAGGGCAACAGAAGAGGAGTTGACACCTGATGTGCCGAAGCCAATGTGCCCTGCTTTTAAATAGTGTAAACAGGATCAAACTACACAAATTCAGGCCGATTTTCACACTACGGACATGTAGTGTAACATGACATGACCAACGAGAACTCTAGCGTGTTTCTTCGCCTACTTTGATGTCTCCTACGACGTGAACCTTGATGTCGACCAATAGGATGACAGAGCGCTCTGGGCCATTGTTTACACACCATGAAGCTATGTTATCTCACTTCACATGCGCAATTTTGAGATGTACATACTTGTGAACATACCTCAAGTTCTTTTTGAAGAACAGATGGCCCGACCCAGAAACGGCGCCACAATTCTTCCTTTTCTTTTCTATGTCTGAGCAAAGACCGCTAGCATCACATACAGCGCTACAGTAGCCATGATTGACAGTTTGTTGGCCTACGAGCTCGCGCAGGATCGTGATCGGTCTTGATCGATGATTGGTCAGGGTCGATGATTGGTCGGGGTCGTACTTGAAGTGTTGCCAGTCTCCTGACCAAGACACGGCAAGAATTTATGCCCCTGTGATCGTTTAATCTGTCATGGTGGCCATCGAGAAGACAAAAAAAATCGGCCTTAATGAACAGCACAAGCAGAAGTTTTCCTCTCTGGTTCAGCGTAATGAATGTCTATTTAAAATCCTCTCTCCAAAGTGATTTGTCGCCACTTAATTTCTCTCCGTCACGTGTCCGTCCTCATCCCTTCGACACGACTCTGCCCAGGTCCAGATCTGGCTGTAAGTGCAGAGTAATTGTCATTTAATGCCATTTTCCTTTTTGGTTCCTCCGAGCAGCAGACTGAGGGAGGCAGAGATGGTCTCAGGACACCTTCTGTAATTAAGACACCTCACACAGTCTCTGATTAATTCTGTTCACTTTTAACTTCCTCCGAAGTAATGAATATTGAAATAGCATAACACCGTCCTGCCAAAAGGACCTCATTTACCTATAATCCAATTTGTTAGGTGCCAGAAAACGATGTTTTTTTACTCTTCAGGATTTTATATATTTTGTTGTGAGCCTGTGAGCATGTGTGTTTTCCCTCAAAGAGCCCCAAAATGTTTTCATATGAGACACAGGGATTCATTTCTAATAGAGACACTCTTGCTCCTGTTAAAGAATCCAGAAGGGAGACAAACTGTTTTTTTCTTCTTCCGTGCAGCAACCTTGAAAGGTGTGGGGTTGAGGCAAAATAAAGTAGATATAACAGAGGTTGAAGTGGAGGGTGCGTCGGGAGCGCGAGTGGGTGGATAAAATAAATTCTGTCTCCTTTCATATGTGCTATTGGGGATTGATGGAGAGTTGAAAAATGAGGATGGGAGGAGGAGCCGTCCATAGGGAGATCAGCTTTAAGAGATGATGGATCTGGACCTCTAAACTCATCTGTCTGATGCTCACAGATACATCGATTTGGAAGGCTTCAAAAATCGTTGAAAGAAATATCTGTTTAACTCTGGGATCATTAGATTAAAAGTTTGAATTTAAAACTCCAAATTTTGGTCAAGGGACTCTGTAAAGATCCACTATGTTTCAGCACCAGTTGTGCGTGTGCTCTGTGTACAGTATACCACTAGAGATAAACACTCATACATACTAAAGTTTATGTTGGACATGTGAGGTTTTTTTTTTCTCCACCACTTTGGCAGAGCTGCGTTAGCTATTGGCAGTATTCTATAATGTTAATTGGATGAAGCTGATGGCAGTAGTACAGAAAGCTGATCTCAGGTCAGTTGGCAAAATCTCGCCACATTGCTATGCTAACAGCCACTTCTGTTTGTCATCTGTCTGTTTCAAGTGTGTGCTTTTTTTCTTTGGCTCTGTGTGAGAGATGCTGTGTGTACTAGATGTAAATAGTGCAAAAAAAATAAACGAGATCTATAAGTTGCTAGTGTAGAAAGCAATACTGGCAGTGCTCCATGGCGTGTGTAGATACGTATACTGTACTGTATGTGTGTGATATGTGTGTGATGTGTGTGTGTGTGTGCAGAAATGTCTGTGATGTTGACCTTAATTCATCATATTAGCACCGAGTCTCCTGAGGCTCCATGGAGATGTGTTCAAAGTTAGCAACCCCCGGCTAATTGATTTCAATGAATAGCACATTTATACTTCACTTATTAAATTACACCAACATGGGAGTGTTTGGTGTGTGTGTTTGTGTGTTTGTTTATCACCGTGCCTGTGTGTTTGTGTGTGTGGAGGGGGCTGAGGCGTGCAGGGTGAGTGGGGGGCGGTCAGTGTCAGACTGTACAGTCTGGAGTTTTTTTTTAATGAGATCAATGCTTTTCCTTCCTGCATCCTCACATGGCAGCAACGGTAGTAGAAGGTGTGTGTGTGCATGTTTGTGTACATCATGCATGTGTGTGTGCGTGTGTGTGTGTGCATGTGTGTGAATGGGACTGCAGGGACCCTGGGCAGATAAATCTTTAATCATGTGCATGCTCTCATGTTTCATTTAATTGCCCCCCTAAATCCATAAAAGGATGACGGCATTGTAGTTTAGAAACGAGTAGTGTGTATGTCTCTGTGTGTGTCTCTGTTTGTGTGTGTGTGTTTTCCTTCCATTTCCATCTAGTGGAGATGTGATTGTATTTATTTTACAGTAGATGTAGGTCAGTTAGTGTGTGTTCTTGTGTGCGGCAGCAGACATCACATCTCTTTAAACCGTGCTGTGTCTGTGAATCAGGCTTCACCTTCTTTTCTTTTCTTTGCATGTTTGCATCATAACATATATTATACATACACATACATTATGTTATGTGTGGCAGAGATTTTGCATCATTGTTTTGCATTTTAATGCATAACCCTCTCCTCTGTGTGTTTCCATGACCTGCTCCATTTTCCATCCCATTGTTTGTTTATGTTTATGTGTATTACATCATCTTATCTTTTATATATACATAGAAAAAGTATGTCTCACACATAATTTGCAGATTTATACAGGAATAATCCTTTGTTTTTACGATGTACATGTACGTATGTGGGTGGGAGGCTCGGTTCCTGGCTGCAGGTTTTTCTTTGGGTTTTTCTTTTTTCCCTACATCTTAAATTTGTTCTCTTCCTCTGTCTCCTTCCCTTCCCTTCCTTTTAAATCCTTCTCTGTCTCATCCCTTTCTCCCTGGCGCATGCTTTTTTTAATCAAAATCAAGAAGTGTGCAGAGGAGGTAAAGCTGTTCATGTGTGGAAGCGTCATGATTGTACTGTTTCTTTTGGTAGAGAGAGGGAGAGCGAGCGAGAGACACAGATGTTTACATACAGCGGTGGTTGTGTGTATGTGTTGTGCGTGTATTTGTGTGTGTGGCTTGTTATCAGCACGTCCAGCCCTTACACACAGTTGCCTAAAATCAATCAAACATTTGTGCAGCGATAGAAATAGATCCATTGATTGATTAAACTGATGAATGGGAGCGTTTGCTGCTGCAGTAATGACACAAACTGTAGGTGTGTGCGTGTGTCAATGAGACTTTCTTTTCTATGTCTGTGTTGTTTTTCCTTTGTCCGTCTCTTGCCGTCATAAAAACCATTTGTTATAGCGGGATCTGTGAATTCTGGCCAAGCTTTGCCGCTATAAGATTTAATTTTGTGGCACAGATGTTCACGTTAACCACGAGGGAGTGTGTTCGGGGGAGCTGTGCAGAGGCATTTCAAAGCAGCATTTAATGGCATTTTAGAGAGCGACATGCTTCTGCTCTCTGACGTTTATCTGTTTTAAAAAAGTGGAGACGTTTTTTTTTACTTTGAAAAGGACTTTCTTTCTATTCACATCTATGAGTGGAGGCAGCAGTAGAGGACAGCTTCTGTGTAATGAACTCGTGTGGTTTCCTCGTGTTGCTTTGTGTTGCCCTAAATGTGAATGGAGGAAGAAATGGGTGAACAGGAAATTTGGCAGTTTTATCTATCTGCCAGTCTGCTTTGGTAGTTCTGGATGTTCTTGTTCTGTACTATCTTTGTCCTGATGTTCCTCAGTTGAGTCATTGAAATCGACTACAGCGATCAGGTCTGGCAGGTTGCACCAGGCTGTTGTTAAGTAGCGTGTCACTTCCTGATGTGAAATGCACATACAAATTCATCAGGATATTGACTTTTAAGTCAACATTGTAGAGCTGAATTTACTTTAATAAAAAGCTTAAGCTGAAAAATGCTGTGTTAAAGCAGAAGTGAGTGATCCGGTCGTTTTCGCTAATGCTGCGTTCCAGGCAGGCTTTTGAAATCGTAAATTACAGCTTCAAGTCACAACTTACGACTTTGTAGCGTTCCAGGCAACCCACTCGTGTTTTTCCGACCTGTTTTACCGGTGAAAGTCACTATAACGGCCACTCGTAACTTCTGACCCGTGAACTCGTACCAGATCGAACTGGTACCACTTCACGGTCGGAAAAATACGAGTTTCCTTGAACGCACCATAACAGTCTCTCTTCAACGATCTCTGAAAATGAATTCATTTGTTACCCCAGGCCAGTTTAAAAACATGATCATAAATATGCATACTTTTGAATGCAATTGTTTTAAAAAATCCTAAAAAATTGTTGATAATGTCTGATCGTATTGCTGTTGATGTATTTTTATGATCACTGTATTTGTTATATGATTGTTGTTGATTTGATGTGCTCTCGACGCCATTGGAAATGAGGGTTTTACCCTCAATGGTTTTCGAGATCTAAATAAAGGTTAAACAAACAGTCCTCGTCGCTACGTCACCACATTCACGGCGTTCCTTGGCTGCACACACAGCCCTGCATGCCGTTCTCTCTCCTCATTGGATAAAAACTGTAGGATACGATAAATGTTTTCTCTTGGGCTCAGAGCAGAGCAGAGGGACTGAGAGACCCGTGTTTCAGTCCAAACACTCTATGTAAGTGATTGCTGTCGGAAGATATAACTATTTAAGACTTATATTAACACAAATATATCACTCACTTCTGCTTTAAAGTGATGTGTATAAAAGCCAAGGGCAAACTCTACAGTATATTTGCATTTTCTTGCGAATCTTTTCATTCTGTGAATCTTGCATCATTTATAAATGTGCGTTATTCTGTGTGTGAGTCAGGTATGACTGTGTATGTGTGTGCGCAAGTGCACGACTGTTAGTGTCACCATGATGAAGAGACTATAGATTGGTGTGTTGGTTAATGAGTCTCTCTATGTGTATGTGCCCACATTTGCTTCAGAGGTGCTCAGATGATGAAGCGTTTCCTGCCTTCTCTGTGCGTGTATGTGTGTGTGTGTGTGTGTATGTGAGCACATTACAGTGTGTTTCCAGAGATGGTCATTAGCTGTGAGGGACTGTGAAGCCAGTGACCCCACAGTCAGAAATGGAAGAGCCTGGCCATTCCCTGTTCACCCTGCAGACCCCAGACTTCTGTACTAATGGACTAAAGCAGCCATTGATGAGGGAGGGAGCGACACATGGGGCAAGAATACACACACACACACACACACCTCCTTATCTCCTACCTGAGCCAGAAAGCTTTATTCATCTTTGGACAATAAGACATCCTTTGTGTGTCTGTGTGTGTCTCTAAATCTTATACATAAAGAAAGATACATAACAAAGAATACATAAAGAAACCACGTGTAATTACACATGGATGGATCTGTTTTGCTACACAACATGCCTTCACATGGATTTTCTTTCCTGCGTCTGTGCTAAAATATTCATATTGACAAACCATCATAATTTTCCCCAGACTGCGTACTGTAGTAGCCCAATCTGTAATCAACTTCCTCTGTGAGCAATGCTTTTATTTTGACAGTCGTGAGAACAATGGATTTTATTTTCCCCCTCCACGACTGCTAAATTAAGTCACGTCGTCTGTTGGCTTTGTAATCAGCAGGCCATACATCTGCAGGTGTACACACACACACACACACACACACACACACCGAGGGTAATTTTGAACGACGCAGAACGTTTCAGACGGCGTGCGCCTCGCTGAAAGTTGACCAGGACTCGTGGGGAATGATCGAAGAACATAATCCGTTTTCTCCAAATCAGCCCAACTAACCGAGGAAGCATGGTAATGAGAAGATGATTAGATTTTCTTTTCTGGTGCTCAGCTCCTCTCTCCCCCTCCCTCCCTCCCTCTCTCTCTCCCTCCCTCTCTCTCTCCCTCTCTCCCTCTCATGCCCGTGGCCACTGTGGATTTGTTAAACAGTTTGTTTACCTCTTGCCTGGGTTTCTTGAATTCTGATTCTTATTGTTGCTCCATCCCCGATTCAGTATTCTGCTCATGTCCTCCACCTTTTTTTTGTCCAATTTTTTTCACTTCTCTCACTTTATTGGCTGTTTTCTGAGAAATCTGAAGATGCTTTCGAGATTATTTTTTTTTAAAACAATTTCACATAAATCATGCTACAACTTCAGCTTCCAGCTTTTCAGCTGTGAGGCTTTTCAGCTTTTTCTGGTTCATATCATAAATATGAAATGTCTTTTCTGCTGTTTTATTTTGTTGATCCAGGAGAAGATGTGTTTGTAAATTTAAGCACCAAAAAAACATCAGAATACGTCATCTTCATCGGCATCTCCTCTCTCCGGCTTCTCTCTGGAGCTTGAGAAACAACAGATCAATCGACCAATCAGCAGAGAGGATGCGCTGGTCCTCTCTTCTTGATAAGCTGCTTGTTTTCTGAGTGATCTCTCACCAATCTAAAACACTCAGAAGCCAAATCCTGTCTTGTTTGATGGTCAGTCCAGGTGGGCGGGGCCTGGGGCTGTGGACAAAAGTGACAACGGCTTAGTTGTGACATCACAAAGTGACAGAAGTCCCGACGGCTGGTTTTAAGGTTCAGTTTCAGTACGTTTGTATTTTTCTGTTGATACTTTGACAGTATTAATATATTAAAAAAAAGGATTTTTGTAACTGATGGCCATGATTTGACGATTTCCTCTGTGTTACTAGTATTAAGAGGCATGATTTCATTAGTAGAGAAGAATGAATGAGAAGGTGAGAGACATAACCCTAGAGAGAAACTGTTTGTTTACTATTGATGATGTCAATATTAGTTTAAAGTCTGCAGTAAAATGCTTACTTGGAGAACAGGAATAACACACACAGACACACACTTGTGCACACAGGGAAGAGACCCAGTGTGTGTCTGTATGGTTCTGCATTAGGGTGCTGTGAGTCCGGGTGCACCTGCTGCTTAGGAAAAAGGGTGATGGATCCAAGAGGTGGAGGCACTGTTTCAATGGACCGACTCAGTGTGTGGGAGTGTGTGCGTCTCTGTCTGTCTGTCGGTCTGTCTGTGCTTGAGGCTACAGGGAATGGGAGAGCCAAAAAGCCACAGATCAATTTCCTTTTTATTGTGGCGGAGTGGAGACTTGAGATGCATGGCCTCCTGTGACCCAGATTCATTGCTCCTTTCTCCTCCCGCTACTTCTCATTGACACAGTGGCATGACATCAGAAGAAAGAGGAAGGGATGAAAGAAAGAGAGGGAGGATGTGTGAGGGAGGAAGGCGAGGGACAGTGCTTTGAATCGCAGCTGATAATGAAAAAGAAAGAAAGAACGGAAAGTTCAGACAGCACTGAAAGAACAGTGGGAGTATGGTACCTGAAAGCATCACCTTCCTGCATATAAAGAAAGTGGGAAGTGAGCGAGGTATGCAGTACACAAATGCAAAGGTATGGAGAGACGACAAAAGGAGAGAAAAAATAATGATTTCCAGAGCGAGTGACAGAGAAGGGGCAGACGAGCGTGAGAGAAGGAAGATGAACCGAAGTGGTGAGAGAAGTGATGGAGACAGAGCTACAACACCCAGGAGAGAGGGTCTTTAGCGAGCATACAGCTATTATGTAATGCTAATTATCACTATAAACAGCCTCTATCTGCCGCTGCCGCCTCCTCCTCGGCTGTTTCAAAGAGCAGCTCCCTGCCTCACATGTTGCAGGTGGCGAACCGGCATACGGCTCTTGTGCGCTGCTCTGAGGAGCTGCTGCAGTCTTCATTGTTGTTTAATACTATTTGGACCTTAGCTTTGATGTTGTGAGTGTCCTCGGGTCTCGGGGTGTAATTTCAAGGCACAGTGTGTTGAAGCCTCCGTGTGAGGGCTGCGAGCGCTGCAGCGTGGATGTGAATAATAAACATTGAGTGGATACAGTGTAGTTGTGTAAAACCTCATATTGTAATGGTCTGTCTGTACAGCAGAGTGGGACAACACCGGCCGGAGATCCTACAAATCAATGCGGTGACACAGCTCAACGACAAAATGTTCAAAACTAAAGATTTTGTCAGTTTGCCTGTTCAGATTATTTTAAAAAGTCGATATTATCCTAACGGATTGGACTGATAGTTCCCACTGTGTGTTGTCCGTGCAACGGGGGAAGGAGGGTGGTGGTTAAGTGACGACTTCTAATTCAAACAGCGTACCTCACTGTTGCAGACATCGTGGTGGGTAGGCTTGTCAAGATACCAGAATTTTAGTAGTCGATACCAGTGAATTTCCATGATGCAACTAATGTGTAATGTGAAGTAAATGAGGGGGGATAAATACGTTATACTTTTATATCTCTCAATCCAAATGCATTTTTTTCTGCACTTTATTTTGATGATACAAGTCTGATCTTCACAGAGGAGTGGGACAAGACATGCAGCATGACGTTGCAATTAAAAAAAAGCCTAAGACGAGATAACTTGTCTTTGGCAGTCAAAGAGTTAACTGTTTCACAAAACTTTCTTGTATTTAAGCTCCACTGTGATTCAACAACTTCTCAAACTGCACAGAGTTTAAAGAGCTGCAACATAAAGTTAAGAACAAGAACTTTTTTTCACTCTGGTCCATACTTCCATGAAGACTGACTGGAAAAAGAGGCATGGTACCTCGTGTTTACATGAGCTCAAACTTGTGGCGTACACCGGGCATGAGGTCCAGCCGCATCACATAACAAACGGACCGCAAGCTCGACTGTAGCCGCACTGAGACCACGCCCATGCTAAGACTCACGCGCATATACTGCCCACATCAATCCTGACAGGAATCAACACGACCCATTGAGGGCAAAGTTGTATATTCTGTAAAAATGTATAAGTCACGACGTGCACAGCAACTAAGTGCATCTTCTAGGTGCCAGCTGGTGCAGGATAAATCACAGTACAAATTCAAAAAGCTTCCAGTGCACACAAGAGCATAGGATAGGTGAGATTTATTCAAAATAGAAAGGGGTGAACAAAGCGTTTCACATGTTGCTTCATCAGATTCGCTCTTGATTGTCATCAGGTGTGTGCTTATGAATGACATCATGATCATGGCAGCCCGACAATCAATCAGTGAGATACAAGCTCATCTATAAAAGGCAAGTACATACAAATACCATACATAACATGAGAAAGATATAAAGAGTAATACAAATTCCATCATCTGACAAGTGTCAACTCTCATAATAGGAGACAATATAGATGAAATGTATATTCAGAACTCACGGTATCGAAAAAAAGCTGGTATTTTTTGCGTGTTGGCATCGACTTGGTACCAAAGTATCGGTTCTCGTGACAACCCTAGTGGTTGAGGCACTGGTGCAGCACAGCAGACGGGGTTTGAGGCAGCTACAGCTACAGCACCAACACATTCTGCCTGACTCTCACCCCCCCAAAAAAAATCTGACTAAAGCGACCGACTGGTGGCAGAAACAGCACAGACAAGCGTGTCTGTCTGTACTCGCCCTGTCCTTATACCTTCTGTGGCCGCCATCTGCCTCCCCCTGTCTTTCTCTCTT
Organism: Trachurus trachurus; assembly: GCF_905171665.1. NCBI lineage: Eukaryota > Metazoa > Chordata > Actinopteri > Carangiformes > Carangidae > Trachurus > Trachurus trachurus. The sequence continues at coordinate 25,962,180 of NC_139898.1, read as the reverse complement.
TACAATTTATAATTAGGTTGATAATTTACATTTATTGTTAATTCTGACATTTGCGTCGGTAGGTCTGGCGGCTGCATTCGAACTCGTTATTTTGCCGAAGCGATTTCCATCACATTACCAATTCTTTGCACATGCAGGCTTTTCTCTTCTTCTCCTGGTTTGGAGTTTGGTTGCTTTGGCCTGTGGCTGATTTGGCTCCGTTCTTTGCTCTAACACCCGCGCGCATCCTGCCAATGCACTTGCACAGATCTTAAGTCTGGAACCCCCTCCTCCCTCAAACACCCCCTGCCCCACCCCTTACCCAAATCCCACCCCCCCCCCCCCCCAAAAAAAAAAAAAAAATTCTTGGGAGGTGTGAAGGTTATCGCATCCAAAAGTGACTTTCTGCCACCGCCATGCGAACTGCTGCTATGGGAGCCCATCTGTCACAAGGAGGAGCGCCATTCTCACACACACACACACACACACACACACACACACACACACACACACACACACACACACACACACACACTTACACACACACACACACACACACACAGTGTCGTGCTGAGGTAGGGGGAAATGGCTGATTATCCCCTATGAGAGCGTGAGTGTGTGTATTCAGTGAAGCAATGCAAGGGCATAGCACGCAGCTGAGTCTCTGGCTTTGTCTGAATTGAGAAAAACTAGAGTAGCAACTGTCATCAGGTACACACTCAGACACACACACACATATGCACACTTATACGCACACATGCACATACTGTATAGATTTAGACCTTATATAGACAACACCCACCAATCTGCAGACCTTGGCAGTATTTCTCTCAAAGAAAATGGACAGTAAAGATGCACATACTGGCAGATTTTATCCACACACACACACACAACACAACACAACACAACACACACACACACAACATCCTGGTCTTTCTCTCTTTCCCTCTTTGTGTGAATGTGAAGGGTTGGCTGCGACCTGGTGTTCGGGGTTCAGCTGGAGTTTCTCCTCTTGTGTCAGATTGGGTGAGGTTTCACTGAGCACAAGGATGTTTTTCTCCTAATAAGTCTCACATATAACCTATACATCTTCATATGTGTGTGTGTGTGTGTGTGTGGTTGTGTGCACATGTCAGTGAGAGCAGCAAATGCAGTTTGTCAAACAGAGGCCTCACAACTGCAACACTACTGCACTACCACAGCGATGTAAAGGGCTGTGTGGCTCTGGTATACCACTAAATATATTAATCAGTTTAGACATCAAGATGAACTATGTTCCAAACACCCTCTTTACCCTCTGTTACACACATGTTCATGTTCACACACACACAACATGCACGGCTCTGCCTCCTCAACACACACACATACACACACGAAAGCCAGCAAACCATGTAGCCCATTATTAAAAGCCTGCTGACCTCCATCTAAAGAGGCCTAAATCTGAATTATACTGCTGATGAGAAAACACTCATCCTTCACCGTGCGGTTGTCACCTCATTAAACATCGTCTCTGAGGCTTCATGCACCTCTCCTGCTTGAATACTGTGGAGTGAAATGTCTTGATACCAGAGAAATGGATACGGATGAAGATTGATTCTGATGTGGACACTTGATGATACCGAGCACAAATCAGACTCACGCTTTTAATCTCAGCACCTCTGTGGTCTGTAGATAATTATTTTATGTTTATAGTTTAATGGAGCTATACTGTAGCGTAATATAATGTTATGTTCAAATATATATTAACCTAATGCAGGCCTCACCCTTAAACTAACTGGTTAATGAAAAGACGTTCTCATGCATCTTTGGTTCATGTCAACAGCTTACAAATCGTTGCCTATATGGTTACAGGTTGTAGTTTAATTCTTTTATATGATGTAATTTCTGTTAAGGTTAGGTTGGGTTTAACGCAACTAACAATTATTTTCATCATCAATCTGAAATCTGTCGATTATTTAAACGATTAATGAATTAGTTGTTTGGTCAATAAAATGTTAAAAAATGTTGAAAAAATCTTTCCCAAACCACAAGATGACGTCCTCAAATGTCTTGTTTTGTCCACAAACCAAAGAGATACTCAGTTTATTGTCAAAGAAAAAAGAAATATTCACATTTAAGAATCTGAAAGCACAGAATTTAGACTTTTTTTTCTTAAAAAACTACTCAAACCGATTAATCGATTATCAAAATAATTTAATAATCGATTATTGTTCAGTTAATCGATTAATTATTGCAGCTCTAGTTGGGTTACACCTTATTCATCCTTGAGGGGAAATCCTTTTGTCATAGCAGCATTAATATAAAAGAGAAACAGGACTTTATGAATAATGGATAAATGTATATCATGAACTATATAAAATGTACAAAATATATAATACATAAAAATACAGAAGAGTGAACTCATTATCTATAAGTAATGGCAAAGGTGGTTTGTTTTGTGCCACATGCACAGGTAGGACTGTACAGGCCAGTAGAGTTGTTGTCAGGTCTGGTGCTTTTAATCAGCGCTGCGTCTTATAGATGTAGCAGCTCCTAACAGGCACTATGCCAAACTGAATGCTAAACAGGTGGGTTCAGGCAGCTTTCCACTGCTTCCCTGCAGTTTCACACACACACACTCAACTGCGGGGTCGGGCCATCCTGTCAGCAAAACACACGCCGACAGAAACCAACTTAAAAAAAAAAGAAAAAAGTCGAGCATGGGGGTTATCGCCCGTAGCCTGCAGTGAGAAGAGTGTCAGTGAAACAGAGTATCACTCTCTGCAGCACCTTTCTCATCCACACCTGCATCCCTCTCAGGCATCAAGTGCTCATGGGTGCTCACGTCTCTTGTTGTTAAAGTCACCAGCTTTATTTATCCAACCGTCCACCGCCCTGACCCTGACCCTTAAAGCTTCTGGCACAGTGTATGTATCACCGTCACATGTTATTTGCACATTTTTAAACAAATGACCAGTTTTTTTTCTGCACACAAATAAATAAAAAACAGCCCCACACACATGCACCTGTCCACGTATATTAACAAGGGTGTCCGGCTGGCCACTGAGTCACCTTCCTCCTCCATACATACCTCCGTGTTCTTGCTCCCCATGCTCATCCGCCATCTATCACCACCTATCTGTCCTCCTCTCAGCTTGTTATGCTCCAGCCTGGCAGTTAGTATGCACACATCCGGCTTGTGTTGGCCATACATATGGGCGCAGTCCGGCCCTTCAGGTCATTAAACGGTGGCAGTTTCCATTGTGCTCAGCGAAGGAGGAAAAATTATACCACAGCCAGAGAAAAACACATATTAAAACATGTGCTTATTTATGTTGTTATGATTTCATGTGGAATTGACTGCACTGTACTGCAAATGTAGGTGAAATTTATAATCTCTGAATGTCCTTTTTCTGATGCCCTTAAATGAATAGTCTCTATTCTGGGGGAAAAAAAGGCTTCTTCAACATGTATCCAGCACTAAATCACAAACTTAACTACTTTACTTTTCATATTTAGAGGCTGAACAAAACATTTACTATCTTTGGACCTGATATCAGTCTAATCAGGTCTTATTGGTGAAAAAAAGGGAAATTAGCTGAAATGTCTAATTGCTCCTTTAAAGCTCAACACTCTCAAGGATTCTCCGTCCTCTTTGCTAAACTTTCCCAGCCTGTTTCTTTGACTTCTTTTTGACACCTAATGATTTTGTTCTCTCCTCCTCCTTCGTTTAACCCGCTTCCCTTTCGCACGCACATCCACACACGCATGACTCACAAAAAACTCCCAAGACCCCAAGCTTCTGCTTATCCCGTCTAACTTTGCCTCTCCTTCAGATGGAGGCTCCCTGTATGCCTGCCCTTCCCTTCCCTCCCCTTGTTATCTTTGTCTCTCTCTCTCTCTCGCTCTCTGTCTCTGCCTCTCTCTCCCTCTTCCTTGTCTGATTTGGTTTTCATTAAGTCTTATTCTGCATTTGGGGCTCCAGCGTGTCACCCCGCTGCTCATTGTGTAGGATCGATGTGTCGGCCGTCTCCTCCCAAGGCTTGGCCCTTATCAGTCCAGACAAACCACAGGCCCCCTAATGAAGGCTGCACTTCCCTCCATGTTAATTCAGCACATGGCTCCGGCCTATTGGCATTCAACTCATTGCCTTCCCTCCAATTCAATGAGGCTCGCAGGCCTTGAGAGGAATAGGTGTGTAAGGTTGTAGCGTGGCTTCATTCACGCCGTTAACAAGACATTACTTCAGATAACTCAGGAAAAACTCATTTTCTCCCAGCGCGGTGAGATCCAGCCGTCACAATAGGCAAACACTGAAAACAGCAAGGTGCACTCTGATGGCGTCTACCTGTGTCCTTGAGGTGCTCTGCGTGGTATTTAATAGCTCATGACTGTCTTGTATTAATGCTTAAGAGCAGATAACTACGGTGGCTGTGAGCTAAAGACACATTTGGATCCATATACATATTCTTAGTCGTACATACCCCCTCTGGTAATCATTGACGAATCAGTAATATCGATCAATCCGTTTGTGTTATTCAGGCATACACACAGTTAGCGCATGTTTACTCTGGGATTTGAAAGAAGATGCTGCCTTTAATTGCTGTTGGAAATGTTGTATTCATGAACTAGTCCAATAGAGAAACAGAGAGCAACTGAGGCTTCGTTAGCAAGTCTCCAGAGGTTGCAGGAGCAGACAGTATAGGTGCTGCTTCCATGAACAGTCTCCATAAACATTAAATCAATTCAATCAATCCATGTGTTTTGCAGACACTTTTCCTTTTCTCTCTCTGTGCTGCCGTTGCACAAAGAAACACCACAAATAAGTCATATTTCATGACTATAGTCTTTATCATCATATCGAGGCTACGTCTCAGAGGCCCTGGAAGTCTTTTCTTTCAATCAGCTTCCTAAATTTTACATCAGCACATTTTCTACCATCATTTTCTGTATTTTTTTTTTTATTATTGTCTGTGGTCTTCTGACTGGTTTGAAGCAGGCAGGACTCTTTTAAAAAAAAAGGTGATTTGACTTCTCTCTGATGTGGATCAAAGTCAGATGGCAGTTATGAGGCCATCAGTCATGTGTGATTAAAGTGCTCTCACACAGGCCTCTTAAGGCTGATTAGCTGAGTTTTTAGCTTGTTAAACTCTGAATAAATAACAATTACTGATGTTTTAACCCAGAGTTTGATTATTGCACTCTTCCTTGATGAATATTTGATAGAGACAGACTTGAATCCAGGATTTCAGGGGCTTCAAGAACTTAAAAGTTGAAAGTTGAAAAAATGAGCAGCGCTTGAAAGCAGGTCTATATCCTCTGCATCAGTAGGCAGAAAGCTCTCACTGGGTCTCATTCATGAAACGTGAGCAGCACGGATTTGTGTGTAAACCATGTGCAGCGCAAATTTACGTGGATTTCCGCATTCATCAATCTTTTAGTAGTGCTGATTTTTTCGTAGCTACTCACAAAATCTACACCTGCTCCGGACTGTGTGTAGCGCTTGTGTAAATGTAGGAATGCAAATAAATACTGCTTGTTACTGTTGAAAATTACAATTTTAATCCGTATTACTCTCTCTCATGTTCAAAATACGCCGACGCCTTTGAAACACGTAATTTAAACATGACAAACAATTAGAAATATTTGGAGAGAGAGACGTTTTAGGGATCGGACACGCACAAACACGTCAAGGCTCCATTTTATGATTATATTAATCTGATGTAAAACCGGAAAAAACTTTTTTGTGTTGCTACAGTACACGCTCGGTGGGCGCACACTTCACCCTGCGCAGCAGCGCAGTCGGCACCGGTTTGGATGGAGCTGTGACAGACGGCTGGTGCTTCTGTAACAATATAACCTGCCCATATAACTTCATGTGTTGATACAACCATGCTCCTCTACAGCTGAGGCTGTGAAGAGCCTCCTCCTCCCGTCGCTGCTGTAGCTCTGTAGTTGTGTGTATTTTTATTTTTATTTTTTTTCATGTTTCATATCGAACTATTCTGGCTTTACATCTTAAACGGTTCTTTAATAAACCAATGATACTTAATTCACAAAATCTGTTTCTTCCCTCCAGCCTTTGACCTGTCCCAGTCACACCACTACTAACAGAAGAGAATTAAATATTTTTTCTGGACTCCACTTCACCCAAAATGACTTCGATCCGCGATCTCTCTTTTTTTCTCTCTCCCTCTTTCCTCGTTTGCGTCATGGCCGCAGGTGAACAGGTTGCACCTAACTCCTAATATGGCGGTCAGGATCTCCTTATATGGCTATTCATGTATGGAGATCTATGCTAATTGCTGATCACCGGGGGCGTGTTGTTAGGTTACGATGGGTTGGCATTCATGAAGTTACACACGTGTTTACGATCAAATCTGAGTTTCCCGCACTGTTCATGAATCCGGAGTAGAGTTTTAGTAGAGTGAGCTTTTATGTGCAAATCTACACACAGATTTACTCACGTTTCATGAATGAGACCCATTGTGTTTAACTCCAGTTGCCGCACAAATGCTTTGAAAGGGTGCTGGAGTTATGTGAAGATGAATGAGAGACGGGGGGATGTGAGGACAATGGAAAAATGTGAAAGTAGACGAGATGAGAATGTGAGAGAGAGAGAAGGAGAAGAGGACAAGAGAAAAAGAGGTAGAGCTGCATATTGGACAGGAAGATGCTGGAAGTGTGTAGCAGTGGTGTTACTGGGACAAAAGTGACTCTGCACAGAGATGCTCATATTCACCACTGGACGGTTTGTGAATATGAATCATTAGAAATCTATGGAGTCTGGATTTCCAGCCGCTTGTACAGTACGCTTCATTTTTCATGGTGATAAGTTGAATCTTCAAATCTTGTGTGTGTGCACAGTTTTATATCACTACATCGAATTATATAATGGATCCAGTGAAGTTAGAGGGATGTGCTCTAAATCAAACATTTGGCTCTCTCTTATGCACACAGCCTGATCTTGTATTTGCGATGCTTTAGCTAAGATTTGTAAGATAAGTCGTTCCAAGGATTCGTCACTTTCTCATTCGTCCTGGCTTTGATGAGTGAGTTTGCTTTATAGGAAATTAAAGAAGTAAACAAAAGGTTGATTTAATGTGACAAAGGTCTGGCGTACAGTATCTGGATTACCACACTGGCTGTTGTTATTAATGATCTATTTTTGTTTGGATGAGGCTTTGAATCTGCACTTATAAACATCTCTGTATTATTAATGGCCCATATTACTAAGTGTAAAAGGAAGGAGGTTGATGTTGATAGTGTCAAACCCGCAGAGAATTATCACCTGACTCTGCACTTCCCCATAGCTCATTGTTTTGTGGGCCCACAACTACAATATTTTATCTGACTCGGAGGAGTCTCATTGATTTATTTGTTTTCCCCCACAGATTATCAGATGAAGGTGGCGATTAGCAGAGAAACATTCAGCAACTTAAGAGTTGCTGGAGTCCCAAACAGAGCCGACCTGACTCAAATGAGAGCTAATGCTTCAAATAGACAACATGTTAATCACATCTACAAAAAAAGAAAAGATGGCCACCACCAGGGTTTCCTAGTTTCTTTCCTCCTCCAAGTCAAAACAAAGGTATTGAATTTAGACTGATATAAATCCAGCACGTTGAAGAGGTTGGAATCATACTGAGTGTTTATTTATGTTTTTATAAATGGCTAAAATGAAAAATGAATTCTCTTTCTTTACATTGACTAATTACTTAATTGGCTAATACATATTTGTAATACATACGTACACATATACATTGCCCCAGCTGAGTACAGCCCAATGAGGGGAACAAGCCAATTCCATCATTAATCACTGATAATTCACAGAGCTCTCTCTCTCTTTCCGATCGATCATGTGTAACCCGGCAGTGCGGTGGCGGCGGCGGTGGCGAGAAATGAACATTACATATTAGTTTCCAGAGTCTGTGCAATTTAAGTGAAGTTACCAAATGACTCAACAGTGCAGGGTGCAAAGTCTCAGCTCACGTCTTACTGTGTGTAGCCACTTAAAGGACGGCAAATTGAACGAGACTCAAAAGACGATGCGACTCATTTTGCTTTGGACTCGTATCAAATATGCATCAATCTGTCTGTTAGGATTTATACGCACAACCCGGTGTGTTTCCCTCCTGTAGTGTGTGTGTGTGTGTGTGTGTGTGGTGGCGGCAGCAGCAGCACGACACGGCAGCTCAGGCACACACCAGCAGCTGAACTGAACTTTCCAGTGCAATAATAGCAGGCTTTATGATGAGGATTAATGGACATGTGTTGTGTTAATGATGATTGTTAATCTTCACCCTGCTGCCCCATTCCCAACACACACACACACACATGCAGACTCGCACATATTTTACATCCCCCCCGTGTCTAATCATGGGGTATCAGTCTGTAGAGATTAGGACACAAACACACACACACACACAGACACTAATCATGGGGTGTCAGATGGTCTACATGGGGTCTCTCGCTCTCCTCCTCACTAATCCTGGGGTGTCAGTCAGTGGATGAGTCGCTGTAGGTTCGGGGGGATCGGGCGCATTCAAACATCCAGGAAACTGTTGATTAAAGATACAGAGATGATCTGCAGCTCTGCACGTGACGGAGGGGAAGAGCAGATCTGGAGGCAGATAATCATCATAATGAGAAAGACGTCTTTGTCGAAGGAACGCCTCGTTTCTGAAAAATTACTCCACGTTTTTTTCTTTTTCCCCCCCCTCGTCTTGAGGGAAGCAATGTAGGGCTGTTGGAGGTGAGATTGTTCGGGGTGGTTCATTGCACCCTGCACCCCCCACCACCCCCGTTCCTGCCCCGTACCTTTTGATGATCCGCTCATCCAGTTAATACATTCTGACCTCTATTATAACGTCTGACACGCTGCTCAGCAACTTTTTTATCCTTTAACCTCAAGGTGGGTGGGTGGGGGGGTATCTCCGTCTCTGTGTCTCTACTCCTCTTCCTTTCACCGCTGTGCACCTCCCTCTCTCCCTCTCTCCTCCTCACCCACTCAATTGTAGCACAATTGTTGTCGATTTATGATGCTGCTTGTTATAGACACTCCCTTCGGGGCTGGGGGGGAGAAAGGTTACACATGCATGCTTTCCTGGTCTCTTCCATCTGCAATCCCAGGACTCTCTTGCCTATAATGATGATGGATTCAGAGGCTGAAATCAGCATACAGTACGAAATCTGACATTTTGTTTGACGCAGACTGATGGGTTGAGTAAGCTAAAAGCGATTACCCCTTATCGGTTCCCCCTTATTAAATCTGTTCCAATTTATTAGACGATTAAGATGCGAGTAGGGCAAAACAAGGGCTACAACTCAACATCAGAGATTCTGCTGATGTGGCCTATACCTAAATGCCATCATAGATGCTGGTGAATCCCATCCCATGTATTTTTGTTTTTGTGGAACAAAACCATTCAATCTCAGTTTGCCTCATAAGATCAACCTCGGAGTTGTTCCTCTGTCTTCCTTAGAGGACCACTGGATGTTGTCTGCTGACTCTTCTGAATCGGACCACAGGATGTGATCTGTCAAGAGCAGACTGTGCTGAGCATCGCTAATAATAAATAAATAAAATAAAATAAAAAGTTTCACTAATAAGCAGCGAACACAGATTTTAAAACAACATTTACTCCTACGATGTTCTTTAGAAAGTCTCCTGGCTCCTGCATGGTCTGCAGTGCTGACTCCTGCAGAACCAGTCCCAGGTTCCTCCTCTGGTCCTGAGAGGAGGTGATCAGTCAAGGTCAAAGTGAGAGCTCCTGTACCTCTCCTGCATGGCTAAACACCCAGCACCTCCCTGGTTGGCTTATATTTGTCCTCTGCATCACCAAAATCCAATTATTCTTGTCCTTGATGAATAGCGGGACAGCTTTGGGCAGAGGGATCCGCCCCAAATTCATATTCAGTGATTTAATAAATGTATATCCGTGCACAACTGACAAAGATCTTTGAGAGAGAAAACACAAGAAGCGGAAATGTATTTGAGTCATTTATAACAACATCTCAATGAACAGGCATTTTTATGATGGAAAACACAGTGATTACTCATTGAAGTAAGAAGAATTACATAAAAACACATTAGTAGCCTATATGCCTTTTGTTTTGTACTCCCACTTCTTTTCACATTTCTCTCTTTTAATGTGACTTCCGTTTACCTATTTTTTCAGTTTCTTTTTAATTTTCTCTCCGTACAGTAGTGGGTGTTTTCATTTATTCTGCTGCCTGATCTCCCTTCAAAAAGAGGTCCTTGATCTCAAGGGGACTTTTCTCTGTTAAATGAAGGCTAAATAAATGAATAAACTGAAGAAATGCACTTGAAAAAACTCCAAAAGTAAGACTTCCTCCATGATACCAAAGTGGCCGATTGACTTTGGTTCAGTTCAGCTGCCGTCTGTTTTCACTCAGAGATCACCTGAGAAAAATGTGAACAGTGATTAAATGAGGATTTCTCCTTTCGCGAACGGCAAAACAAACTGAAATGTCAGCTGGAGAAACCAGGAGAGCGCCCACAGACACACACACACACAGGTGGTGATGCAGACACCGACACAGACACTCATGGGTGAGCCAGGTCTTTGTGGATCCTCAGAGGCAGCTAATGCCGCTCCACAGGGACGTGTTGATGGAGAAAGAGAGTCCATGTCTTTAAATGTTGTGTGTGTGGCAGAGACGGAGAGAGATGGAGCCTTTAGTGTGTCAAGTGAAAATGTCAGCATCCCTGTGTGTTGCTCTCCTATTGAACCACCGTTGTACAACTTGGTGAGAAAGAGAGAGAGAGCGAAAGAGGAAATGTCTCTCCCTCTCTCTCTCCATCTTAAGCTCTTTATTTTTCCACTTCCTTCCTATCTGTCTAGGGTCAAAGCTGTTATGACTTGGCCCTGAAGCTTTAAAGTGCTTCAAATATCTACAGTGAGGAGAAGAAAAAACAAAATGTGAAAAAAAGAAAAGAAAAAACCTTCAGAGAAAGATGAAATCTTGATTTTATAACATGGAAAGTTTTCCTGAAAAAAGTCAAAAAAAAGTAGACGGCTGCTGACATGAAGTTAATTTTTTCCTCAAACTTTGCTGAGATGCGGGAGTTATTTTTAAGACTGTTTTGGCCTAGAAAGCAGCGTCATGGAAAAAATAAATGCAGTTTATTCCTGAGGATGAAAATCAGTGTTTAAATGCTGAATCACCTTTCGAATGAGAAACCACTCAAACGCTTAATTTATTCTACATCATCAGCTCATCAGCTCCATGAATCAGTGGTTTAACCCTTTTAACTGTGTCATTTAAACTTCACTCGAGGCTTTATAGGAAATCAGTTCATTCATCCAGTGCTGTGAACTACGTAGCAGTTATTTTGTATTAAACTTTCAGTACAGTTGGGAAAAGCAATGAGACATAAAACTCCAGGAACATGCTCCAGCTCCTGAGAAAAAGACAGTTGAAAGAACGAAGTGTGCAGAGGAAAACCTACTGACAGGCCGTAAGTTGCAGTTACAGACGGGAACAAAGGCAGAGACTTTAACACCAAATTAAAGACAACTCGGAACGGGGGAGGAATACGCCTGTGATTTCTGACTTCTTATCAAAACACAGGCAGCACAATAGGAAAACATCTCCTCTCTGTTCTGAAGAAGCTTTTTTTTTTTTTTTACTTTTCATCTTCGAGCAGCTTCAGGTTCTTCTTCTGCTCTGCACATCAGCTGCAGTGATCACTTGACTTTCATGTCTTGTCGAACACCACGCAAATGTTGTTGCAATATCTCAGCGTACAGCACAGGTAGATAACTGCTGCTGTGTCTGCCGAGTCCTGTTGGAGGTAAGCTATTATCCTATTACAACCGTGGTTTCTCTTAGACAATTAAACGTCCCCTGAAGACCATTTACACAAATTACACGCGCCTGAAGAGCAAATTATCAGCACTCGATAAGTAGCAGTAAAGTGATTATTTTCTTTGAATGAAATCATAAAGTTTTGGGGTTCAAAGAGAATAATTACCTCATTGATCTTTTCTTTTTTTCCCCCCACTCCTTCATTCACAACAGCAGGGAGAAACCATGAAACTCCAGCAACAGACTTCAAACAAAAAGCTCACAGATGCAAAAGAGACTTCTGTGAACAGATCTGAAACCATTAATCGAGTATTTTATAAAGAGTCATTATATGTCCAACATCAATTTTCAGATGGTGGCCAATCAAAAAAGGGACCACTGATATTGTTTTGATGATCACAGAAATGACTTAACAGATGTGATTATCACAGAACGAATGGATGCAAAGGTCACAAGCATGATGCACATCGATCATATCTGCATCTGCTCAGCCACCGAGCTGTTGTTGATATGACGCATTGTCATGGACTAAGCCTGATGTTTATGTTATTGACTCTACTTGACAACAGGGATCCATCTGCACAGAGACACAGAGGCAGAGCCAGATGCCTGTGTCCTGGCCCCTCATCCTCTCTGGCAGCAGTTTTTTATTTTATGCGACGCAGAATATGAATATATATGCGAATATGTTACCATGAGCTTGCATCAGACCGAGGCTGGATGAAATGGCTTTGTGAGCCTGTGATGTGGCCCAGGTGCAGCCAAACACACACACACACACACGATGTCGCCGCGGTGAGGACAGTGGGATGCTAAATCGCAGGGCTCTCATCCATGGTAACAGCACCACAGGAGCCCGCGTGTGCCATCATTATGCAGCTAGAATCGGTAGAAATGCCTCTCCCCGGTGGGGTGTGCCAATGCTGTATGGGACATTTGAAGTCAGTGTTGTAGAACATAAGCTTGCGAGGTGTTATAGTATTGCTTTTCAAAGTATTACTGGAAATGGGGCTGTTTATTTGGCAGACATGTAAACTGTAAGATAAGGCTCGAATGTCTTATCTGCCCCAGGGAGGGCCCCGGTGAAAATTAAATGAGGTGAAATGAAACTTTTCCTCGGTAAACCCATTCAACATAAGTCTGAAACACTTTGCTGATGCTCTGTTTTATAACGTATTGATAATCCCCTCGTTCCCTCCATCTCATTCTGAGTGTACCGGCCAAATGACCTCTGTGGAGAGTATTGATTTGAATGGGAATGCCTGCTCGAGCCTCTCTAAATCTGCGCGCTCGCCATCCATGGAAGAAAATAACATGCTGTTCTATCGCTCGCTGTGAAAATGTCATTACACCAGCTGTCTCGAGCCCGATGCCCACCACAGCCACTCAGCTGGCTGCTGGGACTCGCAGTAACACAACCCCAGCACTCACACAGAGCCGTGTCGTGGGAGGATTTCTAATAAGATGTTATGCTGATACTCCCACCGTCTCCACTAACGAGAGTCATAATGATAAATAATTTGTAGTAATATAAAAAAGATATGTTCTGTATTTAGGTTTCAGGTTTGGTGGAGGAACTCGGCATCTGCTGCTGGTAGATAGAGATGTCTGGTCCATATAAACTACCGCATCTGCTTAATATGACTAATGGATTAGATTAGGCTGGGATGATATGCATGTACTGTCTCTATGTGTGTAGTTATGAGATGGGGGGAGATTTTGTTTGTAAGCATTTTTATTCCCTAAAGACTGTGTGTGCGTGTGAGAGAGAGAGGGAAAGAGAGAGAGTCCCTGCATGCATGTGCAATAAATCTGCATTAATTAAATGTGAGAAAAACAATCCCAGAGCCCAAATTTTGGCAGAGAAAGTGTGATCTGTGCATTATGAAGGTGGAGGAAATTCAGGGCATATTTTACCTTATTTATTTATTTATTTTTTTCACTTCCAACAACTGCACAAGTGAATTTATAACATAGGCTAATGCTCTTTTTTTTCATTGCAAGTCATTAAAATCATAGAAGTGAGTCAGTGTTAAAGCTTCTCCTCTGAGGGGATTTTTACCTGACTAACAAAGTTTAAAATAGACTGAATATCAGCACTGTGGTTCTCACAAATGAGGTGGCAATGTTTTGGTGGTGAGCACGTTAATAATTAATGTGGCTGTTTGTAAGTTTTCTCAGCTGCGGAGTGTTATGATGATTGTCTGACATGACGGAGCAGCGTGACTGACTCAGGCTGCTGGAGCTAGCTGGTTAGCATGCTAATAACTTCAGTAGAAGAGAAGATGTGACAGAGACCAGAGGTAACATTGGAGTTGCTTTCCACCATTAGAGTCATTTCTGAGTGAGAACAGGAATCACGTTCGATGTGGAGCTTGCAGCATCTCTTCCAGTCTGTTAGGAAAGAGCTGCTAATGCTAATGTTTGCTACGTAGCAAAAGCAAAACATACAATTACGTAGCTCCTGTGATGCTGCTGCAAAGACAACAAGTTTTGTTTCACAAACTAAAAGTCCCTAACAAAGTGCAGTTCATATGTCACAAAACTACAATCAAAAACAGTCTACCATAATGAAAAGGAAGTTAACTTCACAGTGTTAAGCCTATAAACAGATAAAAATACAACTCTGCAGTTATCTTTAAAGACAGCAAACAACCACATTTTGTCCAAACGTCATCGTTTATCTCGTGAAATTGTGTTGCTTTAAAATTAAACCGGATCGGAGAAACACAGTTTCCATCCCCTCCCCCCTCAGGGCCGTTCTGACCTGATGAGTTGTGATGTTCAAAGAGCAGAGTAAATTTTGGATCAGTTTTCACTTAACTTCAGTCGTATCACGGGCCGCCGTCTCACAGCAGAGAATAACCGAAAATACAGAACGAGAGAAATGTTTCAGATGAGAGCATAATGGACCGTGAACCAGACTTTACACTCGCAACATCATGAGCAGATGTAGAGTAAATCCATCTGGACCGCTCAACCTCAGGCTTCCCTTTATGCCTTTTTTTTTCTTTTTTTCTTGAGGCAACGATTCCTCAGGCGATTTAGAGATGACAGCATCTACAATCCTCAGAAGCTGTGGGCCAGAGCAGTGAGCGAGGCTTTATGCACGATTGCTTTTGTTAGCCACTGTTACAGTAGGTGTGTGTGTGTGTGTGTGTGTGTGTTAAAGGGGGTGCCCTGGAGATGTCACATGCTGTGGGCTTATCTGCTCTCAGCTCCTCTCTCTTTCATCCTGCTTCTCCTTATCATTGCACGGTCCGTTTTTCACTTTGATGGGTGCGATCGATATTGTGCGATGTGTGAAATGTCAGAAAGTTACATTACATTTCCAAGGGTAATTCTGGTTTTATTTACGACTTGACCCTTTTTCAGCGATGGTTTTAGGCTTTGTTTTCTTTGACAGCAGTGACAGCATCGGACTCTGCATGTGTGCACCAAGCTCCCACAGCTCCTCCAGGACTCGTGGAGCAGCTTCAGAAACCCCCCTCCTGCTCACACACCGCTGTGTCCGAACTTTTCTCTTTCGTTTCAAACACCCGACAATCGCCTTCGCGCCCGCATGCTGCGGCTGGAAGCTGTGCAGAGGAGGAAGGAACCGGGGGGTTGAACTCATTTCAGGCCATTCTGTCACTTTTCATGTGAATGACTCGGGTGCAAAGCCTCCTGGAGAAAACTGCTCCAGGAGAGAGATCGTCTGGAAATGATCCCCATCTTTTAAATGAAACCTCCACTGTCTCTGTGACAACTGGGTTTTCACTGGACCTACAGGTGTTACCATTCAGAACAGGTAGAGGGATGAACTGCAGTGTTACAGTACAGCAGTCACAACGAGGTGGGTGGAAAACACAACTTAATTAAACTAAATCAAATAATTACTAAATACAGTAGAAATAAGGAGACTGAAGAACTAGACCTGAGGATGTTAGTCAGACTTTTTGTTGGGAAAACACAGATTTAATACTTTCTTGTCTTTTTCTTTATTCGTACCTCAATTCAGAGGATCTGCTATTGATCCAATACTACTGTCTTTTTTCCCCCAAATTTGAAATCAGTGCACCTAAATGAGTCAGTCACACACTGTGACTGAATAAATGTAACCGAAAGCAGAGAGGTTTCTTTTATTTTTTTTAATCAATAATATTGACGTTGCTCTCTAATTGCTATGGTTAAATCATGTTGATGCACTGATACCAACCCCTGCTGTATTAGATCGGTGGGTTCCCACTTATTCAGAGAAGAAAACAACAGTGTATCAGGCAAATGAACAACCCAAAACTGACTCTGACTCTGACTGTGACTGACTTCCTGGTTCAAACTTGACCTGCCCCCATCATGAACTCTTACAAATTCTTAATCTGGCTAATCTGTTTCCATGTTGACAATCCAGACTCATTGATGTCGGGCTGATTCAGTGAGCATGAATGGAATGACAAAACATTTGAGACGATGTTGCAACGGACCAGAATGAAGTAAGACAACAGATGCTAATTGCAGCAGAAGTGTTTGGGACCGGATGGATGCATGCATTTTTTACTTCTGTAGCACTTTGTACTAGATGGTTGGAAGTAGGCCTTGTACTGCTGTATGAATATGCATCTGGAATGCAATACTTTAATGGGGACCCACACGCCATTTGTATGCTGTCTGTTCTCATAGTTTACAAAGTGAAGAATCCAATCCCCCCTACCGCCCCCCTGAGGATGCCTCACTGGCAGAATCACTGTGATTATGTTATAAAATATCTGCATTTATGAAATCTAAATATAAGTGCAGCAAATACAGCGGGGCAGATAAAAGCTCTCTGTGGCTAATGGGTTCCAAGAGATGGAAAGAAATGCAGGTCACAGTGCCACTCCTCCTTTCCTCTCCTTCTCCTCCTTGCCCCAATTACCCAAGTGTGGTCTGCCATAATGACTTATCACCAAGCCTGTGGAGAGGGAGGGTGCATGGTGAAGAGGGGGAGTGACAGGGAGCGAGAGAGAGAGAAGGGGGGGAGGATTGGAGGGCGATGAGGTGTAAATGATCTCTATCTCAGTGCCACAGAGCTTGTTACCCATCCTACTGTACCTCTCACCCACTTTCCTCGTCCTACACTTCGCCTGTGGAGTCAGCAGGAGGGGGTTGGGGTTGGCGGTGGGGGGTTTCCATTCGCTGCTTCAGGCCCTGTGTTTGCTCCCTGAGATGTAACACATCCATAGTCTCGGTATTACTTGAATTGGAGGAGCTGCCATCGCTGCCTCCACAGATCCAATGTGAAAGCTCACCTCTTGCCCCGGCTTTGCCCTTTGCCTGATCCCGTCTTCCCTTTCCATCCTCTAGGCATCAGACCTTGTTTATTGTCCTCAACTTTCTTCTTTTATTGCCTCTGATTTATCTCCTTCTCTCCTCATCTTCTCTTAATCATTTCAAAGTCTATTCCACGTTTTAAAATGCTATCTGTGACACTATTCAACATATTTCTTTCTAATGGAGGGAACAGAAGTTATTGTTTCTGTGTTTAATTGGCAGAAGCTGGTCATCAGTCTTGTGAATGAAGTCATCGGTGTGTAAATAACATCTCCCCACTACATTAAAGACATATGCCTGAAGCCTGCACGCTGTTCCAGTTGCACACAACTTGCTCACACACACATATCTTTAGGCCACATTTAACTCCTTGTCTCCTGTGGATTACTGCCATTTGTTGGCTAAGTGCTCCTTTGTTCAGCAGCAATTAATTATGAAAAAGGATCAATCGAATTGTTTGGCTCCTCCACTGCCGGCAAAGTGAAGCCATACCTCTAATTGTCAGTCCAAAAGCCCTACAGGGAAATTCCACCTCCATTGTTGCAGGGTCCGGTCGTTACTGATTGTTGGTCCAATTGGGTTTTGTCCTGTGTGTATTCAAACAGTAGGTGGAAAAAAGTTTCAACATAATTATTGTCATGCATCTTTAGTTGCAAAGTTGCAAGTATAGATGTCATTATCACTGTTATTTAAACTTCATATCACACTTTTTCTCAAAGTATAGTCCAACTTGAAAGCATCTCATCCTTAGACTCCCCACACCAATATATCAAGAGGTTATTTATATGTTCTTTTAAAAGTCCCTAGAACTATATTTAAAGGTCATGTTTTCACAGACTGACTTGTCAACCGGTTTTAAAGTATTAAATCGGTGGTGTATCTATGTAAGATGAAGGTGCACTCTAAGCTAAGAGACTTACACACATCTCTCTATAGTTTGTGTTCCTACTTGCGTTTCCATCAGTAAACAGCCACAGACATAAATCTAAGTTCACACCACTGTGAGGTAAATTTTATACGGTGCTTTACAGCTCTTATTTAAGCACCTTGGGTCCATTAAAACACGGAAACATGAAACATTCACCTGTCAGAGATGTACACAAAATAAATGGCTTGAGAATACAGTACGTTTCATTTTAAGGACAGCGCAAGGGATCCAATTAAAGACCCACTTTATGTTAAGACTTTATGTATTAATGATCTCACACACATTACGGTTACAGTTGCAGAGGTAAGTTTAACGGCTGCACAGTAGAGTCGTTTGTGTGAGGTTGTTATATTAGAAGCATTATATTACAGATTCTGGCTGTAAAGTGGCATCGTCTGCCAAAGCTGGCGTCCACCTTCCCGCCGCAGGTCTGTGAGCGTTTTGACGAGTAACATCGGTCTGTTTATAGATGTGACAGCAGTGCTCCCGGTCGCTTAACAGCAGCACTTATGGTGTGTCTGCACATTACCTCCGTGGAAGAATAGCTCTTTAGACATCTGTTAAAGAGAGCTGTCACTCCGGCGATGGCGCTGGACAGGCGATCGCTGTAATAATGATGAACGATGCACCTGGACCGGCCTCTCAGTCTGTATTACTCGACACAGCCCAACAGTGTCTGGATTTTCTCGACATGAGGACATCACTTAGCCTGTGCCATCTGATGTGATGATATTCAGGGTGTCAGTCTGTGCTCATCCATGCATGGATTCATTTATTCGCCGAGTGGCTGCATTAAGATATTAGCATATTCTTCTCCCCGCTGTGTGGCCGTGAAGAGGAGGCTTTAGTCATAGTCCAGACACGGAGATGGAGACGGAGACGGTCTGCGCCTGGAAGTGTTTGTCGGGTGGGGAGGGGGGACTGAGCTGGAAATCTCTTGCCTTTGGTGGCTGCCTCTCATGCATGAACCTCTTGAGAGCTGGGCGTCTCGCCTGTTTTGGATGATTTGAGGGTTTGTTCCATCTCCAAAAACCAAAGATGTAACAGCATCAACGACCACATCTGGACTGGGACTGCATCTCTATAATATCAATTACACAATATCCTGTGTACATCATATGGACTATGCACCATCTGTTTACCCATAATGGATATACACTCCCCCCCCTTTGCTCCTTTAATATCTGATTAATAAGAGTGGCTTGCTCAGTGCTGATGCAGAGCTCCTACATCCGCTGACATGCTGTCTCTGTAATCCCACCCTTGATTGCCATAACCACCATTATCACCGGCGTCCCAGTAGCTCCTCAGTCAGAAGGTCCTGGGTTCAAACCTGACCACTTTCTATTCTCGGTCGCCATGTTCTCCCATGGTTTTCTTTCACGCATGGATGTTGGTGTGTTTATATGTGTGTCAGCCCTGTGGTTTACCGGCTCTACCTCTCCAGAAGGTACCATGTCTGTCGCTCCATGTACGCCGGGATAAGCTCCAGCTGGATGCAGCCCATGAAGAGGATAAGTAGGTGTAGAAAATGGATGGAATGTACAATTCCCATGACGTCAGAGTTTCTGATCCCTTCAGACCATGTGTCATGTGTTCCAGGAGAGAGAAATGATGACAGACGCGTGTTGAGCCTACTGGTTCCCAGTCTTTGGATTATGACTGGAAAGGATTATTTCCATTAAAGATTAATCTGCGGATTTCTAATAGGTTTATAAAATATTGGACGATCATCAAAAAGTGGTCAAGTTTCCTGCAGCCCAAGGTGATGTTATGTAATCTACAAAATAGGGATCGACCGATATGTTTTTTTCAGGGCCGATACCGATTATTAGTAATCAAGGAAACTGATAAGTAATATTTAGAACCGATATTCATTTGCAGGGAAAATTACTTTTTTATTTTAATGGTTATCGATGAAAAAAAAAAGGCTGATACCAATTATCGATAATGCAGAATATCAGCCGATATTATCGGTCATGCTGATTAATGGTCTATCCCTGCAACAAGATATTCAGTTTGCTATGATGTTAAGACAATAACATGCAGCAGATTGAGCTGGAACCTTCAGATATCCATTTTAATGATTAATTGATTAATCAACTAAACTCTTAACAGGCTTGGTTTTATTTGATCCAGTCAGAGGTTGCGCTGTGATCTCCTCAGTGTATAAGCTGTTGTTGTTTTCCCATCCCAGGAGCAGTTGTGTGCTCATGTGACCTTTGATAGCCAAGTGCATCATACCATGCGCCATTTGAAGATTAACCCCGCTAAGTAGCCATTGCGGCTCCTATAATTTACAGCTGACATCTCAACCTCGCACAGTTGTGACTGTCGTGGTCTTTTCTGCTTCAGTGGGAGTTGATGAAGAAAAAGAAAAAATCCTCCTTCCGCCCACACACACCTCAACCTGATCCCCTTTTCTGGTGACAGTGTTGACTCATGGCTTTCCTGCTTCATTACTCTCTTAGTGATGGCAGCTTTTTTTGGGTGCACCATTTTCAGGGCTGAATATCCCAATCCTCCAGGCTTTTGAAACCTCATCCCACCACTGTTCATTTGCTACTTTTCCATCACTGAAGATGCTCTGACTTTTTTCCCCCCCTCCTTCAACATCCAAGACGTTGCATAATCCTGTCACCTGTGAAACCCTTAACACTTGATGGGTAAAAAAAAATTGGATTTTATTTCAGTGTGTTATTTCTGAGGTCGACTTTTGCAGGGAGCAGGGCTTTCGTCTTCTTCTACAAGAAATCTGTCCTAGCTGGTGGCTTTTCCCAGGCCTTACAAGACAAGGATCTGTAAACAGCGCAAGAGCGGCTGAAGTGGTGGGCAGTCCCGCTTGTCAATGGGCAGACCACAATGACTCTGGCACACAGGACGGTGGAGGGTTTCTTTCTTTCTTTCTCTCTTCCCTGAATGTCGTTGCTTTCTCATTATATTCTGACTCTCTCCTCTCTCCTCCACCTCTTCCTCCTCCTCCACCACCTCCTCCTCCTCCTCCTCCTCTTTCCCCCTCTTTTTAACTGGGAATGAAGGCTTATGAAGCCAATGACCCCAATACCAGTTCACCAGGGATGAAGAGACGAATGGCAGCAAATCAAACACAAAGACCTCTGTGCCCTGCAGGAACCCCACACTGTAGCACACAGGATGGGCCCGACGCACAATGTGTGCTTACATCTCCCAGCACACCTGTGGTCCTCTTTAGAAAACACAGCATTTATTTAAGTTTTTTGCATGTGGGTGTGTTTGTGTGCAGAAACACACACACACACACACACACACACACACTTCTTTCTCTGTGTGTTTGGGGCGACTTTCCCTCTCACATCCAGCCACTGCCTACACAGCGTTTTCTGCTTTCAAAGCCCAGTGGGAGTTTTTAAAAAGGTGAGCAGATCAACACAGACACAATGTTCAAAAACCAGACTGGATGTTCTTCTCTCCCGGAGTAAAGAATAGTTCTGTGTTGAACACGAGGCCACCAACACTCAGCAGAACAAAGGTAATTTGCACTGATTTATCCCAAACTGTTCCACGTGCTCACTTCCATATGAACAGCCACACAGTCGAGTCCTCAGTCCCACACTGCCGCTTTAACTTCACACCCACTCGCACACTCGGAGAAAGAGCGTGGGTGGTGTGTGTGTGTGTGTGATTCCTGAGGAGATCAAAGTACGCTAAGCAACTTCTGAGAGATACAGGGAAAATGTGTAATTCTCAATTTAGCTACAAAAGGCCGGGGAATAGCTGCAGCGAGCTCTCGTGTCGACCTTCGACTTTGTACTTGGCAGAGCGATCGGAAACAGCCTCTTATTTGTAGCGATGGGGGAAAAGTCAAATAAAAAAAAGGAAACGGTCGACAGAACCTGGAAACAAGACATATCGTATTTGGGGGTTTGGGGGAGTTCAGCTGATTAAAATGACATTTTTTTTCTCCATATTAAAAGCAACTTGAAGTGTGAATGATTGCTCCACCTCTCTCACACGTACACATGAACACACACACACACACACACACACACACACACACACCGAGAGCTTGCAGTAATGAAATCCTTTTCTGTCAGAGGGGCTTAGACCTGTTTCAGACGGTTTCCTTTTATATTCCTCTTTAATAAAAACAGGATTACCGCGTCCCAGCCACAGTTCACAGCAATGATATAAGGCATGGTACTGACAGACAGTTACATATGGGCCTGACTCGTTACATCTGTGGTACCAGCCTCCAGAACAAGAGAAAATCTCCCCAGTATTGATTTGTCTATTAGGAACCGGTCTTCAAAGGAGATGCTTTTTTTATTCCCAACCTCTATTTTCTGTAAGTAAGAGAGTTTTTAGATTTGGGATAAACCAGGGAGCTTTAAATGAGAATTTTATGGTCACCTTCAGTCAAAACACCACATAGGACAGTGAATGCCACACAGGTATAGCATATTAAAAAGCTAAAATACTCTCTCATCAATCTTTTTCTTTCATCAGCGTCTGAAATGCTAAGTTCCTGTTTCATGTTTCGTTCACAGTATGTCTTGTTGGAACAATGAGACATTGTAGGAGCCAAAACGATCAGCGTATGAAGCAATTAGTCAATCACCAGAAGAAAAATCTGCAACTGTTTTGATAATGAATTAATGAAATGAGAGTTACAGTAGAGCGTTAGTCTGACAAATCCAGACACCCAATGATGTCACTCCATAGAGACGACCCAGTGAAAACAGGTGTTTATCAGTCCCGGACGTCTTTCACGTTTTGTTATACAAGACAAAATTTAGTGAGCCAGCCATGATAGCAGCCTAGATTGTGACAGGATGACTGAAGACCTCATTGTAAACCTGTTATTGTTGATGCAAGGGCTATGTCAACAGCCACGTTTGAAACATACTCATAGAAACCAATGGAATAGAGTAGAATGACTTCATTGTCATTGAATTAGATAGAACAACATTTGTGCAGCTCCATTAGAAAGGTAACATCCCCATATTAACATGCATATACACAGAGTCGCATTATCACAGACACACTTCACCTGAAAGTGGTTAAATAGACATAGTAAGCACCCTCACATGCATCCATACACATGTAGAAAAAAAAGAGGTTCAAAATTGAATGAGTAAACATGATTTCACATGTGGTGGACTTATACGGCTGCAGGATGAATCATGAGAAGGACACTGCATATATATGTCTTTGTAATGAAATGTAAATGATTTTGTCTTACACATAAGAAGCCAATTTACATATGTAGCTCTCTTTGTATCATCACCATGGTGAATTAACGTGTTGTCAGTGGAGATTTGTGCCATTCATTACACATACATGAGCGTCACGCTGCGAAAAAACATTTTAGGGAACAAATGTGGAACAAAACAAAAACAACCAGTGAGTGATTTGTTTTGTTTTGTGAAAAACAACTTTTAAGTTCTGTGTCGTTCTACGTCCGTCCCCAACCAAAAAAAAAAGACCACGGCAGCCCATCATGCATATGCAATATTCATCCCCACTATACACAGCAGTTATGAAATTCATTGTAATAGCAACTCCAGGTAAATGCATTATTGATGATATTTAATGATGTTGAATTAGCATACGGGAAAGACTTGTGCCGCGCCTTGAGCGCTCTCACTTGCATAACATTGGGATTTTTTTTTTTTTTTTTTTTTTTGCCAGACGCCCCTTGTGTTGTAATGAGGAATGTGTTTATGCACTTTCATTTCCACTAGAGTAAAGTAAAGTGGCCTCGGGCGGAGGGGAAGAACAGAGAGAAAAGGCTTACTTGGATATGCAAGGACTGTCATTGTGTGTGTGTGGATTGTGTGAGTTCATGACTTTAGTAATTGCACATCTGTGTTAATGTGAGCTAATGTAGATTTTTAGTATCGATGTCAACACACTTAAAGCAGTCTAGACCCACATTTTCCTTAACTGTACACTGTTTTTACATGGTTGTTTGCATGCGTTTCCACTGTACCAGTCACATATCAGCCCAATTTATTGTCATGTTTTATTGTATTTTCCCATTTTGTATCCTATTAATAGCGACTGTGCCAGTGACCTAATTTACAAATGGCGGCCATGAAAGTTTGATGTCATACTTATCTTGTTTGAACAATGTTCCTTGACAAGATACATGTGCAAGTCATCCTGCTTTTTATTCTACGTGTGAGCGCGCGCCTGACTTTGTTCTTGCACGTTTTACACTTTCCCTGATTTATTTTTGGCACGGTGGTTTTCATGTCAGACCTTGGTGAAGCTATTCTTGCATCCCGGAGTCTGGCATGTTTTTCTCGTTTTTAAGCTGTAATCGTGCCAGAGGAATCGAGAGGAAAGGAGATCAGAGCCATCTCCTTGTTTGCCTCTCCTCCTTTTGTTCTAGCGTTCATTCAGGGCTGTGTGGAGGAGGACGGGAGACAGTAGGTGTACAGTAGAAATCTGGCAGAGGAGGAAACGAGGAGACGTTATCACCTCCTGATCTTGATGCAACACAAATTGGTTTTTCTAGGATACAGTACCTGCGAGGCTGCGACACACCACCTTTCTCTCTCCCCGTCAGCCCTCCTCCCCCCGTGATCTCCTCCCTTTTGTATTGTATCTCTAATCATCTCTCCTCCCCCGCCCCCTCTCTTCTCCTCCCTTTCACCCCCCTCTCCTCTCTTCTCCTCCGAGACACCCATAAACAGAGAGCATATATCGCTGTCACTGCTCATTTCTTCACCCACCCATAAAGCACGCTGATGGCTCATCCGTTTCCCTGCCAGATAATGTTGTCTTTGTTCATTTCTACCTGCGCGTGAGATGTGTATATTACTGGCTGCCATCTTTTTCTTTTTTCTTTTTTTTCCTGCACACTTGATTACTGAAACGATGGAGCATTAACATTATAAATGAGGTTCGGGGAGACGGGCAGCCCCGAGGAATTAAGATAGATGGATATCCAGAACCTAAGAAAAGAAAGAGTAGAAAGACAAATGCTTTGTGTGTTTACTCTACGTGCAGCTGACCGAACCTCACAAACATTTTAAGCAGAGTAAATCAGTAGGTGACAGCCAACTTCAAGGCAGCAAAGTGAAAAGCACTTTATCGACTTCAAGAGTTGTTTCAGTCAAATTTATGTCAATGAAACATCTGAGATAACAAAGACCTTGTCTTGGATTTGGACATGACTGATGTCTGGGAAAATGCAAGTTAAACAGACACAGAGGAGTTTTTTTTTGGTTATAAAAAAGTCTCATATTAATGTGGATGAATCACTTGTTAATGGGTCCATTTTCGATAAATATATCGTTATAGTTATTTAGTGGTCGGCTCACCCAGAATTTCCTAGTTTCGGTTTCCCGGACGCTGCCCGGCGGGTCATTGGAATAACGCCGCCGGATCGCTAGTTGGCATCGTTTATGGTCGGAACTACGACGGTATCTGATCGTCTTCGAACCTCCGACTTTCATTCTTGATTGGAAAACATTCTTGGCAAATGTTTTTGCTTTCGTCCGTCTTGCGCAGGTCCAAGAATGTCACCGTGCACGCGGAGGCTCATGGGAAATGTAGTGTGAAAACACTTCTCTTTCCATTTCCATCGTTGGCCCTTTAAGTTTTTAATTTATCAAAATGTATTGATGTGAAACAAAACAAAACATGATTTTGTCTTACTTTTGTATATGATCTACTTTTACATATTGCCTAAAAGGGTGTTTTTAATTAATTCTCAATCTTTGCTGACCAGTACTGTAACTGTGATGTCTGTCCTCAGCAAACTTGGTTGTAGTGACACGTGGGCCAGTTTCAACTAAACAGAGAAAGACCCCCAAAATATAAAGCTGGATGTGATTAATTGTTAATAAAAAAGTGCAGTTTTTGATGTACTGTACGTTTAGTAGTGAAGATGCATGTTTTCCACTCTCACTCTACAGAAGGTGGTGGTGCAAGTTGTGTGTGTTTTTTTTTTGTAACCATGTGTCAGAGGTGCTCTGTTTGCTGCTGGGTTTCTCTCAGCATGGAACGTAACTGAGAGGGGTTTTGTGGTGACTGTAGGTACACACACACACGCACACACATAAACTGACACTGATCTCTGCTGACGGGCACCACAATGCCAAGGCAAGGTCACGGCAGTTCTCTCTCCTGCCATCAGCCTCCTGGGCGTGCTGAGTTCAAAGGCTTACGCGCCTGTCGGTCTCTCTGATGCTGGCTCTCTTTCCGCTGCATCTATTCCTCCTTTTGTCACTTTCTGGTTACAGATATGAGACAACCTTGATGTTACATCAGGAGTACTGTAGTTTCCAGATGAGCTGGTGGTGATTAAATGCTGACTAGCTCTGTTAGGACCTGTAGCTGAATCCAGGCTAATGACTAAGCTCTTAACGCTCTTGATTTAGCCGTGCAGTGGAAATCAGGCTATTGTAAGTTCCTCTCTCTGAATCTATTCCAGGTTTGTGTTTTTTTTTTATTAAAAGAGGGATGACGATAACGATGACTCCAGCTAGTCCTCAGGGACCTAGTGGCCTACTAACGGCTGCCTACGCACACACACACATGCATTTAGATGCTCATGTATCCAAACACACTGGGGGAAAAAATCCCTTACACTAATATACCACAGAGCTGTTCTGACCTTAATCTGGGTTTCTGCTGGCTTCAGTGTGTCACAACACCCTTTATGTCTATACAGCTGTGACATGTGTTTGGATTTGTTTATGCTAATGAGCTCTCTTACATCACTTTTTTATATAAGCATGTGAAACATTATATATTTCTTATGTGTATGTATGCAGCTACAATCCCCTCAAACCAAACCAAACCGAACCTCCAGTCACTCCCCGAGCTCCATCAGCCTCAAGAACCATCTAAATATCACATTAAGGGAAATAATAGAGGAATTATCCTGTAATGTAGCTTGTCACAGGGATGGAAAGGGGATTTGTAATACACATCTAATCTCTTCACCTCTGAAATAATTGGACTTCCACCTTCACATCATCCCATCAGAGATGCAGGGAGATTACCATTCACTGTAGACATGGATGGGAAGTGAATGAGGGATTGGGAGGGAGGGGTACACCGAGAATCTTCTCAAAGGCACAAAGATGGACACTGGGATTAATTTTCAACTGCAGAGATCTTTGAAGACATGAGCGCTTTGCTATATCTCAAGTTCAGGGATGAAGCTGCAGACATTAATGTTTAAAATTGATGATTTATTTTTGTAGTAAATGAAATGCTATTTTAAAACACAATGTGGGCCTAGGCTTTATTGTTCACTCGAGCTGCACAGAAATGATCTGCAAAGTTTGAATATTGTTTAAAATTTTAACTTTTTTACTGAACTTTTTCTTTTAGTGAATAGTCATTATATTGTAAAAGAAAAAAAAAGCACTCATGTATTGTAGAAAGAGAAGTTTCTCAAAGGCGCCTGACTTAGATCAAATTTGAGTGCAGGTACAAAAGAGTGATGTGTCTCACTTCTGAGTGATTTGAAATTGCCTCTTGATTCCCTCAGTGCCTGTCTGAAAAGCAGGTAGAGGCACCTATATGGACGTCTTTTCTTTTTTTTTCTCCAAAAGAGTGCTTTAAAATTTTATTTACACCTCCACATGCGGTGTCGCTTATAGGCGGTTGAGAAAGGCAATTTTCTAAAAGGCTCTTTGGTGGATTTAACCCTGGTAAAGTGCAATATAGATGAAAAGTGTTTTCTATCTGCTCCTGAATGTTAAGACTCTGGTTACAACAAGGTCTGTGTCATTTTGGGAAAAAAATTCCCTCACAGTTCCCGCTCAGGTCTGCATTGCTGAATCTGCCAGTATCAAACCCAAGTCTCATCCATTTATTAATGAAATATTAGATAATAGTTTAGGGGAAGAAGAAGCAGCACATCTGTGTACATCTGATTGTACCTTGTACCTCGGAACGCACTGTTAAGGTTTGTGTCGTTTCATTCCTGCCTGAAGAGAGATCAAATATCTTTGATGTGCGCTCGGATTGTCGTGCCAGTTGTAAATTGGGTTGAAATGGCCTTTTCAGATCAGCCGTGATCTCTGCAGCCGAGATGGAGATAGTCATTAGACGGCAGAATGTAGCATATTAAATGATGAAAGATGAGAGAGGAACACAGCCTTGGCTCAGGGAACAGGAAAGAGAAGGTGGCAGCTTATACATACCCCCCACCACACCACACCACCCCACCCGAACACACACACACACTTACATATACAACAGTACAGAGGGAGGAGAGGCTGTTATGGTGGGCCTCCATCCATCCCCCTGCCCAGTACTGGCAAGAACAGAAGGCACCACACACTTAGATGTGCACACACAACACACACACACACATGCACCCACACAGTCATGCCCCCTAATAACCTCTCCGCTCTGTAAATCTGCTCACACACAGATTGGACTCCTGAGTCTGGTTCCTGGCTTCAGTCTCTGTGCAAATTGAAGCCTTCAGGAATCCCATTGTAAGTGGCCAAAATGAATTAGACACAAAGTGTGTGTATGTGCATGACTGTGTGTGTGTGTGATGCTACTTCATGTGCAATATGTGGTTTGTGTGGGATGAAGGGATGGGATGCTAACTTTCTGCTGCCCCAGCGGATTTCCATACTCTCTGCATATGGAGGTTTTTGCCCCCTTGCACCTCGTTCCCACACCGACTCACTGTGCACATTACACAGAGCTGTGAGTCTGAGCAAATACACTTCGCTGATTGAGTAAAGAACAAAGGGTGGAAGCTCTTCTGTTGTTCTGGATCAGGTAGAAAATTCATGTATTTCATATATATATGAAGCTGTGATGGCACACTGTGAGATAGCAGCTTCAGCCTCATTCGCTCGTGAATATCTATACAGTTTAGTCCACCGCTTCTTCAAGAAACTAATCTCACTCCGCGGGTGAACAAAGCACACAGAACAACCAAGGACGGGACACTTAACAGTAGCTATTAAAATCGCCGCAGAGAAAAGGGTATTACCGTCGAGTATAACTGCCGCTGGTAGTGTCCCGGTGTCTGAGCAGGTGAAGGCGCACGCTGTGTGCTCATTACCACACGGATTTAAATGATAATGAGATTTAACTCAAGGGTTTGACCAGCGGTGCTTTTAACAGGAAGCTGAAATAGTCCACAGAGTCTCTATGTCTTTAAAAATGAAATAATTATATTTAGCCCGACTCCATATTGAAAGCACCTATAAGAATATACTGTGCTGTACAGATACATATATGCATTTCCCTGAGTTGAACCCATATCAATTTGAATTCTTGTAGACGGTTTTGCAGCTGTTCAGGGCAAGGTGGCACAGGTAAGTTCAGGGATATGCTTCCTATAAATGTAGAAAACATTCCTATAAACAGTTCGATGTTTGAAAACTATATTTTATTGGGCAGTTTACAGTGTTTTTTTTTTTTATGTGGCCATCTGAGGAGTCAAAGGTGGTGTATCAGAGCCGGAGCACGGAGGCAGCTCTTGTATAATAGCCTCTCTTGTTATATATGCTCAGTCTGGTTTGCTGCACTTATGTTGATGTATGTGCTCAGTTATGGAGCGACTCAATGATGACACCATTGTTGAGGATCTTTTTATTGTGACGTTCCGCTGTAATGCTGACAGAGGAGGAATAAATCCAGGTTTTGTGGCTTTGAGAATGTCCTCATTTTTTTAATTGGCTTGATGGGAGCCATTACATGCACTCAGCGGAGCTTAAGAACAGTAAAAAGCATCTTCAGTTGCTTGGTCGCACATTGAAAAGGGATCTGAAATATAGAAAAAGCATTCATCTCTTATTCTTAGGGAACAAAAAGCCACCTAAACCAGGACCACGGTTTGTTTGGTTCTGGTCTTCTTCTGTTGGTCACGTTCACAAAGAAAGAAAAAGACCAGAGAGAGTGGTTAACAGGTCCGTTATTGGTCCGTCATCTGGAAAGAACTACTGCTTCTCAGGTTGAGTGATCTGATCCACACTGCTTCACCGATGTGGATGGGAATAATTTTCTAGAAGGCTAGACCAAGGCCGTATCGCCACTTCAATCAATAAGCCATTAGCAACCAAAGAAGCAGATGGTGTCAACGTTTGTCCTGGAGCCCCTCACCCTCAACCTCAACCCCGCGTCCTTTTTTAGCTTTTTTTTTTTCATTTTGTTAACTCTCCTCCTCACCTCTTGTGTCGATGTGTCCTGGACCCAGACAGGTTGAACTTAGCACCACAGCCTCCTCGGAGCTTTGTTCGGGGATGTGCCTTCACCGATGCGGTTTTGCAAACATGGCAGTCAGTCGTGAAATGAGATTTCTCTGCTATCATTACTGGGCTGAGGAAGGGAAAAAAAAAGAAAAAAAAAGCCACATCTCACTCTGAGTGAATGCCTCGCTGCTCTTCCCCTTTGCCTCTCCTCAGCACAGGCATGTCTAACCATCACTAAGACGGATCGATAGAGCTGAGCTCCGTAAGCTGCCTGCCGCCAATACAGGAAATACTGTATGCTGTAATGAGATGGGGATATTAAGCAGTTAAAGAGGATGGTTTTTAGCTAAGCAGCTGTAGTATGCGATTAGCGTAATACAAAAAAAGAAAAAGAAAAAAGCTTTGTTTGCATAAGTTTTACAAGAAGAGAGGCTTTGATTTTGCTAAGGAGCTGCTGGGCTGGATAAAGGCATGAGAGACCGTATCTCTCCCTCCTGTGAAAATCCTCTCTGTGAGCTCAGGATTCAGGAGATTTCTGCTGATGTGACACTGTAGCCGGAAAAGCTATTGAGCTCCATTGTTTCCACACATGTGTGATTGATTCTTCGTCTGCCTTTCAAAAAAAGAAAGAAAGCAACTTAGCTACATAAAATCACAGGATTGCTTTGTATGAAGAAATCTGTCCATGGCGTCCATTGTTTTCTCAGTCTGGCTCTCAAAGGACGCTGGGCGTTAAATTTTCAGCGATTTCATTGATTTTTTTATTTATTTATTTATTTTTATCTCATTGTTAAGGAGCCCACAAGCGCATAGAAACTTTTAGGGGAGTGTTTGGTTGACATTCTGTATTGAACTGTTATAAATGATTCTGTTGGATCCCATATGAAACCATAAAACCCACAGTTTTTTTTTTTCTTGCTATGGGAAGAAGTTCTTTTGAAGCTAGATCTCAATCAATTGAACATCACGCCAGTGCATCAGTAACCGTCTTTGAATGCATCATCCTCACCTTGCTTGTCTTTTTTTTTTTTTTTTTTTTTTTGAGAAGGATGAAAGTGTTTGAAAAAAAAAAATTTTTTGGGATAATTTAGCAGTGTTCCCCATGTACCCGTATATTTGCCAGAGGGCATGTTTTAACATCAAAGGGCCAGCTGTCAGCCTTGAAGGGTTTATAGTGATGGCAGATGACTCTGAATTGAGTGACTTCCAAGACCTGATCAAAGAGCGACTCACATTTGGAGACAGTTTGGCACTTTTTTTGACTTCCCAAGGTCTACAAAGGCCATGCAATCTGCTTGTTAGAGTGTAGAATTGTTTTTTTTGTTGTTGTTGTTTTTAAACACATTATTTTATTTCTCCAGCATGAAAACAAGCATCTGCAAAAAAAAAAAATCTGTATCGCCTCCATTTTTTGATATCGGCTTTTGTCAAAGGCCATGTTTTGGTGAAAAATGTGTCCCAGTTCTAACCCGTCCAACCCCTGAAGGTGTTTGCATCGTGACAGCATTGATACCATGCTGGCTGCCGTAGAGGTCAGCGTCGCCATTGCCCATGTGGTGCCAGGGACTTCCTGTTGCTCTTGCAGAATAACAGGCTGTGGTGCCATGCCAAGCTACACCATGGTGTTTCCTGTGACCTGGTAAACTCCTCTGGGCTTCCAGTCCTTTCTGCCTGATCATCCATGGTGGATCAGTCTTTGTGTAATTAACAGCAGCTTTGGAGAGCTTTTTTAGAGAGGCTGATTCATTTAGGTCTCACAGGGGTTTTATATGAATTTGGCTTTCAAAGGGTTAGCAGTGGGGAGAGAAAAAAACAGCTTTTCACTGAGCTAAATGTCGGCGTCATTTGTCATAAGCTGTGTCACTTGACTCCAGCGAGCTTTAAATTTAGATGCTGGACACAGCCTGTTTACAAGATTAGGAGAGATTCCACTGGGGTTTCAAAAGAAAGTCACGTTTTAAATGACTGATGCACTCAGAATCAATTTCACCTGTTTGTTTTCAGGAAGCGATTGTGATGATAATACATTACCTCACTTCACATTCATTTGGCAGACGCCTATGCCCTCAGCAACTTCCAATAAGTAATTTTCAAACTTCATACAAACAAGAGCTAGATATCAGAAATTCAAAATGCATTCCCCCTGCAAATAAACACTGAAAGCGTGTTCGGTGCTGCGGCACGAGCGCTTAGAGTTGATATAAAACTGTTTACATGGTAATATCATCTTTATTACCAGCAAAGTAGCACATTAGTGGCTAAACAGATCCAAACTGAATTGTTATTCCTACCCTGTCCTGCGTTTTGTCTGGCCAGATGATTTCTCTGAAATCACCTCAGACAGCTGTGCAAAGCCTCTATCAAAGTAATACTCAGTAATAGGTTAACTTGCATTGAGGGAACAATACAGGAATTTACCATGAGAGGTAATATAAACTCTTTTTTCAAAGAGACACTTTTTTTTTTTTTTACGCCGAGTAGAATTACACCGCAATTAACCTCGGCTTCTTTGTTGTGATTCTTTGATAGTAAATCACTCAAATGTTAAACTCACAAAGAAAACGATTCTTTCATCTCTTTGTTCTTGAGCTGCAGAAGTGGACTAGTGGTTGACACACAAGGTGCGATATGAAAGATTAATGACGAACATCAAAAACATTCGTCTGTTGTGTAGAATCTTTCATCTTGCCATCTGAAACGTGGCTGATAAGAAAGGGTGTGTGCTGCTAAAACAAAGTCTAGTAAATCAAGACTTATTTCAGTTTTTGTTTCTTACTTTTCTTACTTTTTTTAAACATCAAATATCAAATGATACTAATTGGGATGAATATCACATGGACATTGTCATAATTAAGCCACAGCATCCTGTTGTACAAGCAAGAACATAACAGTTGATAATAACAACACAGTCTGTTGATCTAAAATGAGGTAATATAACTTTAGCCAAACTGAGGCCTTGTAGAAAATAAAGTTTAAAGATGTCTATATAATGCCTATCTTTTAACTATTAGCTGATATGACATATATTGGGAGTTCAGCATCAAACTTTATTCCTTTAATCTTCAAGAGCTGCCACTTTGGATAGTAGGAATCTAATTCTCGCCTGGGCCCATGTTCTACTTTGAGCCACACAATGGGGAGATCTTACATTTCCTGAATTGTTACAGTCCTGTCACTGTGAGAATTTCAGGTTTTGTTATTTGTGTCAGTGTTGTTCCTATGCTAAATGCTAATGCTAAAATAAACACTACTGTTTAGGCGAAAAAATAATTGTTGTTGACAGTTTGAAGAGCTTATGTGGCCTCTATATTGTTTTGGACAGACCCAAAACTTAAACGAAAGCTACAGTATGAATCTACCCATTAATATGCCACCAAACATGCCCTCATTAAAGATGAGTAAAGGTCTGAAGAATGAGCATAAAGTTGGATATGCACCCGCACCTGGAGCCTATTTGTTGTCGGTGGTGGTTATGTGCTGATAACTGACAAAACAAAGCGAGGATGGGTTATTATACCAAATTATCATCCATGGACATGTACCCTTTCAAAAAAGGTTACTGGTCTGGCCTATGGACTATGTCTCTCCAGTGATGGAAAACATCACCATTGTTGAAATGTGCACGCAGCAAACTAAAATGAGCAAGTATCATCACTTTCAAATAGCCTGCTCCGGGTGCTTGTTATCGCCTCTTATAACAATGAACTGAAGCTCTTGTCAAATCACCACCAACCCACCCCTGGCAATAAAACAATGATCATCAGGGAAAGAAAACTTAGAAAATAAAGATATTTGGTGCAGCCCATCAGATCCTTCTACTGCAGCACCTTCCTCAAAAAAACAACAACAGTCTGTCCGCCTCCCTCTACTCTCCTGCCGTCTTTCTCTTTAACTTACCGAGCTCTGTGCGTCAGTGTCGTCCACCTTCCTCATTAACTC
The DNA here is from genome assembly GCF_905171665.1 of Trachurus trachurus. Classification (NCBI taxonomy): domain Eukaryota; kingdom Metazoa; phylum Chordata; class Actinopteri; order Carangiformes; family Carangidae; genus Trachurus; species Trachurus trachurus. The sequence continues at coordinate 25,928,064 of NC_139898.1, read as the reverse complement.
TGAAGGAATATTACAGCCTCGCTGACAGGAGTGTGACAGGAGTTTAATGCAGTAATTTTAAGGGCAGCTTGAATCGAAACAATCCTGATTTCATTAGCACACTGATATTTAAACCATCATCTTTATTTAAAAAAAAAAAAAAAGTCTTTGTAATTTTGTCTTTGTTGCAATGTGTCACAGTTTTGTGCAATATGTCCGCCTCTTGGAGTATTGCTGGCAGCATGGAGGATGACACCTTATTGTACTAAATTTAATGTATATGTATAGTCATATGTTGAGACGTCTCATAACATACCAGTTCCCAAATCAATGCTCTTCATGAATGTCTTTACATCCATAGCCCTGAGTATGTGTTTATCTCTTTAGTGTTTGCAGTGGAGTTAGCATGTTTGCTCTCCTGCTCAGTTTGTGTACTGTGTCTTCTGTTTGCATTATGTATATATGTGCACACGCCTCTGCTGCGCCACCCTGCACTCACACTTCCACTCTTTTCAAGAGACTTCTTTTTTTTCCCCGCCTCTCAGTGTGCTCCTGGATCGATTTAATTGCGGCAGAATATTTGCAAAGCAAAAACAAGCAATCTGGGCAGTTATACCAAAAAAACAATCTAAAGCACTTAGCTATCCAGCCAGCAGTCCCTCCAGAAGTGCTCCAGTGTTAACATTACACATGCACACAAACGCCTGTGAGTATATTTGTAGAGCAACGCAGGGAGACACAATAACAGGGCGTCTTAAATTGTTGTAATCCGGAAAGGACTGAAACAACAAACTGTGTGCCTGCAGTGAATTAGAGATGTATCAGGATGCTGTTGTGTTGTGTTGCTCTCAATGGGATGTGATTTAAAGTCTCATTTCTACACTGTTCCCTCCCCTGTAGTTGAATCTTCTCGGCTCATACAGCCTCTTCATTTCCTCCCCTGTTTGATTGAAGAGGTGAACAGAGGGAATTCTTTTCTTTTTTTTTGTACAGTGCTCAACAGGAGAGTTCTTGCTGGCTTCTCTGGATAAACTACTCTCTTCATAGTTTCAATCAGGTGTAATGAGCCCATTTTTCTCACAGCGCTGCATAAGAACAGGGCTTATCTCTGTTTGCCATTAAGAGGCGCTTATTGCACCCAGAACGGCCCACTGTCGTTAATACCTGTCGCACAGCTATACCAACTTTTACCAACCGCCTCCTCACTTCTCCGCCTCTCTTTCAACACTTTTCTTTTTCATGTTGTGGTCCAGGATAAATTGATAGACAGGTCGGCCACTTTGCCTGCTCCTTGATAATGTTTTGAATTTCTTAAATTCAATAGGAGAAGCCTTTCAATATTTTATATCACCGGGGACTTCAGAGGGATGTATATCTGCACTCCCACCAGCGCTGTCTGGAATTGATGTGCCTGTCTGATCTACTTCATTTGCTCTCACTTGGCCTTATTCAACGTGCTTTTCCTCTTTCTCTTTCACCATCTCTTTCTTATCACCCCCCAACAAATCCACCTCTATACTCCAGAGGTTGAGATCAGCAGAAATAAGAGAAAAGCCCCTGCATGGATGGAGAGATTCATTATCTTGTCCTCCTGCCATGCAAATTGCCCTGTCGCTGTTCACATCTGATCAGTAGATAATTGGATAGTTCCTTATCTAAGAGACCTCTTAACCTTTTCACAAAGAACTTTTGATTTTTCTTTTTGCTGTGCTCCTCACTATCGCAAAGTCCCACCTTTTTCTCTCTAAACTCTCTCTCTTGTGCTTCCGTTTAAGCCGCTTCCCTAATCGCTAAATAGCTTTCATATTGCTGTTGTTGAAATTTAAAAAATATGAATTTTTGAACACAGAGAAATGTGTTCTTATTTCATTTTGGATTTAGGCCCCGAGTTTTAGAGCCAGTGATCTCATCAGAAACCCTCCTCAGGACCAGAGACTACAGATGCCTTCAGGCGGCGCCTTCAGGGCTTTTTACACTTGTAACTTCTGCTGCCTGCTTTTGTTCAGCGGCCGCCATTACTGCCCAGACGTGACTTGTCCAGCATTCGAAAGCTACATCCCGTACACCTTGTTTGTGCTCGCCTGCCAAATAGTTGTTGGGTTTGTGTGTGTGTGTGTGTGTGTGTGTGGGAGTCTAGCCTAAATGATGGGGAGGAGGCCTTTGTAAAGTCCAAGGCCCATGTTAGGGACAGAGAGGGGGGGACAGCATTAATCTTAAGAGTTCAAGCCTATAGTTGTCACCCTGTGTGGGGCGGGAGGGCTGAGGAGGGCTGAGACACTGACTTAAAGGCCTCTAGTCTGAACAATGGCTGCCCTGTGTTGTGGACAAAAAGGGGGTTCACAGTTCACTCCTCCACATCTATCTTTTTTTTTTTACCCTTGTCTCATCGCACCCATCCTTTCTCACCAAGTGTCCATGTTTGACTCTTTACCCTCCTCGCCCTGCTTTCTCGCCTCACATATCTCCACAAGCCTCTTCCCTTTTATACAGCTCATTTCAATACAAACCCCTCTGCTCTGAGGATGAGCAGAGTGAGCTAGTGGGTTTTTTTTTTGTTTTGTCTGAGGCGTTGACAGATAAAAGCTACTTTCCCACATGCTGCCTCTTCTGTGTTGGAATAAAATGCTTCTACATGCAGGCAAAAATCAGCTCAGGCAATTTGACAGCTCAAGATGTCACATTACAGAAAAAAGTGACACGTAACACATTAATATGACATTAGTGTTTTAGAGCATCCAAACAGCCTTTTCTAAAAAAAACAACAACAACAAGCTTTGTTTAATAAGCATCGTTTGTAAAAGTGACTAGAAACCAGATAGAGCTGTGCCTCGAATAAAGATGTCCACAAATGTTTGTCGTAGGTGTTGAATTAGCATGAGGAGGAAACATGAAAATATAAACGAGAAGGAATTGAAGTAAAAATAGTCACTGCTTAATGTTTAATTTAGGACATATCTGCAAAACACAACATCTCAATGCACAACTTTCTTCAGAGCACAGGAGTGTGGAGTTTTATTTATAGGCGTCTAACAGGTGCAGTCAATATCACATAAAGAGGACAGAACCAGTTACTTCTTGTTGGCTTAGCAACAGTTAAGCAGCAATCAAGGCAAATTACACACTTGCTATATGAAGTATGTCTCGTTGGTGGGTTTGTTTTTCAGTCTGTGGGGCCTTTGAAAGATCCTGAAGGAAGGAAAATGACAAGAAAAGAGAGACAAGGCTGTGAAATGGTGCAAAATATCCTGTATCAGATTTGTCAGTTTGGTTTGAAGCTCAGTAAATGAGCTTCTACATCTGCATGAAACCACGACTTTTCAGCTTTTATTAAAAAAGTTATTGGAAAAAGTTTATTGGTTTTCTTAGCAGGTTTGTGTAGTTGAATGTTTTAAGAAAACATGTCAAAAGAACGATTATACTGCAAATCTAAATGACCCCAACAATGGATGTGTTAAGTGCAGGGCTGCCTCTTTGTGACGGACAGATGCAAATAACGTTTTGAAACAAAAAAGAAAGACTCTTTTTCAAATTTTCCTCCAAATGAAATTAAACCATTGTCGGGCTGCTCATGTCAAGCCACCCTTTAATAATCCAACGAGTGCATTTCCACTTCCATTCATTGCATAATTTCTCCATTGATTGAAAGATTTTCCACTTCAAGAGAGCATAAACATGTCAGTGTGGGGCCAGTTTGATCAGATTTGCTGTTTACATCGAACCCCTCTAATTTGGTACGATTTAACACGGTGCTACTGTGATGGAAATGCAGCTTGTGGAAAAGAAAAAAGACGGAAAGACGACTGCACTGAATGAGCGAGAGTCGTAATGGGAGGGAGGAAAGGGAGTGAGGGGTGTGGGGGGGGTCTTCTCCAGGTCTGTCAGCGAGGGATTATTCTCCCTTCTGTTAAATCTAAATTCCATTTCTGTTCCACGTTCTCCAGGTTCGGATGCTCCCTCTGGCCCCCGATGCCTCCCAGTAATGCAATTAAGATCCATAAGCTTTTCCCAGGAATAAAAGGGGCTGAAAGAGGGATTGTTCCACGCTTCACTGAAGTTGGGAAAATCTGTGTGTGTTCTCATGTGTGTGTGTGTGTGTGTAAGAGAGAGAGAGAGAGAGAAGATGGATTGATAGAGGGGCGGAGCAAAAGAAATGAAAATAAGAGTCGTCACCTTGTTCGCCCCTCAAACAGACATGAAGAAAGGGGTTTGAGTTGTATTCTAAAGCTCTAACGCACACATGCACGCACACACTAGCAGTGACTTCTCTCCCGCTCCCACATCCTCCACCCTCATTGTAAATCTATTGTGTTGTTTCGGACAAAACTTCAACCATTCAATCTTTTCTCCTCTCAATTCGATTCAAATTCCATCATGGCTGCAGATCTCTGGTTATTCCACTAAACAAACCCAGGGCACGTCGCAGCGTTGCTTCATTTGTTGCACATCACTTATGAGCTGTTTGCGTGTGTGTTTTCTGTCTGCTATAAGCTGATCGTTCCACGTTCCACAATCGTTTTTTTTTTGGATTAGTGATGCTTTGGTAATTGAAAGTGAATGAGGAGGAAACGGGGCCTAATGAGCCACGTTCCCTCAGGTCAAGAAGAAGAGATGGCGGAGCGATATGCCAGGATACCCACCCCACGCTTGTTTTAAGGTCACCTCCCCCGACACACACACCTCATAATGCAGCAGCGGTAGCACATGTGTGAACCAGGAGACTGAGTTCACTTTTCTTCACAGCTGAACATTATGTTGTGCAGCACTTTTAAAATGAGGTGTTACCTGGTTTCAGCGTTTTCTGTGCATTCACTCTTTTATATTCCTTAAAAGTGTTTTGGAGGAAGTGGCAGTAAATGTTCATGTTTCCTCACAGGCAGCATCCTTCACCTCCCGCCTCACCCACAGTAAACTCCACTCCACTCCATTTCCCTCTCATCTTTGTTGCCATTTTCAGCTTGAGAAAAGTGAAAGAAAAAAAAATAATCCAAGGAAATAAAGTCAGCGTTTACCTCATAGGTCACAATTTAATGCAGTTAGGGGCCTTGTTAAAACGGTGCTGTAAACACAGTCACAAAGGCTGCGGTGGAACCGGGTTTTGATCGGGGGATGCAATTGGATTTTCCTCCAATCTGTTGTCACTGCACGGCGCTCTGCCCCGGGATTCGTCACATCGCCGGCGCTGTTAGTCGTGTTGTACGTTCGGCGATGGCGTGGGCAGCGCCTATGAGCAGCGCTGTGGTTCGACTGAGAAGATAATTGGCTTTTCACTGAAGCAGTTTTATGCTGATGCAATTGAACCAGTGCGCGTCGTAAAGGTTAGGGCGATATTAGGCTCCATACAAATGAGAACAGGACGATACACACTGAGGCAGATGTCAAAGCCAATCTCTTCTTTTAGTCTAACCGGAGTGCAGGTGTGTGTGGGACAGAGGCTTGTGTACTCTGCTGAGAGAGTTAGTGGAGCAACTACAAAAAAAGTCAGTGGGGTGTTAAGTGCAAACGCAAATAAGCAACTTGAATCCACACTTATATGTGCATTGTGCGAATAGGCGCAGGAGACGATGTCCACACATGCATGTGCTGTGCATGTGCACATTGATGCAATGTTTTTGATCTTTGACTTGGCTTAGTGCAGATTTTCTTTAAATAAATCTTAGCTTTGACGTTCTGTAAATCCTCTGGACTTTCCAGTGGAATAATTTGGGATATAAATAAGGAATTTCTTATTTAATGAGTGGACTTTCATACCAGCGAGACGAGGATCAAAGCGGAATTTTTCCTTTTTTTGTCAAAAAAGCCGATGAGAATTTGTGATTGTGAACAATTTTCACCACTTTCTCACTGAATAATTAATCAAACAATTAACACAACTAGGAACAGTTAATTAAAAATAATGATATTGACACTGGTCATTTGTTCCGTCCTTTATCAGAAATACACACACACACACACATATACACACTGACACTGGCATTTGGTTCACACCCTCAGAGACCACGACGCCCGTCTCTCCCATTAGTGCAGTGTTTTTTTTTTTTATCCTCTTCTTATGATGCGTTCAATAATTCAAAGCGTCGCCTTCCCTCTCAGCTGCTTTATGTGTGATTGTGTGTTGCTATGCTCAGCTCTGTGCCAGCGAGCTACGACGCCGTGGCCTTTGGTTGTAGTGAAGGAAATCAACTGTGGCAGAGCTGTAAATTATTCCTCTGGAGGGCTCAAAGGGGCCGGAGCCAGCGCTCGGCGCTCCCGTCCTCCTTATACACCTCTATCAGGACCCTAGTGGTTCCTGTGGGCCCCTTATCCGTCAGGTCTGAAAGGCCCCCGCCAAGCAATATCAGTGACATGCACCACAAAAAGAGGTTGTTTAGTGTGCAGAGAGAGAGAAAGAGAAAAAGAAGATGGACAGAAGGAAGGAGAGAGACAAAGGGAGGGGAGGGGAAGAGGGGGTTGGGGGGAGATCCTGTTGGGAATACTACAGAGAGCTGTTATGTGTTTAATAAAATTAAGGATGGAGGAGTGTCTAGTGATGCTCGCCATTTTTTAGTTTTTCAAGATTTGTGATTCATAATTAATGTCGGAGTGAAGCGTGAAATATCTGGTTGTTTCTTTGTGTCTTGTCTCTATTTTAAGACGTCATCAATCATACTTGATCCGAGTCGATCTAATTGGAGTGAACAGGGTCAGAGCGTATCGTACTGATGGAAAGAAAAATGATTGATGCATGGTATTTGGATGTATTGGTTGAAATCTAATGTTATCTTTGCAGCAGTGTCTTGTTCTCTTGAAACATAAATGTAGTTTTAAAAGAGAGAATATAACAGAGGTGCATCAGAACTGAAACAACAAGACACAAAGTCGTCAACAATATGATGAGCGCTGTTTTAGTTTTTTATCAAGCTAAATTTTTAGATCTCTCCTGTAAACGGCCAGCGTGTTGGACTTAAAGTGGCTGCTTTTCCCTGGAAAAGCTCCGTTTCTTGTGGCCTCACGTGCTTTGTTGCTGCTGTCACAACAGTTTCCTCTCGTCTGTTTCTGAACATGTCAGACGCAACCGTTTTGTCTTCCTGTGAAAAACCGGCTCCGAGGGCACACATTGACTCCAAACAAGATGGAAGTCCATAAAAGTATTTTTTTACTCAAGCAGGATCTGAAGCGCACCTTAAAGAGTCTGAAAGGGAGGCCTTTCTCTGTGGTCCGCCGCCTCGTACTTTAAGACTGTGCAGCATTGTAAATGCGATCTTTTAAGCTTTGTTTACATGGTAGACAGGCCTCTGCTGTCTCGTCCCCCGCACCCTCACTCCTCCAGCGCCTGAAAGAGGACTTCCTTGCATTCTGATCGTGGGCCTGTCTGTTAGTACGGACTCTAAAGAATACTAATCAGCAAGGCTGCCTCCGTATGCAGACTCCATTCAGTCAGGGATGGTAAGAAAAAAAACAAAAACAAAACTGCAGGCTTATGATATATTGGTCATCCCATGTTACTCAAACACATGTTTCCATAATGCACCTCCAGCAGCAAGTACAGTAACTCAGCAGTAGGAGGTTTTGTTTATACCGAAAGTCGGAGCAGTTTGAGTGAATATGGAACAGAAGAGAAGAGGGAAAGATAAAAAAAAAGAGGAAGTTGTTGGTGAAAAATACGGGCAGGAAAAGAAGAATAGAAAGCAGAGAGAGTCACTTAAACACAAAACGAAGCAGAGCAAAAACCATCTGCTTTTTCTTAGGTTTCACATTTGCTTTCCAGCATCCACTGGAACATCAGAGTTGAACAGAGGTAAAGAGAACACATGTCAACATCAGCCTGCCTCCTGTTATAACTCTGATGTTGCTTCATCGTGTGCAAAACCCAAGCTGTTGCTATCTGCCTCATTTGCCTAATCTTTGCGTTTGCCTTTTTTTTTCCAACCAGAAACTGGGACCCAGTTGAGAAACTTCCTGGAACGTGGTTGATAATGTTTATTAGTTACACTCTGCGGCATCTTTGCGTTTTTATTTCTAAACCCACACCTCGGTGAGGACAGACATGCATCACAGTCCTGAGAGAGGGAGTCTTGCTGATTGCCGGTGCAGCAGTTGACCTTTACGTTGTGGGTCGGTGAACTTGCGGCTTTTCTTTTTAAGATTTAACCAAACTGTGATACTGTGAAATAAAGGTAGGGGCGGCCATTTGTAGACATTATTCCACTGGCTTGCGCCTCCTTCACCCCCAGAAAGAATCCATGTGTAAAGCTTAGATCAGCTTTACCAGCTATAGCCATGACTTTGGGTGGTCAAACGGGTTCAACAAAACCCCCCTAGAGCCTGGCACAAGCTGTACAGAACACACACACACACACACTTGCACAGAGGTATTAGGGAAAAAAACATCATTGCCATCCAGGGGTAGTTTCCAGAAATGCTAATGTGGTGTATTTGAATTGTCTTCTTTCCCTGCATTTTTTAAAAGCCCACAGATTGCATTTAGAATATTGAAAGGAGTCCTGCATGAGGTTAAAGCCCTTCTGTTATTACACCGAGCCAGGGAGCGCAGGCCGTCTTCCTCCTCTCTGTGTAGCTGGCGGCAAAAAACTAAAAACCAGAGAGAACGAGAGGAAGAAAAGAGGAGAAAATAAATGGAAGCTGCGCCTGAAATATTAAAGGCCTCACTTTTACACATAAACACACACACCGCAGGCACGCGACCAGGTGATTTTTTTCTTTGTCCATCTTTTCCCCGACACAGACCTTCCCGCTCCCTTCTGCCCTACCTGTAGGGGCGTGTGGGATGAGGCTGATCAGGTCTAAATACCCCTCCGGCAGGGATGTCTTTGATGGCTGATGCCCAGCCTAATTTGAAGCTGGGCTCATTGCAGCCTCCCCTGTGGGATATTGGATCAAAAAAAAGAAGAAAAAAAACAGCCGGTGGAAAGAAATCTGGGCCTGAAGGTGTCTCTCTCTCTCTGTGTGTGGATGCACATGCCCTGTATGTGTGCAAATGTCACTGTGTTTGTGAGTATGTGTGTGTGCTCACCTTGCTGTTCGTCTAAGAAGTGCCAGTTGCAAACAGTGAAAGGGGGACCGAGGACGGGGGTGTTACCGACAGTCCGAGCCAAGGAGCCAGCATTTCCATTTTGTTCGCTGGAAGCCAAGTGTGAAACTTTCATGAAGAGCAATTTGCATCTCTGGATGGCTATGAAGAGCTTGGCTTTGTTTCGCTACCACCGAAAAGCCGTGCCCGCACACTGCTGGCTCCCAAACCCCCTGCCCACCCTCTGCCCTTCACCCTCCGCCCTCCTGGCACCGCTCTTTTTTTTTTTCTTTTTTTTTTTTGTCGCTGCTTCGGCCAGCGGCTATTCCACCATTGTGTTGTATGGCCAAGAGCACCTGCTGGGGGCCCTTTCATCAAGCCCCCCTGGGGGTTTTCAAAGTAATCAAAGGGCACCCACCAACCACACAGCCTCGGTGCACACACACACACACACACACTGAAAATCAGACAGAAGATGGAGATATAGATCCATGAAATGTTCTTGTTCAAATGCGCTCCTCCTCACCTCTGTGTCCAGAGATAGGACGAGTGAGCAAAGGGAAATGGGAACTGTCTTCAGCGATACATAATGTATTTAATGTATTACAGATGGAAAGTAGCTAGTAAGCTAAATCCGGTACAAATCATCTTTTCTCATCTCGAGACTAATGTTATTTTGTACATTGTCCCTGATATAAATAAACTTATTAAACTAAACTAAATTTCACATAGTTAATTTAGCGAACCGTCCCTTTGCTTTAAACTGAGCCACTCGTCCCTTGTGTAACAGGGAAACAGTTAATGAAGGGGGATGTTGTGAGAGACAGTGGAACAGGGTAGAAGACATGGTGCTTTGGGATTTGTATGTGTGTGTGTGTGTGTGTGTTTGTGTGTGTGTGTATCTGAGAGGCGAGTGTCTTGGTTGTATTTGTATCCCAGCGGCCCCCGGGGGTATCCGTGGATACACCAAGGTGACTGGGAAGCATGCGGAGAGGAGGAAGTGGGGAGAGCGGTTACTTCACAAACCTGCCCCCTGATACCCACGATGATTAAAAAGAGCCACACAGTGAGAGGTAACTTTGGGTCACTTCTGACCAAAACATGCTCATCTGTGGCCACATCCCCATTGATATGTTTTGTGGAGGATGAGGACTGGGATGGCAGCCGTTAGCAAAGGCCTGTTCAGTCCTACACACACCTCCTGAATTAGTACATTGTGAGCATTGTTGGAAGCAAGACAGGAAATTGAAAAGAGTAAAGGTCTTTTATTTTCTTAGATGTTGAATCGGCAGACGCACAGTTAGTGATATTTTGTTAGCTCCAAAAAAGCGTGTTTACAAGTGCTGCTAATCAATCACAAACCACTCTGTCTGAAATTTCAAGCTTGGTACAAAGTAAATAAAATTAATTGATAATTGATTAAATTAAAATGACTACTGTACATAAAAAAGGCTAATTTCTTCTTACATTCTGATTGAAAACTACTTTAATTTCTCCCCTTATTTATAATCTTTGGGTAGTGTGACATTTGCACTCAAAGCTTAGTTTTTTAGTAGCTGTAGCAGCTTGTGCAGTGTGGTACTACCTCACTTTAGCCACTATATTGTCTTTACATGATAATTTTGTTCCAGAAAGACACCATTAAAGGGAAACTATGCAAGATTTTTTCCTTAATTAAACAATTCCGGAGTAGTGGTGGTTAAATGACTTGTTACGGGGAGAATGGAGGCTCTCTGCCTTCCACTTACAGTAGCGTCTCTTGGCCGAAAACCAACTTTGCAAGATCAGTGCCTCTGACCCGGTGTCCCAGCTCTTGTCTCAGCGGCACCACAACACAAACATACCCTGTAATCCATAATATCTTGTTTATGACAGATAAAACTACACAAATATACATATATGATATATAACATTATCCATTAGTCCATGGATTGACTTCTCGAAGGCTTCATTGAAAACAATTGCACATGGCCAGGAGGGAGGAGGAGGGTTAGCAAAACGTCGAAAAAGTGACTGGACTTGCATAGTTCCCCTTTAAAGTGAAAAGTGCTTTTCTTTAAAGTTGGCACTTCTGGGATTCTCCAGATTACTTGCCAAAATTAAAATCCGGTGACACTTATTGGCATAGTTGGAACATTTGATAATCTTTGTATTTGAAATTGAAATCCTAATGCGTCGTAATGTGAATTAAGTTACCCCAATGCCACTCCCAGCAGCCGCCCTATTCAAAGTTGAGACATCATGAGATTATACCAACCAGACGAGCTCATTTGGCCAGCTTACAGAGTTTGATGATTCATAAGCCGCAACAAAGGCTGTGTCAAACGATTCCCCCCCACATCCCTTTCTTTCTTCCCGCCTAATGTTCCCGAATCAAGCAGCTTTGTGGCCCAATGAAAAGAGCTTAGTCATTGTGTAATTTCATTCATGCAGTCGATGATGATGGGACATGTAGGCCTTAAAGGGATTAGCTGAAAAAAAACATGATTACTTTGACAGTGCAAACCTGCTCCAGACATTAGGGGCGGAGCTCCAAAGAGGAAGCCCCCGGTGTCGGTGAGTCAGGCCCTCGTCGGCCAAAAGTTAATAAAAGTTTGTTCGTCATATGTGAGAGTCAACAGTTCACACTTCACATTTCTGTATAATTTCTTCTGCTTCCTGTTTCCCATAATCATTTTGCAATGAGTTTCAGATTTATGCTTTTCTATTTTAAAGTTAGACTTTTAGTGGTGAGGGTATTTCCACTCCGTCTCCCCTCTATTTCCTGTCGATGTGCACTGTCAGAAAAAGAGCTCAGAAACGGCTCAGTTTCCAGTCTGAGGTGTTCATTTATTAAAGCTGATTGAGCGTGAGCGGAGGATGAAACAGAGACAGAGACCTGTGGCCTCGTTGACTTTGGGCTTAAAATGTCCAAGAACAAAGGATGGGAAATAGATGATTACAGTCGTTATTATCACTTAAACACTAGACGTTTTCAAAAACCTTTTATTGTCCATGAGTTCAGGTGGGGCTGCACTCAACAAACGTGTTTTAATTATTTAAAGTGGCAAACAAAATACTTACATTTTAATTGCTGTTGAAGAGCTGCAGTCGGAGAAATGATGAAGCTGTGTTACTATCGCAGTCAGATATGTCTTGGATCTAAACCTGGAAGTTGCCACCTCTATTACTATTTCTGACACATCCACAGATAAACACAATGTCTATCTATCTATCAACCCATCACTTTTCTATTCCAGCCCCCCAAATGTGATGTGTCTATCACATCCAGGCTTCTCCCAGCAGGGGGGGTTTGCCATTCACTCCGAGCTCAGGCCACGGTCCTTTCATCCAGGTCCATCCAGTAGGTGTTTTTGTATTTATTTTTCTAATCAGTGATCACAAACAAAGCAGACAAAGGAAGGGACGACTGGCTGTTTGCCAAAGGGAGAAGGAGGCGAGAGGAAGGGAGAGAGAGAGAGAGGGAGGGATGGAGGGAGGGATGGAGCGACAGTGGCTGACGGGGAAAGGGTGGAGAGGGGGAGTGGATAAGGAACGTAGAACGAATGAGCGTGGCAGCAGAGACAAAAGGCGCGAGGATGTGTACAGTGTTTTGTTTTGCTGAGAGCGCAGCCGAACACAGAGAGAGGCGGGGTCATCAGCGTGTCACCAAAAAAATAATCGCATTCCACCATCGCCTCTGGAAGCTCTAAGCGATGCAAAACAGCACGCTGGGACTTTTTTTTTTTCTCTCTCTCCCTCTCTCTTTGTCACCTCGGCAAATATTAGCTCCCCTCTCGTCCTTTTCTGGGGCTGGTTCTCGCTTCAAAGCCGCACAGATTTGTGATTGAAATGAATTCTTTTTGCTTGTCAGCAGCAGGAGAAATCTGTCCCTCTCTTTTGTCTGGGGCGATGCTCAGGCGGTGCTTTGTTGGGAGTCCCCCGCCCCCCTCCACCGCCGCCGCACCCCTCTTCTTCTCCTCACCCCTCCCCGGCCACTCCCTCTGGCGAGTGCTGATTTTTTTGATAATAAGCCCAGAAGTAATTTGTCATGTGGACCCAGACCAGTGTGCGCGCGCGGCATGTGTGCGGTTTGGGACTTGAATGGCGATGGTGGAAGTGCAGGGCCACGAGAGGGGGAATTACGAGGCTCACGGCGAGCGTCGATTCATACGGCCAGCGGGAACGTTGTTTTGCTTGTAAAAAGGCTTTTTTTCCCCCGCGTTTTGTTTGGTGAGGAGGACGGGGGTGGCCGTCTGAAATCTCAGCGCTTTCCTCTTGTTAGTCAGTCAGTCAGTCAGTCAGTCACTCAGCAGAAGAGTAGTCGCAGAGCAGAGTTTATGAATTTTTATTTTGCCTCTGGAGTGCAGCTGCCTCACATCCGTGGCAATTTGGGAGTTAAATTGCGACAATTATCAATAGGTTATTAATCATTTTTGTTGATTTTAAATATAGAGTTTATAAAATGATTTTAAAACCACTTGCAGTCATCAGCACACATTTATAGGTTAGAAAAGCTGGACTCAATAGCGACCTCTCCTCAAGCTGTGCTTCACAAAGGATGTTGAGCATAAAGGTGCACACAGAGGGCACATACAGTATTATTGTGCATTGTGCAGTGTGTGTGTGTGTGTGTGTGTGTGTGTGTGTGTGTGTGTGTGTGTGTCTGCTGGCCACAAAGAGGTTGGCCTAACTGTGGTTTCATATACTGTACATCCCCTCCCCCCCAATGCATCGCACAGGTTTTATGGCCCCAGTGGGACATTTATGCTAGTGTGTGAGCGAAAGTGTGAGTACGTGAAGTGTGAGTGTGTATATGTGTGTGTGTGTACAGTGTGAGGAGTCCCATCTTCAAGCATCTTTACATTACTGCAGGAAAGCAAAAGAAATCTGTTGATGTATTTTTTGTGTTTTGGAGTCACTGAATTATTAACACGGTCCAGTCGGATCTGTTGCTGCTGCTGAGCTCGGTCTCCAATAAAGTTAAAAAGATATTTATGATGCTGCGTTCAGTGGACTGACTTGCCCCCCTTACAGTTGTACGAGTTGCCGCTTCCTGATCTTTCCGTTGCCCACGGTGACATCAGTCAAACAGCACTGACAGCTCCAGCGGTGTTCACATACAGAGCCATATAGTCTTTACATGTGTGGTGGTGGTGGTGGGGGGGCTAAAGGATTGATGGCTGATATCATTAAAACGATGACTCCATCCAGGAAAGTGAGCGTCTGATAGTCTGATGAGATTGGAGAGAGTGTCGGGGGTGGGACATGGGGGAGGGGAGGGATGAAGCGTGTGTGTGTGGGTGTGTGTGTGTGTGTGGAAGTGTGTGTGTGGAAGTAACAGGGCTGGTGTTACTGTTAGAGTGTTTAATAAATCAATGCAGGTCAAGTCTGAGAGCCGGATGTCACCCAGATGGCCTATTGTTAGGGGGATTTGTAGAGTGTGTGTGTGTGTGTCTGTGTGTGTGTGTCTGTGTGTGTACTTGTGCAGTTGTAGTTTAGCAGCACTGAGGTTTCTCTGTGCATATGTCACATCTAATGAGAAGTATTGAAGCACAGGGATGTGACCTCATAGTCTCCACACACCTCTTGTAAAATGATACCATCACACACCCACACACAGATGCCCATACACACACACACACATGCCCATACAGTGTTATCACAGACCTATTAAAATGCTCCATATGCCCTTTACATCCTCACATGTGTCTTTTGTTGCCCATTGTATAGTCTGAGTCAGTTGGTGCTGTTTATAATGACTCTATTGATCTTGTTTTGGTAAATGCTAATAATTAGATGATTTAGCATCATTACATGCAATTTGGTCATTATAAATGTAATGTCATGAATCTGAAAGCAACACAATATTCAAAATGTCTTCAGTCTGAGGCATCCGCTTTTATTATTCATCTAATCACTCGTTGCTGTGGCATTTGTGCTCTGTATTTGAACATCTGATGAAACCATCATAACAACATAGTTTGGTTTGGACTCCATGTTTTTTTGGGGGTGAATCGTGTAGTTTTATCAATGAGTGGCTGGAATAACACAAACTGACGGCTATTTATATGGAAATGTTTTCTATCACAGGTGCAGGACAGCAGCAGGTAGGATTCATTTATGAGGAACAGTGTTTACAACCCAGACTGAATTGCCACTTGGATCATTTAAAAGTTTGATACTTTCATTTGAAGGACTGCAAAAAGCAAAAAAAGACAACAACGGGGGGGAAAACAGCCTGGCCTGTTTGTTTGTTCTCCTTCTCCATGTCCACAATGGGCCTTTTTTTATGAGCTGCTCCTTTAATTAGCAGTCTCTGAAGCTAACGCAGCACGTCGCACAAGGCGTCTGCTCTCTGATCTCTGTGACGAGATATCCACTCACCCTCAGCACAACAACGAATACACTCACGTTTGTTTTGTCTGAGCTGCGAGATGAAAGATCCTTCAGACGACATCCAGAAAGAAAAGGCCAGTCAGAGAGAGGAAGGAAAGAAAAGAAAGGAACTCTGAAGGGGAAAGAGGACGAGGGAGGATTGTGTTGAAAGGTGACAATCAATTTAAGTCTGTGTGTTGACGGTGAAGTCTTTGGTCATCACCTACAGGACCTATGTCTTTACTTATTCTTTCTTCTCCTCCTTTTTCTATTGTCAGACTTGTTCTAAGCTGCTTTGCACAGCTGTAATACCTTGCTTATGTAAGGCGGAGTGAGGGTCAGGGACCCAGGATGTGACAGGATTTGGGAGGTCTTAGGCTCCGGCATGTGGCCGCAGCAGACGGCGTCACTCTGGGAGTTAAAATCCAGGGATCTGCGAACAAGACAGAGCCCCGGACGACGGTAGCATAACAAGGCTTTAGTGTGATTTCTCTTCTGCAGCCATCCAAATTAATAGAGGGAGAAGGAAAAGATACACTGTCCGACTTCATTGTTAATGTGAACTTCACAGACATAAAGTCCAGTCTCCAGAACCCTTACAGAAATATAGACTGACTAAGTGTCAGAGAGGAGGAAAGTTAATTTCAGACTTAATATCCAGAAAAAGCACAAGAAAAAAAGCTGAGACATCATCACTCCGATGGTTCCGTGCAAATTTAGCACGGCTCAAGAATGGCACGCGGCCAGTAGGGAGTCATTTAATGTGCACCATTTGATAGGTCACACAGACAGTTGATACAGTCGGGGCACAGAGGCTGAAAATGGGCTGAAATTACTGCTTCTCTAAAAGTGACACACACTGATCCTTGGAAAAACTCATTTTTCCTTTGAAATTCTGCCGTCTAAAAAAGTCAGTCACCTCACATCATGACCCGTCAGTGACATCACCAGGTTGGCTTCATCAGTGATGCACCTTCAGTCGTCAAACCGGCTGCAGAAGACGGAAACGTCCACCAGGACAAACAGGAATTAAGCAATCATTTTAGAGCACTAATATTTGGTCGCGGAGTCAGGCAAACATGGCCGACTCCAGGGGCGTGTGTTTAATTACACTTACCAGTGTGAGCAAAGAGAGAGCAGGCTGCAGGGTGAACAGGGTGTTTGATATGTGTGTGTATGTGTGTGTGTGTGTGTTCCCCTGCACTGACTCTACAGTATGTGCGTGTGCATTTAAGTTTATGCAATTAGGTAATGCTCTTATGCCACCGACAAGAAAGTTAATGGTGAAATAATTTAGAATGCGTATCATTATTCTGCACCGCGGCCTCTTAATGTTAATCCCCATCACAGCAAAGTGATTCACACAAAAGCTCCTCACTTTCCTCTGAAAGCTGAGGAGGAGACGGAGAAAGTGGTGCAATCTGTGTCGGAGAGCTGAAGACCGGAGGTATGAACCAGAGAGAAGAGGGATGAACCTCTGTGAAGTAGTTTCATATAAGTTTGAGCATCTTGTTATTGATATTATTTTGTCCCGTCATCTGCGTCCGGTTTGTTTTCGCACAATTATTCATTTGTCAAATTAAAGGAAGCCATTTAATCTTTTTTTTTTTCCAAACTTCACGTCACGTGGGTGGAAAGGGAATGATTTCACCACTGATAAACAACTTTATTGGCCTCTGAGAGCGTCATTACAACAGATGAGAAGTACAATAAAAATGAAGAATATGAAACAAATCCCATTTCACACAAGCTGTTTATACAGTAGGACAGAAACAAAATAAATATGGAATAATCAAACCCAATGATCTATGTAGTGAGGCATACAGCTATAATAAAGTGGTAAACAGACATAATTGATTATTATATACAGTAGTTATTCATACTGTAATGTTAAGGAATAGTGTATAAGGGTATGAATCAAAGCTGCAGTGTGTACGGTATGTAGAGCAGTATATAACATAATGCCCATTCATTCAGATTCAGTCAGATCTCTGGATCAATTTATTCTCTGAATATAGTATGTCGGTTGTCAGGATTCCAGTTTTCATAAAGTTTTCCACTGTGTCTTTCATCTTGAGCGCACTGAGCCTCGGGTGAATCCTCCTCTTCCACATGATGCAACCATCAACCAGGTCTCAGACTCCTGCTCCTCTCTCTTCACCTCTGGTGCTCCTCATTTATGATTCACTCGTGGTTTTTGTCTCAGAAATCTTGAATCTACATCCTGCCTTATAGGCCCCGACTCGACTCGACTCGACTCCGCCGTCCAGAGAGGAGATCATGAAATGCTAACATGCTCCTTTGAACCTGTAGGAGGTATTTGATGTGCTGCGAGGAGCAATAATATATGTGTATTTGATCTGGCCAGCTGTCTGGACTGTCGGCTCCACGAGTTCCCCTTCACATCTCCAGCCTTTGTAGTGTGTGTGTGTGCACATGTACGCAAGCTTCACACACACACACACACACACCTGTGAGCTTGCGTGCATTCAAATGCAGGTGCAAATAAAGTTTCGTAGAGTTTTGGCCTTCGCTTTTCAACTCAAATGAGTGTTTCTAATCAAGCATGTAGTGATTCAGCTCTGCTGATCAATCTCAGGCTGATTCCAGCCACAGATTAGTTCAGATGGTCTGACTTTGAAGAGTTTGGGAAACTTTATATTTGGCAGTCGTAAAAAAAAAAAAAAAAAAAGTTTAGTTGCCCTTTCTTTCCGATCAATCGGTGGGTGGATCATGTGTTCATTATTTCTTTGTTTTGCTGCTTTGTGGGTGGACCACACACACACAGACACACAAATACAGCAGCCTGTTGGTATTCAAGTTAGCTGAATAAAAAAGCCAGAAAGTTCAAGCTTATTACTGGAAAACAAAATGCTACATCACACTCCTCCTCCTCTTCCTCGCCACTGTCCGTTACCTACAGTTCCTGTTTTTCCAGCTGCTCTCTGCTCTTGTATTCCAGGCTGCTCTCCACAATATCTCTCTGTCTCCAACTAATTATTGGGAAACTGGACAGGCCTTTAATCTCCTCAAAAGACCAATATTATACTTGTCGACTTCTCCACGTCCCTCTTCCTGTGTCTTCCTCACACACTCACACACACACACATGCTATCCTGGAGGGTTTTGCCCCGGTCCCTCGTAGCCGTGTTTCAACCTCTGCTCACTGATTAACGGCCTCTTTCCCTCCACTGACACGCTTCGTTCTTTAGCTCTTTAGCCGATCACAACAATGTGGAAGACCATCTATCTCCTCTCCTCTTTCTCCCACACTCACCCCACCCCCATTCCCACCCCCATTCCCACTTGCTCTCTGTTCTCTCGTTCATTTTTCTCCCTTTGCTCCGTTTTACTTGTTTCCTCTTCCCTGTGTGCTCTTTTTCTCTTCTCTCTTTTCTGCGCTGTTTGTTTTTAATGTATGGTGTTCCAACACCTGAGTGTGCAGGGCAGTCAGTTTCCAGATTAATGCCTTCAACTTTACACACAAAAACAAAAATACAGAAAGTAAAAAGTCCTTTAGACTTTATAGTTGAGTTACATGAACTTCCCAGAGTTGCAAACAAAAGCCAGATATTAAATCTGCTCCTCACAGGCTGAAGTTAATTTTCATCAGCGTATACACACATTCTTTGTTCAGTGTTAACTGAGCTTTTCATCTTGCATCGTGCAGAAATAATTTCAAACACTGAATAGCAAAATTCATTGTCTCCTCTCCTGTCATCCGGGATTTAGGAATTTGGACTTTTCTGTTAAATGCAAATAGCTGAAATGTACCATACAGTATCAATATAACAGGGTGTAGTGTACTGTGAGGTAATGAAACTACCTGAGCGGTGTAATAGCGCTGGCACAACAGAAAACTCTGAGCCAGTTTGGGCGTCTCTCCAGTTTCTCCATGGTAGCGTGGCGACTTGTAACCGGGTTATTTTAAACCACATTTCTCTGACTTGCTGTAATTACACGCCGTGCTCAGGATGAATCTTATTGTTCAGCTCGGGTAGAAGTTTGGACAGAGTCAGTTTTGGACGGATTTTGGTTGGAATAACAGAAAAAGGGACATTTTGCTGAACTTTTTTTTTCTTTTTCTTTTTTGTAGTTGAGACCAATATTCTGGCTCATAGAAAATACAGGACTGCCGGCACAAATTCACGTCAAGTTAAAGATATGGCAGTAAAGATACAGTATTATGCTTTATGAAGGATACTGTACAAGCTGATTATTTTTAATGCAAGGAGATGGAAACCTCTGGTACAGTAGTGATTCTCTGTAACTTGCGCACATTATTTTGCACAGAGAACAACACACAAACAGCCGGTGTCTGTTGTTACAGCAAACATGTCTACTGTCAGTCTGGGAACACATCCATTTGCTTCTGGTGGCCAATACACACTCCAGCAGGTGATAATGTTCTTGAACAGAGCAAGATGGAAATTCTTCTACATCTGAATTCACACTATCAAAATGAAGATTAAACAAAAATCTATAAAAAAAAAAATCAGTCTGAGATCAAAAGCATGGAGGCTTATTAGGATTTTCTTGTGTACTTTGAACTTGAGCGGATTCAAAGGTGTCACTTTCTCTGATTGTGAGCTGGTAAATAATCCCTCTCCTGCACCGTTGTCTGTTTGTGGCCTTTGTTATTGGAGCAAATCAACACTTCAGGCGCCGCAGTCAACAGATCCTAATTACAGGTGACACAGTTCCCTTGGTGATTATTGTGCTCCTGGATGTTTTATTTCCATTTCCCTTTCATTCTTCTGCGTGTCTATGCATGTGTGTAATGGAGTGTGTAAATTGAATGAATTGAAAGAAGGCGCTGACCTTCACCTGGTCCCAGGTCAAACAACAGCGTCCCAAATCATGTTGTCAGGAGTGTGTGGGAAGGAATCCTAAGAGGTGTCCAGTATATATAGTATATGTGTGTGTGTATGTACATGTGTGTGTGTGTGTGTGTGGGTGGAGGCCATATGAGCATCAGTAGGTCATCTCAGTCACTTATTGATCACGCTGGCCCTGGAGCGTGACATTAGTTGAATGTCAGGGGAAGATTAACACAGTATGTCTATAGACAGCAGCAGCAGCACATTTAATCCTGGACGTGTGTCATGGCAACGCCCACATGGTCACTCCCATGCATTACTGTAATGATTTGACCCCGCTTGACCCCGTAAAGGTCTGATATTCATGTCGAGACTCACAGGAGCGATCGTACAAATCTTACGGCTTTGGTTCAGTTTCTCCAATCCGGCGTATCGGTAATGTTAATTAACAAGTGTTTTTCTCCCAGAGGAATAAACCAGTAAAGCAGCAGCAGCAGCAACAGCAACAGCAGCAGTTCCCAAATCCTTTCCCACTTCATTGCCCTCTTGAGAAGAAATGCAAAAATGTTGGCGGCCCACATCTGCCCCGGTAACAATACGGAGGCCAAATAATAACGATCGGACATTCAGGGCTGAGCTGAAAGCGCCGGGGCTCCATTTCTCTTAATTGTCCGACAGGGGAGAGATCACCTGTCGATTTCACCATCTGTCTCCCGACTCTTTCCTTTTCATTTTCCTGTTGCTAATTGTAACATTGCTAATTTGATTCTCCAGTTTTTGCCATGTAGACAGAGACCAAGTGCACAGTGTGGTTCAATGATAGACATGAATATGATTAAAAACTCATTTTGAGTTTCTTTTTTCTTTTTCTTTTTTTTTTTAAACCATTTTTATCTTTTAAAGATCATCTTGTTTTTTTTTTTGTTTTTTTTTTTTAATGAAAAACATAATTTCATCTTTTTGGCAGTTGTACTGTTTTGAAAATGACTTGTCGGCCCACTTGCTCTACCTTCACGGCTCACGGGTTGGAAATCACTGGGGTAAAGAGATTAAATGAGAAGATCATATTAGCGAAAATAAACATACCAATGTGCCAACATGCCTTGTGTTGCTCTACGAACAGTCCTGAACTCTGTGAAACATAAAAATAATAAGAAAAAAAAGTTGAATCAGGTTCTTGAAGAGGCACGAGCTCGCCAGGTCTTTCTGCTGCTTCACATGAATATTAATCACTTTCTGGGGATGGAGGACAAAAATAAAATAATGTGCTTCAACTCCAGGAGGACTGGGGGTTGGGTAGGTAAGTGTGAGTGTGTGTGGTTGTGGTTGTCTAGTGTTTGTCTCCTCCACAATCACTCTCACACCTCATAAGGCAGATTTAGGCTGTTCCATATGGATGACACCCGTATATGACGGCTCCGGCTGCATCACAATGTAAATGGGAACCGGCTGTTTGTGTGTGCATCAGCAACTCTTCAGAGAGACAATTGGAAAATCTTTATTTTTTGCGTGTGCAGATTTTTGAATGTCCACATATTTCACCATGTGTGATCTCTTCATATATCCGTCCATCATTTAGAGTAGAGAGATTTGCATGTGAAACCTTACCTGTGGTGTTTCTCCTCTCTTGTATTGCTCTTTTCAATCCTGGTGTCGTTTACTGTGCAGAAAAAGATCCTTCATTGCAAAGCTTATTTCATCATTACTGAGATGTGGTGTATTATATCTATCTGAGGGACGGTTCCCGTGCCTAAAACCAGTCTCTATTCGTTTAGTATTCAAAACGTCAAATGACTGCACTCTCATGAATGCAATGCTCGGTTCTAGAGATGGATGATAACAGCTTTTCATAATACGCTTTATTGAAATGCTAACACTCTTACTTATAGTGGGGGAGGTGTCATTTTTAAACCGAAAGTCATCATAATCATACCGAGCTCATGGGATTTATTTTGTCTCCAGATGAATAAAATGCCCTTATTATCATCTTGTATGTGACTAAAGTAGGAAATTGTCGTGCATGTGTGTGTTTTACTGTTTTCATAGTCACAGAAGAAAAGCTACCTGATGCATGCCCACCCCTAGAATAAAAGGGAGGCTGAGGTGAATTTTATTATTTTAATTAATTCTTTTGAGTGAAGATGGTGATTGAAGATTTGATATAAATGTGCAGGAAGTCTGTTGGTGATCTACAGCTGTATTGTGTGAATTTTTACCGCCTGTAGTGGTGGATACTGTGTGTTGTTATCAGGCTGCAGGCGGAGATGGAGGGAGAGATGGAGGAAAAAAACAGGGAGGTTGGACAGGAAGAGATGGGATTTATGCTAACATGGTGCTGGGAGGAAAGGGGATTTATTTGGCCCTTTGTGAAGACTGATGTCATTACACCAGACCCCACCTCGACAGCCTCTTTCCCTCTTGACTTTGGTCTCTGTACCCCTATTCTCTGCTCCATCCCCGTCTTTCTATTTACCTTTGTCTCTGCCTCTGACTACTTTCTAATCCCCGGGGACACGCTTTTCATTTATTCTAGGCCTACACCTCCTTCAATACCACCTCACTCATGTCTTTAAGTCTCCCTTTTTCTTTTTTTCTCTCTCAACCTCGAATCAATACTCTGCACCAGTGAGTGCGTAAATGTGTGCTTGTCTCTATCTTTTTCTACACTCTGCCTTTACATTATCATCCATACAGATAGATTTAGATATACATTAAGAGGGCATTGCTGCCCACAGCTGAGATGCTGTCACGTCCTCTAGTGTGTACTTCATTATTACGGCTCCCACCAGTGCCATCAGTCATCACGCTGCCTTGTCCCACACGCCATAGGACGTCCAAGGCTACACACATAAACAACAAGCTAATGCGATGGCTAGCTTTTCCCTCGCTAAGTAGTATAGCACTCTGTGGTGCTCAGGCTGGACCAGGTCATTGTGGAGCTCACTGCTTCTGCTGCTTCTGCTAGATCATAATGGTTTGATTTCATATTGAATAACACTTGGAGACTTTTCATTATCACAAATGGCCACCAAATTACATTTAAATCAGAGCCATAACTCAACGTAGTGGTGACAGGTGCTTCCTTGTTCATTAACATGTCGTACATATGCACAACTACAGATGAAGATACAGAAGTCCAGTATATAATCCATAATCCTAATACAACTTGTTTTCTGCACGTTTTGTGTGGTTTAAACAAATAAGATATAATACAGAAGGCAGTTAGAAAATGTAGGTAGGTGGATGAGACAGAGCAGTTTGCTATGCTACGCTAACCTAATGCTGTTCTCCAGCCTCTCACTTGCATAATTTCATCCAAAAAACTCAAACTATTTGTTCAATTGTCAGTGTTTAGTGTCATTATTGGTTTCATTAAT
The DNA here is from genome assembly GCF_905171665.1 of Trachurus trachurus. NCBI lineage: Eukaryota > Metazoa > Chordata > Actinopteri > Carangiformes > Carangidae > Trachurus > Trachurus trachurus. The sequence continues at coordinate 25,904,524 of NC_139898.1, read as the reverse complement.
TCAGTGCTTGTACAGGAGCAGACATAGCAGCCAGGATGTTTATATAACCTGACAGAAACTGCCTGGACTGGACTCTCCCTCCTTGGTTTCATATTTGTTTATTATTCTTCTGTGTTAGAAATCCATCTCATTCTGTCATTGAAGTGTCAATAAGTAGCAGTAAAGGAGGATAGTGAGTCACCTATCCACTGCTGTAGTGCTGCACTCTGCCCACCTACGTTTTCAGCTGGTTTGAACTACGGGCCTACAGTTGAGGCGCTTTAACACAAGTCTCACGTGAAGGAAATGGAACAGCAGCAGTCACAGTTACTCTCACTGCTCGTCAGAAGAAAATTATCCCGACACCACACACACACACACACACACAGTGGTTCATATACACACATGCACACTTTCTTGCCATTTTTCAGCTGCCCTCTCTGTATATTTCATCATGGCAAAGCAGGGCACCGCTAACACGCCAGGCGAGTGCTTTCTCTTGTTCAGTGGCTCTCGCTGTCAAGGAGAGGGATTTTTTTTGCCTCTCTCCGTGACAGACTCAAGTGCTTCAATTTTCCCCTTGCTTGGAGAAAGTGACTGCATAAAACCTTTGGAGTCCGTAGGCTATCAGGGAAACAGCTCCACGCAGAGCCGGAGCCAGTCCCGCAAAGAATCGGGGGCTGGACTCCGAAGGTGGATCACGGGGTTAGTTAAAGTGGAGCAAAGCTTCTGTGCAAGTTCAGGACGGCAACTTGGAAGAGTGCTGCTCTGTTCACATGTGTCATAGCCAATATACACCAACATATATTTTCAGAACTGTTCCTCTTCTCGGCAGCTTCCACTGTAAATCCTAATGAGTCACTTTTCACTTTTCTGAAATTATGCAACCTGAGACATTTTCTTTGATGCTGGATCTTTGTCAAGTGAAAAAAACACACACATACAGGTGGTGTAACTCTCCCTCCTATGATCTCACCTACTTTACAGCCCCGATTCACTCTGTCAACCTCAAAGAGCGGGCGCCAACAAAGGCCGTCCTGATCAAACGGCCTCCTTGTGCCGTCTTTTACGAGTTGCACTTGAACTCAACCGCCAAGACTCCAGCCCGCAACCAGCCGCATCAAAACATCGCGTGCTGAAGGTTAAATTAAAATTGGACTGGAAAATTGGCTTGAAGTTGGTGCTTGGGAATTACTCTTGACTTAAGTTAAATTTTAATTGCCTGGTCGTGTTGCTTTTGTTAAGTGGATTACTACATTTCTGACGTGTCTCCCTGGTGCTTACCGCAGTAATGTTTTTGCACTCTGTACCCAGAGATCACTTGTCACTCATTTTTATTTATTTATTTTCTTTATTCAGCCATCACTTCCTCGGATGTTTTTTTTTTTCCCCCCCTTTTTAAATACCAACGTAATATTCACTGTAACGCCCTGTCACTGCTCTGGCTTTCTCTGAGACGTAACGTTGGATGTCTCCTTTGTCTCCACAGCAAAGAAGACGTGTGCGACCACAGACTTCGCCTGCAAGAATGGACAGTGCGTCCCTGCTAGGTGGCGCTGTGACGGAGAGCCGGAGTGCGCAGACGGTTCAGATGAGGCTGATGCAATCTGCAGTAAGTGTCCATCCAGACTCACATAACTTCCAACCACATGTAAACAAACAGGAACAGGACAAGCAGCCGCAGGAAAGGCAAAAATACAGACAGACTCCCAGATTAGCCAAAACATACAAACACACACAATATTTCCCAATGCATTAACAGCTACATGTGTTTTCAGCAGTTTGCATGTGCCTGTGTGTGTTTACTCAAATGAAAATCTATGAAAATCGACATGTCTGCACACCTGGATGACATCATTGTTTTGGTCTTTTTTTTTTTTCTTTTTTTTTTACAGTGATTTGTTCTGTGTTGTTTGACCTCCACAAACACAAACACACACACACACACACACTTTTCCTTAGGCATAAAGCAGTCCCAAGGTTGCTCAGTCTCAGTGTTTTACATGTTGTTGTGTTCCAGCTGCTCTGCCAGTCTTCTCTTTCTTGCACACCGCCGCCTCAGAAAATGGCTTTCAGTCGCGTTATGTGGCAGATGCTGAACATCTATACATAGCATGATCAAGGTCATGGAGGATGGAAGAGTGGACAAGATGTCTACTGTACCTCTCTCACACTGTGAACACAAAAAAACACATGTATTCTTGCATACTTATTTATAGATACTAATAACATTGCTGTTGTCCATTCTATAGAGAAGGAAATGTTTGCTGCACACTTTGACTGTGGGATAATGCAGCTACGTATTATAGCAAAAAGTACAATGCCCAGTTTCTATTTGTGTGTGTTTTGTATTTCTCATTGCATAGACAGTATTTCTCATTGCATAGACAGATATTGTTATTAGTTTTGGATCATTTTTTAATCATATAAACTAACTTCTGAATGATGTAGTTGAGGCACTGTACATGGAACAAACTAAAGCACGGAAGTTGTCGCCCAAGAAACCTCTCACCATTAAATTAACATCAGCTTACTTATGTTGTCAGCGTGTGTAGGTGTAATGATGAAAAATGGAACAATGCCACTGAACACACCTTAACTGTTGCTCTCTTGTTTACAAGGTTGGCAGGAGGTGAGAGTCACTCGCTGCTGCAATCATTAAAAGTGGAGCGCTGCCCACTGTGAGCGCCGGCTTTCTCCCTTTTAATAATAAGCAGCAAGTGGGATGTAACCCGGTATTTACGGGTCAGGGATTGGTCAGTGGGTGTGAGTGTGAGGCGGGGGAGGAGGTTTACACAGCGTGTCTGTGTTTGCATGGTGGTGATAGAGGATCAGGAACGCAAAGAGATAAATCACGGCTGGTAAAATTGGGAGAGGAGTCTTGCTGTGATGAGCTGCTCTGCTTTGACAGTTTGTGTCTTTAGACGAATGAGTTTGATCAGATGGAAGGAAATAAGCTCAGAATCAGAGCAGCTTTAACTCCCCACAGTGTTTGGGAAAGTTGGTACAAAAAAATAAGGAGATCTACGGTAATTAGATTATCAGTAAGACGCACTAAACACATGAGTAACTAATTACTAAGGTGTAATACTGTATCCATAAACATTTAATGACACAAGAGGCTTTTCTGCAGCTACAACCTCATTTGCAAGTTTCTGAACTTTAAAACTTTTTCATTTAGTTTCTCTTTAAAAAAAAAAAAACTTTTAGGTTCTTATTAAGGAGCGTTTACATGAGATACCAGAGCAGCTCGAACAGAGCAGGGTCTGAAGGCTTTGAAGAGGTTAAGTCAATGACTGTACAAAGGAAGACTGAAGATATAGAATTGAATGCAGTGTCTAAATCTATGGTTGAGAGAGTAGAAGAGTCGAAGAGGTTTGGATCCTGATGGATTTGGGTTTTGGTGAGTTGCTATATGAAAGATGATGTTCTGTCTTGAATATCAGTGAAATTGCTGAGGGTAACATACTGTTTGGTAATCCATGCCCAAGCTGCCAGAAGAACCATCTTGAAGAGGGATCTTTCGTGAAGGTGGTGTTCGCACTGCACCACAAAACACATGCAGCCTCTTCAGTCAGACCACTGCAGGTTTTCTGGGTCATTGTTGCCTCTGATGAGCTTCAAACTTTTTTATATATTTATATTTCATTTTCTAACCACCACCTGCCCCTGAGATGGTGTTTGTCAGTGATGAGTTGGGTTTGAACACGGTTTTAGCTGTAATTGGGATATCACACTGACCAGTGCTGGCAGAGATCTAAGGGGTTCTCATTAGGAATCAGCACAGTCACTGTATACGCCGCTTTGTAAACACCACGAGCTCCTAAGGCAGCACAACACACACGTACTACTCACACACACACTCTCTCTGGCATTTCACATGGATTCACATTTTAATCTCGCACATAATCAGTGTTTCCTCCAAAGATCAGTCACAGAACAGAGCAGAACTCCTGGAGGTCAGTCTCCCCACTTCTGTCTAATCAAACAACTTTCCATATGGCTGCGACTACAGGCCAGCTCCTATTTGCAATTTGTATTAAGATGATTTTTGAAGAGGTGATCAAAGCGCCCTTTGAAGTTTCTTCAAGTAATAAGTCTGATTGGGATGGGCCAAGGACATGTGTGTACGTGTGCATGCCTATAAACGCTCTGGAGTGCGTGTGCGCCAGTAGAAGTGTTTGTATGAAGCCGGGGAGTCAATGCTTGTGTTTAGTATTCATCACAAGGTGAATCTGTAAGTCATTTCATCAGATTAGAGGACTTGTGGTTAAGTCTCATTATGTCTAATCAAGGTCAGACGCTGTGAGAGCTTCCCTAACTTTCTCAGCCACATTGATCCTCACAACCGTGTGTGTGTGCACGTAGCATGCGCGCGTTTGTGTGCGTGCGGCAGAATGTGAGCGCATGTTTTCATCAGAACGCAGTAAATTAAAAGAATCATTTGAGTCAATAAATATGGAAGAAAGAAACCTCTTTATATGCAGTTTTAACGCACGACATTGATATTTATTGTGAAATATTGTTTATGGATAATCCAGTGTATTAAGATTCCTGAAATTTAAAATCCACAGAATTTACAAAAGTCTTAAAATAAACTCAATACTGTTGTGATACTGAGATATTAAAGCACTAAGGTGCCTTGGTATAGATCAGAAAAAACACTTTCTATCATCTCACAGTACACAGAGTTGTATTGATGATGGTGAGAATGGTGTGTAACACATCAGCCTATAATCTCTAATAGACTCCTATTATGAAGGTTTCTGCATTTGTATTATATCTCCCCTCCTCTACAGAGGTTTATCGACAAGTCTTCATCACCTAACTTTTGAGATTACGACCACCTCGCCACTCCTGGTTTGATGTGATCAGGCCTATCACACCTGGCTTCACCCTGGAATTTATAAGTCCCTCGCTGCTCTGTCTCTCTCTCTCTCTCTCTCTCTCTCTCTCTCTCTCTCTCTCTACCGGCCTCTAGTCTTGTATCACATCCTCTCCTCTGTCCTGTCGGTCTCTTCCCTGCTACATGTCCTCCACTTTCTGATCTGAGTTCAGTTCAAGTAATGCCTTTGATTTCATTGATTTTCCTGGGAGGGAATCGATAGGCTGATCCTTGAGACCTCTGGTCGACTGCTGATTAACTATGGACCTCCGATGCCGCCCCTGAAATTACACACACGCACACACACAGACACACACTCATGCAGGGGCTGTCTGTAATTACACATCTGAAAATGAATCTGGGCCTTGAGGGGATTGTGGAGAAAATGGTCAATCAGAGGAATGATGGTTGATGCATGAAGGAGCGTGCGTGTCTGCAGACGATGTTGGGCACCGATGCCGTAGTTGTAGAAGGTAAATTAGTCAAAATGTCATTATGATAATCGAGTCAACAACAAACTACAGTTCATTTTCTTTACCACTTTCCACACATGTGGTTCAATCCCTGGCTCCTCAAGTCCTTGGGTGAGACACTGAACCCCAGACTGCCTCTGATGGCCCTTTTATCGGTGTATAGTATAGGTGAATGTGGCAGGTATTGTAAAGCACTTTGAGTGGCTGCTGCGACTAGAAAAGAGCTACGTTAAGTGCACTTTCTTCACAATCTACACACACACATGCATCAAAATACTTTTATTGCAACTATTCTTTTTATATTTGTTGTTGAATTTTGATTTCCATATCCTCAGTATTGCTCTCTTGATTCACATCACGATGAATCAGTTTCAACTTCCACTCACTGGTTCGTTTGAAGTGTGCCCATTACTGATGCGGGAAACTGATAAGTAAAATGCCAAAGAGTTGCACAGAATTATCCATTAAATAAAACAAAATGACTCATCACTGACCGCTACTTGGTCGTCTGTATATTTTCACATAATAACTATTGAATTTGCATAATGTGCCACGCTGTGGGGAGCCCGTGTTTCATAATCCATGTACCAGACATCAAAGCTGTGATTTCCTGGGGTCTAGACATTACAAAGTCAGCGTCCATCAGCAAGATCTTGCAGTTTGACAGTCACCGCTGATTAGACTCTTCTGAAGCACTATTTAAACTCCTTTCTGTGGGCACACACTTTCAGCTCCGTGGCTGCGTATCTCACTCCGGGGATTAAAGTGAGCCCCTTCTCGCCACCCAAGTGTCCCTGTATAGATAAAGGCTATTGAACTGCATCATCAGACACTCAACCGACCTCACTCAGCCGCATATTGGACCAACACATACCACTCTCTTCACACTCCCCCGCCAGGCCCAAGTGATACTTCAAAACTTTGAATACCCAGGCAAAAATGTTGGAGTGTTTAAGCTTTGTATCATTTTTAGGATATAGAGGATATTTTATATTCATAACATAAAAGTCTTGTGTCATCGACCACAGTAACTGTTCAGGCATATTTCACATGCTGAAAGGCTGCAGAGAAACAGCCTCCAAATTCACCGTGAAACTTAAAGAGGGGGAAAAAAGGACAAACACAAATGAGAAGTTTGATAACTTTAGAAGTCAAGTCACACAACAGCAGCATAGTGAGATCAAACAGAGGAACCAACAGTCTTACTGTTCTGTTTGATTCTAATGTAATGAAATCAAAGCATTTTATATATATATATATATATATATATATATATATATATATATATATATATATATATATATATATATATATATATATATATATATATATATATATATATATATATATATATATTTTTTTTTTTTTTTTTTCTTTTTTTTTTTCAAAAAAAAAGGCCAAATTGGTTCTTTAATATGAACTCTAGCTATTTATTTGATTGATATTACGACTTATACTGGGCTCTGAACCCAGCACCTTTACACTATTTATATATTCAAAAACAATTTATGACATATGTTTCATTACATTTTATGAAAAGAGTGTTGCATCTTAATATTTACTGAGGACTTTTTCCTGATCATTAATTACCAACTTACCACACACTGTAGGATATAAAAACTACACATTTTCAAACTGAATCCACTCCATCTGATGAAACTCATTCATCTAAAGACACAAACTGTCAAAACAGAGCCGCTCATCACAGCAGGACTCCTCTCCCACTTCCACCAGCTGTGATTTATGGAGCTCATATCGAGTCACCACCGACTTTCCCTCGTTTCTTTTTCATATGCTAATTCTATCGCTACAGAGGAGGAAAGATAGTGGAAGCGGACAGCCGAGTCTAACAGGTATTGAAACTTCTTCTTTATTGTGCCTTGTAAATATTTATAGAAGGAGGTTTATGGTGTTTTTCAATCATGATTGTAGGATGCTCATCTTATATAATAGAAACTATAGGCGGTAGTAATTTTAGCCATGCTACTGTAGCAGTGTGGCTGCATTGGATTGCCTTCACAGTCTGTAGCATGTAGGACATTTGACTTAATTAGCTTTTAGCTCAAAGCATCACGGCAGCTTCACAGAGCCATTGAAGCGTCTGAACTCTTATTTATTGATGGTTTATTGGTGGCTAGCAGGTCTTTACTGTACTGTACAGTACTGTGACCCACTTGTGTTTATATAACGTGCTAACTTATGAATATGGGAGTATGGCATAATTTAATTTAGTTGCGCACACCACTGTGAGCCAGCTGCCCTTTGGTTACTTTTGAACTTTTACCTCCCTCCCTCTCCCTCTCCGTCTCTCCATGTCCTGCTGTCATCAGTTCCACCTGCTCCCCTTCACTGACGTGGGTTTTCCCTCGGCCACGTGCGCAGAGACAATAGGCAGGTCAGCGTATTATAGCACGGAGGCAGGAGGTTGTGCTAGTTAATTATTTTGGAATATGAACGGGAAGGATCCAGTCAGATGAATTGTCGGACGGCTTCAATTTCATGCTTGAGGCAGCGGCAGCGCCGGGCGTAATTTCCCAGGTGGCCTCTCTACCTCTCTCTCTCTCCCTCTCTCCTTCCTCACCTGTGTCTCTCCCTCGCTCTTATAGGCTTGTAGAAGTCCAGTAACCCCTCCCCCCACCAAAAGACACACACATAATAAATACACACTCAGCTCAAACACAAAGCCATTCACAAAAATGTAAAAAAACAGGAAGGGACATATGAATCGAAGCGTGAGTGAGTTCACCCTGACCTTCCATTCAGCGTGATCTCATTTGTCTGAATTTTCCCACTACTGTACATGTTCCTCAGGTCAGTTTCACTTACCATGACATTTACTCATAAGCACAACTCTACAAACACATATTCATTTTGTTTGTTTGTTTCCCTTCGACCCATTAGACAGTTTGCTGAGATTTAAACTGTCAAAATGATCAGATCAAATCTTTCCATCAGTTTCAGACCATCTCACTGTCACTACAATCACAGTTATACTTTTTCTAGCTGAGGTTGTGAGTTATTGGTTTTAACCAACAACATCCAGTGGGATCAATGCTACAAGTCTACAAGTCACCACTTCTTGTATTGATCTACTCGTGCTTCAGGCTTTCTCTTGCAGTATATAAAAAGTAATGACAACTGGTCCTACATGAATTTGAAGGGATTGAAAGGGATCCTATTCAGCTTCTCAGTTCATGCACAAAAACAAGGATTCATGTGCAGAATGTAGATGTTTCATGTCTGTGCACTGGGTTCACAGGTCTCACAGGCCTGTGCTCAGAGGTGTAGGTATATATAGACAGTATGTAATATTATAACGTGGCAGAACAGTGATGTTTCTGGGTTCAATGGATTGTTCTCTCTGTGCTTGTGTGGGTTCTCCAACTTCCTCCCACAGTCCAAAAACATGCACACTAGGTCCACTGGAGACTCTAACTTAAACATAGCTGTGAACCTACACAAATTGGCATTGCAGCTAATAAATAGGTAATATATAACAGTCTGTTGTCATGGTTTGGTTCTTTAGGCATTAAAACGGCTTTGATCAGTGTGATATAATTATCTAAACTCATGTTCCACTTAATAATCTTTTGATTTTTTTTAGACAGCATTCAGATAACAGAATTTGGCGATCAAAAATGAGTTGAAGTATAACCATTTAGTTAAACTAGAGGAAGTGATAAGAGATAAAAATAAACCCATACTGTACCAGCAATAATGCAGTATAGTCTCCGACAACCCACCACAGCCTCTTGTTGTAAAATTGTCCCTGACAGTATAACAGTGTCGCATCTCCTGCCAAGAGAGGACATATGAGAGAGGACAGTCATTATTCACACAAATACAACAGGCTTCTGGTGAGGAAAATGTAAACATAGTGAAGTATTGAACAAACACTGTGCTACTGTTTGTTTGGTGGAGGCCGTTTACTTTGGCGGCGTTCACCATCACAGCTCCTCGTCGCCGCCTCCAGACGCACGGTCTCATCATCACAGAATCGTGTGTGCATGTGCATGTGTGTGTTTTTTTCATATAAAATCGGACTCATAAATAATTGAAGCTACAGTACTGACAGTCAGTTTAATGTCACCTTAGAAGTTACTGGGAAAAAACAAACAAACACTAAAAGGTCATCTCTCTCTCTCTCCTCTCATACTGTAAGCCCCCTGTGTGCATTGTTTTGCTTATCTTGCTGTATCTTTTGGCATCTCATTAACCACAACTGTCTTTACCTTGATTTATATCAGCAATAACTTACAGTCTATTGATCCCTTAAGGAGGAAACGGAGTAGCCACCTATACAGTAACGACGACAACATACACACAACAAGAAGCACTGTAGATGTAAGGAACACACGGCGTTGTACAGTAGCTGCCATATGGTTCCATCGTTCCACAGTAACGACTTCCACAAGGCTAAGTTTAAGAGGTCCTGTGAGAAATTCCCAATTAATTAGAAAGCTTTAAAAAATAAAAATGTATCAGTGCCTATAAATGGTCATTAGCGATGTGACTCCCATAAGTTACACAGTGACATCTCATCGTTTCAATGGTGCAGTACAGTGAATGACCCGGCTCCAGCTGCTGCAAGTATAGAGCTTTTGAACATTTTATAATTAGTCCTTTTTGAGTTTAACAGTCTCTGATCACTTTATTTTTATTGATCAGGTTCTGCTTTCATTAAATATGGATTTCAGAATCGTGCTGTTAAAGTAATTAACAACATGGAAACCTCTCTGTGTTTTCAGATCTGTTTAATTAATTGAAGCAGAATTTTCCCTGACATTACCAGAACAGTGGGACTCCAATGTTTTGCGACTGTGTGAAACAGAAACAGATGTGTGCAGGAAACTTGCTTCCTTGTTTACACGATACAGGGCACGGCAGTCAACGAGAGAAAAGTACCTATGCAGCAATCGCCACCATGTGATTTTTTTTTTTTTTGTCAATTCCAGTCCGTTCAATTAGTGACCCCAGCTCTTGGCTGGTTGCGATTGATTGGTGGTCAATAAGTTTTTGCTCTCAGAGGGCGTCTGGTGGAGCTGGAGCTGCCTGACGGAATTGCTTTTGCTTGTGTTTGGCCCATCTTTGTAAAGACCCATGCATAATAACAATTATGTTTACATTTTATTTTTCCTCTTTTTTTTTTGGCAGTGTAAGCTTAAAAATATATATATTAGTCTTGTTTTCTCCTCATACTCCTTATCTATGGAGAAAAAAACCCTGAGCTGTAGGACTGGATAACAGATGTGGTATCTAAAAGCAGATGCAGAACATAGAACAGGTGTGATATAAAAAGGTTTTATTAGGTCAAGAGGCAAACAGATCCACCACTGTAGGCTAAGGCAGGAGAGCAACAGTAAAAAAAATAAAAAATAAAGCAGCAGATGGTTCATGAGAAGAGTCGGGGAGGATATCTGACTCATCATAGCAGGAACATCACAGGTGCGTCTTCAAACCTGCATGATACATTTCCTGGCTCCATTTATGTGACCCACGTGTACTTATATGGTCCGACTCCTAGCACTGGGACGACTAAAGGGAAAGCAGACATTTTTATTATTAAGAATGACACGTAACATGACCGTTACATGGTTCACCATAAGGTTTGTAGTCGGGTCAGTGTGCACAGTGCAGAGATCAAACCAGAGGCAGAGGAGCAAAGAGATGGAGAAGAGGCAATTATCTCCAGGACAAAAGCACATGTATAACCAGCAGGGCTGTCAAAGTTAACACGTTAATAATGCTTTAATTCTAATTCCTTTTAACACCACTATTATTTTTGACATGTGATTAACACACATTCTGTTATATTGACCTTTGACCTGACACACAGTTTGAATCAGTGGCTGAAAATGAATCAGATTGCAGTTTCTTCTGAATGGCAAGTTCAGCTACAAAGTCCTGTCAGATTAATTTGTCGGAAGTACATTTATTAAATATTGTATTAACACCCCTTTAAGGTACAGTCTGAACAAATGTGTGATTAATGTGCAATTAATTTGCCATTAATTGTGATTAACTATGGGTACTTGTGCAATTAATTGCAACTAAATATTTCAATCGATTTATAGCTCTAATGACCAGTAAATCTAATGCTGGTCCAGTGTTAATTAAGGTGTTGTTAGACAAATAGCTCCTGGGCCGAATAATGTGTGCCCTATAATAATGTGGGCCAAACTGGACAAAGCAGTCATTAGTCTAACGCATCCTGCAATAGATAAATATACTGCATCAAAACTAAAGAGAGCTGTTGTTTCTTTGTGTGTTTCCAGGTTTTTATATCAGAGTTACTTGTTGAAGTGTATTCAACTGACTACTTTACATCAAAGTGACTTTGGAAAGCAACTTACGCAGTAGTGTGTCTGGTATCATTTGGAAAGTCCACCCAGACTCCTTCAGAAGTCAACGATGCTCTCCACATAATTTGGCTGCCTGTTCTAATCTCCACATCCCTGCCTTTGTGTCCTGACCCAGCCTTTGAATAAACTGCCACAGAGGAAATAAGCTCAGAGTTCGGGTTGTCAAGTTCAGACCCACACACTGTGCGCATCCCAAAATATACGCTCCTCCGACTCACCTTCTGCTTCTCCTTCCTCTCGCCTGCCTCCCTCTCCTGCGCTCTCTCATTAGTTGAGATGTGGCACTTGCCACCGGCAGTATTTTTAATGCCCAATGTGTCGTCTACTAAACAACCATTAAGAGGCACCTGTTGGAAGAAAGTGGCAATTTCCTATGAGAGCGCTAGTGTCGCGCTGTATTTCTTCCCCCCACGGCACTGACAGCCCCACAGTCTAGACTCTGCTAATGGTTCCACATTTAACAAGCACCTTCTACCTCCTTCTCTCTTCGCCTAGAGAGAAAGATATGGAGAGAATAAAAAGAGCAAGAAAGAGGGAGGGGGGGATTCTACAGTTTAACTTTGCTGCAGCCTCTACCTCAGACCCCTGGAAAAGACAAACCGTAACACCTATGAGACACAGGGGACATGTCTGACTCAATATTGTGAACAGTCAATTGAGCAGTAGAAACTTGCAGAAATTTGCAGGAGGCAAATAAAAAAAGATGGAAATGTGGGTGTATCAAAATAGGACTTAATGTTGAGATCTGCAGAAGTCACATCACCACTGTCACCACACAAGAGTCTTAAAACGTCTGGTTTGTACACAGCTGCTTATGGGACCACAGTTATTGGTGCTCATCCAGATTTCTGAAATTTGCATAATACTTGCAGAATATTTTTATCTACTGTAAGAATCTTCTTCTCATTTCTGACTCTGTCACTCCTGGGTTTTTTTTTAAATTTAATTTCCCTGCCTGGCCTCTTTTATTGCTTTTATTTGCTTCTCTCCTTGTTTTGTTTCCATGCCTCTACTTTCTCTGCACCTGCTCTCTCTGATCATTTTTTTTCACTCCTCTCCCTTGACTTTGATCTTTCCTCTCCCCAACACTCCTCCCCCACATCCTCTCCTCTCCCTACATCAGGGCCACAATAATTGGAGATCAGCGTTCCAATGAAAGCCACTAATCAACACTAACCTTCATTTAAAATGTAATCTGATATTAACCACAAACGCCCTCTCTATAAATTGGATTTCACATCTGAAGGACAAGGAGCCGGGGGTGGAGCTGGCAATCTGGCGACATCGACGTAGCAGGTCGGCCTTGGCCTTGGTCTCCATGTCCCAACGTACACTCTTACCCAGCGTTCACTGCCAAGGGGCCGACCAACTGTACCAAACCTCAGAGTCAGGGCACCTCTGGAGACTTCTTTAAATATTGTAACGTCTGCTGTAGTGAATTAACTTCTGTCCCATCCCCAAACACTGGGCTTATTCATGCAAAGAATAATTCTTTTTATCATAATTTCAAAGTGCTGCAAACACTAAACCAGTGAAAGTCTCCCTGGTCTTGGGAAACTTCCTCATTTTCCATGGTCATGAAACATCATGCTCCAGTTCTCTGTGCTCACTGTGATATGCAGATATGCAGAAGTTCAAACACTCATGCATTCACACATACATTATGTTTCCTGACACAAACCACAAACACACACAGTCATTCATGCATACACAAATATATGTAGCCGTCCATACATTTGTAGTATGTGCAATAATAATGCTTACTGTACTTACACACAAACCCACTCATACACATACACACACACACACACACACAAACTCATGTAAGTTATTTGCACTCTTGAACTGAGGGTTCATGTCGGATGACACGTTCTCTTTTATCTGCACATTGTGAGTGATGTGTTGCTTTGTTGACTGATTTAACATTGAAAACATAAAGGATTGCCACTGACCTGTGAAGTTACATTTTCACGTCATGTGGTTCCATCAACTTTTCTTGCTTCGCCAGCTCACACCATCCCTCTCGGGACGCCTCTTGTCAGGTAAAGCTTCAGGCTCAAACAGTAGACTTTGATGATATGACAGGCTCAAACTGGTATAGCTATAGATATGGAGGTAAAGGGAAGATGGATGTTGCTTATGAGGCCTCCTTTATAAATTTTTGCAAACTATTAATATGCTAAGATATTCACTTTAGGTGAATATTCTCAATCAGAAAACAAGCTGGAAATTCAGTAATAAAGTCATGATGGTGTCATGGTTTTTCGGTACATTAGCTTTTCACTTCTGGTGATTCTGTTTAGGTTTCAAAAATTCAAAAGTGGCGTTCATGTGTGAAGATTATCTTGCAGAACAAAACAAGCACCATGGACACATTTTTCATGTTTGTTGTTCTGCAGAGCTCCTTTTTGTTGCAATAATCCAAAAGCCAGTGTGAAAGAAACTCCCGAAGGGTTTTTGTTGAGGAAACCAGAGTGATGCTCACTTGAAAAATATGTCTTCCCTGTGGCTCTGTTGCAACTTTCCAGAACTCCAAGTGAATCTTCAAAATGTATTTTGTTCAACCAAAACCTAAAGGTATATTCAGGTGACAAACCAAAATAAAAACCCAACAACCCAGAAAATGGTTTGAGTTTGAGTAGAGCTAAGTAGAGCACACGCAGTTTTTCCCTGCGTTGCTCTTTAAAGTCCGAGGGGCCTGGACTGGAGGCGAGCTAAAAGCAGCTGTTAATGATCAGAGGTGAAATACACAGAGGGTTCGGTCGGCGCGTTTCAAAATGCCACACACTCTCAACCCTGAGACCGATGCTCACTCCTAATGGGCACACACACTCATCCAAAACAAAGCGTGACCCTAAACTTACCTTAACAGCCCTTTTGAAAATAAGACCACTGCTCGGAACAAGGTTAATGAGCGTCACCATGACAATATGACCCACTACAACTGATCAGATCATTAGACTTGCAAAAGCCCCTTACAAGCTGAATAATTGGCTGATCCATACATTGCTCGTCTTGTATGAATCATTGATGCATATGAGTGCTCTGTGAGCTCCCCTGCCTCCTGTCCTTTGTCCACGACAGCCTTTTCTTCTCTTTCATAAAGGTTACTGCTCTAAGAGAAAAGCATTTAATTCACATGGCATGCACTGCAATTCCCTGAAAGAGATTAACTATGCAGCCGCTACAAGCCTTCCACTTATTTGAATGAAATTGCAGACTCTTAAATTAGAACAATGTATTCAATGCGGACTACTTCTCCAAATCTCTGTTACGTTAAGATCCAATCCAGCCTACAAGTCTAAATGGGATCAGAGCGTAACCCGAGGGAGATTTGCGGTATGCAATTTTTATCCGCGTTTATGCATCAGTTCGTGTTTGTCGGTGATGCGTTTGTTTCAGGTCTGAATGACTGAGTGACCAAATGAGAATCTCACGTCTATTATGTGTATTTCCATGCCCTCGGGTCACGAGAAGCCCCGGTTTGATCCGATTCCAACCCACTGCCTCTCTCGCCTCTGTTTTTGAGCCTCTGAGTCACACTCAAAGATTACTGATGACCAATATCTGACCCCACGTCTCTCTCTCTTACATCTCCTTTTTTTCCTGCCCATCTTTAATTCCCTCGCTGTCACCCATCCTCTATATCTTTTCCACTGTTTCATTCATTGTCCGTGAAACCCAGTTAACCTGGACAACTGAGGCTAGAAATAAAGATGCAGGCTCGAGACATGTCATTGTTTGCTGCCTGGCCTTTAATAAATACTTAGAAATAAAATGGCTGAAATTGTGTACGGTGTTTATAGAAGCGGACGGAGCAACCGAGATGGCACGGTACATGGTTGTGTATTGATTCCGAATCCTTGGCCCCGTTTTTACTACACAGACTAGCCAAGCGATAAAAGTTTACTGTTCTCAAGCAGGCACTCGCCCAATTTATAGTGCAACCTCATGGCTGAAACTTGAGTTTAATTATCCCATTTCACAGGCGATCAGCTGTTATGGACCCCCTGTTAGTTTGGACTTAATTGATGGCCTGTCTAATGCATGCAAGTAATGAGTTCTCATTCACTCTAACCCCATACATTATTATGCTATGTCACATTGTCACACTCCTTAACTCCGTCCTTACGTCATTGCTAAAGTTTGTGGAGATTTCTCAAAAGTTGATAGTGATGCAAATTCAAAAAAAGAAAGTGTTTGTTTATATGTTTATGAAACTATAAATGCCTTAAGCATTGCATGCAATTGCTTCGGAGTTACACGTGGAGCGAATTGATATTCACAGCAGAGCAGAGTATTTTAGGCATTCACCACATTCCACCGATGTGATGAGACGCTCCTCGTGTGTTTGCATAAAGAGATGTTAAAGCGTATAGTACTTCATCAATCAGTGCTCTGCTGTCTGGAGTGCAGGGTGGAGTCCGTGTACCTTTAAGCATGCTAAATCCATGCACCTCTAATCCGTAGCGCTGGTAGAAGGTAACTCATCTATAAGCCTCGGTTCCTCCACATTCATCATGTGGCATATTATCACATACGCTCCGCCCACGTGCCTTTGTTTTGACTTTGTGTCTCACTGTGACAGACAGTGACTTGCGGATGACTTATATTACCTCCGGGCCTCATATGCACATGCTCGTGATAAATAAATTATCTTAGCATTAGCCTGCAGGGCTACAAGCCTTCTGAATCAATCACCTGGGAGGTTAGCTTTGATGCAAGGCAGGCAGCTGGAGAGTGGACGTGGTGCCGCACCGCAATCCTCCAATCCCCTCCCTCCTTGTGAAGGGAAATTAAGAAGGTAGTTAATCAAAAGTTCATTAGCATACAGCGCCTTGCTCAGTCCACCCCTATACACTGCTCATAATAGACACTTAGACAGGCCATGTGAGGAGAATAGCAAGTCTGTACCACTTCTGCTTGTGGGCTTGTGTGAAGTAGCTACAAGACTGCATAGGGCTCTTATGTGCCAAGTGAGACCAGAAAGAGCGAGTGAAAGTCCTGTTGAACAATTTCCAAAATACCCAAACTTTCCTTCAGAACATGCTGACTAACACAACAGATTTTTTACCCGTAAGACTTAATATTTGCATATAGATAACAGCTCCATCTTTACCACCAAACTGTCAAAATACCCACATATTTCCCCCAAGCCAATGCAAGTTGGGTTTGTGCCAGTTTCACTTTCACTTTGCAACACAAACTCTTTGTGCACAAGACTTCAAGGATGTGGTTTGCAGCATTTAGCTGTTGCATACTGTCAAATGCTGTGTCAAATATTTTAGGCAAATTGCAAGCAAATTGCTGCTTACCCGCAGGGTGATTGGAAAAAATATAGAAATGAGACTCTGGTCTGTTTAGGTTTATATGCCACAATATGTTTTGTTTGGGGTGTTTCCGGAGAAATGGAGGTTTATTTATGCTGTTTCCCTTACTTTAACGTGTTGGATACACTCACTGACCACATGCTGATTTCTTTAGCCCTGTTTGTTTTACATTAAACAATTATACACAAACCCACCTGAGAGCTGCCTCGCTCCACCACCAAGCAGCTCCACTGGACAACGGCTAGCATCAGCTCCTCAGCTGTTATTCGTAGGCTGTAGGCCTTGGCAGTAAGCAAGCTAGCTGGCTGCTAACAGCCCAGTGTTTGTCTCTGTGCCCTGGGAGTTTTATAGCACATGAAATATTCATTCAGCACAAAGTCTGTAGAATTGTGAATTCAGTTTAATACCTTTGGCTTGCAGCTCAGAAAAAGGTTTATAGCTAGAAGTAGTTACGTATATGTGTGTATGTATTTCACTTTTATACATCTATATTTACAATATATATCTGCACCATAATCATTTTATGCTTTCTCTAAATATTTTCAGGATGACACAACCTTCACATATTCCCCTGCGGTGACAATGGCAAGTCAGATATTGCTCTTGGCTTGGAGTGTGATAACAGTCTGCAGTATCTCTGCAGTCACGGATGTGTCCCCAGTTAGCCGTCAATAAGTCCATCAATGCTGCTCAGTGCCCGCTCCGCCACCGGATACACCTGTCAGCATTTAGTGAGAGGGGAACAAAGAGAGAGGGCAAATCTGTCCATACACTGACTTTCAAAAGTCTGGGCGAAGTGTGTTGACTATGAACACAAGCACCATCTGGAACGGCAAAGTCAAACAAGATGAATAAAAACATTATATTTCCTCCTTTACTTTGTTTTTGTCTAGATGGTGGCTGTGTTTGATCATCCTAAACGCCTTCATGTACTTCACTTCTGCTTGTTCCAAACAAACTGCCCTCGCCTCTGCCGACGACGGTGTTAAACACACATTTTTAATCAGCACCCACCAGTTTTCTCTCACAAAAACCCTGCATGAATGTGTGGACATAAGTACTATTGTGCTACATCAAAGGCCCATTGAGAGCAGCTGAACAGCCATAGATTATTACTTAAACATACAATTACAGGAAATTGGAATTATCATTTTCATTTAGTGAGTTATTACCCTCGGGGTGAAAATCATCTAATTTATTTTGTCATAATCAATGGCAGTGGTGGGTCTCTTTGTCTTCTCGCTCGTCCGGATTCAGTCTTTTGATTGGCAGCGGATCCATCATGACTCCGCCCCTCTCGACTCCCGGGGCCCAAATGGTCAGTCAGATGAATTACATCCTTTTAACCCAGCTGTCAATCAGACACTTAGTGGGCTCGGTCCCTGGAGGAGGCGGGAGTACGGTGTTTCATGTGTGTGGGTTCGTATTGAGAGTTGGAAATGCTCCGACAGTAGCCCCTTGGACTCTGCTGACCCACACAAATGCGCACACACACACACACACACACACACACACACACTTGGAATAGGTAGATAATGTGAAACATGAAACCACTATTATCTGTTCATTGCAGTATCTCCAGGGCCCACATTTAAATTGATTGAACAGTAAGCCAGATGTCAGACAATTCACTGGCTGCCTTACTCACACCAACACTCCCACACACACACACACACACACACACACACACACACACACACACACACACACACACACACACACACACACACACACACACACACACATTCATATTTACATCATCACGTTGACCAGTAGAGCTGCATTCAGAGCATCGAAAGACACAACTGCATGGACACACACAGTTGCACACACACGCACTTCTTGTACACTCTGTCCATTCAGTCCCCTTGGCAGTAATAACCAGACTGTGCTGATATGGTGCTTGCTCATTCACTCTCCTAAAGGGGATTTTGCAGGAGGCTTTTATTCTTTAAAGGCCAAGGGAAACCTCATTTAGAGGAGACACATTGAAAAGATGCTCACACAAGAGCCTGATATTCAGTAAGAGGAAGACTGACATGTGGGAAGGAGGGGAGGGTGTTGGGTGGTGGTGGTGGGGTTATCCAAAAGATCAACACCAGCAAAAGACAGGAGTAAAGAGAGGAATCCAAAATCTTAACCCTGCCCAGTTCCACTGAAAAATAAAGTGCAAGTTGCCACGTTTTTCAGGAGAGTGGAACCACCAGGCATCTCTAAAGTGCACTGTTTGAAAAAAAAAAGCCTGGCAATCACTACTGGCAAGGTTGAAACTCCCAGAACCCCCCCACGACCACGAGGGGCTGCGTTTGAGCGGCAGTAACTTCTGCAGTACAGTTAAAAATAACGATGAGAAGAAAGAAATACGAGACGAATAAAAGAGAATGAGACTGAAATGGGAAAATCCCATAGGTACTATTGATCTGTGGCTGCAACACACACACACACACGCACACACACATGCACGTGCACGTAAACACACACAAACACACAGGCTGGTTGCCAAGGAGCATGTTGGTGGTCAAATATGTATAATTGATGGAGTTGAGTTTGACACAGCTCTGTAATGTAATCTGGGGCTAGAGTCCCTATGGTGTTGGAGTGTGTGTGTGACAGAGAGAGAGAGAGGGAGAATGAAGGGGAGGCAGGGGAGGGGGGGGGGGGGGGTTGCAGTAGGAAGGGACAAGGATTTGCTGTGGGGACTGTGTAAATTTGATGTATTGAGCGGCTGTATTTTTCCTCCCTGTACCAACCCCACGGGCTACACATGTAGGAACAATGGCCTTCTCCACTGTAATGGGCTTTTACCTATAGGGACCACTTTCTCTCTCACACACAGTGGATTTGTGTGTGTGTGTTTGTGTGTTTAATTCACTGTAACATGTGCTTTTGATTTTCATTTTTTCTTTCAATAACATTTTTAACTGAAAATAGAAAAATCTAAATCAAACAAGGTCCAATATGAAGTCGAATAAAGCTAATTGTTTCATCTAAGATATGAAGAAAGTCATGAACAGAGCCCAAGGTGACATCTTGAAACTGCTTCTTTTTTAAACAAAGATTTAAAAAAAAAACAATATATAGACTCATTAAAGAGCCAAAGAGAGTATTTCGTCCTTTGTGCTTGAAAAACTACTTTAAAGAATAAATGATAATGGAAGTAGTTGCTGAATAATTTCCCACTGATTAACTAATCAGTTAAGCTACAAATCATCATAATGTATTCCAGGTCTTTGTTTTCATTCATTTTTGTGCTTAGTGCCGAAACAATTAGTTGATTAGTTAATTAGAACAGTTGTATTGATTGCCTTTGTCATTTATCATTTTAATTTGTCATTTCAATCAAGTGAAAATGTAAAAAAAAAAAAAAAAAAAAATCTTGTTCCAGCTTGTTGAGTTTATTTGAATTTGAAAGGAATTGCTGGTTTTCCCCGTTAACATTGTTTTACTGTAATTTTGAAGCCGTTGGGATTTGTGACTGTTGGTCAATGAAGTCTTGTTGTGGTTGTGGCTCAGGAGGTGGAGCCTGTTGTCCACTAACCGCAGCGCTGGTTCAATCCATTGTGTCTGAATGTCCTTGAGCAAGACACCAGTGAACATAAGTTCCCTCCAATGGACAGGCCGACCTTTGGTTATAGGCTTTTTTTTGTAGTTAGTGTGTAACTGGTTAATAAGAAGAAAGAATCAGTGCATCATTGATAATCAAAATAACCACTCTGATATGCACATGCACACAAACACACACCAAACAGTGCTCGTCCTTCTTGTTCAGTGTGTATTTTAGTGTGTTGTGTGTCTTTTTTCTGTTTGTTTGTGTGTGTTTTCCTGGCTTGGGGTCTGCCTCACAGTGTTCCTGCCTCTTTGTTCCTCTGTCGCTCTGAGTCTAGTTTAATTGCAGACCTTTGAGAGGGAATCGATGTGAGCAACAAGATAACTAAGTTATCAAACTGTTTCATTGACTGGCTGTCCCTTCTCTCTCTATCTTTTGCCTCCTCCCCGTCTCTTTCCTCATTTTCCTCCTCCTGCTTTCATTCTTCATCCCTCTTCGATCCTCTTTCCCTCCATCTGTTCCCCCAAACTTTCTCATCGGCTCTCCGTTTTCCTTTCCCTTCCCTGCATCCTCCACCACCACCCCACACTGCTCGTTCTCCCTCATCCTTCACCTCCTCCTCCTCCTCCTCACAACAGGCCGACAGACCTGTCCACCGGAGAAGTTTGATTGCGGCGGGGCGACCAGCAAATGTGTTTCGTTGTCATGGCGATGCGACGGCGAGAGGGACTGCGAGAACGGGGCGGATGAGGAGCAGTGCGCTGCAGGTAAGTTTGTGGTGGCTGCTGTTGTTGAAATGTGGGATGGAGTAAGGGGAGGAATTGAAAATACTGAATTGAAAAGGAGAACAGTTTCCACCCTGAGCTTCATCTGAACTCACCTTTAATTTAAAGAATTAAAGAAGCTGAGGTTTTACAGGTTACCGCCCAGTCATAAATGTTCCTTTTCTGTTGTTTTAATGACAAAATTTATAACCCAGAAATAATTGGAAGTGAGTAAACAGGTCTTATGTAAGATCTTGTCCTCGCTGGGTGTTGGCAGTGGAAGTGGTGAGTAATATTATGTTGGAGTAGGTTGAATGATCATTAATTAATCCAGTTTTATCTGCACACAGTGCCCTTTTGCTGCTATTTGTTTATTGCACGTCCTCTGATTAATACAGAATACAAATATTTATTTTCTTACCCACTCAATTAAAAATGACTGGACCTGTGCTATTTTTTGTACAGTCTTCAATAGCTAAATCTTCAATAATAATAATAAATGGAAGAATAAAATTGTGATGTTACAGGTGAGAAGAGGGTTGAAGATGTGATAATATTCCTAGACATGTATTACAACACCTCTGGTGTCAGTAATAATAACTGTTGCAGGATGTGGTTTGACACATCTAAAAGACAAATGAATCTGGGGATATGTAGCTTTTAACCAGGATCAGATATGCACACCAAGTGTAAAAGCTTTCTGTGTACTCTCACCTAGAGTAATGCATAATTTAAGATTCACTTAATATCTACTCTTAATTGCAATCAGGAGCATTTCTTAGTCAAAGTCATTAGCTGGTTAAGAAACAGAGAAAAGTTTCATCTGTTTATTAATTTATATATGTTTTCTGTGTTAAGTGTCTAGAGATGTCAAACAGGATCTGTGTTTCCTCTTCACAATCTTGTCCTTGTTCTTCTAATGAGCTGGATATGGGGAAAAGCAGGTCACTCACTGTGCAGACTGGGAGAGTCGGCCAGTGGCGTTTTACAGCAGGGGGAACCACTTATTTATCTCGCATTTGTCCATGTGAAGGTGTGTGTCCTGTACACTAGTTTACCCCACAGTATGTTTACACAGACTGATGTTCAAAACTGTGCTGAGGCAAACACAGTGTCACAGATACAGCAGGGCTTTGTTTTTGTGAATGAAGGCAGGGAGTAGTGTACAGTGCCTCGTCAAGTGGGTCATGCACAGTGTGCAGAGGGTGTGGTGGCACACTTTCACTGTTTTCATAGTCACAGGCACATGGTGCACAGGATCATGAATGACATTACCTATATACAGTGTTGCCCATAACTTTGGAATAATTTTGTTTTCAGACACATTCCTGTTTACATTCCTATTCATACACATCTTTGACCAGGTGCAATGATTACATGCTGAGTCCCAGTTACCAGTTTTTAGAAAATATACACTTTATCTATCAAGAATAAATCACGTTGTCACATGAGAAGACGCAAAAAAATATTCTATTCAACTTTATGGGCAGCAGTGTATAATCATGTGTGGGTGTGTCAGGAGTTGCTTCAGAGCAGTCAAATTGTTCCATGTTTGTTCCTGATATCTCTCGCTAAAAGAAAAAGTGGAGCCCATTGTCTCTCACACACACACTGTTGTACGCTTCAACAATAACTCTGTGGTCTTGGAGTGTCTTTGTTCTGTTGTCAGAGAAAGAAATGAATGAAAAATACTCTAAACTTTCTATATAATTTGAACGAGATTTGATCATATTGTAGTGTGTTGCATTGACAAAAATCTTCAATTGCACATAGACAGGACTATTGCTTCATAGAAAAGCTACAGAGCAGCTCTGTGAACAAAACACAGGCATACACACACACACACACACACACACACACACACACACACACACCCACACCCATCGCTTCATCTGCAACGCCCTCACACTTTAGTATAATTATACACATCCATACTTTTGTCACATGTCCTGTCCCACGTCCTCACAGCTGGTATCAAAGCTGTAAAAAGGCCATTGATTTCCATCAGCATAAACATCTGGCCTACAGCATTATTGATTTGTAGTCCATGGCAAACACACATACACAAATGCGCACACGTAGCATTTCTTGAAGCATATAGATTGCATGTCATATATGCCCTTTAAACCTGCGTTACCTTAGGTAGAAAGAGAAACCACTAGAAAGTGTATATGTACAGAGACCTTTCTGTATAAACATCTACACGGGCGTCTCAGTGAGTCTCAGACCTTCAGAGTGATTACATTTTTTTGGACTCAAAATGAGGTTAATCTGATCGGACCTCATCACATCTACAAAGGGCCACTGTAAAGTGGAGCAGAGGATGAATGTAGCAGGCGAGTCTTCATACACACTAGAGAACTAAAAGGCTGCTTGTGTGTCTTTGTGTGTGTGTACGATGCATCAGTTTCCATAAGGTTGCCATCAACCCTTAGGCACTGTGACATTCATATATTCTCATGCTGAAAGTGATGCATAAAATGTATGCACAAAGCATGTATAATGAGGCACACACAACATGCAGACTCTCACATTGCTCCTGGAGGCCTTTAAATTCTCTCAAATAAGATAATAAGTGAAACCGCCATTTTTAATCAATTTTACAATTGCAGAGGCAATTTAGATAAATACTAGATAATGAACACATTTTAATTGATTTTATTTCCAAGATTGCATCTCATCCTATTGAATACATGAGGATAGTATAATAGGGTAATATAACAACAAAAATGAACACAAAAGCAGATGCATCACAGTTATTTTTCTACACTATGATAAAGATGTTAATGTTTTGCTTTCAAACAATAACAGGCAGGAGTCACAGAGTTGTATTGTGTGCACAATGGCACCATCCCCAACAAATCAAAACTTACAAAGTCTTATTATCCACAGTATTTTCCGTGAAATTCACAAAATGTGATCAACATTTTAACACCAGCCGCCTGCCCTGTAATAAATTGCCCTTGACAGATTCCAGTTTTGCTAATGTAAATGTTTTTGACACTCAAATCTTATTTACACTATCAGCTTCTGCCCGGCTGATGCAAACACACGAAATTTGTCTCCATTTTGCTGCATTTCAGTGGCTGAGTTAAACTTTTCTCGACAGATGATAGAAACATTTCCTCACTTCTCTTCGTAATATCTTCATGTTCCCTCTTTGTTCTCACTCTCTCCAGTTGTTTCTCTATGTGTCTCCAACCCATCATGCATCTCCTCTCTGTCATCGGTTGTACACAGAGTGATCACATTGAGGAGTTTGTGGCTGTGACCTGATGAAAACAACAGCCACTGTTGATTTAGTCATATAACCTGAGCTGCTACGGTTCTGTTCACATACTATCTGTGATTCTCTGATGTGTACAATATAAACTATACCTTTAAAGGAATCACACTTCTCTCCCTTCGCCCATTACAGGCAGCTGCACTTTTTATTCTCTTTCAATTCCTGCGTATTGATGCGGAGGACATTAGCGATCATGTGCTCTTTTCCATGGCCTTTCATCTGTCTGACCGGTGCGAGCACATGTCTCTTATTGCAGTGAAAAATAAAGTGATTAATACAGCTGTGAAATATTTCATAGGGGTCTTGATGATAATTGATTTCCCGCTGAAGGCTTTGAGTGCATGTGTGCGTGTGTGTGTGTGTCATGCGAGTGCTGCTGTTATAATAACCTGCAGAGATCAGCTTTTGATCAATCATTTAGATATGAAGGTGGCAGTGATGAATATAAAGGAGTTTGTCAGATGCATGGAAAAGGATCTATGTTATCTTAGTTCACACACCATAAAGTCCACTTCAGCAGACATACACTGGATATACTTCCTTTATATAAAACTTTTAAGAATTGTAACTGTAAAGGCCACAAAATAGTGAATCAGGTGTGCAAAAATAACAACTCTTCACTCTGTTATTGTCTCACAAAGTAGGTGAAATAATGGTCGGTCACATTCAGTAGTCATTAACATCTTCAACTGAAAAGTCTATTTAAAATCGAACTACAGCTTTAAGTGTGACGTGGATATACACTGTTGCCCATAAAGTTGGAATACTTTTGTTTTCAGACATATTTCGCTTTTTATTCCTATTATAAAGGTTTATCGTGGTTTAATTTTCACAGTGATATGTTTGGAGGAGATTAATCAAAAAAGACACTTCATCTATCAACAATAAATCACAGTTGACAGAGTTGTTGGCATTTTATTTTTTATTGAAGTGTGCATTCTATAACTTCTAATTGTTTTTTATGATCTGTATATCTATTTCAGGATGGATGACTTCAAACTGCAAAACTAAATAATAAAAGCTTTAAATTAGATTTACTTTAGGGAGAATTGTTATTGAAAGTACCAAAAGTACCAACAGAGAGTGATTAAACAACAGCAGATCAGCAGCAAAAGATTTTTAAAATTCTCACGCTCTATATTTTGTCACTTTGTTTGATTTTTTTTTTTCTATTATACCATATTTGATTCTTTCTTTTGAATGCAGCCAATCCACCAAATTAATTTGTTTTGCCTTAATATTTAACAATGACAAGAATCTTTCCAAAAAAAAATCCTCATTGTTTTGAGACCGATATGGAACAGTGGCGAAGCTCCCACAAAGGAGAGGAGTAATACAAATATTTGCAAATGGGAAACAAAAATTTCATCACCGGCATCACACAAGCATAAAACGAAAAGATGATGCATCAGACATATCAATCAATCTAAGTTATCCACTCGCTGTCCCTCGGGTCTCTGTGTGTTTATTAAAACAAAGGACCTGTAAAGATGAAACAGACCAACACAAACCTAATCATGCTGCTGCTGTAACACTTATTATTCTCGGAAAATTGATTTACTCTCGACGTTACAGTCGCACATATAACAAAAAAACAAATGAGTGTTGCACGTGGAGATAACAGTGGGGCTATGTAACAAAGCCATCTGATAGCAGTTGATAGTGGGAAACTGTATGTATGAACACACACACACACCCAGACTGGCTTTCTGGTAATGCTAACATCTCTGCAACACAAGCCACCGCTCAGGGTTATCAGTCATGGGCAGACACAGTCGTCCAGGTCTTTGGTAAAACAACCGAAATATCAGCTAATAAAACAGATACAGTATGCTGGTTTTACTGGGGGGAGGCTGTGAGCTTCCAGGCTAAATCACTGTGGCATGTTGATGAATTTTTCCATGAAGAATATTAAAAACTAAAATATTGTGCCACTCCCAAACGCTCATTCATTTCATCATCTAACCCCCAGGAAATATACTTTGCTTTTGAAGTCTGCTGTTTTCACCCTTTGCCCTGTCCCCCACCCTCCTCCTCCTCCTCCTCACCAACTCCACCCCTGATCTCCTCTCCTTTCCCTCCAATATCTCCGTTCTGCGGCAGCTACAATTTGAGTACCGCTAACGTTAATTAAGGATGCTAATTGAGCATATCCAAACGTTGAATAAAACATGGATCCAGGAAGAGGGGTTCTTTATTACATTTAAAGGAGGCCTCTGAAGAAAGTTTATGAGTCCTTAATTTATGTTAATGTGAAATCATGTTTATTCAGGCAACAGCTGAAGCTAGCTATGTGTTTACATGCTTCAGTGTGTGAGCGTGTGTGTAGGTTATACGTAATTTTTCATGTTTGGGCAAAGGGGTGTTTCCCTCTGGTATGTTGAGTAGAATACTAAGTTTCCTTTTTTTCTAATGAGGAGAGATTGAAAACG
This sequence comes from Trachurus trachurus, assembly GCF_905171665.1. Classification (NCBI taxonomy): domain Eukaryota; kingdom Metazoa; phylum Chordata; class Actinopteri; order Carangiformes; family Carangidae; genus Trachurus; species Trachurus trachurus. Next base: position 25,877,466 of record NC_139898.1, on the reverse strand, counting down.
CAGCATAATTAAAACATACACCTTTACCTGCACACCAATCAACCTTTGAAATTGGACTGTGTAAATTGATGTCTCACTATGTGTGAATGAGTGCGTCCCACTGAGGCGCTGAGCGAGCTCGGTTAATGTTGATCACCGCAGAGAAGTTTTATATCTCAACACGCAACCCCAATGAGATACACACACTTGAATGAGAACAGACACCTGTATGATTGATTTTTTCACCTCAGTTCCAACAGGCATCACTAATACCTATTAATAGAAACAAAACTATGAGTGTCAGGGTTGGAATTAAGAAATAAATTGAGTTGGTGAAACTGTATACATGCAGGGGAACTGAGTTCACTTTCAATTAGATGTGTTGCATTTGTGTCATTTGCACTTGTGGAGGAAAAAAAGGCTATTTTTCGTTATGAAAACTATAGGTCTTTCCAACCCACTCACTGTGTTCTTTCCTTCTTTTTAGCATTTCCATCTGTGTGCACTAACCCGGTGCTCACAGCATGCAGCTCAGCTGTATCACAGTCAGACAGGCTACTCCTGATCCTCCGAGAGCGATGAAAATACTGTAATCGTGTCAGTGTGGCTATCATGCTTACATACAAGCCATAATGGAGTTGTCTTTATTACATCAACCTGCACCTACGTACGTATAGCTCCCACTTCAACCACTGTCTCATATGTAAGGCCTCAGACGTGCACTCCATATCACACCTTAATAGAGCTGCTAGATGGGGATGCATGAGACATACAGCACATCTATTCCACTGGGTTTGTGGACAATCTTGCTGTGTATTACTTGATATTCCTGCAACCATGTAAAATCCTCAGCAAACTATTTTATGTTGCACTGGCTACAGCATGGTTTAAAGGTTAACCCTGTCATCTCACAGCAGTAAAGACTTACATTTGATCTTTGGTCTGCGTGGTGTTTATCTTTTGATTCTCCATTTCACAGACATGCAGGTCATCTGGAAAATCTTTTTTGGGTGCCTTTCTCTTTCGGTCCTTATTTTACTTTATTTGTATCCAATCCGTTTTGTTTCTTCTCTTCGTGCGATGTCAGTACTCATTCTGCAAACTCTTTCAATGCAATTTAAGCAAAGGACAGAAAAGGGCGAAAACACAAACAGACAGACAGGCAGATAGATAGAAAACAGTCGGAGAGACTCCCGGGGACCCTGAGAGACCTGTTGCTCTTTTCACATCACCCTGTGCTGCTATGTTACATTACAGCGAGCTGCTGCTGGATCGATGCCCACCAGGGCTGCGTTAGTTGGTGTTTTATGGCTGGGCAGAAAAGAGTGGAGGAGAGGGAGACGGTGTGTACGAATGTTAATCTGTTAGGAAACAGAAGGAGGGGAGCAAATATGGAGGCACATGTTAAAAGTGTTTGCATGTGGACATTCACATTTTGGTAGTTTTTTCCAATGAATTCTATACGGAGGAAACATCTTAAGTGAAAGTAATATAACAAACTGTCCACACATGAAGACAAATCGGCCACACATGAACTTAAAACGCTGCACATCCCCTACCTCGGGCATCTAAACATATTTGGTACATAAGTCCTTTAGTCCTTGCTGTGGGCTATGGTAAATGTAACCTATATTCCATTATTTGATAACGGATCAAAGAGGACCAGAAGAGTCCACCCACATAACAAATGGAGTAGGTATGTGAGTGGATGTGTGTGAACATTTGTGTATATATGAGTGTATATATAGTCATCCAGAGCATGTGGTTGTGGTGCTGCTTTTATCTGGCTTCACCCACATTTCCACAAGAGGAGGTGACTACACAGACATGGATTGGTAGCCTCTTGTCTCAGAGTTTCTTCCCATTACTTCCCCCTTCATTTATAATCCTTTGACTGCTCTCACTGTGTGCGTAGGTGTAATGTAATGGAGCGCCAGCACACAAACAGGCTCGCTGTGCACCCAGAGGCATTTTGCAGTTGCTTCCGACTCATGCCGAGCGTTTTCTTCAATAGCTTTAAGGACAGTGCTCATTTCTCTTTCACCCCCAACCTCATCCTTACCCCTGCCTGCACACTACAGCTACGCTGAACCACACACATTCACACACGTTCAATATCGCATGCAGATGACAGGGAAGCATATTTGTGGACCAAAAAAAAAAACTTTGCTCCTGAAATAGAGCGGTCAAGAGAGAGAGGATCTATTGCTGCTTTCCTGGCTGGTAGTATTAACCCACAGTGAGCCTATGGGAACACTGCATGACATTTAGAAATATTGTTTTAGCTTAAAACCCACTACATTACAGGCAAGTGAGTTTTCTTAAGCCTTGTTGAATATACACATGTTTTTTGGGTACAGATGCCATAATTTGCTAGCTGCTAACGTTATAAATTACTAACTACCATGAAATGATTAGCACCTATCCTCTTCTATCTATATACTGAACCTAATACACTTATCAAGTTATTGCACTTGCCATTAAAGGAGACATATTATGCTCCTTTTCCACAAATTAAAAATAGTTCCCAGGTGTCTTAAAGATGTCTGTGACATGCGTCAGTCAAAATACCCCGAGTATCAAACATTTCAGCTCTTTTCATTCGCTCAAAACAGCCCTGTTCAGAACGGCTGGTTTCAGTGCCTGTGCCTTTAAATGCAAATGAGCGACTGCTCACCCTGTCCCGACTCTCTACCAGTACCGGTACTCACTTATGCAAATTCAAAAACTAATGACATCATTGTATGACAACTGCAGGAACAACTTGTAAAACAACATGGATTTCAACCCAGGGTGCCTGCAAATTACTGATTTTTTTTGTCAATTCCCACATTTTGGGGACTGTAATTATGTTATTAAATGATATTTCCATAATATGTCCCCTTTAAAATGAGACCACTTGTCAAAAACACCCCCCTCTTCTCTTAGAGTTTGATAGCATGTCTTATTCACTTTTATAAAGCCTTTTCTAACAAATTAGTAGACGCTAACCACTAACTGGCTACTAAAGTTAGCGGTTACTAGCCGGTAAAGCTATTGTATAGATTTGACACCTGGTCTTACACTGATTCAGCTGAATTATCCACTTAAGATGTTAGCTGCAGCTCGCTCGCTTTGTGTGTATGTGGGAACAGCACACTCATGCACTCTGACTGATCCCGAGGTAAAAGATTTTTTGGTGTTTTTATCCAGACCCTCTCCTTTTTCTCTAAGTTGCAATTAATGTGTATGTGTGTTTTTTTTCAGTAAAGTTGAAGCAAGTAGTAGTTATGTATAGGCCTAATACATATTTTTTTTTTTAGCTGAGAAAAACTTTGCATCATTTTCTCAAGATGGACCCAATTAAATAGACATCAAACTCTCGGCAGCAGCGGCCAGCCTGGCTGTAGGGTTTAACTATGGATTTCTGGTGAAGACACAATATAGCAGGTTGAATTGTTCTATTCCTATTACTGTATAAAGATGGAGAACGAAACGGGATCGAGATCATACATGAAAAAAACAAAAACAAATAGTAATTATGTTATTATCATGCAACACCCATGGTAAAATGAAAGATTGCGTATTTATTGTCAAGATGTAATCATCACACTTAATGACAATGTCCTATTTTTAATGTATTCATGGATTTACCACTTGACAATTATCTGAGGCAATGCAATTATTTCCCAGACAGGCACAGTGCGTGTGTGTGTGTGTATTTGTAGGGGACAGGGGTTACTGATAAGATTTAAGACTGCGTGGAGCCATGTGGACGGAGTGATGGCCGCGTCACATTTTACATTTAATGGTTTAAATCCTTGTGAATTATGAAATGTTGTGACTAATGGCATCCACAATGCACATTCTATCAATACACACGCCCACATGTACATAGAGGCACACAAGGACATCTATCACACACCTCCTGCACACACACACACACACACACACACACACACACATACACATTCAATCCAGTGTGATTGCTTGTGCAGCAGTTAATATTCGGGTCTTAACTGCTGTCAGATGGCATTGTGATTGAGCTATTGAAATGCCATGCTCTATTCAGTATACCGTCCCTGTTGGGCTCTGTGTCTGTGTGTGTGTGTGTGTGTGTATGTTCAGTATGGGTGTGTGTGTGTGTATGTGTGTGCAATCCCCCATAGTCCCCACTCGTCATCATGAAGGTGGTTAAGAGAAAGTCTTTCCCTGGTGTATACCAATCAGGCAACATAGAGAATTTCAGTCTCTCTGTGAATTTTGTGCAATTTTTCCCTTCATCTAAGCTGCCATTTCACTTGGATTCCCCAGGCTCCACTGCCACACTACATCAAGGTTTTATTGTCAGTGGCATTTCACAGTTAGTTTGACATGTTTTTACTCTGAGCAAAGACAAGTCTAACCAGCATAGGTGAGTGGAAAGTCTCTATATTGTGAAGATTGCAGTGGATGTCAAGTTAAAGCCTATATATAAATCCCAACCTCTAACACACATGTTTGGGATTTGACCAATTCAATGATGCAAAATACATTTTTAACATGGTATGATTTTAATATGTAAAATTTCAGCCTATAGTAGTACAAATGGAGTTATAGAGTTTTCAGGGAAATATTTAACACAGAAATCGAGGTATCTGTTTGTTTTTAGCTGGATCTTTCTCTGAACAAATGTGATTGAAGATTAATATTTAGGTAATTGCAAAACCGAAACCACATCATAGCTCTTTTTCCGTCTCTATGAGCTGCATTTACTGTGGCATCGCCTTTTCTCTTACTCCATCGAGCGTTTTCTGCACCGCTGCCTAAAGTGAACTTTATTGAAAACCAAGTTCAAACTAATCACAACATCTGAGACGAAGAAAGAAAATTAGTTGTTTGCTGCCTCAGCAGCAGGCAGTGGTTTGAATCCCCGAGGACAAGCCTCTGTTCCATTAAGAGGAGTTAGCAGATTTCACTGAGGAATGCATAATGTTATTGAAGTGAAATGAGTCTGCTAGTACAACACATTTGTGAATATAAGTACTCTGTCTTCACTTGCACTTCTTATCTTATATCGTCGGCCTATATCTTTTTTTTTCATGTTTTCCAACCAAATGGGATGACTGACATGTTAGATTCCCACTGATGCACCAAACGTGTGCTGTCGGCTCTGTGCCTGGTAAACCCCATTTGGACAGGCTGTTGGAAAGTGAATTTTTTTCTGAAGCTGCCTTCTGTTTGTCAGTCAGTGATAAATCTATTTTGAATTTTATCCCTCCTCACTGTATATCTGTCTATTCCATTAGGAAAAGAGGATCACTTTTATGTTACTGCAAGTGAAAGAACTGGGGGCTCGGGGCCTGTCTGTCTGGTGGTCACATGTGTGTGTATGTGTATCTGTGTGTGTGTGTGTGTGCTTCCATCCTCTCGCGTCAATGCTTCAAAGGTCTAATGTAGCCAAAGCACTGATAAACACTTTGTGAGAGCCCTGGAGAGGGACTGTATGTCAACTTGTCTGTGTCTGTCTGCACACTCACACTGAGGGCCCCCTGGTCCTCCTGCAGAATGTGTTGCATCAAAAGCATAATCTAAAAACTACCACCCCCCCTCGTTCTCCCACAGAACCCCTCAGTGTTACGACCTCAACTACAGGGCGCCTTAACATTTCAAGACCCGTACAACACACAACCAGACTGGTACAGATGCAGCGATGCCAGCGCCTCTGGCTCTCTTCCTGCTCTGACGGTTTGCTGCTTTAATGGTATCAAGGGTAATGGTGCCTGATACATAGCAAATGCTACATTAGGTAACTGTACTAAAAACATTGACTCAATACATGCAGATGTGTCTGAGCGCTGTGGAAATGTGGAGTGAAAGAAAACGGAGTGAAATTTCTGAATTTATTGAATCTTTTTCATTTGATTCGGCAGTGCTGTAATGCAATTTAGAAATTGAAAACCTGTAATTTTGTGCATAAAAAGAGGCGTTTTCAAGTAATTGCACTCTGATTTTACCTTGAATACTTTACTTCCTCTCAAACGCTGGCAAGGGCGAATGTGGGTCGTCGGTGCAAACCTTGAGGGAGAGCTTACTGGCAGTTTAGGAAAAAAAGTGTTGCATTGCACTATTACTTTCAGTTCATCAGTTGTCACTGTGCATGAAGAGAGGATCATTTTCCACTGAGCAAACTGACAAAAAGTAACAATAATCTGCACAAATAGGGTGTTCATGTTCATGTCCTCTGCTGCAGTCCCTCTTTGTGTTCGATACTACAGGAGCATTTTTGTTGAAAGTGACATTTAGCTCTTACACGTAAAACAGCAGATATTTTTTTCTGTGTATGTGACATTTTGCCTTTGTTTTGGTGTATGGGAACCCTGTTTTATTAGGTTAGGTTTTCAGTGGAAAATGGAGTGGGCAAAGTGACAGGGCAGAAGAACTACACCAGTCTCAAGTTGCCCTCGACCCAGCATAACTAGAAAAACCAGAAACTCCTCAGTCCATGTGAAAATCATATTTTTGGAGCAATGGGCCCTCATACTTCATGGCCCTGATGAAAACATGCACTGGAGTGGACATTATGGTTCAGGTTTGGGTATTATGATGACCATTGAATCATTGAACTGAATTCTTTTTCCTCCTGTTTTGCATTGTTGTTTTTCCCCACTCTCATCAATTCTAATGTACAGTAGATGGTGATTTGTATGTGATTACCCTTGTGTATCTGACAGTACAAGGCAGGCTAGACTCGACAGAGATTTGGTTTTTATTGATGCTCTCGTGTGAGAGTTAAGGCATGCATATTGATATTCCATCGAGTAGATGAACATGTTGCTTGTCTACTGCACGGCCCATTAGGCCCGGTTTCCACCAAAACGCCTTGAGGTGTTGCTGTCTGTTTTTCAGCTCATTGTAGAAAATGTTGTGTTTCCGCTCTCTCTCGTCTGAATGCGGCACTTTACACTGTGGAGTTAATGTTTTATTTCCATCTCTGGTGGTTGGAGTTGATCTGTGATCCTCAGCTTGCTTTGTGCTGAGAGAACACCTGGTGAACTGAGGTTTGTAGGCAGGCGAACGTATGTGGGCGAGTGCGTGTGTGTGTGTGTATATGTGTGTGTTTGTGCACACGTGTTCGTGCCCCCACATCATGGCTCAGCGGCTGACATGTGAGACTGGAGTCTGATTGGATTCCACGCTCCAGAAACATTAAATTCAGTGACTCAGAGACAAAGGTTGAAGGCAGGTGTGTGTCTGTGTGTGTGTGTGTGCTCAGTGTTTTCCATCACATGTGTTTGGGTGCATGTCCACCTGCACCTGTGTGCTTGTTTAAGTGTGTCTAAGTAAAGATTGCATATCTTTTCTGGGCATGTACCTGTACCTATACCTATACATAGATGTTTGCTATATAGACTGCCAGTGCTAGTGCATGCTGGGAGAGGGTTCAATTCTCCTTCAGATCAAGGTCAATGAGCTGTGCCCTATCTCCCAGCTCCATCTATTAGCTGTCTAGCGAAGGGTCTGGGGATGGATGGATAGAAAGCTTTGACCCCGAGTTAAACACATTCACCCGCGGGTGGAGAAGGTTACTGTCAAGATGTAATCAGTTACAGATTACTGATTACCTATTTAAAATTGTAATTGGTAGAATAATCTATCGGACAGATGTGGTTAATTAACTGTCAAGAGTCTCCCACAACACAATCTGATTCCTTTCAAGTCTTTTTTTTTTTTAACTCTCTTTAACTAATTCCCCCAGAGTGTAGATCTCTGTTATTTATTGAATCCGGCAGGGTTTTCTGACCATCCATTATAAAGTTATATATAGCCAGCATTTATAGTTTTGTTTAGAATTTTATTGTAACAAATTGTTTATTGTTGCCAGGTCTGGTGACTCCTACTGAATGTAATCTGTTTCCCCTCACATCTGGCCATCTATCCTCTCCACCTTTATCTGCTACAATATCAGCCTGCCTGCTGTTATGGGGATGGGTCCCTTTGGATGGGAAAGGACATCTCACATCTATCAATGAATTCCACCCGTGCTCCTCTGAGCACCTGTCCCCTCTTACCCCTCCCCGTACCCCACCTCCCTTTTTCCTCTGTTTCTGAGGATTGGTTATGGTCTGTGTTAACTGAAAGGCCACCTCCACCACCGAGTCTTGGTGTGTGTCAGCTTTGACGTAGCCAGGTGACAAGATGAAAGGAACCAAACTGACACACAGACGAAAACCCCCGGGCTCTGGGAGCTCTACCAGGGAAGTGGCAAATGTATTATACTGTATGTGATGATGTTTCAGTGCTGACAGGTGCAGGTTTTATTTATAGGAAATCTGGACATTACTACCAACAATCCAAGTGACCTGAAATACAGTATAACTTTTTATTTGTGATTAAAAAAATGTTTTAAATGATGTTCCTAGAAAGAATCAGATTTGTCAAAGCAGGATCAGAATCGGCACCTAATTGTTAGATGCCAATGATCAAATAATAACTCTGATTTTCCAAATCCATTAAAAAATATAGGATATATAAAGCAGTTTCCGGTGTATACTGTATACTGTATGCCCTCCAATCTTCCATACAGTATTAATCAGGCAGTTATAGCTGAGGTCTGGAAAAACCTTGATGCCCTCGAAGACCTTAGAGGAAGTTGTGGGAGGATGAGTTTAATGCAGCTTGTGCTCCTTTGAATATCAAACTCAAACCAAAGTTGTTGTTTTTTATCAATAAGACAAAATTTGATGAACTACAAGCCACCTGCCTTGTTTCCTGTGGTGGGTATAGCTACGTCTATAGCTCAGTATCCCTGTGGGAGCCAGACTAACAAGCTGCTTATCCTGGCCTTGCTGCTGATAGCGAACTGACTAAGCTCTCTGCATTAATGAAAAACTCCTTGGTGTTTAGTCTGACTAGCAACACATTATCACCCTCTGGGATGATGGGAAATATGTTTATAATTTCCATCAGCAAAAAAAAAAAAGCCTCTTGTTGTTAGCAGGGAAAGTTTTAATAATCACTTTATTTGCCCGAGTGTTTGTTTGCACCAACACCTTACATGACCCCCAAACCACCTGAGCTTCTGCCGGGATGCTGCTGATGTTGTTTATGTGCTTGTGTTAATTAAATTACTTAGATCTGAGTGGGGATGATTAGCATGCTAGCAGTAATAGCTAGCAGGGAATCCAATAGCCTATTATCATAATGAGTCCCTTTGGCGTTCTGTGTGGGAAGGTAAGAGAGAGAGAGAGAGAGAGAGAGAGCGGTTATGTCTGTCACCAACAGAGGAGAGTTACATCAAAGGACGACTGTTTTTTTTTTTTTTTTTCCTAAACAGGAAATATGATTTAAATTGATTTGTCCAACCTGTCTAGAATTAGATAATGTCACTTCTGGGATATGGCAAAGAGCAAACATGCTGTTTGGCATTAACACACACGAACATACGCACACACACACACACACACACACACACACACACACACACACACACACACACACACACACACACACACACACACACACACACTCTCTCACTTGCAAGATATAAAAAGTCGAAATATTATTTATCATTTTTGGGATAATTTTCTTGCTGTCAGAAGCCTTGAGCTATTTCGGAAGATGAAATAAACACTCACACAGACAAATATACAGTCTCCACAGGTTTTCCTCTACAAATATTCACAGGTACACACACAGACACACACAAACACTTCTGCAGGGGGGGTGGGGGGGTTCTGCACTGCGGCAGGCACCTGCAGCTGTGCCCCAGCTCTACTCATTATACACCTGTTTCCACACTCTGGACTTCTGCTGCACATATGCTCCCGACCTTGTGCTAAATATGGTCAGCATGATGTTGATCTGGTGGTGTTTTTAAGTTTAATCACAGTCACATTCATTGTTTGAAGGGCTGAGATTTTGTGGTTTCATTTTGAAATGATGTTTATTTTGCCTTGAATAATTCATATTCATACACTTCCCCCCATGAGGCACTAGTGGTACCTGTGTTTTTTCTTTTTTTTTGTTTCTCTTTTCCTTGGCTCTTTAACAGCCAATGTGAATCCTCGTTTGTTTCCTCCACCTGCTACACTTTGCTCCGCCACACTTCCAAGGAACATGTGCTTTAAAACTAAGCTCCTTCGCTCCATGCACAGTCTCCAGTTCGACTTTAGATAAAAACTTTTTCCTGTTTCTCTCTCCTGGCACTAAAACCCAAGAGCAAAGGAGGAATATCTGGAATTGCCCTTTGCTCATTAACTCTAAATTTTAGCACCGACACTGTCTTTCATTCCCTCTCCGGAGAGGAAGAGGAAGCTATATCGCTCCATATATTCCCGGTTCCCCAAGGATCTTCAATATGCGTTGATAACTATATCTGTTCTCAGGCTCACATTTTCTCTCATCTACTCCCACTTGCACTAATGTCAACTTTAGGTGGATGTGAACTTTATTTGACAGTTGACTTTGACAGTTAGTCACTCTATTAGCAAGAACAAGAACAATCTGATTTATATAGCTTATTATATGTCATGTATAGAACGTAAAGAAACGTTTTCCTTTTTCCCACCTCCTGCAGATGCCAAGGCCTGCCCCTCCAAAGAGTTCCAGTGCCGTAACGGGAAATGCTTGGCTCCCATCTTCGTGTGCGACGGCGACGACGACTGCGGGGACGCCAGCGACGAGGAGAAGTGCTCCGCTCCCACCTGCGGTCAGCACGAGTTTCGTTGCAACGACTCGGAGTGCATTCCCGCCCTGTGGAGCTGTGACGGCGACCCGGACTGCAAGGACAAGTCGGACGAGTCCATGGAGCGCTGCAGCCGCAGGACGGAGCCCCAGAAACCTCGCTGCCCGGTGGGCGAGTTCCAGTGTGGGAGCGGGGAGTGTGTCCACATGAACTGGAAGTGTGACGGGGATGCGGACTGCAAGGATAAATCTGATGAAGCAAACTGCCGTAAGTCGACGGGTTGAATCTGTTTGGAAATGAAAGAACTTGTTTGAAAATCCCCCAAAACATCCTAGTATTGTACTACTAAGAAATCACAGCACAGCACAATACACCATTTCCCCAGTGCTTTAAAACTCCAGTGTTATTTAAAATGACTGGAAAAATCTATGAAAGAGACGTATTATTGACATATTCTTTAATTAAAACGAGCCTGTGTAGTTCTGCTGAAACTACTTGATCATTTTCAGTGTGAGCCTCGTGTCTTGCTACACGATGCAGCTTCACAGGTTTGATTTACTGAGGAAAAATAAGCCACAAATTACACTGGTAATACACAATAAATTACAGTTGTAGTTTTTTATTGTAATGAAGGAATATGTCATACAATTGCAGCGTATTGGTTCTTTTCTGTAATTTATCTGTTCTATAGCACAAAGGCCATGAGCAGCACCTATTAGTTCATTGTTGGCTGCGGTAAAAAGTTAATACCATTCTCAGCCTTTAATGAAGGTGATTAATAGATACCAACAGTAACGTATCCTTTGTTGTGGAACAATGTGTGTGGCTGCCCACCACTAAAAGACTACACTTCAAACGCTGACACGCTGTGTATTGTCAACAAAAGACTCTGTGACAAATCTTGTTGTGCCACCAAAAGACTGAAGGAAGATCAATGCAAACTTTATCACGATGATCCATGGAGTGTGTTGCCATGCAACCATTTGATGTGCGGACACAGACAGCGAGTGAGCGTGCGTATATGTGCGTGTGCATGTGGGAGGTGAAGGTCCTTCATCAAGCGAGACCCCCATCTGGTCTCCTCTTCACACTCCCACACACCACTCAGGGAGATGACAGCAGCCTCACATGTATGACATGATACAAGCCGCACTGTGCTGCCACATATTTGAACACACACACACACACACGCACACTGAGGCTTTGAGAAGGTTTTAACAGACATGGATAAAGAAAACATCTGTTGTGACACGAACATTCACAAATATGCAGAATTTCACGCGCATGCAAATGCTGAAGCTGAAATAATCACAGTCATGGTGGGTTGGTGGAAATACTCAAAAACCCCTCAGTCTTCTGTAATCACTCTAAAAGTGAAGAACCATATGAACCAACACACAAGCACCTATTTCCATATATTGATCAGTGCACATACTGCATAATAATACGCTCTAAAACCCTCCCACCTCTCCATCGCACTGATTTTTGTCCTCCAGACGGCCAGTAGGTGATTATTTATTGCCTTTCAGATCCAGACAAGTATGTACTGTAGGTATGCACTCTTTGATGGGATAGGCCTTGAATAGGATGAAAGTGACATACAAATAAACATCACAGTCTTCTAAAGAGGAGGCGTTCAGGAACTCAACCCACCCCGTTCTTTCAATCTATATTATATTATATATAGTATATTTATATGTATGACATTGGTTCCATGGGCTTTTCCCATTCTTCTACATATATTACTGTACATGTTTTATGATTATTATTATTACCACCATGTGATTTCTTTTTGTCCTAACAAATGTGTAGCCTCAGCTTAACAAAGCTAAAGTTAGTTTGCCTCATTTCCAATTTAAGTCTGTTCTCAGAAGCTTCACTTTGTTTGCTAGTTTGCGTGCTAAATAATTTGTGATGTGATGATGTGTTATGTGGTGTTTTAATAATAGCATAAATAATGCGCTCAGTTCAGTAGCATAATTGCATAGTGACAGTGGCATCAAGTCAAGTGGCCTTGCCTGGTCTACATGTGTCTGTGGAACCATCTGTCTCGATGACCTTGTGTATTATTTTGCAAATAGGATGAGACAGGAGCTGCATGTGTATTTGATTGGGTCTGTGTGCTTGCTCATGAGAGTGTGAACGCAAGTGGGCGTGTGCTGGTTTTTGTGTCAGATGAGATGTATTAGTTTGAGATGTCTGTGTTATGCAAATGGTGAGAGCAGAGCTCAGCTGAGGGAGGTGCAACATTTTAATGTAAATGAGAAATGTGAGAATCATGGCATCGCTGCAGTTTGTTCTCTCCTCCTCCTCCTCCTCCTCCTCCTCCTCCTCCTCCTCCTCCTCTGTTCGGCTCATTCCCACAGACCCCGTCCCCCTGGGTATCATCGCCCATCTTATTTGAAACATCTGTCTCAATAATCTTGTGTTATTTCATAGACAAGCTGAGACAAGTGACTGTGAGCAGGGTGGCAGGAGGTTAATGTAAATGAGAAATGGTCAAATCGTATCTCTCGTCGCTTCTCTTCCCTCCACCCTGCCACCGTTGCTGCAGATGGCAATCCATTATTATTACTATTCATCCTGGGGATTTATCATAATTAGCTGAGCTCAGATCCCAATCATTTGGCTGAAAGAATCAGCACATTTTGTGATGGCACAGGATTATGTCTTCCACACTTTGCTGATTTTAGCATTAACATGTGTTTGTCTCCATTTATTTATTCTCTTATGAGTCTCGAGTCAGCTCCCCTTGTACCTTCATGTAAATGTGCACACCTCCTGCTGCACGCATGCATTTCTGTTTGGTCATTTTCATGTGTTTGTTCACATACACCCCATGTGCACATTTTGTAGATGCACGCTCTGCTGGCGTGAAACAGTGTGTGGCTGTGTGTTTCATGCCATATTTCCTGATATGGTGATTGTGTGCCACGTATTTTTGTGGCCTCCGCAGCAATTGATCACGGCTGCCTTCAGTCCCTCGGCAGAGCTAGTCCAAAACACAAAACATGAATAATTAAACAGCCAGTTAAAAAGACGGATGAGTTAAATAAACCTGCCCTCTGCTGTTAGAGCAAGCAGGGGAAAAAAATACCTACTGTATATGCACTCGCACATACACACATGCTCAATAGGTCACTAGATGTGCATTTTCCTCAGACAGTGAATGAATACCCGCCTGGTTTTCATTTCCATTGGGGCTTTTTCTGCAGTTGTAGGGGTTGTGTATGACCGATTACTCCTGGATTGAAAGGCACTGATGTAGGGAACAAAACTACACGCTGTGCTCATATGTGAACAGAAGAAGACAATAAATGATGAGCTGAATGTGACTGTGGGAACGTTTTCGAAATTTGTGTTTTTGCCATAATCCCTATAGTCATAGCAGTAGGTTTGTTACCTTTAATTGTCAGTGTAAGCTATTTTTAGAACAGCGGAGCAGAGCAGAGCTACAGTATGCTATGGAGGCTAATGGAATTTCTTGATTTCCCTTATTAAACTCATCAAATACACAATCCAACAACTCCAAAATGCTCTTATCTCATAGCGTGGTGAATGTGCAGGTCGCAACTTGTCCACCAGAGTGTTTTGGAGTTGTTGGATTGTGTATTTGATGAGGGAAACCAAGAAATCCCTGAATGAACTATTCCTTTAAGACCAAGGTACAGTAGATGAGACCGATAGATGATGTTTTTATTGTTATTATCTTCAAAAATCCACCTAATTCTAAAATACGTGTGTGTGTGATTTGTGTCTCTCAGCCTTGCTCACATGTCGGCCGGATGAGTTCCAGTGTGGGGATGGCTCCTGTATCCATGGCACCAAACAGTGTAATAAAGTCCACGACTGTCCGGACTACAGCGACGAAGCCGGTTGTGTCAACGGTGAGTGCCGGAGGGGGGAACTGATTATCAGCAGCGCAACACATCATCACTGACATGATGCAGCAGTTAGTCCAACGTCCACTTCTCCTCTAAACATTGGGATAAAATTGCAAATTCTTTTGCTAAGAAAACTGGTGATGTAACCCCCTGACAAGTTCAGTCTCTGTGCAAATCATCAGCTTCAGGCAGAGTTTTCAGTCTTTTGTTATACTTGATTTACCCTAAAAAATTGTCAACTCCAGTACTCTCTGCGAGGTTCACAGGGGACACAGCAGAGTGGAGCACAGATGGCTGCAGTTGGCTGCACCAGTTGATTCTTCCCCATGAGAAAGTGTTGAAAAAGACACGTTTTAACTGAGTAAGAGAGGAGTGGATGTGTAGGAAACTACAATGTCAAAGTATATAAAAACTCTCATTATGTAAGATTTTACATCCCATGTGATGCATACAGTACAAGGGGTGTCCACAGTTTTGTTTGTCTTTTACCTCACACCACATATGACATTACACAGAACTGACAACTACACAGTTAGCGTGCTATATCCATTAGTAGACGCTCAATATCACCTCTGTTCTGTTGTGTGCCCCCTGTTCTGCCATAATCAAATTTTTATTGCTCCCTCAAAAGAGCCAGCTCAGTTGCCACTTGCTTGTTATAACAAAATCCTGTTGTACTTGACTTGTGCTTTTAGAGCCTGCAGCCTTACCTTCTTTCATACAGTATTACCACCTGTATAGTGTCTTTATAGCTCATGGTCGTCATCAGATGCTGTGACAGGCAATGTCTTGAAGCCATGGCCAGGCAGTAATCTGTTTTGTTTTGTTTTGTTTGTGAGTGAAAAAAACAGGCACATTTTTCTGCATCTGGATTCTGTACAAAATAGTGACATTTATCTTTGATCTGGTGAAAAATCCATCATAACTGCACGTTTATGATGTTGCAATTAAAACATAGCAATAATAAAAGTGCAAGTACTCCAACATGAAGTGCTGTTTTGCAGTGGATCTCTCACTAGTCTCTCTTGCTAACCAGGCTGGGCATTGTGCCTCTTGGCCTATTTTCTGTCCAGCAGCCCTGATAATAATAATAATCTTTATTGATGGAGCGCTTTTCATAAAGTGCTTCACAAGGCAACAAAATAAAACTCAAAGACAGGTCAAAACATCATGAATCATCAGACACTTTTTCATTTCACTTATCATTTCAAAAGAGAGTTCAAATCCAAAGACCTACAACCCCTGCCCCTCACCAAGGCATGAAAGGATCCAGTTCAGAAACACTGTTGCCAGAAAACCAACCTTAGCTTTAATAAACCAACATCTGATTAAAAGTGAAAGTCTCAGGCACTTCCTTTCCTTTGGGCTTCACGGGCTTCTGTGTTTATTGTCCTCAATAAACTCTGCCAATTAAAATCTCAACAAAACATCTTGAACATTACATTTCACTGCTCTACCTATAACCTGCCTATATTTATAGGTAGCTGTAGCTAATTAATTTATGTATCAAGCACTGCCTGAGAGCTCTTACTGAAAGAAACAGCCCAGATATGCTTCCTGCCTGACTCTCTGTATAAACTACAATCAGCTTTCACAGTACGACTTGCTAAGGAGTCATATTTCTTGAACCCACTCGCCTTTTATTCCCTAAAATAATGAGAGTTTTTCTCTCACTGGAACTGACTGTACTACAAACTATGTTTAAAATCAACATCTTGGTAGCATTGAAGTTCAACTGGCAGAATACTAATGTGGCTCAGCAGGGCATGATTTTTTTTTTTTTTTTTTCCCGAAATGCCCTCTAAAGCTGCTGGACTCAGTATATTTTTAGCTGGAGAGTGATGCAGTATACGGTGAGTGAAAGCCTCATCTTTAACTTTGCTGTATGTCGTGTCCTCCTCGCCACAGTTACCAAGTGTGACGGGCCCAGGAAGTTCCGCTGTAAGAACGGCGAGTGTATCGACAGCAGCAAAGTGTGTGACAATGTGAAAGACTGCAAGGACTGGTCGGATGAACCCATGAAGGAGTGTGGTAAGATTCACTCTCCTCACACACACACACAAACACATACACACCCATTACTCCTTCAGGCTCAAAGCACCTGTATGTACATATGTAACAGCACTGATGCACACATTAATTCCAGGGCAGCATCAACTACTTCTGATGTGGGTGGTCACTCCTCTAAGTAAAAGGAGCTTCATTTGATCAAGGCAGAGTAAATCAGGACGTTTCTGAACTGCCTTGATATGATCAAAGGCCCGAGCGACTCTGCCCTGAAGTGTGATCTTAGCCGAGGAAATCGTGACTGGACTACGTTAACCCATAAGGAGCCACACTGATTACCCCACACACCGTAGATAATTACCACTTAGCGAGGTTCAGTCACGGACTTCACAGCAGCAATCCAGCTGCAAAGCGGACTGAGGCAGTTGAGAGCAACATACCTGTTTTTGCAAAAAAAAAAAAAAAAATCTATCAAGTAAATGTAGCTCATGTAATTGCAATTGAAGCAACTTGTGATGTATCCGTGAAATATCACTCAAGTTGCATGTATGAGCAGAAGTCCCTGAGATTACTCAAGGAGACGGGAGAGTGTGAGTGCGCTGCCCTTTCAGCTCGCTCTGATCTCGAGGCAGATGGATACACACACCATAATGAGATTGCCCTGGAACCATATCATTAATGTTGTACATGATCTTTTTTTGTGCGTCTAAAGGCAAACCTGCGCCTCCTCTGTGTTTTTAGTCGTTAACTGACAACTACTATTATCCACCACCGTCAGAAAGTGGCAGTTCCCGGCCGAAGCCACGGGAAAATGGCTGAAAGGGAATTTATGAATGAGTCAACGGGAGGAGGGAAAATACTGTAAATCCTTCAGACGTAAATTACACTTTAAAGCCAAAAGTATATGGACAGCTATTCATTACATCCATATGATAGCTGAATATGTTATTATACATGAGAAAAAATCTAAAAACTCCCAGCACACACTAGAGCGGATTGACAAATTTATTGTTTCGCGTGTTGCTTCGTCAGATTCACTGTTGATTGTCATCTAAGTAGACCAGGTGAATTACACCCTAATCTTTACAGCCTGACAATCATTCCATGAAATACACATACACATTTATTCAAAGGCATATAAATACCATACATCGGAATCCATCTACTAAATGTAGTATCTCCTCCTGGACGTATATTAGCTCACTTATTATTTTTGATATACACATTTATATATTATTTGTGTTACTTTTTCTTACTCACTGTATACACACTCTCTTCTTTTATACATAATGAGTTGGTACAGTTTAATTAGATTGTGTATTCTTATCTCATTGTTGTAATGGGTCCTAATTATACTTCTTTATTATATTCGCTTTTTTTAGATCTTTTTTTCTGTATATTGACATTTTGTCGATGGATTCCTATTTATGCTGCTTTTAGCCCTTGTTAATAAATACATTTGTCTTTTCTTTTTTTTTTTCACTTTTATTCATCCTGCACCAACTGGCACCTATATGAGAAGAGAGACTTGCTGTGCACGGGACTTACAAACTTTTTTATGTTATTATACATACCAACATTTTGGGAGAATTGTCCCTACAAATATTTGACTGAACTCGTTTGTGTAAATGTGTGGACTGAAAACATATCAGGTAATTCTTATGTCACCTCTACAACATTAAAAAGTCCTCTTTTATTTTGGAGTGCTGGTGGCGCTGGTGAAACTGAACCTACGCCCTTGTGTTATTCCAAAGCCATGGGCATTAATATCCTGCCGCAACCAACATCCTTCTTTCTTTTGGCAAATCTGTTTACATCCTTGTGGGACCTGGCTGCAGGGGTCTGCTCCTATTCAGCCTCAAGAGCATTAAGGAGCGCTGTGAGCAGCAATGTCAGGCGATAAAGCTTGGCTTGTCGTCAGCGTCCCACTTCATCTTAAAGGTCCCAGCCTGCCAAGGTTTCCACTCCAAACTCTGAATACAGTTTCTTTGTGTCTGTCCTTCGTGGGTTTTTGGAAAAGCGCGTGATCTTCGCCAAACTGCTGACACAAAGTTGGAATCATCCGAAATGTCATTTTGTGGTGTAACGCCAGAATTTCCCGTTCACATAAGCGAGATTAGTCACCAGTCAGGGGTGGTATTACTCAGCCTGTGGTGTCATAAGGTTTCTTTCTCATCCACGAGGGTCAACTTGAAATAGGGAATAAAGTTTGAAAGACTTTTTAACAGGACAGGACGCTACAGTGTGATGATCTATTCTGAGATGTGTTGTATCCATCATTTGCAGAGGTCGACCCACTTTAACATCCGCGCTGACCGTCAAAACAGAAACGACCCAAACCTCTACATACTTCTGGCCTTTAGTTTATTCTGCAGTCGCTCTGCTGGATGAAAACAAATCAGTTAAAATAGGTTTTCATGCTTTGACTTACTTTTCCTTTCATATTATGATACTGTGTTGTTATCTCATGGGATACATGCATCTTTAATTTTAGTTCAACGTCATGCTAATTTCTCGCAGTCATTTACTTCTCTCATCCTCTCCTGTCAGTCTCTTTTGGTTTCTATTCTTACTCTCTTTCTCCTTCTCATCAAGTTTCCCGTTTTTCTCTCTTAGTCTCACAGTTTCACAGCGCTACCTGTAGCCTTGAAGCTTAAATCTTTAATGTTAAACCGGTAATGAAGTACCAGCTTTAGCTTCCGGCAGCGATCCCTCTCCGT
Source organism: Trachurus trachurus (assembly GCF_905171665.1). Taxonomy (NCBI): domain Eukaryota; kingdom Metazoa; phylum Chordata; class Actinopteri; order Carangiformes; family Carangidae; genus Trachurus; species Trachurus trachurus. Next base: position 25,858,231 of record NC_139898.1, on the reverse strand, counting down.
TCCCAGGAGGGTTGCTGGAAGACAAAGGGATAAATGGAGGTGCAGAAACCAGATTCAAAAGGGAAGGGGGACTCGCACGAGGGAGGATGACTGAGAGATATAGTCCAATCTGTTCTGTTAAAAACAAAACACGGAGGAAACGGGGAGGGAACAGGATGAGAGGATGAAGGAGAGCGTGTGCTCATGGTGGAGTGGCACCTGGTGCACACGGCCAAGCTCCCTGTTGGAAAGTGGATTGGTTCCAGGTGTGTTTGGCTAAGACTGTGCCTGTGGGCCATGAATATATACACATAAACACACATGCAGGCGGCCACACATAAATACACCAAACACACTCATTCATACGCCTGTCTGTCTTTTTCTACCACCTTAAAGCTCGCCGTCTTGTCTTTTCATACAGTCATTTCATGTGTACAGGCAGAGCTGACAGGACAACATTGTCATAACTGGCAGGATGATTAAAACTCAACACACACACGCGCACACTTATGACCATGTTTAGTGTTTTTGTTTTTTTGCCCGTGTCTATATTTGTGTCTTACACATTCTCTATTGTTCTCTACAAAAATCCTACTGGAGTTATTTAATCAATATTCAACTCCTCGCTCTTTCCTTCCTTCCTTCCATCCCTCCCCTCCTCCTGTCCCTGACCCTTCTCCTTCCTCCCACTGCCCCTCTCTCTCTCTCTCTCTCTCTCTCTCTCTCTCTCTCTCTCTGCAGGCCTGAATGAATGTGCTGACAACAATGGCGGCTGCTCCCACATCTGCAGGGACCGTAGAATTGGTTATGAGTGTGACTGTCCCTCTGGCTACAAACTCTTGGACAAAAAGACTTGTGGAGGTAAAGGGGAAGAAAAAAAAAAAGTTATGCGACAGAAGTGCTGCCAAACCTGCTTGAGCCTTTTTTCGGCTTTGCTTTGAAGTTCTGTTTGAGAGATCTGGATTTCACACGGCTATCAACCTTATTTTTGACCCTATTCTAGTTAAAAGAACAGTTTGACATGACCTGGGCTGAGGTGAGCTCAGACTCAGTTTAACATAAAGAGTGGAAGTAGAAGTGAACTGCTGTAAAAAATAAAAAATAAAAAATAAAAAAAAACTTCCGCTGCCATCCACTGTAACATGAACTTGTTTACACATTGTTGCTTCATTATTTTACACCTGCAAAAACACAAAAGTGAGGCAATATTTCCAAGATTTAAAAGCAGAAGTTGGAGTTATTAACTGACAAGTTCTCTCACAAATCCTGTCTTTACAATGTGTTTGTCAGGTCCAGATTGCTGGATGGATCTATAAAAGATTAGAGGAGACGCTCTCCTAAGCTCATTACCGCAGTATATTACATCAAGACACCGTCAGTTATAGTCAAAGTGTTATGATTTTGCCATATTTTACTGTAATGTTTTGCTGATTTACGTACAGGGTTGTTAAAGCTGTTCACCTGTTCTCACCGTGTTGAGTGTAATTGGCTGTATCGACTGTAGCTGGAGATGCTGTGCGGAGTTGATAGGCAGAGAGATGCATCACAGATTATCATATCTTGTATGAGTCCCTAAAACCACAATAACATGCTTCAACATTTCTAGCTCTAAATCAGAGCAAACAAAGCATAAATAAATGAAAGAAATGAAAGTTGTTTTACTTTGGACAGAGTCTGTAATAGGGCTGGGTAAAAATATCGATTCAGCAATGCATTGCAATTCTTTTCTCTGCAATTCAATATCGATTCAGCAATCTTCTGAATCGATTCAAGCCCCTGGCCAGTGGGGGCGCTGCGAGCAACACCCTTGTGTGATTCGCGCTGTACGGACGGGGGCCGCACTAGACCAAACCATAACAATATGGGAGTGAGTAGCAGCAGCAGCGTTAAGCCAGCGCCTTCAAACCTGAAAGCAGATGTGGGGATTCATTTTGTATTTATAGGCGCCGATTCCGTGGGTGCTCCGGTGCTCAAGCACCCACTGACCAGGTTGAGCCACCAGATGCGCATTTCTCCGTGCCGCGAAAAAGCTAAAGTCAGACCGACAACTGCCCCCTTGTGTTAAGCACACGTTGTTATTGATATTGTAGCGTCAGACCCGACGACAAGTCAACAACATAACACAAACTTATCTGACAGCTGCTCTCACTTCTTCCTCTGCTCCTCCTCACTCACTCACCTACACACAGACAGGACTCTGTCTTCCTCACACTCACCCCAGCCCCTCAGTTTCTCATCCCACCCAACTTAAACATCATAACAAGAACATTACTGCGGGGTCGCTACAATATTTTCAGTTGTGCAGTAGGCTATTATTAATAATATTGTTTTGTATTGTTTTATTACTCAAAATGTTATGAGTTATTTTCCAAGAGGAAAGTAACACATAGCCTAATTTAAATTTAGCTGCACTGTAGTTCAGTGTTAAAGCAGTGTCATATTTTGTTATGCTATGAGTTATACTATGGCTGTTCATAAGGCATGAAACTAAACAAATAATTATTTAAAAAAAAAAAAAAATCTGGTACTCTTATTTGTGTATTTCTGCTTGATACTGAATCGATATCGAAGCATTTCAATCAATATCGAATCGAATCGATATCGAATCGAATCGTGACCTAATGAATCGAAATCGAATCGAATCGTGAGATTCTCAACAATACCCAGCCCTAGTCTGTAAATCCAGTTCATATTGGTAACACGGGTTCATTGGCTGGGCAGATGATTTTTTTTTTTTACATAATTACTTTACTTATTATAGCAAGCATTTTTTTTAATGAAATGCTGTGTGGGTCTTCACATACAGTATTTATGGCCTTGAGATCAATGGGTTTGTGTAAATTTGGTGCAGATCCAGATAATAATCAGAAATTTGAAGAACCTGCCTTTGCTCCATCTACTTATTATCAATAGTTACTGTACATAAATTTTGAATATGCTGCCAGCAGCATTTAGGAACACTTTTTCATCAGTTTTTCATTCAAAATGCAACGTATGAAATTCCACAATAACAAAAGCAATTTCAACAGAGCAACGTGATAATTCATACAGGGCGTGTGAGTTGTGTAATTCTGACGTCTCCGACTGTTTCCTCTTTTTTCTTTGGTGTTTCTATTACAGTAAGTAAGAGCAAGACAGACGTGTGTTGGATTGTTTGGCCTTGGTCGGGGATGAGCTCCACTGAGTGCAATTCTAGTTGTGAATGAAGTAGCCAGGAGAAAGTTTTCTGTCTGCAGACACACTATTCATTCGTATAAAAAAAAAAACGAGAGAAAAAAAACAGTCCAGCCTGTCAAAACTCACACTATAAAGCGAACCAACAAGTACTTACATCTAACACACAGAAAAGAAAAGATTGTCTAAATTAAAGAATTGTTTCTAAAGTTACAGCGTCCATGTTCCTTTAAGCAAGAATCCCTTGCCTTCTCTTGAAGCTCTTTACCCGACGGACTTGAATCCCTGAAACTCAATTTTAGGAATCAGACTCTGAAGTTAAGATTCTTTCTTGATGGATCATTAATGTCTTAGATACCGAACATGTTCTTATCTCATTCCTCATTCTCTTTAGACTGAAATAACTGCCTGTCTCCATTGTTTAGTTTGGATCTTGATTCCTCTGTGCCATGTTTCTCTCCACAGACATTGATGAATGTGAGAACCCAGACGCCTGCAGTCAGATCTGCATCAACTACAAAGGAGATTATAAGTGTGAGTGCTACGAAGGCTATGAGATGGACCCTGCCTCCAAGACCTGCAAGGCCGTGGGTGAGCCATTTATCACAGACACACACACACACACACACATACCCTCACATCCATTCACACAGGTAAAGACACACACTGTCGTAGATGGATGTTCTCACCAAAATAATCGAGAGCTACTCCTCTATACACAGTGCTTACTCTCCCATTCCAGCAGCCCTAACTACCGAGTCACATCCCACACTCTTCTTCTCACACGGTGGGTGAAAGGAGAGGCTTGCTTTGTATGCAGGCCCTGCACAGCAATCTGTGCAAAGATAAATATTTGCCATCTTTTTCTGTAGTCCTCACTAATGAAAAGTTTGCAGCCAGCTGCCTCTGCTCTCCCAGGAGTGTTAAGGGGAAGGATGTGTGAGGAGTAGGGGGTGTGTGGGTGGGGGTGGGGGCTGCCTACTCACCATAGGACACAGGTCTGTACCCCTTGTTGGCCTGGGTAAACACACCAGAACAGTTACTGTGAATGGAAATAAAAGCTTGTCCTCAAAGCTGCACCAGGCGAGATTGTTAGAGAAAAATGGTCCGCCTAAATTCTAAAGGCGAAAACGCAGCCATGGCTTGTTAGCTGCACCTACGGCTGCCTTTTTTTTTTTTTTTTTTTTGAAAAGCTCAATGTGAATTCTGTTGGTTTTTAATCAGTCTCCCCCGTTTTCAGTCTGTTACAGCTGGCTTTAGCGATAACGATGCTGTCTGTCAACAACCATTCAAACATGTGCAGATAACGTTTCCTGCCACTACTGACAAATTAGAGCTTGTGATGTGCAGTGATGTTTTGATAAAAGTGGATATACTGTACGTTTTACATCTGACAGTGCTGAGAAGAGACAGAGCAGTCCTGCACAGCGGTAATCACTTGTACTCAATTCATTAATAAAAAAAAAAAGCAAAAGCAAGCCAGACACTCGGTGCTGTTTAACATGCACAACAATAAATCCTCTCTGTTTAAAATAATTGAGGTCTACTTGCTGTACCTGCAGACCTAAAAGGGATTAGAAACTATAATCGCTGCATTATCAAGTGTTTTATCTGCAATATAAAGTTCTACTAGAGATATAACCTCTCGCTAAGGCAGCGTTAATGCCTTGCATCTACACCTCTACTTACAACGTGAATGAAATCCTCAACAGATTGAGTTACACAGCAAATTAACTTTTCTGCAGGAAAAAGAGAGGGGAGAGAGAGAAGAGCGTTATTAGTGATTACAGCCATCGGTCTTAGGTTGAGTCATTATAGGATGAACTGGTCTGGTAATGAGAGAGCTTAAAGCAGAAAACAGGCCCTCACTCTTCAGCTAAGTGGCATAAAAAACACCAATGATTGCTTCATGTGTCTCCGCGCGAATCTTTATTAGTGTGAGGTGGAGCAAACAGTCCCTGTCAGGGGCCGAGGCTTTTATTAGAGAGGAGGATAAGCAAGCAGAGGAGAAACAAGACAGATGGATGGACGCATTGTATGAATATATCTGCTCATTGATTTAATGCAGAGTTGCATCCGCACCGTTGGCTGCGGTGCATCACGTAGTATCGGGCCGAAGGAGACAGAAACAGGAACGGACAGATATTGTGACAGGATTATTGTTTATGTTTGAGCTTTATTTATTCAGAGCCGCAAATAGAGATGGGACCGTAAATACAGAGAAGCCTTCTGTGTGAAGCTGAGGTTCTGTGGACGTAATGAAGCTGCGTTTGCCCTGCGAACTCATTCGACACGTGTGTGTGCACTGTTTACCCAATCACACGCATGCACGCCCAAAAACATCAGGATGCATATACACTTATTTATTTAGAGAGGAGTCTTGTCAACATTCATACGGAGATGCAGTTCTCCTCCCGTGGCTGTCTGGCCATGAGGGATGCTGCGTCTTGTGATGGGATGTGACATGTGCCAAGTGACAGTATCATTTGCACATATTGAAGTTCAGGCTGTCGAACGCCAGGCTGTTTATTTGTGCTTGTATCTCGGAGGCACATGGCAAAAACACAATGTCATCATCATCAAGTTACCCAAACCCACACGGCCAGATATAGATGTGTTTTCCAGCATTTCTTACTTATGTTTGCTGTGGTTCGTGCAGATGATTGTGAGTCATTCAAAGCTGCGCAAAAGTCTCCACTCTGTGTGTTTCCCAATGTACGTTAGCGTTCATGTCACGCTAATCCTAGCATGTGGTTCCTGGCTCGGTTGATTCATTTCAGAGTCATATGAAACTGTTATTCTAGCCATGCTAATTAAAAGTAAAGTCCCAGGTTGGAGTAATAATGCGTTTCCCTTTCTAAGCTGGTGTGTGTGGGTGTTCGTGTTAATATGCTGCAGCGTCCATTAAGTCCCCCGAAGAAAGCCTTGCTCTACACTAATTGCATTCATTGTTTTTGTGTTTACACCTTTATGGGTGTGATGCCACTCACTGAGTCGTCAGCTTGAGTTGTTATTGCGTGAGAAAGAGAGAGGGAGTGTGGGAGTTGTGTGAGCTGCGTGTAAGAGACAGATGAAGAAACTGAATTTTCGGAAGCATTTTTTAACCAGTTCAGCCATCAGTGGATGAAATGAGGAGAAATAAGGATGTTCTTTTGTGTTTGTGAGTCATTTTATGGCACATCCAGTGAGTCATGCAACAGAAAGACAGTTAAATGTAATGTGGACTGCACATTATAGCACTTCTCTAGTCTTATTGACCTCTCTAAGTGCTTTATACTAACCAGCAACATTCACCCATTCACACACCAATGCTTGTTTTTTTTTTACTTTAGACACGTGTGAGTGATGCATGAGGAGCTATGTTGGGTTGCTGGAAGTCAAACCGCTGATCCTCAGATTATTTGTCCAGTTACAAATTATAGCACTTCTCTAGTCTTATTGACTAATATTTCCACATTAGTTTTCATTCACCATTGTAAAAGATAATATAGTACAATTCTGATGCTGTTTTATTAAAAAATGTAGGTGTCCTTATAACCCAATGGTGTCTAGGGCCGGACCAATATGGATTTTTGGGGGGCAATGTCATTATAGATTATAAGATAGATATAAATTGAAAGGAGAACATTTTACTCTTCTACTTACTTTACTTTTATTGTCAAAAGTTGTTGTGTGGGGCAAGCAGCATATAACAATAATATCATTTGAAATGTGCCTGTTACATTATTCATTTACTCTAGGCCAGCAAAGCATTTCACTTCTGCAGGATAAATAGCACCAGGACATCATCAAGTAAAAACCAAGTCATATTCCCTGCAAAATAAAGTGTTAATGTGAACGTCTGTTGACGATTATTCTCAAAGGGCTTTTTATTAATTAAAGGATAGTTAATCGGTCGGGCCCTAATGGTGACTACCCCTCCGGTTTGATGATCAGTGAGGATCAGTGAACAGTGGCGATAGTTCACACACTCACACTCACAAACTAGTTGGTAAAAGTCAGAAAGTTCCCGACACAGAGGAAATTTACAAACTGCCTTTGGACCCAAAGTCTTAAGTCTTTTCCTTTCCGCTCTTGTTGCATTCTCCTGTCTCTTGTTCCCTCCCTCTCGTCTACAGTAGACTGCGGGCTTAACCACTGTGCCAAGAGTAGTTTGTGCCACACTTGACAGTTTGAGCACACACTTTTCAAAATGGGTTTAAAGCAGTGGTCAGATTTTCCCCATTGTCAAAAGATTTTGCCATGGGACTCGAGATGTAGTGGAACACTGTCAAACCACATCTCAGAAGTTTTTCCTGTGGTTTTAGGCTTTTAATGGATCAGCCAGTAACATTTTATTCTGCCTGCCTGAAGGAATATTCCTAATATTAGTACACCACAAACACTTTGTATCTATATATGTATCATCTGTATCAAGATCAAACTGTCACAACTAAAATGCAGGTGTACTAAAAACAGATACAAAATTCTGTCAGAAGCAGAAAATTCAACAGCTTCTCATAGAGACTTGACTTGTGCAGCGATTCAGGGGTTGCAGCCTTCAGAAAACTGAACTGATATTTCAAGGCTGTTGGTTTTTTTAACAGTTGTACAGTTACAGTAGCTGTTGAACTGAGCCGAAACCCAATACTTGAACATGTAATCGTCAGGCTCTCTGTTTGTTTGGGTCGTTTCTTCCATTTTATTTCAAGCTTGGGTGTACAATGAAGCTGCTTGAGGGAATCAACCCTGTGGATCCCAAAAAAGAAGAAGCTGATAATTGCATGTAGGTGTAGTAGATGAACTGCTGAAACATCAACGCCTCCAGATGATGCAGGACAGAGCCACTGGTCCTTCACCTCAGAAATAATGAAGCCATACAGTATATTTAAATTACTTGTCATGAGAAATGGTGACTTCTTGGCTTTGGACACAAGTTGTTGACAAGATATTGTGTTCCCTTCTCTTCATTATCATCTAGCAGAGTCTGTATGTCTTAACGAGCACGGCTGACGAAGACATGTGTGTCCACTCTCACACATAACATTATTATAATTACCTCATTCAGTGTGGATCCATTCACTCTGGCTGTATATAAAGACGTCCCATCAGCTGCAGAGTTCTTTATTAATTTCTGACCTTTCTTGCTGTCTTAATGTTGATTTTTTTTCTCCTCTACCTTGCATATCTCCACAACATACACATTTACATTGGTGCAAATCAAACCAAAGCCCCCACAGAGCCTGATTGCAATTCCCCTGCCTGTATTTATCTTTTCACCACATTATCTTAATTGGCTAATGGAGGAGAGCAGCCCTGAACTGGCAGCACAGATTAAAATATATCTAGGGGACCATGTTCTTGTTAAGGAAGCAGACTGTTGCTCTGCTGGGATCTAGTGAGGAGAGATAATACTGCACTTTTTGATGACATATCTAATACCATAGCTGGAAGAAAACAGTGACTCAGCTTTTTTTTTTTTGTCCCTTGGAGGACATATTGCTGCAACATCAGTGATGAGGGATAAGAGATGTCTTGGAAAAAGTGAGTTAGGGGGATTGATGAAAGAGAAGCTGGATCTATCTCTGTCCTTATTATACATACTTCAAAATGTTCTTACTTTCTTTTATCATCCTGTCATACTCGCTCTCCTCTCCTTCCCCTCCGCCCACCTCACCCCTCCCTCCTGCTGTCATTTGATCTGTTGATGCCTTTTTCCTCTTTCTTCCTCTCTTAATTACGTCCTTTTTGCTCCTCATCTCTCTACGGCTCTACCTGTATCCGTCACATTTACTTTAGCCTGTTATTCCTCAGCTTCCCCTCTCTCTCTCTCTCTCTCTCTTTCTCTTTTCCTCTCTCTCTCTCTCTCTGTCTGTCTGTCTCTCAGCAGGTGAAATTGATGGTTACAAACCCAGTAGTCAGAGGAAAATGATTGGATCCAAACAGTAGTAGAAATGTAATATTTTCTCCCTGTGCAGTAGCCCATAGTAGAGCGTGGCTGAGGAAGACTATTGAGGCATGGTCGGCTCTGTGGGTGTGTGTGAGTGTGTGTGTGTGTGTGTGTGTGTGTGTGTAGCCCAACTTTGACTCTTCTTTAAATGCTTTACGTGGCACATTTCTGCTTTACTGGACAGTGGGGAGTGAAGAGTGACATGACAGATAAGAGAGAGAAGTGAAGATGAAGGAGAGGAGCTGGAAAATTTGATGCGTGGGTGTTGGTGGGAATACAAGATAGACAGGCAGGCCGACAGACAGACAGACAGACAGACAAATCAAAGTAAAATTATAGGAGTCCAGATTGATGAATGATGCAGATATTTTGGAGTATGTCTGCAGGCATGCACACAAATGAAGCCAATGTTTGTGTACGTGCACCAAAAAAGGAAAGTCGACCTTGTAGAATGCACGAGAATTATTCAGATGCTTGAGTCATGCTTCACCTTCAGCTTCCTGAAAAATGCGCCGCAGGTAACTAATGTGCCAGCCAGCATCATGCGCTGTACATACCTGAGAACGAGAACCCACACTCTGGCACTAAAAATAGAACGATGTGTCATTTCTAGTTGTTGGGCTACCTTATTCACAACATTTGCGTGCTTTGTTATATTTGAAACAGCAGGACAGATGCTCTCACACACATTGAAAGACAACGCTTTTAAATGGATGTTTTCCCCCCTTTTCCGCCCGTCTGTGCTTTTAGTTTGTACCAACTCACGTAGTCTATGTGCCACTTTCCTGCAGTCAGTGTATAATGGTATGAATAATTGAGTGAATAACATTATGTTGTGCCAAAAACGTGTGCGCCTTTGTGTGTGCGGAGAATATATTATGATGCTAACATCATCAAAAATACATGCTCTTAGGACTTAAATAGTACAAATGCAAAAACAAGACCTCGGTTAACTGACATTATGTTCTCTCCTGGGAATAAGAATCAACAATCAACTCGTCTTAGTAGACAACAATATGTGTAGGCTGTTAACAATGCTGCAGTCAAAAGTCACAGGGGAGGAGATTTGACGGAGATTAAATTGCAGCTTTTTAATAGTGCAGATAACAGATGAGGTTTCTGCGTCTTCATCAGTTTCCAAACAGACAAAGACATGAGGTAAATACACATACAGCAAACCTGGAATAGACGTACAATTGTCATTAATACATACAGCTAGTTGAATTTAATTTACTACACTGGGTAATGGTGGTCAGGGTCGGTATGACCTCTAATGTCATCATCAGGAAACTGTATTGTACATGTTATAAGAAAGAGGGCAAACTTTTATACATCATATATCATACAAACTTTTCTAATAAGGCTACAATAATTTTGACATTGTTGTGTAGTGCTGCGTTGGTAACACATACTGTAAGAGCACATACAGATACAGGCATGACAGGTATGTAGGTTGACCTTCCAGATACCGGTTTGTGGGATGTGGTACAATTTGTATGTCATTATCAAGATCAGCAAATGTTTCCTTGTCACATATACACCACCACAGTGTTGCATTTATGATTGACAGCACCGTAAATTACCCACGTGCACTAGGGAACGGGTTGAGAATGATATAGTAGGTTAATGGCTGTCAAGCGTCTCCAGCCCTCCCACTCCCCTCCTGAGCTTTGTGGCCTCCCTCTCCCATCTTGACAATGTCAGGTAGTAAATAAACGGCAGAAAATGTTCTTCAGGAGACGTCCTTATACATTATTGTGACATTAATGTCTGTCCCGCTCCATCAGGAAAGAGTCCGTACCTGATGTTCACCAACCGCCACGAGATCCGTCGCATTGACCTGCTGAAGAACGAATACACGCAAGTGGTTCCCACACTGAAGAACGCCGTGGCCCTGGATGTGGACGTTTCAACCAACAAGATGTTCTGGTGCGACTTGTATCATCAGAAAATATACAGGTAAAGGCATGCACACGGACACACAATGCAATGCACAGTACGTATTATTTTCAGTGATGTGTCGAAGGGCAATGAAAACCATGAATGGACTTTTAGGAGTTTAAATAACCTCGTCCTAGTTCTTCCGCCATTCTGTCATCCTCTGTCTCCTAAATCCATCCGTCTTGTCTGCTTCAACCTGGCACACCTTCTGGTAGCGAGACAGACACACCTGGGGGCTGTACGCGTGTCAGTGCATGTGTGTGCATGTGTGCGTGTGAGAGAAAGTGTGTGTCAGTCACACCTGGAGGGCTGCGTCATCAGTCTGACAGTAAAAGGTGGAACTGTTTGTCCTTCACAGACACATCTGCACGCACATACACATTCATACTCCATTAAACAAACTGTAGATGTGTGTGTTTGTCTGTGTGTGTGTGTGTGTGTGTGTGTGTGTGTGTGTGTGTGTGTGTGTGTGTGTGTGTGTGTGTGTGTGTGTGTGTGTGTGTGTGTGTGTGTGTGTGTGTGTGTGTGTGTGTGTGTGTCACCCTGGTGGCTGGCAGGTAGTGGGAGGGACCTTCTATCATCTCAGCTGAGCCATATGCTCCCTCTAATTTCACTGCGTCAATAATCACCACCATTACTCATCTTCACGCACGCACATCTACACACTGGTGCGTGCACACGCTCCTACACAAACTCAGACACACAGTCAAGGGCTTTTGATAGAGATAGAACAAGCAGACTAATTTGTCATGATAGACTCTACTTTTGAAGCAGCAGATGAACAAACACACACAAACGCACACACACAGTCTCATTAAATTGCTAGCAACAAGCAAAATTTGTACAATTTAATCGTCTTTGGTTGTTTTGTTTGGTGTGTTTGCCTCCTTTTTCATCTTTTAAAGGCAAAATATTCTTATACATCCAAAACATTAATGTTTACCATCATCAACCCAGTGTAAATATGTTCCTAATTGCATGTTACTCTTAGTGATGTTTGTTTACCCCAATTAGAAAGATGATCAACATACTGTAGCACAGCCTGGTTGGCAGGATTAAGGAGAGTGCAGTCCTTTTACTACACATTTAACTAACGACCAAGGTCACAACAGTAAAAATGGCCACAACCAGGAGTGACTGTGACACATCTTTGCAGTTGTTGTGAAGCATTTTACAGCTCTTAATCTCTTCAATTCGTTGACCTTTAAGTGCTTCAGCAAATTGCTTCGGCATCCAGTGTGTTTACTGAAAAATTGTCCGTCACTACTGATTGGTCAGGGCAATCTGTAGTGTCATCAGCTACCAGGAGCGCAATGTCAAGCCGTATCATTTCATAAGAAACAAAATAGCAGCAATATAGTGAGACTTCTGCCTTTTTTCATCAAAAAATATATCCAGTTTCTATATTAACACTGTAAAAGTATCAACAGAGAAGTGCACACAGTCTGTATTCAGGAGTTAAGTCTTTAAACGAGCAGCCAGGATTTCTGTATCTTTGTGATGTCACAATGAAACAGTCACTGTTCCTCGCCAAACCAAACCTGTCCCGACCTTGGTGGATTAGGGGTCTGAGAGTTTACCTGAAATCTCATACGTATTTTTTTATTGGATCACTTATTAGAAAACATTCAGCAAACCAGATGAGACGCTCTGAGCTTCCTCTCTCCTAATTGGCTCATCAATCTGTTGTTTCTGAGGCTCCAGAGAGAAGCCCAAGAGAGGAGATATAAACTACACTGAAATATTTTGCTACTTAAAACCACTAATATTCCTAATCTTTTTATGGATAGGGGAAATAAAACACTGGGAAAATGCAAAATATGGGAGTTTTAATTTTCAGGTGAACATTGTGTCATCATTTCCAGCACAGGATTTTCTTTTCCCTTTACCTCACTATTTCTTGATTTCATCCTGTATATATAATGTTTCATGAATGCTTGATTGCTTCCAGATATTTAGTTTTAAGAAACTAGATACTCTAAATTTAATGCTGATGACATGATTGATCACAGCTCCCAGCCAGGCGTCTCATTTCCAGGTGAAGTAGTTTCCCCTCTCTGATACAGGTGCATGTTATCAGAGAGAAATAGTGGAGTGGATTTAAAGGTAATTCCTCCTCATTGTCCATCACTGTGACAGTGTGGATTTTTTCCAGGCTAATTCATAGTGATTAGCATGTTACGGGTCGATGACTTGTTAACTTCGCCTCATGATGGAGATGTCTGTTGCAAACAATGATACAGCCAATTAAAGATGCAATCTGCTCAGTGTTCTTGGACTCATCAGTCTTTGTCTTATTCCTCGGTGCAGCCTGCCCCTTAGACATCCCTGCAACCTGCTCATCCCAGCATATGTACACATTTTTAACTAAAAATAACTTTATATTGAATAATACCAAGAGTTTAGTCAAATATTGGAGTAATTACAGTACAAAGAGGATGCTCAAATAGATTCTAGCATGTGTCAAAGTAAAAAAAAACATGCTGTTACAGTGTGTTGTTTGTTTGTGATTGCCCAGTGATGAGAGATTTCGTCCATGTTCATTCACTGTGCTCCCTCATTTTCATTTCCCCCCCCCGAGTGAGAGACAGGTGTTAAATCCGTGTTATAGACCCTGGGACACGAGAAAGCAGCCTTGGATTATCTATCACAACAAGGCACCAGCAGGCTAACTTTTCCCCCATTGATGAAGACGTCTGGTGTGGCAAACAGTAATTAACAACGCAATCTGTTTCCAAGTCTCTGACTCATCCTCTTCTACCTCATCCCTCAATCCAACGACTTCACCATCCTCCACTTTTTAGTTGTACTAAGCTGCTTCTCCCATCCATACGTCTCATCTTTATATCCTCATACGCTTTGCTGACATGTGATGACGGGGTGTAAAATGGGGATGTTGTGTTTCGCAGCCTTTTAACAGGGTTGTCTCGTATTGTCTCGCTTTTATGTAAAGAGAACAATAATGTGCTACAGTATGTCTGCAAATGTGTCACACTAGTAAGGGAGTTGAGGGAGCAAGGGAGAAGGGAAAAGCAAAAAAAGAAAAGGGGATAGAGGAATGGGCAGAGAGTGAGTGGGAAAGTGGAGGAAAATGAAAGAAATTGAAAAGCACAAGAAAGGGACAGACACAGATGGGGAGAGTGACAAGAGCAGAGGAAGCGACAGGTTGTTTTGTAAGCTGCTGATGGATAAAGACAGACTCATTCTCTCTGGGAGGTGGTGTTTGGTGGGAGAAGTGAGGTTGTTATAGAAGTGTCAGGTTTGGGTGCCCCTGACACAGCATTATCTAGAGTAAAGAATACCTGTTAACCACCATGTCCAACTATCTGAGGCGTGAAGTGAACTGAAATCTTTCCTCACAAGAAAAAGGAAATCAGAGTGGACAACAACAAATCTAGCAAGCGTGTCTTTCTCTCGTTTTTTTTTCCTGCCTGTTTCTAAATGACTGGGTTGATGATTTCTGCATCGCTGACCGACACACCTCCTCTCTCCTCCACCACCGTCCGCCAGCGCTTACATCAACAAGGCCAGTGACTCATCGCAGCAGGTGGCGCTCATCGACTCGCTCCACTCCCCCGAGGGCCTGGCAGTCGACTGGGTCCATAAGAACATCTACTGGACCGACTCGGGCAACAAGAGCATCTCCGTCGCCACGGGTGACGGCCGGAAGAGGAAAGTGTTGATAGACAGCGAGCTGAGCGAGCCGCGGGCCATCACTGTGGATCCACACCAGGGGTGAGTGGGAGAAGTTAAAGGGCGGAGGGATAATTTTTTGTAAAGAGGACAAAAATAGATGAAAAGGCAGCAAAGGATGTAGTTGAACAGGCCTGTGGCTGTGTTTGTCATTCCCTGAATTTGGTAAATGTTATTAAGTAGAAAAGAAACTTGTGTCTAAAGGTAAACCTAAAATATTTTTACTACATCATAATAAAACTATCTGTAGTGCTGCAGCCATCTGTTAGATTAAGCAGCTTAACGATTATTTGCAGATACAATGTGACTCTGTGGCTCTATCTACTTCCCTCTCTTTGTCTTTGACGATTCGAGTTCCCCAAAGGACTCTTTTCACAACTCTACAAACCTAGACTAGCATGAAATACATGCAAATGAAGCCAGGCTTTCACAGGTTTCTCATGGACACACACACACTCATTTGAAAATGGTCCAAGTTTACAGTACCTGCCATACTGCAGGGCTTGTTTCAGAAGTAAAACTATTTGATTTTGGAGAGAGAAATGAGATAGAGACGGAGTCAAACAGCCTGTTCCTATTCCAATGTGTGAAAGAATTAAGTGGATTCAGTCACACACAGTAGAATTGTTCATATTTAACTTATCCGCACATCTTCCCACAGGTTTATGTACTGGTCGGACTGGGGAGGTCAGGCCAAGATTGAGAAAGCAGGGATGAATGGAGTGGACCGACAAGTGTTGGTGTCTGAACACATCGAGTGGCCCAATGGAATCACTCTGGGTAAGAAATATGAAGAGCTCATTGAACAGAGCAGACAAGACCATTCTGTGATACCAGGATAGAAACATCAGTCAATACTGGGAGCAGTCTTAAAAGCAACTTTTTTAATGCTTAAATTGCTTTTAGAGAGAAGGGGGAGAAAAAAAAAAGACTAAATTCAAGACGGGGAAAGAGACAACACCGACAGAAACAGAGAGAGACAAACAGCAAGAGTTCAGAGAAGAAAACAGTCTGGGCGTGTTGCAACCCCTGAGTAGCTCTCATTGTTATAGCTCAGTTTGTGTCTGGCTCTCATCAATCAAGCCAGCGAACACGGGCCTCTGAATTAATAAGCCAGACGCTATGTGCCGTCGATACCTCCCATCATCCCTTTCAACTCCCTGCGCGGCACCAGCCAATTTCTCTCAGCTGCCCTTGCCTGCGGAGAAAGAGAGGCACACACTCGCCACACTCTGTGGAATTGAGGTGTCGCCGCATCTGTATGAAAACAAATTATTTTTTAGAGTAAGGAGAATGAGAGAGTTGCACTATAATGCTGCGGGAGAATGGGGGGGGGGGTGGATTATTTTTTGCTCCGGACATTGATTTCATATGGAGCAGAAAACAGAGCAGGTGATTGTCTGAGTCAGGGGAGGAGAAGTTGTGAAAGAAAATTGTTCTGTGGTTTTTCAGTTGCTCTTTAACACTCACTCAGCTGACTCGCCTGCAGCATGTCATCCAACGTCTGCTGTTGAACACCATATTAGGAAAATATATTAACTAATGCCAGTGTTGTTATTGCATGTGATGTTGACAATGCTGATGATCACTTACTGTAAGCTCTCTTGATGGTTGAAATGGCTGAAATGGTCAGCAGAAGAAAAAAAAAGTCACATATTACATTAGTATTGATTTTGGAAACCACCAATGACAGCATGATTAATTTCTAGCTTCAAAGATGTTCCATATTCATGTTGTTTCGTACGTTAAGACATTTAATTTTTCAAATCCCACAACAGAGGGTTCACGTTGTACTGTGCAGAGATACATTTTTAATTAAAAATATGGTCATTTGAAAGAGAGAGAAGATATTTGGAGGGGAAATCTGTAATACATATGTATGCAGGTGTTTATGAGACTTTATAAAAGCAGAGATATACTGGGACTATGTCCTCTGATGTCAGATACAGTGCAGTCTACATTTTCTAACTAACCACGGCACTACTCTGTAGCCCCTTAGCAAAGGCACAGAAATGATGCAGTCCCAATATAAACAGTACTGGGCACTGATACAAGGAGAGTGAATTGTAAAACATTGACTTTACCCTTTAAAATAACTCCAGCAAGACTAATCAATTTGCTCAAGGGCACATATATTTTTCCCAGCAAGGAAGTCAACCGACAATATTACAATCACATCTGTGTTTTCTCAGCGCAGGGTCTCAGCCGTCATGTCAGGGAAGATTGATGGTGTAGCTACTGGGCCATTACATTCATACACCTCTCACCCCAGGCCTTTTCTCTCTGAATGACCTCTCTCTCTCCATTTGTCTCTCTCTTTCCTTCTTTCGTTTTTTTTTTCTTCTAAATTTCTTCACAGACTTGTCCAACAGGCGTCTGTACTGGGTCGACTCCAAGCTGCACCTGCTGTCCAGTGTGGATCTGAACGGAGACAACCGCAAAGTGCTGCTGTCCTCCCATCACCACCTGGGACACCCGTTTGCCCTCACTGTGTTTGAGGTATGTTCGTGTTGAGATTAAAATGCAGCCACAGTTACAGTTAGCAGTGCAGTGGATGCTACTGGGCCGGGCTTCGGTCTCTCAGTGTGCTGTTAATTTGTTTATACAGGCAGAAACTAACTTTAAAGTACCGCACCATGTTTTTATGCCACCACGCCGGCCGGAGGCATCTTCTTATCAGGGCTTCTCTCCGTATGTCCATCTGTCCCGTTCTCATGAACACGATATGTCAGTAAAACCTTGAGGGAATTTCATCATATTTGGCATAAAACATTCAAAGATGAACTAATTAGATTTTGTCGGTCAAAGGTAAAGGTCTCACAAACCAGGCACTTTGCCTTGTCAACACGATATCTCAGAAACCTTTCAAGAGAATCCCTTCATTTTTGATACAATTGTCCATGTGGACTCGAGTATGAACTAATTACATTTTGGTGACCAGAGGTTAAAGTTCAAGGTCACTGTGACCTCACAAAACATGTTTTTCTGGCCGTCACTCCAACGTCTACAATAATACAGGCATGTCAAAACTGTGCCTCAAAGGACCGCATGGCTGCAGGTTTTTATTCCAACCCAACAAGCGCACACAGTTTTACCAATCAACTGTCACATGGTCCATTGTGGCTTAGTTTGGACATGCTTGGTCTAATAGAATATAAAATGAAGTGAAGACATTTTACATCCAAATTGTCAAAGCACCCTGTTTGATAATGTCATCGTTCTACACTGTGACAAAGAAAACACACTGCGACTGTATTTCCTGAGTCATACAACCACAGGGTGTTAATTCTAGTTTTTGTATTGGCCCATTAAATACTAATCGCTGACATTAGTTCATAAGTGTTGTCTGTTTTCCAGACTGTTTTTCTACCTTCTACCTTCTGGGCAGCAGTTTGCAGCTTACAAGATGTTGTAGTAGACAAATCAATGTAATAGACACTGTGATTCATCAGATAGGTGATACATAATTTGTTTTTTTCGCCATATCAACATAATCATCATGTGGTGACAAAGTTTAGATAAGAAACTGTTTTTGAACACTCATTTTTTTGAGGGTGTTTTTTCTCCTGTTGGGAATGAAGACTGGACTAAAACAATTAAATGATACAGCACCACAAGTGTTTTTGCTTTATAAAAACACAATAGAAATGACCTTAGATCAAGCAAATATCAAAAGTAAAAAATAAATACGGTAATGAATACATAATGCAACTTGTTTTCAGGATAAGAGGGTAAAATTAATTTCACTAAGCTTGCTTTAACAACTTTAATGAAGCTGTACTTAGACGAAAAAGAAAACAAGGGAATAATAACCTTGTAATATTATTATTATTGTGCCATTATATCATTATTTTAAACTTGGCATGGATTTCTCTATCTGAAAGGCAAATAAGATGCAAATGTCCTTATTTGAGCTCCAAAAGATACTCTAGATTCACAGAAGAACATTTCTGTATACTCAAGTGGGACACACATCCCATTCCCATCCTGGTTGTCTATTTATAGATTCTCAGCGAGCCAAGTTTAAGCAGCAGACGTGAGGTGTTGGTTTTATTGTCCTATTTCTTTTAGCCATAGTTGTTCATGCAGCAGGGATTTTTATATGTGTATTAATATGTGTGGCGTTGCTTTTTTTTTCTATATGAAACATTTCCTGGTATTTTCAGGGTAAACTTGAGACTGAGCAAAGTCTGTGAAAGCTGAGAAGAGAGATAAGTCAGATCAGGAACACTGACTGACAGAGAGACAGCCTGAGAAGAAATAGATGGAGATGTTTTAAACGTATAGCAGCAGCAGCAGCAGCAGCAGCAGGATAAACCCAGAGAAGCAATGATCTCTTCAAGGGCTACTGAGTGTCGAGTCACAGTAGAGTACAACAATCAATGAAACTAATTCCGGTGTATTTATTGAGTCTGATAGAGCCTGTGAAGTATAGATGGTGTGGAAGGTGGAGGAGAAGGAGAAGAAGAAGGAGAAGAGCTGGAGAACCAAAGTGAAAGTGAGGATGTGGGGGAGATAGAGGGAGGTGAAATGTGATCAGCTGCACACGGTGCGATGATGAGAAGCAAAGGGAAGAGGGGACATCCATCATGTCCAGCTGAGTGTGCCTGCATGTGTATGTGTGAGAGTATGTGTGTGTGTGTGTGTAGAAGAGATGAATAAAACCAACGTTCCAGGCAGCAGTGAAAGTTCATCCCTGGAGATTAATAGCCCTCAGCTCTTCTGCTCTTTGTTCTGTTCTGGTTATGATACAGAACAAATTAAAAATCCCTTTCCCATGGTCCCAACACACTGATAAAGTTTGTTTCCTCAGAGTTGCCTGGTTCCAAACACCGAACATTTATTTGTTCATTTAATTTAATTCATGAATAATCTGGGACATTAGCTTCCAGGGAACGTTTTTTTTTTTTTTTTTACAGTCAGAGTCTTGGTCTCTGTTTGCCTGTACTGGTTGTACTGTAGAAGATGCCACAGCATGCTTGACACCAGATAAAGATTTAAAGGTTTATTGGCATGGCGATGTTGATAGGAATGATTTTGAGAACTTTTACCACATTGGCAGTGATTACAAAATCGTCAGAGCTACTGCTGCAATTAATGTGTGATGCACTGAGGAGGAAATGTATTTTTGATGAGGTTTTGGCTCCGTGCCGCAAGCAAGGTAAAGAGTTATATGTTTTAATTCACGGTAAACTGAGGCTTTCAACCGTCTTTGTGCTGCAGCAGCGGAGACTTGGCACGTTTTTTTTCAAGCAAAGATGTCAAACCAATTCACATTCAGTCATTTTTCATTATACATTTCATTAAAGGCCTAGTCCGCACTCCTTATCTACACATGCATTCCCATACTATCATATTAGAATTTGACAGGTATGCGGTATAACAATATACATGTGTGGTTTATAGCTATTGCAGCGTCTCTTGTTCCTGAGTGATATCCAGTCAGTGTTAAAGTCATTTCTCTTCCACATATCATCTGCAAAATTCACATCGGCACTGGTGTGCTAATGTTTCCTAACACTGCAGAGGAAAGACGCAGGGTTCCTGTATCAAAGCCTAACATGTTGCCACCAAACACACACACACACGCACATGCACACACACACAAACCAGTCAAAGTCAGTATCCGCCCCCCCACCGAGGCGCCGAGCCTGGAGGAAATGTGGATCGCTGAGACACGCAGAGAGTGATGTTTTCTCTTTCTCCAGCTTTAGTATCATTGTATTACTTTTTATCTCCTCTTTGCTTGACTAGAGGGGATAGAGGAGAAGATGAGATGTGCTTGGGAGGTAGAAGCAGAGAGGGGGGATGGTGATTTGAGGGAAATGAAAGAAAGAAAGTCAGTAAGAAAGACAATAAAAGGTGCTGGGGCCTGTAGGTTTGTCTCTTTTGCCTCCATCCACACTAGTCCAACAAAATGGGGTCATAATGTGCACTTAACCAGGAACATGGAAACACAGTAAACACATTGATCAGCTGCACAGGGGTCGGTTAAATGAGAGCCGAGGTGATGGACAGTCCATCTAGTGAACAGGAAGCACCGGTGTGGGTGTAGCATGTATGCGGACAGGATTTGCGGACTTTTTCAGCTTCTTTTTCAGAGATGAACAGAAAATCTCTCCCAACACCATCTGATTCGTACACAGATTGAACACCAAGTCACCACATTAATATTTTATAACTAGAACTTATACAACAAAGAATGCAAATCAAACCCCACAAAAAAAAAAATAATAATAAAATAAAATCAAAGGCTTCAAACGACTGAATTTTGCTCTGTTTGAGCTTTCATTTGTAGTTTTCTGGCAGGAGGCACCAGAAGCTCATCAGGCAGATGTGTCAGTCAGAGGGTCCCGGCATTTGTTCTTTTGGGGCAGATTCATGACAAAATCATCAAGGGCTGTTCCTCCCCTGACACTAAAAACACTTCACATCCATTTAGTTGTTCATCTCGTCCCCTTGACAAGCACAGACAGTTCTGACTGAGGTGATGTAACGCCATGTGTTCAGGAGAGCTTGTGTGTGTGCATGTGTGTGCATGTGTGTGTGTCCTCCAGCACATGAAAGATTCACCTTGATCCTGCGATGAACAGCGCTGACCCGTTCAGGTCTGTGTCGGCTTTTGAGGTTTTCAAGGTGAGAAGAAGTGACAGACTGACAGAGCAGAGAAAACAGAGGTAGAGAACTGACGAGAGAGAGACATCTGCAGAGGAGGAAGAAGGGCAAAAGGATGGGAGATGGGATGATAGATTTGTTTTATCAACATGGCTGATATTTGTCTTTCATTGTTTCAGCACCACTGTCATATGAGTAAAGGTTATCTGAATCTGAGCGAGAGAGAGAGAGAGAGAGGAGATGGGGTGATAGGCAGCGAGAGATGGAATAGGAGACGGCGAGAGAAAGGTTAAGTCCTCTGATAACCCGGCACAAAAGCTGAGCATGTATTCACCGCCATGGCTGAATCGCACACAGAGAGATGCACATAGAGTACCCGCTTGGGCTGCTAGACAAATCTGCAGCCAGACCCCTAGAGGTCCCTGACCTTTAAAAGAGAGCATAAAACTGTAAATGAAACCTCAGGTGAATAAAACAAAATAGATCCATGAGCCACCGTCGCTGACTGACTGTAGCCTTCCTGTCTGATCCACTTCCACACCTTTACATGATCTCTGCACTGCAAAAATTCTAAATCTTACCTTTCTAGTCAAAATGTCATTTCTAGTCAAAATAAATCTAATTCTACATAAAATAAGACTCATCACATTAAAAAGTAACTTGTTTTTAGACACTTTTTACTTCTTTCAAGCAGATTTTCACTTAGTAGATAAGTAAGTGTATAAGTAGAAAAATCTGACAGTGGAGCAAGTTTTTCTTTCTTATTACAAGCACAAAAAACTTGCTTTCACTGGCAGATTTTTCTACTTATTTCAAGTGAAAATTAGTTTGAAACAAGTGAAAATGATCTAAAAACAAGTTCATTTTTAGGTGATGAGTCTTATTTAAAGTGGAAAGAGATTAGTTTTGACTAGAAATGAGACATTTTGACAAGAAATAAGACAAATATTCTTGGACAGATTTTGAGTTTTTGCAGTGTGCATCTCCGTGCTTTCTTTCGCTATCATTTTCTGTGTTTTTCTTAATTGATGTGTGCCTGCACTGATGAAGCAGTCTGCAGTTGCCGTGGAAACAATGAGCTGTTATCCTGTTATCGTGTAATGTCACTTAAGAGAGTATGGTGAAGAGGTGTTTTAGAGAGAAATGAAGACAGAAACAAAAGTGAAACACAAGACTATGTCCTCACGGGTCTGGGCTAACAGTATAAGCAGCTACAGTAATGGAGGAACATGTAATTCTGATGATGTTTTTACTTAACAAAAGGGTCTTTTAAAACAGGGGGGAAGTAGAAAAAGTCTGTGTGTGCATCTCCACCAGGCAAGTGTTTGTGGTATCACTGCAGACACACTCAGTGCACAGCCAAATATTTCACTCTCTCCTGATTTGGCACTGAGCAGAAACAAAAATCTGTTTGTAGCTTTTACAACAAACTACTGAGGCTGGTCCATTTCTCCGGAGGACAATGTCCTTGCAGAGTTAAAAATGCTTTTTTCTTTTCTTTTCTTTAACTGAAGAAGCCAACTGTTGTCTTTTTCTCTTCTTTTTTTTTTACCTGTTTATCCAGTGCCAAACCTCATCAGTACAGTCTTAGTCTTTAATTATTGCTTCTGTTGGGGGTGTGGGCTTCATAATGCAAGTTTTCTTTTTTCCAGAGGCATTATTTGTTCAGCATTAATTGATTGTCAGGACTGAGTGCCGGATGCTGAGAGTGTCAGAGGATACAGTTAAAATGGCACACTTGTCATAACAGTACAGCTTGTTCAGTCCTTGATTAAAAAGCCATGCTTTTAGCATTATTTCAATAAATAATGCATTAAAAGGAGCCTTCAAACCAAGGCCAAAGTAATTTCTCACATGCCCTTGATTAAAAAGTAAATTA
The DNA here is from genome assembly GCF_905171665.1 of Trachurus trachurus. Classification (NCBI taxonomy): domain Eukaryota; kingdom Metazoa; phylum Chordata; class Actinopteri; order Carangiformes; family Carangidae; genus Trachurus; species Trachurus trachurus. The sequence continues at coordinate 25,835,021 of NC_139898.1, read as the reverse complement.
AAGTTACCTCAGGCATAAAACATCTCCGAAAAAATGAGTTTCCACCACAAACCTAAATATTATCAAAATGTGTCACTGAAGAAACTGATGAGTAGAGATTAAGGCTTCCACTTGGACTTAATGCTCCAGGGCAGTGTCTCCACACAGGCAGTAATAAGACCCCCCATTACAAACAAGAGTGGTGCATTTAACAGCATGCAATTTTTATTAAACATCCATTGTTAGTTTTTGCATCAACTGCAACTCTGCAGCAAACAACCAAAAGTGATTTTAAAGTTGCCTCTCGTCACAAAAACTCCTGCAGAACCCCACTGTCCAGTTTCCCCGGACAACAGCTGTTTACCATGTTTGCAAAAAAATGGCATTTTCTTCTTAATAAACAAATAACAGTTGTATGCAGATGGTGTGAAATGTTCACTGAGGTGGCATTTTTGTGTTGAGTTGTGTTGTGTTCAGCCACAAATTTAATTAGAGCCAGCGTTTGCAACAATCTCAAGCTGCTTAGTAAAAGTCTCAATGAATGCCCTAACCCATAGGAGAAACCTGCGTACACTAATGTTTATAATGGGCAAGGGGCTTAAGTAGATGCTAATCTACCTTTTGCTTGTGTTGGCGACTGTTCAACTGTTGGTTCAAAATAAACCAAGAAATACTTAATCTCAAAAACAACATGGTAGTACAACAACATGGCCTGTTAACTTTCTAGGGTTTTAAATTGTGTGTTTTTTTTTGCATCAGTCTTCTGTTCTTTTGTTCTGAGTTGGTTCAGAAACCAGCATTTACTCTATGTTATTGTTTAACCCTGTAATTTCCTTTAATTGCAGGACCGTATTTATTGGACGGACTTAGAGGACGAGGCCATCTACAGCGCCAACCGGCTGACAGGACACGACGTGGCGACGGTGGCAGAGCATCTCAACAACCCGCTGGACTTAGTGGTGTTCCATGAACAGAGGCAGCCAAAGGGTGAGACACATGCAGGAGAAATGCTGAAAACACAGAAACGATGGCGTTTTCTGTCAGTGGTTCTGATCAGATGAGGAACGATAGGTGACAGGATTGAATTGCAGATTAAGCGCCAAGGTTTTTTTGATCATGGTCTGTCTCTACACCGCTGTGTGATTGGATTCATGGGTGTGATGATGTGTTTATTATTTTCCCCAGGATGGACGCTTTCCCAGGTGTGTGTGTGTGTGTGTGTGTTTGTGCTAGTTAGCGCCTGTGTGTGTGTGTGTGTGTCTGCTTCGGTATGTTTAACAGTGCGTTCTAGCAATTTGTTTGTGCGAGTCTGTTTTCATGCTTTGTTTTCTCTCTCTCTCACTCGGAGCGCAGAGCAGTCTTGTCTGAGTGCCAGTAGGGAGCTAATTGCATTCTCTCATTAATAAATCAAGAGTTCTGTTCAAAGAGATATCACAGAATTAAGCATGTTTTCTTCAAAATGCCAACAAAGAGCAAGACATAAAACAACCCCGGCCTAACCAGGCTAAGTGAATGAAATAAAGATACCAATGTGTCAGTGAGAAGTGAAATATTTCATAAAATGTGACCTTGACTGCAGCGGTTTGCAAGGTCAACCTCTTCTCATCCATTTTATTTTTTCCTCCCTTGCTTTCATATCTTTTTAACCTCTCATTGAATACAGTACTTATAACTAAGCAGACCCCAAAAAGGAAAGAGCACTGCTAATGGTTGGCTACGACAAAACACCTCCACACACTAAAATATGACCTTAATATCTTCCAATATGCCAACAGGGCTCCAGACTAACTTTTTTTTTTACTAGGAACACAGTGGCCCCTAACTTCAAAGCAGAAAATTTAGGGGCGTAAAACAACTTGCAAAGCAAATATTCACATTACCTTTTCATTCTTGATCCATGCACACATAGATCGCCACCTGTAATGACAGATTCTCAGATTTTTGAGTCGCCTCTTCCACATTTCACCAGTGTAAAAAAAAAAAAAGAAGTTAAATTTACTTGTTGCACATGCACAAGTAGATGAAAAATTGACATGCTGTCTCAAATTTTAGGGGCAGAATGCCGCCATTTTGGGGCAGGCTGGATCCCTGCATTCAGCTTATCTTTATCTTTGACACACTTCCTCTTTTTTTTTTTTTGTGAAGAACTTTTTATTGAAGCATAGCGAATACAACAACATCCGTACAAAATTTTTTTTTTTTTTTTTTTTTTTTTTTTTTTTTGACATAATACCCCCCTCCCACCTCCCACCCCCCTGGCAGCATCCCTCCCTCCCCGGTCTCCCCTGGACAAGTCAAACATCATCAAGTGTCAACAATACATTGTAATGAGCGGTGTCCCTCTTGTTCACAACCCAAGAAGTTTATCCTTTATCTGTGCAGCTGCACCTAACCACATCTCCAAAGTGGAGGCTTTAGCATTATTAATCCGTGCAGTAGACAACTCAAGTAACACTATATCATGGAAATAAATCAACCATTTCCTAGTACTAAGATCATGAGGTGGTAGCCATCTTTGCACTAGGAGTTTTTTAGCAGCTGTGAGGCCGCTCAGCAATAGTTTACGCTGTTTCTCACTTATATGTATTTGAGAATCATCATTAAGGAGAAGTAAGATTGGATTGCATGTTATAGTAGTACCTAGTAATTCAGACAAGACTTTGGACACCCGGCCCCAAAAGGCCTGAACAGAGGGACATTCCCACATCATGTGTTTATAACATCCTATTGCGTTAAGTTGGCACATGGTACAGCTTGGACTTGGTATCAGTTTCATGCGAAACCTAGTGACAGGTGTATAATAGAGTCTGTGACACACTTTGAAGTGAATGAGTTGGTGATTTGGATTTTTGGAAGCTTGAAAAATGTTCTCCCATACATTGTTCCAGGAAATGTCGTCATCCTTCTGACCAAAGTCTCTCAGCCATGCTCTGATCATCGGTAGAGTCTCTTGTTGTCCGGATAGTTTGGAGTAGACTTTCGAAACAAAGCCCCTGCAGGGAAGGGAGTTTATCCAATTTATCAGGGGATGTATGGGAAGCTTAGCCCTCAGTGGCACACCATGTGCCTTAAGTGCCGATCTTATTTGCAAATAATAAAAAAAAGGAGAGTCCTGCAGATCAAAGCGGTCCTTCAAATCTTGATAGCTAAGCATGCCATTTCCATCATACAGGTCCCCGACAACATTAATACCTTTCAAAGACCATGGTTTAAAGTCCAGTGGCTTATTTCCAATCTGTACATTTACGTTGTGCCACAGAGGGGCATCACTGTGCCACTTCAAGTTCCCCTTCAGTTCTCTCTCAACTATCCTGAAATGTTTTATTGTGTTGGCAATAATGGGGCCATAGTGCAGCCTACAGTATTTATCTTTTATGCCAGAAAATAAAATGTCCTCCAATCTCCTCGGGTGAACTAGGTTTTTCTCTAAAGATTTCCATGAGACACATGAGCGACCGTCAAGCCAAGCCATGACAGGACGTAGCTGGAAGGATTGGTGGTATACTTTGAAATTTGGGAGGGCGAGCCCGCCCTGATCTTTGGGTCTCTGTAGAACCGAAAGCTTAAGTTTTGGACGGCCATTATTCCAAATATATCCACGTAACAATTTATCAATTTTAACCCAGTAGTCTGGAGAGGGAGAGAGTGGAATCATCATACTCAAGAAATTAACGCGAGACAAGACATTCATTTTAACTACAGATATACGCGTCTGCAATGAAGCAGGTAGCCTGGTCCAGTTAGCAAGATCACGTTCAACTTCCTTAAGAATTCTTTCATAGTTGCTCTTCACTATTTTCTGGATGGAGGGGTGTATCTGTATACCCAAGTATGTAATTTGAGTTACTATGGGAATCCGGCTTGATATTTTGACTTTCTTAGCCGCTTCATTTAGCAACATCAGAGCTGATTTTGTCCAATTGATCTCAAATCCTGACTGCTGTTTGAAATCCTCAAAAGCCACTAATAAAGAGTTAATAGAGTTTTCTATGTCTGTCATATAAATAAGGACGTCGTCCGCAAAGGCCGACAGGGTATGAGAAGTCTGTCCAATTCGGATAGGGGACATGACCGAATTTTGCCGAAGGTGCTGCGTAAACGGTTCGAGGGATAGAATGAACAGGCTCGGGGAGAGGCCACAGCCCTGTCTCGTACCACGGAAAATAGAAAAGGGTCTGGAGTTCAATCCGTTTGTGTTGACCATAGCCGCGGGGTTTGCATACAGAATTTGTATCATCTTAATAAAAGCTTCACCTAGTTGAAATTTTCGCAGTACCGCCCACAAATACTGCCACTCGACCCTGTCAAAAGCTTTGGCAGCATCAAGTGACAGAATAGCACACGGTGCCTGAAGCTGTTTAGATTCTTCTATTATATGCATTAAACGCCTAATGTTATCCGCAGCAAGACGGCCCTTCATGAACCCAGCTTGGTCGATGTGAATTAGTTTATCCATATAGCGCTCCAGGCGTAGTGCCAGCAACTTGGAGTAAATTTTTTGATCCGAATTTATCAGAGATACAGGTCTGTAGTTAGAGCATTGTAATGGGTCCTTGCCCTTCTTTGGTAACAATGAGATTAAAGCTACATTGGTGTGTTCATGAAAGGCACCTTTTTCTAAAGCAGTCTGGATGGAGTCCAGAAGAACCGGTCCGAGGAGGTCCCAGAAATGCAAGAGCACTTCAGGCGGAATCCCATCAGGGCCTGGAGATTTCCCTCTTAACATTTTACTCAGTGCAACTTTTAATTCCTGCAAAGTTATCGGGCGGCCCAGGTCTGCTGCCTCTTCTCCCTGTAGGGTGGGCAGATCCAACCCTTCCAAAAAATTATTACACACTTCTGGGTCAAAGCTATCAGACGACGTATATAAATCCTCGTAGTATGCCTGAAAGGTGTTATTTATCTCTGCTGGATTAGAAACCAGGCCTTTAGTAGGGTGGTGTATTGAATCGATGGACGCTTTTGATTCACACTGTTTTAATTTTAGGGCCAAGAGCCTGCTGGGCTTACTTCCGTTGCAATAGTAATTTTGCCTAGTTCTATGTATAATGAATTCCGCTCGTTTGCGTAATAAATCATTCAGCTCTTGTCTAACGACCTGTAACTCGTCATTAATTGTGTCAGAATAGTTTTGCTTTAGAGCCCTCTCCAGGCATAAACATTTCTCCTCTAACTCCTTAATCTTAAGATTCCTAAGTTTTTTCACATGTGATGCGTATGACGTTGTAAAATCCCGGATAAAACCCTTTGTCGCCATCCACACTAACCTAGCATCATCAACGGATCCCACATTGTCTTGGAGAAATGTGGACAGTTTAGTTCTAAATTCAGAGACAAATGCAGTGTCATTTAAAAGAGAGGTGTTGAAACGCCATCTCTGAGATTTTTTGGATTTGAAACTGAGATCAATACTTAGAACTAATGGGTTGTGATCAGCCAGTGTGGCTGGGAGAAATTTAACAGGTGTTACACAATCCTTCAAACTACGCGACAGTAGAAAATAATCAATCCTTGAAAATGACTTATGATATGCAGAGAAACAAGTGTAATCTCGACTACCGGGGTTTTGAAATCGCCAAACATCAAAAAAGTTCAAGTTGTTTATCATTGTATTCAAAGCCATAGAGGCTGATTGCTGGCTGTGTGTAAATGAGCTTGTAGATCTGTCTAACTGAAGGTTACAGACCGCATTCATGTCACCTCCTAGAACTATTTCATATTCTGTGAGTTTCAGTAATTCCTCTGTGAGGTCAGGATAGAAATTATCTTCAAAGACTGCTGGTGCATATACCGATATAAATGCAACCTTCGTATTGTAAATTGACGTACACACATATGCTACTCGCCCACATTTATCGTTACTAGTCCCTTCAATTTTCACCGGTAAATTCCTCTTAAACATAATCATTACTCCTTTTGAGCTAGACCCACTGCTGGAGGAGGATATCACCATATATTGTTTATTTTGCATCCTTTGGACATCTCCTTGTTTTAAGTGGGATTCCTGAATTAGTACTATGTCTGCATTTGCTCGACGCATCAATTCCTGACATTTAACCCTCTTGATATTGACGTTTAAGCCCCGGACATTTAGACTCAGAATAGTCAGTTTAACCATTATCAAAAATCACTGTACTTATATTCCAGTTATACAACTTACTGTAAACCAAGTATCCAAGCATATGGTCCAGTAGGAGACCCACACCCACCCCATTGCTGCCATGCCCATACCCCAAAACCCGCGTTTCTGTGTAACTTGACCACTGCATAACGCAGCTCATTGAGACTCCAAAACTCGGTTGTATCCCACTTACAAACATAACTGACCTGGCAGGAATATAAGCAGTTGAAACATAAATGTGAGGCCCACTATTGACAGACCCAGGCTACATGAAAAATAACTGAAATTGTCCCTCTGAAACATGAACATAACTGTGTGACAGGGTCCATATTCTCTCTTAGAAACAGTAACTAGTAGTATAACCTGGGAGGGGACCAACAGCCCTCAATGTCACAATTAGTATGGGACATATAGATGTCCATTATAACCGGGACAGATCTTACGGTGAAATCCAGGTCATGAAAAACTCCTCGCCTTATCTTCAAGTGCCGGAACACTCCTGCTCCATCACTTCCCCGTGTTGATGAGCTGCCGCGCGCGTTGTCGAGACCCCATGCCGAGACCCTCGTAGAAACTCCTCTGCTTCCTCCGGAGTAGTAAAGCTGCGTTGTTCACCGCCCAGGGTGATCTTCAGAGTGGCAGGATAGATCATGAAGGATGGGATGCCCTTCTCGCGTAGATACTTCTGTACACCCGCAAATGATTTCCGCCGCTGACTAGTGTGGGCACTGTAGTCAGCATAGAAACGCAGCGACTTGCCAGCATCTTGTATGGGGGCAGTCTTGGACGTCTCCCGGGCACCGTTCAGTATAGCGTTGCGGTCTCCGTGCCGAAGCAGCTTCAGTATCATGGTTTGCGGGATGCTCCCCTTCGCCTGCGGGCTGTAAATACGATGAGCTCTCTCTATCTCAACAACTCTGTTACCGAGCGAGGGTATCCACTTGGGAAGCATTTCTTGGAGAAAAGTGGTTGCGTTGTCACCCTCTCGACCTGCAGTGATTCCTGTGATCCGAACGTTGTTTCTCCGGTTGTGGTCCTCTAACAGCGCGAGCTTCTGTTGAAACTTCTCGAGGCCGGTGGTGTTGTCTAATATCTGGCGTTTCATGGTCCGCGTATCTGTTTGAACCCTCTCAACTTTAGACACCAAGCCCCGAACAACATCCATATGAGCGTCTAAGTCTTTCTGAAGTTTCTTGACAGAGTCGTCCACACTCCCCACTGCCTTGTTAATAGCCCGGGTGACAACCATTTCCAACTGGTCGCGCTGTTTGGCTAGGGCTAATGAGATAGCCGCTTCCATGCTAACCTCGGTAGCTGCCGAGCTGTTAGCATCCTGTTGCTTACGCTTAGCCGGGGGGATTTTGGTCGGCGAGTTAAACAATTTCTGTTGGCTTGACATCTTATATGGCTCTCACTACCAAATATAACACCGCCGAGGTCTTAGAGATCAAATTATCAGTAAAAATGGGAATACCGAACGAGAGCTCTAGAGTCTTCCGACCATTGCGCTTGCCGGTCACGTGACCTCCTTCGACACACTTCCTCTTTGTTGTTCCTGTTTTATTATTATTACTCTTATTATCAGATTTTCTGTCTGTCCCATTCATTCGATCTCTCACCTGCAGTGATTTTTAATACACGTTGAACAAACGTTCACCTCGATACAGGGACGAATTCATTAGAAATTGCCGGGTCAAAGGTCAAAGGTCCCTGTGACCTCACAAATCACATTTTTGGACATAACTCAATGATTCATGTGCCAATTTTGACACAATTCCCACACAAATGTCCGATGATAAGATATAACGATAAAGTGATGACATTTCATATCCGAAAGGTCAGCTTCACTGTGATATCATAATGTTCTGCAAAAATACTATTCTAGCTATTATTCAACGCCATAACTGGAGACCAGAAGGAGAGATTGTCACCATATTTCATTTCAGTCTGATACTGAATCGGTGACACTAATAATCGTGGGTGTCCACCTTGAAACTGTGCTTATACGCTCGCGCCGCTCAAGGCTTCTGGGTTTATGATGTGTGTGAATCCTCTACGTTTCAATTGCAGCGTCTTTATTCGAAGGATTGTCGACCGTCATTGCCACAACTTCACATTCAATGAGACTTACAGATCAAAACATACACTTACATAATACCCTTTATCAAACTGCTTCACTGTGTGTACACAGTATATAATATGAGACTAGATACACATGGATGTGTAGTGTAAAAAAAAGCTGGTTGGCGTAGGCATACAACCCCTAGGCAACGATTCTAGTTATTTATCATCTTTTTTTTATCTGCCCAGCTGTGCTTTGAAGCCTTGGCTGCCTGGTTTAGTTCTTTTTTCTAGTAAAGGAAGCAGAGGGACAGGAGTTGTTTGAAACTTCACAACAACACTACTTTCCTTCCTTCCTATTTTCAGCTTTCTTTACCTTTATTTTCTAGTCCTGACATCCTTCCCTCTCATCCTGATCATCCAACATTTTTTGGTGTTGCCTCCTTTCCTCTTCCCACTCTCTGCCCCTTTTTTCACCCAGCCTCGAATTTAAATGTATCATCACAGTGAGTGTGTCATAGCATTCCCAAAGAGCTTCATTTCTTCTTATATATGGAAAGCAGGTATAGAGAGTTACGTGGAGCTTCTGAGAATTTCATTTAGACAGCTATTCATATTACTGTATGTCGCTTGTTACGCTGAGATACTGTACTGAAGCACGCATGCATTTCCTGCTTATTAAAATCTCACTGTGTGCAGTGAGTGAGTGATGTAGCTTCTGCCCCTGATGGCTGATGATTCCTCTGATGTGCTGCTTTCTCTAACCACGTACCAAGTCAGGAGGCAGAATCGACCGCGACCTGACCTAATTCTGGTGCTTCCCCACATGACATGAGTAGCAATCTTTTTTCATTAGAGTGTAGGGTTGGGGAAACAAAATGTAAATTTTTCATTTGTGTGTTGGGATTTAAAAAAAAAAAAAGAAAGTTTAGACACCCTTGTTTTAACCTAAGCATGGCTTCACTGGACCGGAAAATCAGTTGTGGGATCATTATAAATCCCTAAATATAACACTGTCATTTTTTTTTATGTTGCTTTGCTGTGCAGTACCCAACAATGTTTAATGGATAATAAGCAGTACTACTATTTACTACTGTGTTTCTAACTGTTATCTGAGGCTGAAAATGATCAAGACAAAACTGTCTGACTCTGTGTTTTTGAATTTAGGGTCAAGATTCATCCATACACGCACTATTTGAAATGACCACATACAGTAACAAACCCAAGAACACAATAAAGAAAAACAAGAAAACTTCTGCTCTACTAAGTCATATGAGAGACATCAGTGAGCTTTGCCAGCCAGTCTAGGTGGACCTCATTTCAGTTCATACTTTTTTTTGTTTTTGATGCAGACCGGGACCCAAAAGTGGAGCTCTGTCATCATGTATTCTTAATATTCTTTTGTTTTTGACTACTCCGGGCTACGGTACACGTAAACCTCTGTGCACATCACGTTGGCACCGACATAAGATTTCAATTTGCTGCACACGTTTGGGAAAAAGCACCAAATGTTTAGAAATGTCAGTGCTGAAGTTTTATATAATTGTGGAGGTTGTTTTTTTTCTTACTGGAGAAGATACAAGGCTGTTGAAAGTGTGAAGATAAGAGGATTGATTTATTGTATTTCTTTAACCAATCACAAGATAACATTCCCACTATCTGCTTGTGTCCCTTCAGCCCCCGACACCTGTAACATGGGAAGTCTTCCTAACGGTGGCTGTGAGTACCTCTGTCTGAAGGCGCCCCAGATCACAGACCACTCCCCCAAATACACCTGTGCCTGTCCCGATGGCATGGAGCTGGGTCCGGACATGAGGCGCTGTGCTGTAGGTAAGTCGGTCACGCTGCGAACCAATCAATCACAGAGATTAGGAGAAACACCTAATTAAGGGAATCTATTGAGAAATGTCACGAGATGTCTACATCACCGAAATACCACTGACATGATGAAGTGCCAGGCCGTAAGGATATTAAAGTGGAGTGACGCTTCACCCGCTCAGCACTGCTTAAAGGAGTCCATCTCAAAATTAAGTATTTATACAGATCTATAAATAAATGTTCCACTTTAAACTATTCGGTATATTGAGGTTTTCTAATATTATACATGGAAGGCTATGGGAAACATTTCTCTTGCTAATATGTGCTAAAGAAAAGACTAATTGGTCATAAGTTAAAGTTCCCATGAAATCATATTAGATCCAATGTTCTTTTTTTAATGTACCTTTTTATTGACATTCTGCAACAAATGTGACATGTACACCCATTTCAATTATTAGTCATAGAGTATCAGCATTAATGTCCTTTTTCTAGTAATAAAAGATCATAAAAATGAATCAAAAACATGAACACATAGGAAGTTAGGTGTGGTGTTATATCTACAATACACACACAGCACATTATCTAGCGTTAAAAGTAGTGTTATATAGTCCATCCATTCACAAACAAGTCCTGCTTGTAATTCACATCCGCAGTTTATCTCCCCATCCTGCATATATCCATTGTGATGTCCATCCACATGGTCAATGTTGGGCTCTCCTGTGAAAGCCATTTTCTCGTGATGGCCTTTTTGCCTGTAGATCCGATGTTCATCAGTGTTTCTTGCTGTTATTATATTGATAATATTCCCTCAGTGAATTTGGTGCCTGTGCTTACAGTAACATTGTGTTGGGAAGTAGGTCAGGGATTCTCCCAGTCAGACCTGTGTTCCCGTGTTCCCGTGTTCCCCGGCCTGCCTCCATTATTTCTCTGACCTTATTTTAACTGCTCAGCCTGCCACCAGTCTCCGTGTAGTCACCACATTTGTAAAGTTGTTACCCTGCCTTTATACACACCCCTCTGTGTCTTGCTGGCCGTGCTTGAACAGGTGAGTAAAATGAAGCTGACACAGAGAGAAGAGAGTAACGGGGGGGGGGGGGGGGGGGGAGATGATGTACTGTATGTAGGCCACCGTTCAGAAAATCCCACCGAGGAAAGACAGACCATGGTCACCGACACACACAGAGGGAAAGAGAGAGAGATGCAGAACAATTTCTGCTGAGAACTTTATTATTTTTGATGAAATGGCCTCTTACACTACACCGTTCGTCGGGCTCTCATCTGCTTTATGTCTCTGTCTACTCTGGAGCAACCATAAAACCTTGACGAAAATGTGTTTGGGGGGCCCTCAATCAAATCAAATCACCTTTTTTATACTGTTGTTTAGTCGTCTCGTAATGCAAACAGAGAGGTCTGTCAATGGTGACCGGTGCATATTATGTGATATTGATGCACATAAAAGTGATCAGAGGCAGACAAAGATGGATTCGGTGAAAGTGAAAGTGATAGCTGCTCTGCTGCTGCTGTGGCAGAACAGAGCCTCTGTTACCACGCGTAGCTATAAAGTCAAACTTAATAGAGGAAGATAATTTGCTATTATCTTTTATTGACTTTTCAATGTGAATGCATGATGGTTAGATCTCGTTATGGCTGTAAAATGTTATATGTCCAAATTAATGATTTCATCCGTAACAAAATCATTCACTGAAGTTGAGGAGCTTGATGTTCAGTATGTTCTACATCAGGGGTTCCCAAACGTTTCAGCCCGCGTCCCCCAAAATACTGTAGCAGCGCCATAGACTGGCGACCCCTACTTTGGAAACCCCTGTTCTACATTACAGTAGTTTGTGTTGTTATAAAATAAAATTAGTTTTTAATGCCTTTGGGTTTTGAAGACCATTTATAATGGTGCTGTATTGATAAAGTTCCTGTAAAAAAAAAAAAAACTTTTCTGTATTGATACAACTGATACAAACGACAGAATCATTCCAGGAAGCGAAAACATTGTTTTTGTCGGCTGTGGGTAAAATCTGAGCTCTTAATGATTTTTACTCTGTTCCTCTTGTGCAGTTCGACCCAGAACAACCACAACATCTGCTCCGACCACCACCATCATCTCCACCGCCTCCACCACCTCCCCCACCCCGACAACCAGTACAACAAGCACGACAACAACCAGCACAACTGTCGCCACCAGCACAACTCCTCCTTCCACCACCTCCTCCTCCTCCTCCTCCTCCACCGCCTCTACCAGCGCCACCAGCTCCTCCGCTGCCACCACACTCAGGCACACAACCAGGCGCCCGGTCTCCACGACAACGGCCTCCCCTCAGACCCCCAGGAGAACCTCCACGGAGCACCCTCGGACCCCCGCCGCCACCAGCACGGAGACGACCACGCTGAGCCGGAGTCAGACATCGACGTCCACGCACACGCCTCTGTTGGGCCCCGCGGCGCCCAACAGCATCCAGAGAGAGAGCAACGGCAACCTCTCCCACAGAGGTAAGGATGGTGGTGGGTCGGTGCGCAGGAATGTCAGTGTGTGCCAGTGTATTTGTGTGTGTGTGTGTGTGTGTGTGTGTATGTGCTTCTCTACAGTATGTGTGTGTGTGTAATCCTCCACTGTCATCACTACAGCTACCACCTGCCATTAAAGCAGCAGGAAGCTGAAAACCTCTACTTACATCAGTTCCCCTCCTTTCTTTGGCTTTTCTCCCTCTTGCACGAACACACACACACACACACACACACACACACACACACACACACACACACACATGGACACACACACACACACACACACATACAGACATACACTCACTAGTTTTATATCCCGGTCTGCTTGTTGTTGGTCCCTCATGAGCAGCGTGTAACAGAGCTGTCAAAGCTAACAAACGACAGTCCCCTCCATTCTCGCCTTCCACCTCTCATCACTCATCCTCACTTTCTGACAGCCTCTTTCTTCTCTTTGTCTTTCTCTCCCTCCCTTTCTCTCTCTTTCTCTTTCCCCCAAAACTGGCAGCAGTTTGTGGTCCTCTCACCCACCAATCAAGCTTTTTACTGCATGGTGCGACTGAGAAACACCACTTCACGGCTTGTTTCCCCAGACAAACAATGACAGCAGAGTACAGCAGCAGCAACAATGGTTTACAAAGCCACGCTAAGACTTTAAGAGATTGTATTTGGAAGTGGAGAAGAATCCTTGATAGCTCCACAAAGCAAAATTGATAAACCACTGCGCCACACACACACACACACACACACACACACACACACACACACATCACATGCTTAGTTATGATTTTCTTGTAGAAATCAGTATTTCCAGCTTTTGTGGATTTTTTTCCCCTAGCTTTTCCTACATTGAGACATTAACATAAGATGGGATGTGACTGCCAAATTGCTAGAGCAGACAACAAGGATCCTCTCAATGAGTTGCTTTTTCAGCACTCTGCTCTTGAGGATGATATTTACAGTTTGTGTATTGAGAGAAATGTGGATCTGAGCATTTGTTTTCACATATTTTCTGCCCTTTTCAGACTAAAGCAGGAGAAACTGTGTAAAAGAAAAATGGCAAAAATGTCTGATTTGTGGAGTTAGTTATACACACTGGAGGAATTTTCTGATATTAGAATGACACAGTCTGCTGCTCAAAGAGAATAAGAGATGGAAAAGAAGATGGTGGTGGTTGGCTGCTGGTGGGAAAGATTGTGAGCTGCTGTACTGTGTTTGAACTTTACAATATTGCATTTACATCAGAGACATTTCTCATTATACTGAGAAAACCAGGAGCGCAAGGCTAGGGGATGAAAAAGGTATACAGAGGGAAAAGGAGCAGGGAGGGATGATGAAAGTTTAAAATGGGTGTAAGAGTTGGAGGGAAAGGAAGAAGAGGAGACAAGAGGAGGACAGGGAAATGAATGTGGAGGAAGAGGGAGAAGTAAAACTAAGGACTGTTAAATAAAAAAGGGAGCAGTGAGAGACAATAAAGAGATCATAGAGGAACAAGGAGCAAAAAAAAAACAGAGCATGACAGTCCAGCGTTTGAACGGGGAGGATGGGGACTTGAAAAATGACACACTGTTGGGAGGGAAACGCAGCATTTACAAGGATGAGAAAAGACGGGATGGAAAAGAGGCAGGAGAGAAAGCGATTTTCTGGGAATTAAAGAGAATGGCTGCTCCAGCAAGTCTCATCACTTTGGGGGGACCGGGGTTTCTCAGAGTTACAAAGAAAAGCAAGAACATGTTTCCTCTAGTCTCTGAAGTTGTCAGCCTCCTCACCACACCACAAGCGCTCCAGATGAGAGGTGGAGCAGACACGGTTGAGAAAATGGGGGCATGAATGAAGAAGACGTGTCTCTAAGCCCACGGGCCATGTGTTATCATTTTTAACTCAGTGCACACTGTCAAGTTCGTCGACATCAGCTGTTACACGTGTGCTGCTCTTGCTCCTGCTGCGGCGTCGGCGGCTGGCATGGTGCAGCGAGGAGGAACCAGAAGTGTCACACACAAAAAAAAAGATAAACAACAGCTGGTACACAAAGCTCATACACATCTGTTGTCGTACAAATGTGAACCTTCACTTTTGATGCCAGGAATTATTCATAAATCTTGGATACGGCAGGAAAATGCTGTTTTTCCCCAAAGGCACTTCCTGTATGACGGAGGCAGAATCCACAGTGTGGTGCAATCCAGAGTTTAACCCAAGTTAATGAGGCTTCAGCAGTTTGACTCAACCAACCTGAGTCACTATCTATCCAAGTTTGTTTTTTTTCTATCACTCGCTGAATATGACTCTGAAGCCTCTTATTACATATTAGAAATAGAAGATTACAGCTGATAATTTTAGGAAGTTTTGCGCTATTTTTACACGTAACAATGGCTGTGGATTTTGTCCTATGTTACGAAAGGATATTTCAGTGGCCGCTCTAACAAGCAAAAAAACCTTTTCAATCTACATATTGGCTTGTGAGCATTGCTTTAGGACAGGAAAAAGAAGAAACTGTGACCCTGTCCTTCAACTGCGTGTCCATTCTGCTTTTAAATTGACCCTCTTTGGTGACTGTTAATTAGAAAAGCAGCAGGCAAGCTCTGTATGCGTTCAATGTCAGGACTCTGAAATGGTGAGTTTAATATTATTCATATTTCCTGTATATGCTGTGGGTAACTTACACTTGATGATTGTTGCATTTAAATATAGGCATACAAATAGGGACATTTCACAGAGACCGACAACAGAAAAAGTCTTTTTGAACTTTAAATCCCTCCAGCAATAATAGCCGTAATGAAATTGAAACTTCCTCTCTTTCTCTCTCTCTCTCTCTTTCTGCCTTCACTTTCCTGGACTCCCTTTTTTTCATAATTGCTGCTTTAATAAGATTCTATTAATCCACCTTTTAGAGTCTTAGGGCCTATTGGATGTCACTCATACTTAAAGGAAAGCTGAATGCACTTGTGCTGACTCAGGACTCTGACGCTTCACTGCCGCAGACATAAAGAGGTACAGCAGGTGATAGTGCAGCCGTGTCACCTGCTGTTTCTCTTTATGTCTTTGTCTCTGCCCGTGTTTCTATCTATGTGCGTGCGTGAAAGCCAGTTAATGCTCTATATGAGATAAAAATGTACATCTCTTAATTGTATGACCCATCAGTTACATCCCATCTGTGCCTTTTACCCCCCCTCCCATGCATACAGCTAATACAGTGTCTCTCTCTCTGGAATGAGCCAATCAGTATGCAGAGCCAGCGCTGTGATCTCTTCTGTTAATCTTCCTCACTAGACTTCATTATAGCCATCTGATCACACTTTGGCTAATGGCTAGCCTGCTGCTAATAGGAGTGTTGGGAGCAGGATTAATGTCAAAGCTCCTCACCGACCTGTTGGGGTGAGAGTTGAAGGGGAGCGAGGATACAGAACACGTCTGGAATAAATGTATACTGAGTTGCACTGGGACAGAAAAACGAAAAAAACATGCTGGGTGAAGAGAGGACGAGGTCATAAGTTTAAATTCACCCTCAAGGTCACCTGGCGTCTCGCTGCAGGATTTAAATCTCAGTGGTCTATAATGTATTACCTCCTGAATCCAGATTTGTGTGTGTTTGAATTGTAATGGAACAAAATCTGATGCATTGCTTGCAGAAATGTCATTTGTCTCCTCTTATATGAAAAAGCATCTCATTGCATTTATATGGCACCGTATGATTCATCCACATTTTATTAACACATGCTGTTGTTTGCAAAGTGTAATCGGATGGATTCTCTGTCTGTATATTATGTAAATGTGTATTTTTTCTCGTCTTCTGCTCTGCTGCAGCAAACTTCTTTTTCTCTCTAGCACATCCTCTGGGGGATGGTGTTTTGAAACACAACTTTTTTGCTAAGTTTTATTTTTTCTTCTCTCTCTCTCTCCTCCTCCTCTGTTCATCTCAGCTGCGAGTGATCACTACCTCATAGGTAACAACATCACAGTGGCTGTTCTGGGGATAGTCATTCCTATCGGTGAGTACTCTTGATTTAGTCTTTGTTGTCTTTGCTTTCTGCCTGCCTGCTTCTCCCTCCTTGCTTCTCCCTCTCTGCTTGTCGCTCAAGTCCTGCATGTGATGTATGGACACAGTTATTTTAATGCGCCTGACTGAACGTGTGTGTGTGTGTGTGTTTTTGCATGTGCATATGTGTGTGTTTGGATTAGACTGGGCATTATTACTGTACTAGTCTCCCACTTAACGGTTTAAGTGAGTATATTTTAGATTTAATAACAACAATTTGCATCAGAAGTCACAGCAGTGATGCTGTATGAAACAATAATTAAGTAATTGCCAAAATGTCCTGAGCTGTGCTGTTACCCAACAGCAGCCTCCCGGCCAAGAGCTGGAAACAGCCATGGTCAAGCCTTTGTTATGTGAACGTTATGCCATTATTAACGAAATCTGAGCAATTGTAGAATCCAATTCATGTTTCCCCATCACATTTGACCAGCTGTTATGGCATTAAGCTCATGTTCCCACTCGTGAGCTCACAGTTTGTTCAAACTGCAATCAATCCAACGCTCTGACCCATTTCTGTGACCCAGTGGGCTAAGAACGGGTTACACAGTCGCTGGAATCAGGTTTAGAGGAGGAAATTTCAAAGGACTGAACGGCAATTTAATGAGGTGAAATTGTGTTTTTGGCCCTGGAGCAGGGGAAATTTCTGACCTGAGAAATAACATTATTATCAGTTCAGGGTGAAAACATAAAAGCTACTATTAGGCCGCCTGCCACACTATACCATACTAATAAAGATTAGGCATATGAGGAGAATGCAAGTTCTAACAATCAAAGCAGCTTAGTTAAGTTAATCTATTATATTAGCTCTGATTAAAATGATAATTTTATGTGAATATTTAATATGTTCATGCCTAACCTAACAGAAAAATCAGCTGAATGTGCAAATGACCTTACAGTAGCAGCATATGTCGTTAATTGAGATTTCTTTCATCCCTAATATTGAATACTTTGATAAGTTATGGGAGCACTTAAACATTTTTTTTTTCTCTCTCATTCTCGACAATTGAGATATCAGCTCATTAAAACCCCCCCGGAGACTGTTAACTCTTTACACTCCATCCCCCATTCTCCATTCTGCCATTCACTGCAGCCACAAATCCCCTCAATCTGCATTTTTTTTGGCAGCTTTTGAAACATTAATTATTGCAGAGGTCCACCAGGGCCGGATTTTTCTGCACCCCGTCCTCTCTGCTCGGATCTACTAATGCGCCACGCCCACCCACAGCTCCACTAAGGGGAAACAGCCCAACAATCATTATCAGTCTTTAGCCCAAGTCAGGCTGTTTCGGCGCTTTCTAATTGGAGTGAAAATTTCTAAATGATACAAAAGCTTATGTTTTTTTTGTTTTTTCAAACCAGTGAGGTTTTTTTTTTGAGAGGAACAAAGGAGGATCTGGGGTTTCCAGCCCAGTCACACAGGGATCTCAAGTGCCTATCCAACAAAAGGGCAATTAGATGAGGCTTACACAGCGGATGCAGACACATGTATGGATGTGGGCACGCGCACGTACACGCGCCTGTTTCATCCTCATCCACATCCACATACCTTCAGTTAGGCTCCACACACACATAATATACACTCATACATACACTATACACACTCAGGTCCTACAGGGCGGCTTGGCAGTCATGCTGATATGGTAATGAGAGGAGAGAGACAGAGCTTATCTCAAATCCTCCACCCTCCACCCCCCTCCACACTCTGGTCCCCCACCACCCCCCTCCCCTCCCCGTCCATTTTCCCCTCATAACCCCATCCAAAAACACCCGAGTCAGGCCGTCTGCAGATAGTGTTTAATTTTTTAACCCAGGCAAGTGCAGAATTATAAATCATTGCCCAAATGTAGCACGAGGCTAATATGCTGATGACAGTTAAGCAACCTTGCTGGGCTTTGATTCAGAAAACCTAAAAAGCCTAATCACTGGCTCCGGGACTTGAACGCTTCAAGATTTAATCAGAAACGCTGTGTGGTTCAGTTTGTGTGTGTGTGCGTGCATATATTTGTGTTTGAGTGTCTTGGACGTGGGATTGTGAGTAGTATGTGCGTGATAGTGCATGCAGGCGTTCATTTTTGTGAGTTGTGTATGTGTTTGTGTTGGTTTGGATCATTTTGTGAGATTGAGACTGAGAGGGAATGTATTAGAATATATTCACAATACGAGGGCTCATTGTTTTTTACGATTTTTACACAAATAAAAACACATTCTTCTTTGAAATATCTGATGGATATCCAGGGTTTCCCATAGGGAGCAGTGGAGCTAAGCCGGTTATCCTGTGCATACATCTAGTTTAGCTTGTACTGTATATGAATGCCAAACAAAAGCTACACTGACTAAATGTGATTGCCCTGTGAACGAGCACCTCTGCCACTCCCACAAGGTCAATGCTTTACTTCAAGTCTTGTTTTTATGTTGATGGAGGTGCTTGTTGATTTGTGCAAAGTGGCCAATCTCTACTCTAAAACTCTGCAGGAAACTAATTTTTCTAATTCCATGTTCCCCCCAAACATCAAGAAACGTGTTGCTCTCTGCTTCAAAAACATGCTGATGAATAAATAAAGTCCTTTTGTGGCCAAGCACCATTCAGTCAACTCCTCGTGTGGCAAGAAGTGATTATTATTGAAACAGGGCTTGCACTTAAGATGTCATCTTGATAGTTGCCAAAGTTTGAAATCACATTTTCACATTTTTAAAGAAATGAAAGAACATGACAGACTGAGTGTTTTGCTTTCCTCATAAAAACAAATAGATAAAAGTGATGAACTTGAACCAAATTTTGTGCAGCCCAAACTTCTTCTTATTTGTGTTTAGTACATGAGAGTCCACATTGACCTTTCAGGTCTTTGATTATATATGATCTGGATAGTTAAAGTCAGTAAATAATGAGCCTTCAGAGCATGATGGAAAGCGTGTGAGGTGTGTTTGTGTGCGTGAGAGTGCTTAAAGCGCCGCTCTGTGTCCCCTGGGCTGTGTTAACGCTCCCGCCGTGTGTTGTTGTTGTGTGTGTGTTAAACACATGCAGTCCCTATCCTTGCCACAGTGGTCATCGGGTTGCTTTGCACCGGCGGATACCTGGTCTGGCGCAACTGGAGACGCAAGAACACCAAGAGCATGAATTTCGACAACCCCGTTTACCGCAAGACCACGGAGGACGACGACGACGAGATCCACATCGGCCGACACAGCGAGTCCATCGGCCACGTCTACCCAGCAGTGAGTGGCAGCCACAGTCAGCCATTCATAGCGCTTCCTCTAGGGGGCGGCATCACAGACAGCAACTCTCACTGGTACTCAGGGGCGCCGATGCTCTCCAGCGCGAAATGAAGAGAAGATGCAAAAGGAAAAAGAAAAAAAAAGGAGGGAATACAGTATGTTTGAGATGTGAGAGGAAGCGCTGGGGTTTGGAAGAAAAACAAACCCCGTGGTTGTACATGTAGGCCTGGTGCAAAGAAAGAACAGGCTTGCACACGCACACGTCTACACACTCACACATCGTTTCTTGGAGTAATCACTGAAGCCACCAATCATATACACACTTCACAGCTCCATCACCAGTACACCATATCCACCTCATCCACCTCCATAGACCATAATAGTCATACAGTACATACCCTCATACGTCGGTGCCAGACCCCTGTCACCACCACATTTATTCCTACATTGTGTTAGTTCTTATTGTTGTTATGTGTTTTGTATTAGGCCCCCCACTCTCCACACAGGTACATATCATCTGATGCAGAATATCAAATTTTTTCTACATGGTCACTATACAACAGAAAATATGTACCAGAAGGTAGCAGCATACTTTTGTACAGTAGATTTTTTTTTCTTCACTTTTTGCTGCTAAGATGCAGTACAGACTTAAATATTTACTGTTGTCTTGATGCTTGATGCAGTTTATACAGTACAACAGACAGAGAGATGCATGCAGTGCAGCGGTGTCTCTGTGTGTTAACAGAATAAGTCATTTCAGTATTTTAGTTGAGATGCCTTCGCGGAGAAAGAGGACTATAGCATTACAGTCACCTCGGAGAAGCTGACTGACTGACAGGACGGCAGAGCGCGGATGGGATTAGACCGTTCTGCAAATAAATTGGATTTTGAGAGTGCACGGTAACATCATGATATAGCCACGATGTGAATTTTATTTTTTCATAACAGTCTAAGTAAGACATGAAAGATAAAAAAAGGGAGCATAAATCAGAACCAAGGACAGTTCAAGTTTTTTTTTTTTTTTTTCATTTTCCCCTCATTTTCTATCTTGTGTTGCAAGTTGCAGAAACCATGAGTCTCTCCACATGATGAGTCACAGACGACCCTGTTGATTCCCCATTGCTGCAGATGCATTTTTGATAATCCTTTATAGGGCACAACGCTGCGTTTTCTACAAACTCATGGAAAACGGTGCCAGGTTTGATTTGCACTCAAACGCACTTCGATACAGAGGGCATGTGTCATCAGGACTCGTCTGACATTTATTGAATACACTTGTTGTTTTAGATATCGGAGAGCAAGCGAGGGGAAGGGCAGCCAAAAAGGATTATTTGGGGGGGGGGGGGAGTTGGAGTGGGGTGGGGTGGGGGAAGAAGCGCTTTGATCGGTTGGCATGGTAACACAGATTTCTTTGTGTTGCTCCGGAGAGGAAAAAAAAAAAAGGCAAGGAATTCTGGGTATCACTGGCACGATGACAAGCTAAGACACACACACACACACACACACACACACACACACACACAAAACAGGTGCACGACTGAGTCATATTAAGATTCAAGGTCAAAGTAACAAACACCCTCAGTGAAAGGCTGGAGAGAGAGAACCACGCTCTCTCTCTTTTTTTCTGTCGTCTCCATGTTTTATTATTTACCTTTGTACAAATCTCCCTTTTATTGTCCTTTCATCTTTTTTACTTGTTTTCCTCTCCTCAATTCTCCTCTCCGCTATTCTCTTCTATTCTCCTCTCCTCTCCTCTCCTCTCCTCTCCTCTCCTCTCCTCTCCTCTCCTCTACTCTCCTCCCCTCTCCTCTCCTCTATTCTCTTCTCCTCCTCTCCTCTATTCTCCTCTCCTCTCCATGGCAATGTGGCAGCGTAGACAGCCAGAGAAATCAGGTTGGCATTATGTGGAGCAGACATTCAGCTGTGGGCATGCATCCTGCATTCCTCACATAGAAACAGCCACAGAAATGAACAAGGAATGAACAAGGGGGGGCGGGTGGAGGAGGAGGAGGAGGAGGAGGAGGAGGAGGAGGAGGCTGATCACAAAGAGGTGAAAGATGAAGGTCAGGGAATGGAGGAAGAAGACTAGAAGGAGAAGAACAGAGAGAATAGAAATATGAATATATGAACCTGCCATTTCTTTTCCTGACTTCCACCTGGACTTTAATCTGTCTCTCTGTTCTTCATGCCAGTCTGTCTTCTATCTCACCTCTCTCTCTTCCTCTCTCCCCTCTTTTTCCTCCAGCCTACTGTAACAGTGTTTTTATCTGCTGTTTGCAGCGCGTGGCACTCAGTCTGGAGGATGATGGCTATCCCTGAGGGGTGGGATGCAGCCTGCCCTCCCCCAGTCCCCATCCCGGCCCCTCCTCTCACCACCACAGCCTCTACTACACCACTACAATGAGGCCAGTACAACGCAGAGGAGAAAGAGAAGAGAGTCCTCTTTTTTTGCCTCTTTGGTTTTTAAGGAGCAGGGATGACATGTACATCTCATAAACCCCCCCTCCCCTCCTCCTGCTCCTCCGCTTCTTCTCCTGCTCTGTCCGCTGGAGTAACACTACTACCACTACTAGCATCTATACTACTTCCTTTAGTTTAGTGCTAGTGATCAGTAGCCTCTGCTCCGCTCCTCTCTTCTCTCTGCCTCTTGTTAGTTGTAGTGGTGTATAAACATGCTGCTTGATAATTTTGTCCGGACTAACCTCATCCCGTTGTCTCAGTGCACATTGTACATAGAAGGCTGCCTGGCCAGCGTTACAAGGGAAGAAAAGCCAGCATGCATTATTTTTAATTCCTCATATTTTGACTCTTTTATTTATTTGGATGTGTGTTTGCTGTTGTAAATATATGATCAGCATCTCTCGCTGCACCGTACTAAAAGCAGATTTGTTCAAGTTTGTGCAAGGATAAACAGTAGCAGGCAAGGACATTTGGTTTTCCTCCATTGTTCCCTTTTTAGATCTCGTGTTGACAACACAGATTGTCATCCTTTTTCACACCCAACCCCTCTGATTCGCCCCTTGACATATTGTATGTAGGGAAAGACGGCTAAATATAGCCAAGGGGAAAGGAGACATAAAAAAATGATGGGGTGGTCTCCATGTGTGGAGGTGATTTTGGGGTGAAAGAGTTTTTTCTTTTTTCTTTTTTTGGAAAGGAATGGGAGGATTTGTGCCACCAGAGGGTAGTGCCTTAAGGCAAAAAAGCAGCAGGGCAGAAAAGGCAAAGGATTATGGGTAATCCTCTCTCCTGGTATCAGTGGTATGCATGCAGTCTATAATGAACTTGGGATTGTTTGCTCATTTGTGGCATGTGCTCGGATTCATGCTTTTTGTTTACCGTATGCTTGTGTTCGAAGTTCAACGTCGACCTTCATGTGACAGTTTTATGTTATGAAAATTATGCTTTGAATCTGTTATTGCTACTATTACTCATAAATTCAAAGGAAAGGCCAGGACTCCCAGTGATTTGATGTGCTTTCTGGTGTTTAGTTGGTGCAGCTGTGTGTACATTTAAAAGCACAGTTGCTCATATTACATCGGTGTGAGGGCGGTGGAGAGGTGCCGCACAGCTACAGTACATCACTTATTTTTGACTGCTACTGTTTGAAATGAAGATTCAGTTGCAACCTCTTGCGAGGTCTGTGAACAAAAGAAGAGAACATCAAATGCACTGTGGGTTTCTTATGTACAGTATATCCTGACACGGGACAAGAGCCAGGAAAAGGAAAGGAGAGAGACAAGGGGGAAGGTGAACAAGTGCAATCTGCCCTGTGTCCTCCTGAATGTGTTAACGCTCCCCCCAGTGAGCAATACACAACTGAAAGTTAGCGTTTTTTGCTGTATTTAAGGCTCTAATGGGATTTAACACATATTTTTCCTTGGGGGTGCCTACTATATCACTTGTTTCAAAATCTAAATATGCAGTTGTTTTTAAACTACTGCTGAACACAGAGACATCAGTGTTTGAACTAAAGCACACTCTAAGCATCAGTGGCAGTGTCTCAGCGTCTCAGTGGCTGCACACCACTGGTTTCAGTGATTCAGAGTCTGATAGCTGCTGCATTTTCCTCCACCTTTTTAACCGTGTAGCCGTAGCGGTGAGAGATGGTGTTGGGGGTGGGGGGTGGAAGAGCCCACATTGAGAAGAAATGACTTTCTGCTGCGGTTGTGAGCGGTCCTGTTTTGTATGAACAGATGACTAATACGCTGAGGCTGACTGAGCCCAGCACTGATTTGATTTGAAAGCTGGGTAGAGAGGAAATGTGTAAACCAGCGTAAAGAGCTGATCTTCCACTGGCTTGCCACAGACATGGTTCCAGTCCATTGAATCAGATGGAATTTATGCCCAGTGAATATCGCAATAATTGCTCATAATGTGTTGTAACAGCGAATTACCAGAGGCCGCCATGACAGGATAGCATGATAGCTGCTGCACGATGTCATGGGAAATTAGCAAATTTCCTTTTCTGAATGACATTTAATCTCAATAAAGGGCATTTTGACTACGTTAAGCACACGTTTAATGCATTTAATACACCATAGAGCTATTTATCATTGGCCTAACTACACACACAACACTTGTCTTCCATTCCTAGAATAAGAAATCTGAACAATTTAGCAGCTGAGCTACAGTAAGATGTTTTCTCACAGCCTCTGTCTTTTCCTAAACCCGGACGTATGACTGAATAACAAGCAAAAACAATGAAGTTTATAATGCAAACATGAAAGTCTTCCAGTATAGACTCAGCATATGTATTCATCCAACTACACAGACAGTGTGTGCGCACAAAAAGAAAAAAGAAAGCTCTTCTTGGAAAGATTTTCTCTGTGTAGGTGCTCGGGTAAAAAACCACTAGGGAGGAGGAGAGAGTGTAAAAAAAACAAAAACAAAGACAAAGGTAAGCAGGAAATGACTGCCAGGATTTTGACTACACCATATGCGAACAGGTTTGGAAGACAAATGGAGGGTCATTTATTTTGCCGGATTTCTGCTGATGACGTGCCACAGTATTCTGACACCAGCAGCCTCCCGTCCGTAGAAGGATGGCGCTCTTCCTCTCCTCCTCCTCCTCCTCCTCCTCCTCTCAGTTTATGATGCGCAGCAGCCGATTTCGTATGGACTGTACAGTATGTGACAAGTGGCACGGCAGACAGGTAAATTGCAGTCCTCCTCCTCCACCGCAGCACTGTGCTCCCCTACGTCTGTCTAATGAGGGAGGATTGAGCACAAGGGGAAGGCCATCTCCTTTCATCTTAACCTTGTAGAGATGAATTCAAAATAAAAATGCATTACATGGTGGAGGGGAGACTGTGACTCAGCCCAGCATGACCCTGGGCTGCACTGGTGCGCTCCCGCTGCGCTGGGTTTTTAGACTGGATTTAAAAGTGACATGCATGAAACAGTTTTAAATGGGCACAGCTCCATTTTGGGTTATAGAGTCTGCTCGTTTTTCAATATTATGAAGAGGCACTGTGGCTGTGGGGATGGTTATGAGTGCTTATAGTTTCACATCTTTTTCATACTTGAAGGAAAGCTGAAGATAATTATGTAAGAAGCCAGGAAAGATTTACCCCAGATCATATATATACGTTCATTTGTGAATTTATAAATGAGATAAATCGCAAAAAAAAAAAAAAAAAAACCCTGCTGGAGCTGGATTGAACCTGAGGCTGAGTCAGCTCTGCACTCCACTTTCCTGCTGCATGTCCGTGTGTTTGCTTCAGGTCTAATTGAGTTCCATACTGAGGGTTTGCAGTCGGGAGAATAAATTGCTTATTTGTTGAGGTGAGTGAGCGTGGCATTGTAGAGAAGTTATTATTGCTACAGTGTGAAGACAGATTGGCTGCTCCACTTTGTGGCCACCTTGAGAGCGGCCGCCTCCACTGAAGGACACTGGGAAAAAAAAAAGTCAGGAACACGGGCTTTCGTCATTCATGATATACATAGTAGGTGGACTAATTGTGGCAGCAGAAGAGGATATGCTTTGACCCTTTAGCTTCTGGGCTGCTGCAGCTTTTTACTGCACGTGGAGTATTTAGGTCCTTATCTATGCTCGAGTGTCGGTGTCATCGTAGTTTTACCGTGGGTCAACCCCATAAACAACAGGCTGCAGTTATCAGGATCAGTTTGGGTTCAGCCTCACACACACACTGAATTTACTGTATGTGCATATGTTGAGTTATTGCACAACTGTTAGTATGTTTCTCACCCCAGGTCAGTTTTTACTCATTGTTTACTATTTATAAGTGTTTCAATGTTGTGCATGATGATGTGCAACATTAATCATGAGACCGCGCACAAGTTACAAACTGAAGTGTAGTAAATTTAACCGGTAGTAAATCACTGTCTTGAACAGCGTTCCAAGCGCACCTATGTTGATTCTCGGAGGTCTTAAATATCTAGGACGCTAAACATCTGAAGCCGGTTCCAGTTCACATGCAGCCAAGTCGTATCCTAAGTGAGGATTTAAGCATCACTGAGTTAAAACTGTGCATCAAGTTTTTAACACGCAGTAACTGCAAGGTGTAGCCAACTGGCAAAGCAGAGGTTGGCTTCCTCATATATCATCCACCTAGGCAGAGGAAGATGTAATGAGATGTGGTTCAAAACCTCCAGTAACAATAAGACTAAAGGGTTATATAATATCAATTTAGCATATTTAGATATTTTAGGCTACATCTGAGTGTATACATATGAAACAGTCCTCTCTAACAAAAAATATATACAGTATGTATGTAATGTATTAGGTCACTGTAACTTCCTGTTTACATATCTGATAGCTCTTACATACTTGGACAACATTGTTTCTTAGCGATTGCACACTGGCAAAGTCTTTACCAGCTGAGACATACCGTAGGTCAAGATTTACTGGTGAAACGAACAAAAAAAGAACACACACACAGGAACATTTAGTGATGCATTTACATTTACTGTTGTTTCAATCCGCCTGCTCTACTACTAAATACAGTACATACCTCTCAATGTGAACTAATACATGAACAAACAGATCTTCCTAACATCTCCTAATGCATAACAGGCAGCTCACTGTCACAGCAGGTCAAACTCAACGGTTTCATCCATGACAGGGCTGAGCCTGGTTTATTTTATAGAAATGATGTCACATGTGATTAATGATGATGATCAAAGCAGCTACAATACTAACCATCCTGATAACCCATTAATCTAATGCAATTAGTATATGCTGTTATTATTACAGTGTTCCTGATTTGTGCTCCCTGTTTTGTTTTTTTGAACTGACCTGTCGCTTGTCCTTTTCCCGCGCCTGCACTCTATCGAACCCAGTTCCACACTGAGCAGAGAGTGTGCCGCTTTAACCAGGATGCAGTGAACGCTTCCTAACATCACTCACATCTCTCCCTCCACTGTACCAACTCACTTCTTCATGCACTGTATGAATCTAAATCCTGCTGTGAGGCATCAGCTGTTCCTGTGTGGCTGTTTATACTACTGAATTTTAGTTTAGAGAGCAAAGTCAGCATTGCTTTCTCTCCGTTGCACTCTCATTCTCATCCCTCTCCCATCTCCATCGGAGTCATCAACATCTTTCCTGTGGCAAGGGCTATTAGTCTTTGGGTAGACAGACAGACAGACAGACAAACGCACACATACACGTACACAGAGACACTGGACGAATGGAAAGACACTGACGGAAATAACCTGGAACCCCCCGAATAACAAGGAAACCCCCGGAGCTGAGGAAAAAAAAATGAAACAAAAAAAAAAACTTCCCATTTGTGAACCAGTGAACAGGCAAACGAGCAGCAAGGAGATGCTGCCCGCCGCCCCTCCTCCTCCTCTCCCTCAACTCCAGCTACAGTTTGGACCCTCATTGACTCTACTTGGCTGACATTTAGCTCTCGTTGACCCAGTGACTTTCCTTCTCCAGCTGGTTCCTCTTATTATCATGTGGTTTTTCTTGGACTGTAAAGTGATTTGTACTCGGTGTTGCTCTCTCTTTCTCCTCACCAGACCATTTTCCTTATAGTTTCACGTTTGATCTACTTGATGTTTGATTTACTTGAAGGGCAGGCAGCGTTCGGTCGCCTGCATTTTGCTACCAGTCAGTGTGAACTGAGGGGTTTTGTCGGACCGGGCGGGGGGGAAGAAGGAGGAACAAGGCGATGATGGGGAAATGTCGTGAAACCTGTTTGTGTGAATCTTTACACGGGTTTGGATAACTATGTACAGGAATAACATGTTGATGAGTGAGAGTGTTGTCACAAACTTTGTCTGATGTTGGAGAAAATCACTTCAAATATACCGTAAGAAACTATTGGTTTCAATTTTTTAACTGTCTACCTGTCTATATTCTCAAACATGTTGCTGATGTGTCATTTGCCTGCAAGGAAATCTCTAAAAAAATCGAAAGAAAAAAAAAAAAACATTCGGGGGTCTGTCCATTCCACAGCCATACCACGACAGGCATTTTTTCAACGCTGTTTGTTGCACAAAACTTTTCAAGAAGCCTTCTGCACTGTGTAAAGAGATAACGTTCGTAGGAGGGGAGGAAAAACCGGGCGGGCGGGCGGGAGGGAGGGAGGGTTGGGTGGGGATGGGGTTGGTCCAATGGTACAGTCCAATGGTTTTGAATCATGACTTGTAAATACGTTTTCATACAACAAAAAACTTTTTGATAATGTTTTAAATGTATCTGTAAAAAAAAAAAAAAAAAAAAGATGTACATAAACCTCTGGGGTAAAAAGGAGTGTAGACTATATATGAATTTATTTGTACACAAGAGCACTGGATTTCTTTACTACTTGATTGTAACTAAAAATTAATAATCTGCCAAAGTGTTTTTATTTTACGTTTTCTCCTGTCTGTTCCATTTGTTTGTTTTATTTTTTGCTTTTTAACAGCATTTCAGATTTTTAGTGTTCATACTGTATTTAATTCTGTTGAATAGATTTTTTTGTCGTGTTTTTTTTTTTTTTTTTTCAAAAGAAGAAGAGGGGTTATTATCATTTTAATTTATTGGTGCCTTGTTTTGTGCTCCTGTATACTTTTACTCTTTCTTTATTTTCTGTGTTACGTGTCTGCGGGAGGGGGGAGGGGGAGTTAATTGGTGGGTGGATGAGGGAAGGGGTGGGAGGGAGTTTAAAACTTAGCAACTTCTGTACTTACATGGAATATCTGTACTGTATGCCAAAATGGTCTCACTCACGTTTCTATGAAATCAAGCTGTTGATAAATATCTCTATATATTGATATATTAAATTTATAAAAACTGTCCAACTTTGGGTTTCGATACTTTATCCTGTGTCTTTGTGTGTTGCACCTGGAAGCTGCCTTCTTATGTTCTTATGTTTTCAAGAAAGCATGGAGTTTAAAGTAATTCAACATCCATGGAAGCAGTTGTTTTCTAATTTTTATGCAAGGAATTATTTCACAGATCTCCATCTGATCACTTAATGCATGGTTTATCTCTGGTTCTCCAGCTTCCTCCCACGGTCCAAACACATGCACATGAGGTTGATTTGGTGACTATAAATTGCCTATAGGTGTGAATGTGAGTATGTAAGTGTTGTTTGTCTGTACTGTACTGTATATGTCGGCCCCTGTGATATAAACTGGAATTGGTTCCTGTTTGGGTAAGTGGTAAAACCAATGGATAGATGATGCAGGGAATACACAGTATTTAGAGTTTTAGAGGGGGGCTGTGTTGTCCCACTGTGTAGAGTAAACTAAGACATTTCAGTTAACCCTAATATTTTCAAGAAAGTGTTTTTTTCCTGTCTCCATTTATTTACGTCATCTCAGCTCTTTATTCATGTAAATAAACTTTCCTGCAGGACTGTAAACGGAGGTAGTATTTGCTGACTGCTAAATTAGCTAAATTCAAGAAACAAGTGGAGAACATACAGTAGATGTTTTGACACTAGAAGATTTCTGGGTTCTGCAGTGCAGAAAAACAATGATGAGAGGTAAATCTATGTTGTATGGTTGATGGGATGTCTTTGTGCCATTTGAATATATCCGCTTATCATGTTCAGTCAAAACAAGATTTTCTCTCCTAGGGCTTTACAGTCTGTGGAGATAATAAATAGCCACAATCCTTAGACCAGAGGTAAGTAAAACTTCACAAATGATGATGATATGGTACAGTATGTTCATTTTACTGTCATTCTTTTAACACACAAAATACCAGACTGCAATTAAAGACTGTAAATTAGGCTCCATTGCTTGTTGCCGAATGTGTCAGCATGAGAAACAAAGTGGTAAATGAAGATAATTATCTGGGCGCCTCTGTCTCAGATAATAAT
This sequence comes from Trachurus trachurus, assembly GCF_905171665.1. Lineage (NCBI taxonomy): Eukaryota > Metazoa > Chordata > Actinopteri > Carangiformes > Carangidae > Trachurus > Trachurus trachurus. The sequence goes on along the minus strand of NC_139898.1, from coordinate 25,804,999 downwards.
TGTGGTGAGTTCATCAGGGCACAGTTGAGTCAGAGGAAGAACAGCTGTTCTGCATTTGATGCCATCAACAATTACTTCACATTCAGCCTTCATTTTCAAGTTAAAATGAACTGAAAGTTATTTCATTTCACAAATACAATGAAGTGTTCACTGAAAACACACATTTTTTTCACTTTCAAGATGACACCAGTGGCCACCTTGTTTGTTTCCTTTTAGTCCATAATATCTCCTCAGAGAAACAAGACAAGTTACAGTGAAGTGAAGGAGAACCAGAGCAGAAGTGAAAGTGTGAAACGGACTGACAGTGCAAGCAAAAAAAAAAAAGAAGAAGTAACACATCGTCTGGTCACTGGAGAGTTGTCAAGTGTGACAGTTCATTGGGGGTTTGATAGATGAGCCGGCGGGGAGAGCTGGCTCAGGCTGCTGTTGCTCTTCGTTGAAGATTCAGACACTGTCATCTCCCCGAGCTTTACACAAGTCAGGGCGGCTCAATGGTTTCATTGAGAAGTCATGATAACTGAAGAAGTTGTGGTAGTTCGAGAAGTTTTAATGTTATGGGTTATGCTTTGTACTTTTTTTTGCAGAAACAGTACATTGCACTCTGTCCTCACGGAGCTACACTGACAGTGCAGGGATTTCTATTTTCCTAGATAATTGTCATCATGCATGAGAGTCTGTGCTGAATAAACATTGGAAAAACCACCTGAAAGCTTTGAAATAGCTCTTTGACCCTAAAAAAAACTGAAAAATATCTGAATCTGAGGTCACATTCGGGTTTTAGTCAGACACTATATGGTCTTAAATTAATAAGAATTTAAGTACAGATACTATACTTTGATCTCATTCTCAAAACATGATGTGTTCATAAGGATCAGTCAAGTCAACACTTGAACAGAGCTCAGAAGCTGCTCTCTAGAATTATTATAATTATTATAAAAGATGTTTTTTGAGGAACATTTAATTCTTTAATTTTAATTCCTCAGGATAAAATAGAACAATCCTGTAAAGTCAGGGATAAGACAGGTGTTTCCAATCAGATTCATCTCAAGGCAAGTCACTTCAACACAGAAACAAAATCTGCAGAGGCAGCTCAAGAATAACAACATCAGCAGGAGCCAGAAAGTACTGGAAGCTGTTAATCGTCTTTCTGTGGCTCCTGTTTGTGCTCAAGGTGACTGCCTGGAGAAGAAACACCTGTCCTTGAACGTATATAAACCAGTCTTGGAAGAGGAAGGCAGAGTGTTGTGTCAGACAATGAAATGTAGATCAAATTTCAACCCTGTGATGAGTTTGCAGCTTTCCTCGTCTTTTCCCTAATACCTAGGTGTTTTCTGTCAGGCGTCCTTTATTTAAATTCAAATGATAAAACAAACAGATGTTGCAAAAACTGATTGATTTGGCACATCTGCTTTTATAGGGAAAGAACTGTCACAATATTCAACAGAATAGTCTACACCTATTTCTTTTTGTTTGTTTTGTTTTTATTACTGCACCTGATGCTGCAGAGGTCATTGCTCTATCAAGTTTCAGAAATGAGACCAGTTCCAGCAATGGCCAGCAGTGCGGCAACACACCCGCAACAAACCACCAGTCCATCACAAATCCAGCACAGACACCGACACGTTGTGCCTCTGGGAAATCTAGAGTTTCATATCCATCCACCTGACCATGGATGTGTTATTTGCACTGAGGGAAGAGAACCGAAAACTGCGAGGAAAGCAAACACAGGATATTCAGAAATCTCCTTGTCACTGACAACACTCAAACCATAATCTATTTTTCTCTTCGACCTTTTAAAGTCCCGTTATCAGTCCTCTCTCTCAGGTCTGTGGCGGAGAACCATGTATCTCCCTCTGCTCGTCATTTCTCCATATCACCAGCTTTTTTTCCCACCTCCTCCTGCTAAATGGAGCTCACGTCGGACTCTATTAGTCAACATTTGGAGTTAGTGGGGCAACCAGGTGGCTGAGTGCAGAAAATCTCCCCTCTCTACCTGTCACTTAAAATATTTATGAAATATTTAGGGAAACGGGAAACGACAACTTTACTTATGAAAGGTATTTGCGGATAGCAGCACTGACCTCAGAGTGCTCACCTCCTCCTCCTCCGCAGAGAAAACTTCGGAATAAAACTGTCACACAAGTTTGGAACATAATTCAATTTGTACAGAGTGGAAAACACCGGAGGTTATTGCCTTCGCCTTTTCAGGTTGAACTGCAATTATAATAATCAAATTAACAGTAATACACAAACAATCCTCACATGTCCAGGTCCCATAACTCACATTATAGTAGAGAAAATGAATAATATTGTCTGTTTTTGTTCATGTCACTCAAAATGTAATCTAGGAACATCACAGTAAGATTAAGTAGTTTAAATTTTGCCAGGTATACAAAGATGATGTGTCTGTTTGTAATGTGAATCAGTTATCACCTGACTCAGCACATTCCCTTTGTCTTAAGAATTTTACTGACTTTTAGCTCATCGTTTATATGGTGTAAAAGCCCTCAGCCATTTTATCAGTTCCTGTTTGGCTTGTCTGTGCTCCTCCCTTTCCTGGTTCTTCTTGCCCGTCTCCTCCCATCTCGTTGTGGGACTCACTCACCTCTATATTGGCTTGGCCCAATCCAAGATGGCTCCCTCTCTGGATGGCTGGTGCCTTTCTGCCCCGACATGGTTTTGTTTGGTTTTGGTTTGTGTTTGCTTGGTTCTTTTGTTTCTTCATGACAGGACACACACACACACACACACACACATACCTTGTGCATCCAACACCCCTCACCTGACCACAGAACACTGACCTACACTTAAAGGGAACATTTTGGCAAATTGCCCCATTGCCATAATCCCTATAGTCATAGCAGTAGGTTCGTTACCTTTAATTGTCGGTGTAAGCTATTTTTAGCACGGCCGAACCGAGCCACGAGCTGCTCAGAGCTATGTTACGGAGGATAATGGGATTTCTTGGTTTGGCAGTCTCTGCATTTCCCTCGAAAACAACTCTGTCTCGTAAAGTTCTGTTATTATCTCATTGCGTGGTGAATGTGCAGGTCACAACTTGTCCACGAGAGTGTTTTTTGAGTTGTTGGATTGTGTATTTGATGAGTTTGATGAGGGAAACCAAGAAATCCCATGAGCCTCCATAGCGTAGCTCTGAGCAGCTCGCGGCTCTGCTCCGCCGTTCTAAAAACAGCTTGCACCAACAAATAAAGGTAACGAACCTACTGCTATGACTATACTGCCGTGCAAAGGCAAAAGACCGTAACTCAATTTTTGGCGAAAATGAGTTATTGTCATTTTTGGGACAATAAGCATCAGTTTTATCATGTGAACAAATATTATGGGTCAATTTTGTTGTTTTTTGGAAAAAATAAGATGTTGTCTTTGCCGTAACTTCTAAAAGTCAAGGGAAAACCAAGGCAGAAGCCCGTAACATCAGTTAAGGTACTCTGCCTTTGTTTTGCGGCACTAATGGAACGTTCCGATCATGGTTCCGATGAGTTACGGCGGAGTTACGGTTAGTCTGCCTTTGTTTTTCAAAGCACCAAAATGAAGTTATTTACCGCGCTTGTAGTTACGGTATGCCTGTGTATTATGGAATTGAAGGACGTCTCACACACCTTCAGTAAGGATGCCGGGGCCGGTAGCCTTGTTAGCTAGCTAGCTAGCTAGGCTATTTGACAAACAAAACACAACTGCTCCTATATGATCCGCAAATTATAAGTGAATAAGCAACAGCTGGCTTGCCAGCTGCAAGAGATCGTAAATCAAAGTCTGAATACTGAATAGTTTTCTCGTGCCACACAGGCTAGTTAGCCTCCTGCCTGCCTAATGCTGACAGCCCACTGACAGAAAACAAACAACGCGACTCGCGAGTGGGTTGGGGACGTGCACACACACCTACACTCACGCACACACACACACACACACACAACTCAGCAGCGAGCTGGAATTTAGATTGCAGCCTACCTTGTCTTAAAACCTGGTCAAAATCCATGGCATACAAATATCCACTGAGAAGACATGATTGTTGACAATCCATTTTTTAAATCCACCACGAGTTTTCAGCATTAGCCCAAAACAATCTGTTGTTTACAGATACTTGCTTCATACTTTCCATGTCATCTGTCTCTGAACTCTGTCTTATTACAACAATTAGTGTGGCTTAGTAACGAAGATGTTGCCCTCTAGCTTTTGGAAGTAATAACAACTCCTATCTGATGTCTTGAAATGTCAAGAAAAATAAAAACAGTCATGTCGATGTCATAGGCTGTGTTGGCCAGAAAAAAAAATATCAGTGGGTGTGGCCATTGTTTGGCATGGAAAACATTATTTATTTTTATTAGGCCTATATAATTATTGTAATTATGAATTATAAACTGGTATAAAATCTATGAATCTACAAGTTGCACCTGCATTTAATGTCACAAAAATAATGAACATGGGGTACAAATTGTTTCATATGAGTTTGGATTAACTCATTCATCCATCCATTCATTCATTCATTCATCATCTGTGGCTATTTATTTCCCATTTTATTCAGGAAAATGTATTAGTATTTTATTCATCAATTCTAGAAAACTTAAACAGTGTCATCAAACATACTGACAAAACAAAAGTATATTCTGTTATTAAAATAGAAGTTAAGGTCTTTTGCCTTTGCATGATCCACTATTGTTCTTTGGATAATGCAAAGGCAGAATACAGTAACTTCCGAATAAGGGTCAAAGGTCAAGTTTAAGATTAATTTTTTTTGGTGGATAAATAACTTCATTTATTAATAGTAAAATGCCAAATTTTCAGTGTTCTACCTACAACTAATTTGGCAGGACACCAAAATAACTTTAAAGTCATTTTTCTCAGTTTTACACTCTGGTGAGTTAAGGTCTTTTGCCTTTGTAGGGCAGTATAGGGATTATGGCAATGGGCCAATTTGCCAAAATGTTGAACTGTTCCTTTAAATTTGACCTTTGCTTTGCCTTTAATACTGTAAATTTACGGTTACTTTTAACTTGTCACTGTATGGTGGTCCTCCTGCCTTTGTTATGTTCTTGAACAAGCTGGATAAGCATAACAATGGTTTGCTCAGCTTTAACTTTCGCTTACGTTTCAGTTCACTCTCATCAGCATCATTCCCAGCTGCAGCAGGAAGCTCTTGTCAGTGACAGCACTTGTAAAACTCCAGCTGTACACCACACACCTTCTGCCAAACAACACTTGGCTACCCAGTGATTTAGAAGTTAAAGAGCTTGTTATTTCCCCACAGGAGCTGGAAGGTGAAATATAATCTAACAGGAGTGGAAGTTGGGCTTTTTACTCATCAGGTGCACACAGGAACATGATGCTTATGTTGCACTGAATCTGCTGAATATAGAAGACTATTGAAGACAATGATCTGATGAAATCTCACCTCAGTGTGCAAATGCTTTCAACTTTTTTGAGATTTTTTAAACGCTGTCTGTTTACTTCTGTACCTACTTATTAGCATCATTGCTTTGAAAGGTAATAATTTGTCAAGTGTTGTGTTATGCAGCTTGTAATTTTAAGTTTGCCATTTTCCCTCCTCTAACACTCTGACACCTGCGCTGTAACAACATGTAACCTGGTGATGTGGAACTGAGATAAAACGACCTTGGTTTCATGCTCTGCTGCCCCTGCTGGCCGGAGGCTCACATCACACTGTTATTACCGTCAAAACTTAGACTGCAGCCACGGACTGAAACACAAACTGGCTTCTGCTCATCTGTGTGGCTCTTTTCAACCAGGAAAGATTTTGTTTTGTTTTGTTTTCAGGGCAGAGCATCTTCTGTAAAACACAGTGACATAAATCAGAGTCTCTGCCTATGTCTGCTGCTGCTGCTGTTGTTGTAATTTCTTTTAATCGTTATCCATTATTGTCCCGTCTCTTCCCCCTCTCCATTATTCCTTCTCTCTCATTACCTTCCTCTTTGTCTCTGCTGCGTCTGAGAGCTTTGTGGTGGAGGTGCAGGTTTATGGCGCTCCTGTGTGTGTGTGTGAACAATTTGACAAAATTAACAGCTGAAATGTTTCACAACCTTTGCAATAAACTTGATTGTAAAAACCAAATTAACATCCAGCCTCCTTTTTTTTGTTTTTGTTGGTTCTTTCCATTTGCATCAGCCCTTTCCGTCTGTTTTTATTCCCCTCCAGCATTTCCTCACTCCTGTCTTTCACCCCCTGTCTCTCTTGGTCCGTTTAATTTAACCACTATCAGCAGTTTTGCTCTTCCCTTTGTAAAACTTTCCCACTGTGGCACCGTTTTGTTGCAGCGATAAGGTGTTTTGACTTTTTGAAAGGAGCGGTTTAATGCGCCGCATCTGGCCTCATAAAGTTATTGCAATAAAGTCTCTTTCTGTTTAAAAATGCAGTGAGCACACGGCCACTCCTCTGCCTCTGCCTCTGCCTCCCTCCTTCCTCTGCCTCATGGATGACAGTTCCTATTATCTCCTGGATAATAAGTTGCACAGATTAGCCATGGGGGCAGACAGGGGAGCAGGGATATGGCACACTTTGGGTGTGTTTATTCCTGTTTGTTTGTGTGTGCACGTCTCTCTGTGTTTGTCTTGAGCGTACATTTTTGCATTTGTGTGTATCTGCTTGTATTCATATCTTTCTATTTAGTCTTGTGTGTGTGCAGCTATTAATATTTGCCTGTCTGTATTTGTGTGTCTGTTTGTCTGAGTGTTCCTCTCTTTGTCTGCATTCATGGATTTCTTTTTTTTTTTTTTCCAGCTGTGTGTGTCTGTGTCTCAGTGCAGTTGTCTGTCTGCATTTGTGCCTGTCTGCACAGATGCATGCCAGCCTGTGTGTGTGTTTGTGTCTGGATGTGTGTGTGTGTGTGTGTGTGTATATGTGTATGTGAGACGGTGCCTGCAGTGGAACACACTAGAGGAGGAGTTGATGGGCTAAGTGCCATTACCAGATAATTACAGCTAAAAGTCTCTATGCTAACGAGGACAGCTCATCATCATGGCGCTGGCAGACAGAGGGGCCAAAAAAAAAAAATCTGCAATTCTGATTAGGAGCACTTGTGTCTTTACTGTGTATGTGTATGTGTGTGTGTGTATTCTATATTCCTCTTCTATATTCCTTCCCATTCATGCTGCCTTTCTGTGTCCATACAGCACGTGTGTTTGTGTGTGTGTGTGGTCCGTACCGTACCTATATGATGAGGGGATTACTGCTAAGCAGAGATTCATGTTTTCAATAAGAATCTAACCTCTCGGGGTGTATGTGTGAGAGAGAGAGAGGGTGCTCACACACAAATATGAACAGTATATCAGTGTAATTGGCTGGCACGGGATCCCAGTGTGGGTTGAGTCTGAGGGCATCTATACTATACTGTACAATGCACACTATAATGGGCTAACTGGTCACTCATGGTGTCTGTCCAAGCACATGGGCAATCAGCAGTGCAACATAAGTGTGTAACATGCAATTATAGAAAAACATCAGAGCAAATGTTTCCCCCTTTTGTGCTGCAGATGTTATCTTTGCATATTTGTGAGAAATGAATAAATTAAATTAGACTTCTTACCTGCTGAGACAGGTGGGTTAGACCCCGATGTATCACCAAGCTGATTTGCAACCAGCCCGATGAGTCTTCATCTTTGCAATCCCCTGGTTTCCAAAGAGGAGGCGATTAGCAGAGAAAATCATTTTTACTCATTATCCTCTCTCAAGCAATCCTACTGTATGGGAATACCACGAAAAGCGAATGGGGAAATTCTGAATTCCCTTACAATATGTGTGTTTGTGCATCCACACACGTTGTATGTATGCATACGCATAAAGCAGCAGGCAGTGTTCTGTGCGTATGTACAGTAATTACTGCAGCTGGAACAACTCAAAAATGGCACCAACACATCACCCACTTCAGTTAAGAGCAAATCACTCTCTTCCTCTCAGTTTGTGATTAACAGCCATCTGTTTCCTGTAGAAATGAATCCGTCTGGTTCGATCAATGCGGCCATTTCAATGGAGAAAATAATTGTAATAGTAATCCCTTACAATAGTGGCTCACAATCTGTGGGCCACGAAGGTTTTGCAAGTGGGCTGAAAAATTTGGTCAAAAGCAAAAGACGAAATTATTGAAAAGAAAAAATGTTTTCATATTAAAGTTTAGCACTATGAGAAGACAATGGTAGAAACTTTTATGTCGTGAGCAGCCAGACTTGTGTGTTATCTCAGTCTGATTGCACACTAAAAGATGACATTTATTGATTAGCAACAGGAAGAAATTAAAGGAGAGTCTTAAATACTATCACAGCCTTGGATGTGTTTCACCAGCTTTTTTGAAATCATCCATTAGTTTAAAAAGATTGGGTACAACTGCCTCATAACAACAAAAGAGGTGGTTTTATTTTTTCAATTACCCTGGTCCAGCTCTGGCATCGGCTCGTTCTTGTATTCATACCGCTATATATCCATTGTTAGCACATCTGTTTAGAAGAAATGTGATTTCAACATCAAACTTCCATTTCCCTTTTTATTTCTTCCAGTGAAGTTGAAATACTAACCAGATAGCTCCAATAGCGTGTTGTCGTCATTTCCGATACCGATTCACGGTAACATCAAGGTTTCCAAGAAAAAGTAATGCACATTATGACTTCATGTTGTGTAACAGTGTTAGCTAAGCTGCAGCTTAGGTAAAACTATAAATAGCTATAAAGTGTCCTCTAGTTGTATAATATCTGGTATGATCACACTTTTCTAGGAAGGATGAGGAAAGATTTGAAAGAAAAGTCTATATATACACCCATAACAGTCTTTATAGCTGTTTTTATGCTTGTTAAAGTCATGTTAAAGTGCTCCTTGACTGATTTAAGTCTTGCCTGTATTCCCCTGAAGTTGTGATCCTTTCATATCTGCCAAACCGGCACTTGAAAGAGCAGAAAACCCCTGTCTTCATTAGTGGAGATGAGACGGTCTTCGGTATTGCAGCGGCCCCAGCGGTAATTTTGAGTGATAGAACAGCTGTATTTTTACATGAATATTTAGTCTTGTGTGACTTTAAAAGCTTGAAAAAAAATTGGAGAGCAAATTGTGGAGCAAATTTTTACAAATCTACTAATTAATGAAATCAAAAATGAGCCAAACCGAGTCCTCTGTGTTGGCTCAGGCAGCCACATGAACAAAAGGGGAATACTTGAGACAGAAGGACACGGAGTCTATTGATAGCAGGTGCCTCCGTGCAGACATTGTCCCTGAGGAAATCAAGCAGTTAATGTGGCATAATAATCAAAGTTATCTAATGACTGGCACGTCTAATTGTCCATTATGTTGGCTGCTATGTTTAAAGTGGAGAAGTCAGTGCTACAGAGAGGACGGACTGTCTGTCCTTTCAGAGTTAATCCAGAAATGTTTGTCATTGGTGCCGTCAAGGTTGACAGGTGGTCTGAGTGAGTGAGAGTATTGTCTCCCTTATATAAAGTACAATGCACTTAATGTGAGTCTCTGTATCTACTGATAGCAAACTTCAATAGGCCAGTGCTGGACTATATGTTTTTTTTTTTTTTGTTTTTTTTTTTACTTTACTGTGTTTTTTATTTTTTATTTGATTATTATTATAATTTTTTTTTACATCAGTTCATTATAAACTACTTTATACTTGTGTTTCATTACATTTTTAAGGCAATTATGTACATACTTGGCTATAATTATTATTACTTTTACGACTGACTTGTCAGACAACAAAGCACAACAGCAACTTCTATAAAACATAATGCACTGTTTTCAGATTATACGACTTGAAAGGTAGGGAAAACAGTTCATATCTGCTCCATGTTAAATTTAACATAAATCAAATTTTGAATGCAGGATTTTCACTAGTATTTTCACGATGTGCTATTGCTAAGTACTTATGAGTACACATTAGAGAAACCTCTCCCTCTGCTGATTAAGGGTTGACATTTTCTCATTACTGTCTTGATCACACTTCACTGCTTAGAAAGGTCAGAGAAGATTCTCAATCATCCAGATGATGTATATTGAGGCGGAGGCAACTCAAAGGCCTACGTATATGCTGGCAGCTTCACTCCGATGATCGATGATAACGGTTTTCACCTGTGGCTTTACCTCACATCAGTGTAAATACTTGTGACCTCCAGACTCGGGCAGGACTGAAGATACGGAGTCTTCTGGGTGAGAGATGAAATAACACGAAGAAACCCACAGTGAATCCAGTTGCTTCTGACTTTGGATTTCTAGACATTTAGGAGAAGGGGACTTGTTTTCCCTCAGCTCCTCTGTTCTTTCTGCACAGTGCTACCACCATCTGCTGGTCACTTTTTCACATTACAACATATGATTACATAAGAACTGGGGCCCATATGCATAATGCACATACTACTCACCGACTTTTCAGCAGACTCAGAGGGGCTTTAGAGTCTGGATTTGTGATTGTTAACCCTTACCCTAACATATTTTAATATTGGTTACAGCCATGTCCTTGTTTATATGAATTATTCTTTTCTTGGTTGTCTGTCTTTCGTTATTATTATCATGGTTTCTGTTTTCCTAAACATTATGCACTAGATTCAGAATAATCCATTAATATTCCTGAACGCTACCTGATAAAAGTGAAAGCCTGTGCCTGTGCATGTTGTGTTTTACACAGCTTTACCATCACATAACCTAACCCTAACCCACAGCTACAATTATTATTTTATTATAAACCACCCACAACATGTTTTTTATTGAAAACCTGGAACTTTTTTTTTTTTTACCTGGACAAAAGTGAGCTTTTAACCTGGCCACTGTCACATGGGGAAATATTCATAAGTCTCTGTAAATAATAATAAGTGAGGTCTAGACCTGCTGTAGCTGAAAGGTGCCCTAGAGAAGTTCTCTTATGATTTGGTGCTATGCTGTGTTTAAAATAGACCTGATTTGGCTGATTAAAAACTGTTTCTGTTGTAAACGAACAAGAATTTACATTAAAAAACACTCAAAGCATTTAATTGCATTACTTTAGTAGGCTACTATATAGAAGTAAGAGAAGGTGTAGCTACTCTTGCTGACTTGCGTTACTTTGAGAGCGTGAATATGAATATGTAGGAGGCTTTTTTGCTAATTAATCAGTAACTAATAACCCTTTGCTGTAGCTGTTGATGTGCTGTTGGAAATAGGACAACATGAAATAGGCATTAAACATTTTTAAATCTTAATATTTATTTATTTAGAAGTAGTTCTCTGGTTTGTAACATACAAGCCCGTTGTACAAGGAATATTACAGAGGTACAGGTTTTTATACATTTGACTCTGTCATGTACACAGTCTCAGATTTTCAGACGGGTATTTAAACGAGGGAGATGTCGCCCTTAGAGCTTAGACCAGTGTCGGATCTGCTTCATAATTTCCCCACAAAATGTCTAAGGTAGCGTTAATTTAAAGGGCACAAATGACAGTCAACTACCTCATCAGATCACACATTTAACCACTGTACCACCCAGCCATCCAACGTTAAGCCAAATAATCACATCATCAGGGACACTCAGCATAATTTCACCATCCAGAGCCCCCTCCCACAGAATCACTGGAATATTTGTCCATGCATACATAAGTATACTATATATATGGTAAAAAATATAGCATTTGGAATAAATACTTAATATCATTTTTAGAGCAAACTGTCAGACAATACTTGTTATATACTCTTCACAATACTGTATGTACACGTATTTGGCTGGAATTACAGGAACAGATAAAATATAATATAATATAATATTTTATAATATATATTTATATATTTAACCCCATGTGAAACAGATTTGATTTCAGGTCTTTGGTCATCAGCCAGTTATGAAACCTTATTACATCTGGGTCACACTGGATTAAACATATGGATGTGGTTTAAGACTTAATACACAGGCACGGAAGACCAGATACACCAGATACACTTGTCGCAGCGCGGATCAGATCATCTGATAGCTGTATGTGTTGTGTCGTGTTGTGTTGTGGGAGGCTACACACACTCTCATTTGTGGCCCTTGGTAGTGTGTGTACAGACAGCCAACGGTGATCCGACGTGCTGCACAGAGTTCAGATTCAGATTTGCTGATCCTGTGTAAACGCAGCCTCAGTGTTGAAGGAATCTGTGCTACTTTGTGACTCGACAACAAATGACGATGGATGACCTGATTACTAAGCCACTGTTGAAAAATCCTTACTGTTGCAGCCACAATTATATAATATAATATATAATATAATAAGTCTATCTTCATGTCAGTCCACATATTATAGTCCCATGTAAGCACCCATATTTATAAAGTGTCCTGGAATGAGAGTACTGGTGCAGGGTCAGTGGTCAGGCCACACTGCAGATAACAGATAGCTCACAAGACAGCGCTACAGAGGCAGGGGAAACCAATAAATATGGATTCTTGCTAAATAAAACAACAGCTTAGATGTCAGGTTTGTGTAATTATAAACCAAAAGAGCTCATTGTGATCAAAGCGGAGTGCTGCCTCTGTAGAAAGTGACTTATTTTCTGACATGCAGACTGGACTGTCACAGACCACACATATGGCAGTTGTTATATTGAGTGGTATTCCCCTTTTTTTCCCTTTAAACTCCACTGTCAGTGAGCCTAAAAAACTAGTTTTACTCAGTTTGAGGGTCACATATAAACAGTGGTTTTCTCAAAGATGACGAGCCAGAGACCACCATCAGTTACAGGTCAAATGTATTGATCCCTTTTGGTGTCTTGTAAACGTTTTAACCTGTGTTTGACACCTGCAGTGGTCGCCGGGTGTGTGTGTGTGTGTGGGTGGGGGGGAAATGCTGAGTTGTAAACATTTCATCAGAGCAGTACTCCAGCTTTTAAGATACTTTAGGAATATGGGTGTAGCTCTGCGGTAAACAGGAGAAAAAAAGGCCACTCTCCCTGAAAAACATCTCCTCTGATGTAGGACTGTCATCTGATTAAGGCGAGACCAAAGCCACTCACCCTCCCTCGTGTATTTTTTTTTTTTGACTGAAAGGGTCGTATCCCATTTATATTGCTTCATCTTAGACTGATAACAAAAATAACATCCTTTGCTCTGGGGTGATATGAATGCCTGGAGACAGGAAGAGGATGGAAAAGTGAGGAAGTAATTTGAAAACAGGCAAATCTGATTTTTTGTGTTCAGGATTTTCTCAGTGATAATTATCATGTGTCACATAACATGTGGCTATTATCTGCTGCAGCCACCGGCAGCCTATATGTCTCTGTTAGTCCCATGATCCATGCCGGTACAGTTAAGACTTGCTACATATTAATTTTTTTTTTCTCATCTTGGAATGTGTCACAGCCAGCCTGACATTCTTTGTGCATTTTGTAGCAGTTGCATACATGATTTGATTTGAAACAGGCAGATGAACAAGACATACGTTATATTCGAACTTGTGGGACGGAGACTGAGACAGAAAGAGAGAGAGAAAGAGAGGAAGAGAGAGAGAGAGAGAGAGAGAGAGAGAGAGAGAGAGAGAGATGTCAATCATGAGAACAGACAGTATTACAACATACTGTTGTTTAGTACTACAAGACAACCAGCAGGGGGAGTAACTGTGTAATTGCATGCAGCACCTTCAGGACAGAACCATCTCCTTATCAGAAGACTTTTTCTCTTTTGTCTTTTTGTCTGGTTATATTCTGGTTATAAAACAAAAATCATAATTTCTTCTTTATCCAACGGAAAACATTTGATCTCCGACCAAACCATTTGTTTTTCAATATTTCACAGATGATCATCACCCATGTCAGATGTGAAAAATATATACGTCAAAAACAATACGCTGAATGATGCCAAAGATGCACTTGACTGAACGATGGGAGATTAGACCAGAAGTTCTACTCTATTAAGTTAGGTTGTAATTTATACTCTTGGACATATCATTTCTTCTGGACACCGATTATTAGAGGATGATTTTACTGTACACAAACAATAAAAAAGTGCAGTAGAAAATACAGTTTCTGTGTTTGTATATGATTATAATCTGTTAGAATAACATTCTACATATACTATGTTCTCAATAATGGCTTATGTCCAGATATGAAAAGGACGATGTCAATGACATAAATGAAAAGGAAAAAAAAAATAGAAATCATGTCATATTTAATATTATATATATATTTATATATTGAAAGGTAGATCATGTGCTTAGTATTTTGCTTGACAAGCTAGTTTGATGATAAGAAGCAGCAGTTCGTCAGAGTATCTCTTCTTCCATGTATATTCTCCCTCTGTCCCCTGTGTTACTTCCTGTCGATCATACTTGTCACTATGGCAACGTTTTTGTCGTCAACCTGACCAGCCCCCTTTTTTTTTGTTATGTCTGTCCACTGAGTGGTTGATGCAGCATATCCATAAACACCCACAGGGCATGTTGGCAGAGACATGGAAGAAACATGTGGGCGTTCACTGCAGGATGCTCCACAGTCACAGAGGTTTTTTTTTTTTTTTTTTTTTTTAAGTATGTGAGCTCCCATAATTCCTTGGTAAACAGAGTATATCCACTTTTTGCACTGGTCAAACAGATGTTATGTCCTGTATTAGTGTGTCTCTATCTTTTTCACCGGCCCTCGGTGTTGGTGCACAGAGGGTCGAGGCTGAGAGTGGTTTGGAAGAGCGAAGGTGGTCGGTCCGGCTCAGACGAGGTCTGTAGACGAGGCCTCGGAGGCCACGGCCTCAGTTTGGCCCGTCAGAAGGTCGACTATGTCTTGGTGAGAGGCTCCTTCTGCCACCGACACCGCGGTCTGATTATTCTGAGGGAGAACAGAGAGTTAGAGGGGTTAAGTTTTTATATTAAAAAAACATTGCAGTGACTGTTCTTATCCTGACAGTGGCAGTGTTGCGTTGCTCTTTCTGCAGTGACTGGCCATCACGGTTACACAGGTACATGGTGCAGCAGCGAGCCTGATGCTGATCCAGAGCTGGGCTCAGTCAACTGGATACAGTAGAGGTGTCAGCATTCAGCCTCTCACAAAACACGGTGGAGCTTGAGATTTGTTGCATTGCTGTAAATCTGATCTAATAAAATCACTTCCAAAATCAAACATCAGAACGTGCCACAAAGACTGTAATAGTATCCTGGTAAGCTCCTTTTGCATCATGCAGAAATTGCCCGTATAATAAACCAGAGTTGAATCATAAGCCCGGGGAGGTTTTTTTTAGGATGTCATGAAAGGGAAATGGAGGAAATGCTCCAATGCTTACAAAATCTAACATTTTGTCATTTAATATAAGGATATTCTACAGTAACTCCTTTATGATCCCACGCATACTGCAATTTTATTTAATATTCGGACAGTTATATATATTTCTTAGTTCAGGCTCTGTGCCTGAGCACATTCAATTTAAACTGAAATAAGAGACACTACATTAAAGTGTCAAGTCTCAGGGGTTTAATTTAAGCAGACTCACTTGCATATAGAAAGAACTGTGAGGAAGATGTGGGCCTTTAACACAGATGAGGTCAAAGGTGAGGGGTTGAAAAGTAATATGATGAACATGAATTCAAACATGATCAAAGTGTTAAAGTCTTTGACCCATCAGCAGCTTTGTATCTTTCCCTGGTGAGTCGTTCCCAGGCCTCCACCTCACCCACCCTGAGCTCCAGCTTGTTGTAGGCAGGGCCCTTAAATCAGATTAAGATCAGCTGATTGACTGAGCCAGTCCGGGGTATATTCCACATATTCACCCCGAGAAGCTCTTTGGCTGCTCATATTCGGTCGTCCTGCTGAACGATGAAATGTTGTCTAATGTTGTTTTGATCCATTTGGCTGAACCTGAGCACACTGAGTGCTCCTGTGCACCTCTCTGCATTCGTCCTGTTGCTTCCATCAGAAAGTGAAATAATCAATAAACGCAAGTGTGGCACTTCGGTTGGCAGCCGCACAGGAGGAAGTCATAACAGAACCAGCACCTTGTTTGACAGATGAGGTGGTGGTTTTAGGTCACGAGCTGTTCCTCTTTTCCTTTTTTTTTAGACACTTTCCCCCCACTCCATCTTGCTGATTGAGGCTGATTCTGGTTTCATCAGTCAGTCACAGAACTTTTCCTTTCTCAAAACTTACCCAACTATTGATTTTGGCAATCCAGCCACGTTTGGCATCTCTCTGATTGATTTTTATCCTCATTATTATCTTCTTCGTTTGCTCGATCACCTCTTTACTCTTCCTACAGCTCCACCTGAATCTAAACAACAGCTCTCCTAATGGATCCTAAGAAACCAGTCATGTCAGTATTAATCTTAAACCTAAATTATTATTTTTTTTAAACTTTGTCTAATGAAGTATTTTAATAACTGTATGTTCCTATTTCCTTCTGTTATGAAATATGTTTTGTACCTGAATGTTTGTAATGTGTGAGCAGGTGTATATATGCTCATGGATATGGATGTTTTGTTATGTAAATTGACAATTTTTTTTATCTTTTTATTGTTCTTACTCACCTGCCAAGGGACTACGGATGGAAAGTAGCTAGTGAGCTAAATCTGTTACAAAGCATCTTCTCTCATTTTGAGACTAATGTTATGTTGTACATTGCCCCTGATACAACTTAAACTTATTAAACCATAAACTAAACTAAACTCTCAGCCTCAGTCAAAAGTGTGAGCTCTTCTTTGCATGAACCAACTTTTGACATAACACACAGTTGCACCATGAAACATTTAGTAGCCAAGTGTCCAATTAATTCTGCACCTCTGCAATTTGGGGACTATGTGTTAAAAGGCCTTTATCTTGGCACACAGTTATTTCAAGTTTGACTAAAACCTCTAATCAAAAGTGAGACCGTGGCTTTAATGTCTGCCCCAACATTTTATTTATTCATTAAATGAAGTAATTGTTCAAAGACTGGTTTTTGTTGCATCCATAGCCAATATCCTCAGTTATAAAGCCCTTATAGTGTTGTATTGTTCCCAGCATGTAGTTGTACCTGCACTAATAGGCATCTAGAGCATTTCTTGTCTCAAATTTTGCTGTAACATGAAAAATATCTGTCTGCTCGTCACTCTAAGAGCAGGAACACTAATAGATAATTTTCTCCAGTGTTTTATGCTGCTACTTTTTCATGTCAGAGGATACCATCCAGCTGGTTGGATCCAAAATTAGAGGACTGATACCTCAGCAAATGTCAAAATGAGAGAGATAAAGCTTTATTTGTGTCACTGTGAATAACATTCCTAACACAACACACCTCTAAGATCTCTTTCTAGTCTTAAGATGGGTTTTGTGCTCGACACTGAGACATCAGTCAAGAGCCACAGCTATAAATGTTCATGGCTGAGTAAACTGGCAATGTTCTACAACGCTGTTTGTAACTTCCTGCATCACTCTCACTGGTTGTCTCTGTGGTTTCCATTTATTCTTTTCATTAAAGACTACAGATTAGAGATTACAGCAAACTAGAGCAGACAGGGGCTGCACACTGAGCGAGACATCTTGTCTCATGGGGACGCAGATGTCTCAGAACAGTGTGACTGGCTGCTCTGCATTATACTATGTGTTAATTGCATCAACCTGTTAAAGAAGCTGCTTGACTTGCCAGCATATAATTCAACATGGCATAATTCAACAAAGCTGATTATTTTGTTTTCGGTTTTTAAATGATGTTTTCTCATCACTGCCCCTAAATATAGAGTGTGCTCATGTGTCATCATGGTGTCGCACAGCAAATAACCTACAAGAGGCATCTGGTCATATCCTGTGGTAACTAGAATCAGTGCCCACAGGTGGATTCAGGTGAGGGGGCGGGGCTTATCAGATGTTACATGAGCACCAGCAGTGTTGCATCAGTGTTTACAGGATTGTTTGCAATGGAAAAGCCCACTGGGGGATCAACAGTATAGGGGAATCAATTAATTGACTGTATAGCTGTACTGTACCTTCCTTTACTGGACACCTATTACTGAATGTTAAAGGACTAGTTCACCAAAAAATGAAATTCAGTCATAATTGACTCACCGTCATGCTGATGAATACTCTGAAGTAGTTTTTTATTCCTCAAAGTGCATCTGGAGACCCGGGAGGTCGATTTGTAGTCCAACGAAATCCTTATATGAGAGTCAATAGCGCCCGACACAAAAAGGTCAATAAAACTACACAAAAACCTTGTAATATTCCTCCTTACTGCTCGTCCACTGCAATCCAAGTGTCCTGAAGGGATATAGTCCAGTGTTTACTTGAAACGATATCATTTAGGACATTTTTACAGCCTAAACAGTCCTGTATTGAATGTACCTCACGTTCACGCAGGACTGTTTAGGCTGGAGGAATATTACAAGGTTTTTATGGACCTTTTTGTGTCATATAAGGATTTTTTGGAACTACGAACCCCCCTCCCGGGTCTCCAGATGAACTTTGACTACTACTACTCCGGAGTATTCATCAGCATGAGTGTGAGTCAATAATGAAATGAATTTCATTTTTTGGTGAACTATTCCTTTAAGGGAAGCCTAAGCTCTACACTGTGAGTCAGGCACTAGGAGCCATGTGACCACTCCTGTGGTACAAGCAGAAAATAAGTAGGTGTTGATATGAAGCAGCCATCCTTGATATCTCTGGAGGACTTAACCTTTTCAAAATTAAACCAAAGTCTTTCTCGCCACTCGCTAAATTAACTTCTGTTGAGGTTAGAGGTGAAGCCATGTTTTCATCTGCAGAGAGCCGCTCTTGATTTGACTTTGTTGTTTTATACACGGTTTTTAAACACACGAGCATACTTGATGTGGTTGAGCTATATTCTGTTATTTATACAACACTATTATAAGCTTGGCAACACACTAAGGCGACAGTTCACCCATGAGGCTACATGCTCAAACATCAGTGGAGCAGTCAAGCAAAATATAGATGTGCATTGGTGAAAGCCAATAAATATGTTCTTTTTATGTCCTGTTACATTATAAGAAACTATTTTGAGGACAGATTTATTGTATGTCACTTGGGGAACACACTCAGAAACATTGGTAACGCTTTACTTGAATATTCATAAGATTGACATAATACTGTCATAACCATGACATAACGCCTGTCATAAACATCAATGAATACTTATGACAGTTGTCGTTAAGTGTCATTCGGTAAGTTATGTCACTTTTGATGCAAAGTTGACATTGTTTGAGATGTCCTTGTTATGAGAAGTTGACATAAAGACAACATAACCTGTCATAGCGGACCTAATTGCCAAGATTTTAAGTTCTCATAACAAGGACATCTCAAACAATGTCAACTTTGCATCAAAAGTGACAAAACTTACCAAATGACACTTAATGACAGCTGTCATAAGTATTCATTGATGTTTATGACAGGTGTTATGTCATGGTTATGACAGTGTTATGTCAGTTTTATAAACACGCATTCAAGTAAAGTGTTACCGAAACATTTTGATCTTACAATAATCCAGTTGAAGGTGTAATTTAAACTTTTACAGTACAACGCCACCACGCCGTCACTGTACCGTACCTTGTCCTTCAGGGTGATGTCACAGCGGCCTGTCTCCAGCAGCAGACGGACGAGGTGCGTGTGTCCGTGCTCGGAGGCGCACATCAGGGCCGTGGATCCCTCGCGGTCCTGGGCATTTACATCTGCGTTGCAGCTCAGGAGCAGCTTCACCATGGCAACACGGCCGTGGCTCACTGCAAGCATAAGAGCCGTCTGGCCTGCCTAGAGAAGGAGAGCGAGAAACACAGCGAATTAGAAGCAAACAGTGAGAGAGAGGGGATGTGTGAAGGGGCGGGGGGGGAGAGATTAGGAGAGATATGAAGTGAAGTGGAGGGAGGAAGAAGATAAAACAGATTCAGGAGATCTGAACCTTTTTTTTTCTGGAGCAACTAATAATTAACGAGACGTCTGAATGCAGATTATTTAAAACTATACTGACAAAACTTGAGAGCTCCTGCGACCTCAACACGCCCGTGTAGCCTAAAACTGTTATCCGTTGTTGCTTATCAGTTCAGTTTGCTTCCCACTAGATGAGAGAAAACAGCTGATGTTGTGTGTGTTCCTGTAAAGTGACCCACTTTATGAAAATGTCCCAGCATCCCCCTGATTTCCCCGGAGGATTTAATAAATTCCCATACTTACTGTGCCCGCAATTCAGCTTCCTTGACAACAACAACAACAACAACAGCAGCAACATCTCATACATTACATTACAGCGAGTCCCTTGATTTTCTAGTCTAGTCTAGTCCCACAACCGTAGCAGCAGGAGCCCATTTCTAGGTGTGATACCTGTCTGGACCGAGCGTCGACGTCCCCCAGTCTCAGTAGTTGTTGTGCCACCTCCAGGTCGTCGGGGCTCTCGGCAGCTGTTAGAGCGGCGAGCATCACCGGAGTGTAGCCGGCCTTGTTCACATTGTCTGTTTCACATAGACCTGAACAAACACAACACAGTGGAACAGGAGACATTTCACGCAGAGTCACAGCAGCTAATCCGAAGCACAATATCTCGCCTTTTTTGTCTGCATGTGTGTGTGTAAATCCAGCTGTGTGTGTATTTGCATCTCACCGGTGTCCAGCAGCAGTTTGACCACAGGGAAGTTTGAGTGCGACACGCTGTAGTGGAGGGCCATGTTCCCGTTACCGTCCGTCAGGTTGACGACGTACGGCAGCAGAGTGGGCGTGGTCAAGCCCACTTGTCGTAGGTATAATGTGACGGTATCGGCCTGCGAGTCTTTCTGACTGGAGACCTTGAACCACTCCTGGTAGAGCACCAACAAAACCTGACGCTGCAGAGAGAGAGAGAGATAAAAGACATAAATGTAAAAGCCGCCTGTGGCTGCAGTTTTATTGCTCCCAGAACATCAGTTTTTCTGATTGGGTTGTTGAGTAGTTTCCATTTTCAGTCAGAGGGAAAGCGCTGTAAACCACATTACTCCACATTATCCTATTCATTGAAGTCAGAAAACTCTATCAGAACATCAGAGGAGAACTCAAAGCTTTTTCCTCTAAACAAAAATTGTTTTTTAATTCTGTTTCAGAGGAAAAATTTAGAAAAGGAACAGAGAATAATTTTTAGAGAATGAAAAAACGACAAGTTAGAAAAGCCTAGAGGATGGTTTCAATAAACACAAACCTTATTTTTGGAGACGAATCAGCACAGATTCACTGCGCACAACTTTGCAGAATCAAAAGGAAACATTTTTACCATTTCTTTATCGGGGGATGAAACCTCCTCCATTCGGTCCTTCACATAGAGGCAAGCGTCTATAAATCCTTTGTCAACTTTCTCCCTGAGAAGAAAGACCAGACGACACGGTAAGGAGAACTGGTTTGTGGCCGATCTTTGACAAATTTTGAAATATTTTTTTTTTCCCACATCTGTTCTTTCCATTGTTTTCTTTACTGCTTTCTCCAGTTTAAATATGGAAATACCATCAAGTCTGGATAACATATGGCCAAGAGAGACAGCTACTACTGGTTCGTGTGTAAATTCTGCCCAGGATGAAAACAAAAGATAAAAGACGCCTTTGCGGGGGCTTCTCTCTCTCACACACACACACACACACACGCATCAGTCAACAGTCTGACACATTGATAGCACATGCAAACCTCAGTGGTAACAGTTTACACTGATTCACTGGCCAGCTCATACTGCTCGTCCATCACAATCAGTCATACTGTACATCTCATGCCGCTCTAAGCCTGGATAGGTCACAGTGTGTACTGTACTACTGTGTGTCCTCCAGCTAACACACACACACACACACTCATACATGCACGCGCACCACACAGGCACACACACACACACACACACACACACATAAGAATGATCAGACCAGTGCTGAGTGATGGCTTAATATAACTCCTTTCTCCCAGAGGCCCCATCTACTATCCGGCCCCGCGGCCCTCAGCCCTGTCCACACATCTGAGACAGATAAGTGATCATTCACTGACAAGGAGGACGACGCTGCCGGCTATTTGCTTATTGTCCCACATACTCTGGCACTTCTTCGGGGGATGAAGTGTGAATGTGTGTCTGCGTGTCTGTCTGAGACCTCTATTAGAGTGAGAGCAGTTTATACTTAAGTGTGTAGGAGCAAGTTGTGTGAAGCTTTTAGATTGATGTCTATGTGGATCAAAGTGTGTATAAAACTGAGGCTTAAGTGTGTAAAGTGTGGCACTGAGTCTGTGAAAGATATTAAAGGAAAGTAGGGATGTATGAGTGTGTGTTAATTGGATTTTTTTCTGTGTGTGTGTGTGTTTGAGGCCCACCATATATAATACAGCGTCATTCAGCACCTGGTCAACACAAAGTACGTGGGCTGCAGCTGAACACTAAACAAAGCGCTCACTTGTGCCTTCCTGACACTCACTGTCGCCTTTACGCCTGCATGGAGCGGGAGGAGGTCGTACAGTACTGTATCACGCTTTAATTACAGCTACACACAGTTCATTCTGTCGTTTAGTTTATAATGCCACGACGGTGGGAAGCTCGTTTCATTACTGGATATGAGACTATTACGAGCAGTCGTCATGATTACGTTCCTCTCATTTACTGCGATTCTAGCTTTTTTTTATATACTGTAACATGTGTCGAGATGATGCGACTAAGTATCCACAAGTGCACATTCAGGCGTTGAAATGTGCCGACATGCAACACTTAAGTCCACTTCTGTGCAACCGACAGACTAGTTTTAGCACCGACGTTAATCAGTCAATTAGTTGAAGCACTAATATTAGTATTCATGTCCACACGCTACACAATTATGGCAGAACCTCCACAGATGGTTATTATATAATATCAACAATCTGCACTTTTTAATGAGCCTGATAAAAATGTGACACTACCAACATAATTAACTAGCATATTCTTTGATAAATAGTTTTTGGGAAATAAACTTTGAAAATGAAAATGTCATCTGATTGTCCAGTTTGTTTGATCCTATGTGTTTATGTGGATTTGTTTTTATGTGCAAATCAAGTGATGTATTTCCATCTGAGTGATAGGATATTGTCAATTAGTGTTCTCCAGTGTGCTCTACTAAACTGCTTGCAGCCTTGACAAGCACTCTGAGTTATCTGAAGGGCATCACAGATGGCTAGTTACATTTCTGAGGAGGCACATATAAGCTATGATGGTGGTGGCTACATGCATTTACTGCCAGTTCAGCTGTGTGACTCACATGTCAGCCTGCTCCTCCTGCAGCTCCAGGCTGCCCTCTGGATCCAGCAGGCCTCTGTCAGCCTCCTTCTCCTCAGCCACAGCACCTCCTCCCTCAGCCGAGACCTCTGCATCCTTTCCCTGGATCTCTGCTGCCTCCTCAGGCTTCTCTGGTGGCTCAGGCTCAGGCTCAGGCTCCTTTTCCTTCTCCTTCTCCACCACCTCTGGCTCTGAGCTGTCCTCCTCCTCCGCCCCCACCTTTGACTTCTCATCACCACTGGACTCTTCGCTGGATGTCGTCTCATAGCTGGAGGAGGACACAAACAAGTGCAGATATGCTCTAATTTAAGCCTTGATACCAAAATAAGCCAAAAATATTTCTTCCTTGCTGAAGCGTTTTCACAGAAACAGACCAATCAAAAGTTATTTTTTATTTTTTAAAGTTGGCCTTTGGAAGAGTTGACCTATGTTTATTCACTAAAAGTAAGCATGTACATAAAATTGAGCATGTACATAAGCAGCCACATCAATGAAACACCTAAGCCAAGTCAAGTAAACTTTGGCTGAGGCTGGATAAATACTAACAGGTCATTTCCTTCTAAACCTCAGATGTGAGATGAAGAGGATGCTTGTCTAACGCAGCCATGGCCTCAAAAAACCAAAATATCCTTCAGACAGTTAAACATATACATAAAAAAGTCCATAGGTGTGTTTGAACACATGAATATGAACCTTTAAACATAACGCAACCTTGTCCAGCGAGGAAGGCCGATGGTATATTTAGAGCGCCAGGTGTGTGTGTGTGAGAAGGTGGATGATCATTGAGGTGTATCATGAAGGAACGCCTGTGAGACCAATGATCAGATAAGTATACTGAATGCCACTGATTCATGCTTATTTGTAGACACACACACACACACACACACACACACACACACACATGGAGACACCGCACCACAAGAGGCGTTCAGGGGCCACAACATTCCCTGGATTCCAGAGGAGCTCAAGGGAGAACAAAGATAGGGTAGAACATCCACAGAGAAGAAACACAAACAGCAGCCCACTTCCTGGTGCGGGCAGAAGCCTAAAGATAGTCAAGAGAAAATATTGTTCTCTGACACTTGTCTCATTATAAATAACACATGTTCAATTTAGTTTGGAATCGAGCGGCGCGACGCAGAAAACGGGGAGATTTTCTTGGGTACAGATGTTCAGAATGCAAAAGAGACTGCAACTCGATGGCAGTCGACGGCTCTTTTGTAATACCACTGATAATTTGCTGTTTGTTCTGGGGAATGGATATGTTTGCAGATCCTACTGAAGCAGCGAGGGAGGAACGGACCTCATCACAACGCTTTGCTCTGAAAAAACAAAGCAAAGGCGAAGCGGGTCGTAAAACAGTGAAGCTCAGGAATGTAAGAACAGAAACGCGAGAATAAAACAAATCTCCTGGTGGCAGCTGTTTCCTTGAAATACAGAAGCTAATACCACCAAGGCATGTCAGCCATGACTGTCCATAGAAGCGATGAGGAATACATGACATAGAGAAAACAAAATAGAATGGCTCTGTTTCATTATCTATAGAATAAAAACATTTTTACAATCTACTTAAGTATTAAAGTTGCTCTATTGAAGTAACTCTTTTGCTTTTACTCTTATGATCCATTATATTGGCGACTCATATTACATTGCACCTAACACCCACAGCTCTATTCAGCAGCCTTACCATTAGGACTGATATACAAAAAAAATATAAAAGATGAAAAATCCCCTGACTGCTATAGCTTTGACAGAGATGTAGATCAGTGTCAAGCCACATGAGCATAAAATGAGAAAATTACTGTATATGCAGTGTGTGTGTAGCTGTGTGTGCTTTCTATTCATCTTCAAATGTGTGTTTGTTACGTTATATGTCTCTGCGCACAGTGATTTTTATGGGGAAAGCACTTTCCATCGTCTTCCCCACAAAATCAATCTTAATTTTGGTTCTGCGTTGGTTTCTGGTTGACTTTAGCTTCACACTTAGTTTAGGCAATTGGTTTTAGGGTGAGCCGAAGTTATGGTGTGAGGTTGGAGGAAAGCATCCAGGGAATTTTAGTCGGTGCAATGAATGTCCTCACAAGTTGCAAAAACACACGTGTGGATACAGGTGCTTCATGTTATAACTGTAGCACCAGGCAGGCGCATAACTATATCAGACGAGCCAGAAAGAATAATCTCCCTGCCTAGATACATACCTTTGTTCTTCCAACCACTACCATCTGCTTTCTTAAAACTCATCAGCTTTTATGAGAACAGTTGCAAACACACACACACACAGACACACACAAACCTGCGATGCATCCAGCACCTCCAATTGCTGGCATAAGCACCTTTGCACAAAGCACTAAGGAATCATGAACATCGATAAAAATATGCGCGCACACCTCACAAAATGTACAACACATCTTCATACACACACACGTACACACATTTACTCTTGCAGTGGAAGAAACAAGGTCAAATTCAGTGTAGTGTTCACTTCAGGTGTTCCCTAATGACACACTTAACAACATAAAGTACATGGTTGAGACACAGCTGGACTTAGTTCATTGTTGGCTGTGGGTGAACTCATTAACAATGAGAAACTGTAATAACTGAAAGATAATTAAAAAGAGATTCATCATTACCAATTACTGTACATCATTAATATTTTTTCCTGAATAGCCTGAGGATCTGTGACTATCAGCCTTCATTTTGCTAACAAGTAACTGTTACTAACAACAACAAAAAAACTGGGATATATTACTGCTTGAAAATCCAATAAGGCAAATACAGTATACACTTCTGAGTGTCACTAAAATGTTCTGTGCTTTTACTGAATATTTGGATTTAAGAAGCCATAAATGTGATTGCTTGTACTGTTGCTCTTTTCGCAAGAAAAAACAAATATCCAGGTATTACTATGTGACAAACTCCACCTCTCCAGATTACCTGGAGTCACAGTGTGTGGCTCACTGGATAATCCCACCGGCGACGCCACTTTGCACTATTAAATCTGACAACTCAGAAAAGTGGAGATATGTAATCCCTGTACTTTTGTGGTTACAAATCTGAAGAAAATAAAATATTACAAGTAACTGCTCTGCTATTTTGACCACAAAAGATGTCAAAGGGTACAGTACATTCCCCTACAGAAAATTAAGAGTCATAAAACATGCGCAGCAACAAATAAAAACGCACAAAAACACACTCTAGCCCACAATAAACCTATTAATCACTTGGAGATTAAAAGAAAAGAAGATTTTACCCTCCATTCACCCCAACAAACTTCAGGTTTTTCTTGGCTCCTTTATTCCCCTGCTTGTCAGCAACACCATTTTTCTTCATAATAGATTTGAGACCTGGAAGAAAAGAGAGAGAGAGAGAAGAGGGAGGGAGAGAAAGAAAAAGAGAGTGGGAGATTAAAAAGAAAAGGGAGGAAAAGAAAAATTCATTATGTTTTGGAGGAAGATGGGTGTGTATGTGTTTTATGTGTGTGTGTGCACTGTGTGGCTAATATGAAAACTCACAGTTCTCAGACCTAAACACAAAATACATCATGATTTTGTCAGTGCCTCACATTTTAAGCTCTCCCTCCTCTATGATTAAGGTGTGGTTATGTTTAGATAACTGAAACAGCTTGATTTAGATGAGATCACTTTGATATACAAAATAAAACCTGTACTGAATAGTAGAGACATCAAGCCATTACTAGATTAACGCAGTTTGACAGCAGTTTCTTCCACATTTGCACCTTCTATAGATGACAACATGCAGAACATACAGACACCTACACATGTATTGCATTCACCCACTGCTGCTACTTAAAACACTAACACCCATAAAGCAGCAGTGCATTTTTCTGACTAGTTTGCAGTGCAGTTAAGTTAAAAGTCTACAGGCAACAGAGGCATAAAAGCAGTACATCACACTGGCAGTGGTAGTTAATAGTTTGCACATGTTGACTGTAGCCTGCTTGCTCATGTGTTTGCTTTCTTGTGTCCTTGACGTCTGAACATTTTCAGCTTGTATGATATTGAAGAAACCTCTGGCTGCAATTACAAGCGAGTATATAGCTCATCAAATGCTGTGGAATCCCTGTGTTGGCAGAGAAAAGGGGAAGCGTGGGCCACATCTGCATACAACACAACAAAACCAACGTGAACAGCCACCACGCTGACAAGAAAAATCCATTTTCTTAATAAGAGTGTCTGCTAAAAGATGGTTAACACGGCTCTTTAACGGTGAGCATTTGGGGAATATGCACTTATAATATGATGGCAATTAAACGAAGAATCTATACGGTTCTGAAGAACATCTGTAGAGACAAAATTACTTTAACTGTCATTTGATTTGGTCATAATTCATACTAAACAAGGCATTTCCAAGGTGATGTACAAGCAGGTCAAGATTATAGGGCCTATTGACAACATACAACCTTGACATTGTCGGGCTTACTTATGTACGTAACGACCCAATAATTGATTCTGCATGGGCTCCTTTGCTGACTCCCCCTTGGCTCTGAGCCCAGTACGGCTGTCTTAGTTGTGCCTGACAGCCGACATGGTGCAGAGGCTCTGTAATGTTTTATGCAAGGACATAAGGATGTGGCTTTGAGCCAGAAAAATAGCTGAAAAAAGATCCCAGCGACCACCATCTAAGAAGAATGATGCTTTTAGATCCAGTATCTCTCAGGAGACAGCGGCGGGCCGCAGGGAGAGGGGAGGTTTAGAATATATTTGGCATTTTGAATACATCCTCCCGACTAACCTCTAATAAATAAAACAATGGTGGGATTTAACCTTCCCTCACTTTGTCAGAGATACTTTACTCATCCGTACAAATCTCCAAAGCTTAACTCCACTCTCTGATGACTCAGGTGCATGAGAGTTCTCAATGCGATAGCAGAGGCTTCTGTTTCCAATATATGCAGAGGATGAACAGTGCAATGTGAGGTCAAAGGAGTCAGCGGGGAATCTCAGATGTCAAAGATGTTGACAGCAACTCTTATGAGAACACTCATGTATTTACTTTTATACACTGATCATCAGCCATGACGTGGAAACATATGACTGTTTTTTTTTTATTGTTTTTTATTTATAGGCAGACCCACACTGAGCACTTAGAAACACTCATGTATACTATACTCCCTACGCTGAACTTTAAATGAACCCTGAACATAAAATATGTGTGTGAAAGCAGAACGAGTCTGTACTCCAGCTCCTGTACCAGAAACAGAGCAGTGCAACATCGAGGGAGAAGAGACATCATATGTGTGTGTGTGGGAGAGTCTGTGCTTAATTTTCCATTCAGCTATGTACTGTATGCGCAAAAATGCGTTCTTCCCTCTATGAGTGTGTGTTTGTCGACACAGTGTGAAGTCTGACATGTTCTTGGAGGTTATTAAACCATGTAATTAAACCAACAGTGCTCGGTAATGTGTTTTTCCACAGGCAGAAGTTACTGTATCTTTGAAACAGCATAGATGAGCAAAAGTATAATATTATGTTGCAGATTAATCGTTTCTCATATTTGATGTCATCACTTAACCATAGCTCTGTTACACTAATGTCAGAATGATTCAAAGTAGGTATAAATATAAAAGAGTATTTTATACTCTATGTGATAAACAACACAACTCGATGTTAGAAATGAGTATTGCATTGATGGAAACCGACCAAGATGATATCCTAAATAACATCACTGTGAACTAGAGGACAAGAGAGACATTCCCCCTTCAGGAGGACCACTGAAAATAATTGGTTAGATTATTATCTTGCAGATGTGAGTCTACGGTCCAGTCACTCTGAGTCATTAAACTACTGGCAAAGTACCAGAGATAATTAGATATCTAAGAAGAGTAAAAAGGTATTGGGCTATATTTCAGTCAGGAGGGAGAAAATCTTTTTACTAAAGCAGCCAGCATGCAGTGTGTTTTGTGTTGTGTTGTGTTGCATTGCAAAAATCAATGAGTTGGGATACAAATGAATATACTCAACATTGGAGCCTGTGCAGAAATACACACACATTATGTCCAAATAAACATCCTAAAAAAAGTCAAGCAGTACCTTTTCATTCCCTCCCAAACACCAGGGTTGTACATCTACTGAACCGTGCATACAGTAGTCGTTCTGTTCCTGTCCCACTATTGATAGAAGCACCATGAACGT
Organism: Trachurus trachurus; assembly: GCF_905171665.1. Classification (NCBI taxonomy): domain Eukaryota; kingdom Metazoa; phylum Chordata; class Actinopteri; order Carangiformes; family Carangidae; genus Trachurus; species Trachurus trachurus. Next base: position 25,775,700 of record NC_139898.1, on the reverse strand, counting down.
TTAATTTGACAGAATATCTGTGACTAATAGAATATGACCGGTGTGGTTTCAGGTTGCAGTGAAAAAGAAACCACAGTCACTCTGAAGCAGACCAGCTTGCTATAAATACAACACCTTGTTGTCAGTTTGATAGTAACACTCTGTCCTACATCAGCTGAGAGCGGCGCTGATATGCAAAGCTGAGTGCTCTGCCCAAAACTACTACAAAGCTGTGTACAGGAGACGCAGACACAGAAATCTGTCAAACCGTCCTGGAAATGTTTGGCTGCTCCTGTAAGTCGTCTTATTCAAAGGAGAGAGGGAAGGGAAACTAAATTAAAAGGTTATAGAGTTGTACGCGTCCATATTAATCATAGGAAACATAAGGAAGGACATGTTGTAATGAGGTGATGTGGGTAATAGGAGCATAATGAGGATAATTTCAGTGAATATGGAGTGGAATTGATTAATCTCATTGAGAATTACAAGCAGGTAAGCAGGTATGTGGCAGACTGATGAAAGGCTGTGTGTGCAGAATAAACCGTGGGGTCCTAAGCGAACCACAGGCCTACCTTGTTCTTGCTGTTTGCTGGCAGCAGCAGCTTTCTGGGCTGGTGAGTAGAAGGCGGAGAGGACGCTGAGCGAGCTGACCAGTTGACTCTGAATGGAGCTCATTTTGGAAGGACCGGGTTTCCCTGCTGGTTTCCCCGTCGTTGCTGCAGGGACTGCTTTCCCCGCAGGCTTGGCTGTTGCTGCTCCTTTCCCCGCCTCTGCTCTTTTCCCTGCTGTCTGTTTCTGTGTGCTGGGGCTCTCCTGCTGGCTGGCCATCTGTTGAGCTCCAGAGCCGCTCCCCAGCTGCGCCCACTGCTCCCCCAGAAGCCCTGTTAACCGGGTTACGACTTGACCCAGAGCTGCGGGCGAGGTTGGCGACTCGCTGGAGCCCCTGCGTGCGGCCTGGGCCTCGCCGGAGGCCGCGGCTTCTCTGGAGCCGCGACGCTGGGCTGTTTCGCCGCCGCCGGAGCCTCTGCGCAGGGACGGCGTCTCGCCCGCGTCTTTGTGAGGAGGTTGAGTCTCGCTGGAGCTTCTGCGAGAGCCCTGAGACTGAGACTGAGGTTGCACGTCGGTCGACCCCTGACGAGCCGGGCGGGTTTGGACTTCTCCTGATCCACGACCGGCGGGTTGCGACGCAGCGGATCCTCTCTGTGCTGCTTTGAGCTCTTTTGAGTTACGTCGAGTCGTCGAGGTTTGAGATTGAATTGATTTGGGGCGAGTTTGGACTACACTGGACGGGGCCTTGGTCCCAGCCTGAGGTTTTTTAGTTTTTTCTTCCCCGGCCTCGACAGAAGGCTTCTTCGCTTGGCTCTTCTCCTCAACCTGAGACACAGACGGGGCTTCATGTTTCACCTGTGGTTCTTCTGAGGGTTGCGTTGAAGACTGAGCTTCCAGCGGAGGCGCACTCGGCACTACTTGCGCTTGTGGCTGAGGAGGCTGAGGAGGTTGAGGAGGCTGAGGCTTGGTCTGGGGCTGCTGGGCCTCAGTTTCACCGGATCCCCTCCGAGGACGCTCGGGTTGAGGAAGCAGCGGCTGCACTTGCTCCGCCGAGGACTTGCGGCCTCTCTGGGGTCTCACAGGAACTATCGTCTTCACAGCTGCATCCTCTGCTGCGATTACAACCCTGTCGGTGACCACGGTGTCTTTGATCGTTGCACACACTATCTCGCCCTCTGCTACTTGTCTCGTCTCTACATCCTCCAGGACGATCAGCGTCGTTTCGATAATTTCTGTCTTTACGGTCTTTTGGTGTATCACTTCTGTTAACTCTGAGTCGGCGGTCTCTGCAGGACTTGTTTCAATCTGAGATTCTTTCGTTTCTCCTGTTGCAGACGGTGGAGCCTCCTCACTCTGACTTACTGCGTCGGCAACTTTTATTTGTTCAGATAAACTTTGCAGAACTGCGGCTGAACTCTCCGCGACAACTTTCATGACCACACTTTCACTCACTCTCTGAATCCTCTCATCTGCTTCCTCGTCTCTGTCTCTGTCTCCGTCCACGGCTTCACTGACCACGACCACCACTTCCACCCTGTCGCTGCTCCTCGCGCTCGCCTCCTCCTCCGCCTCTGTGTCTCTAGCTGGATTGTTGTCCTGCCGCCTCTCTCTCTCTGTCTCCGTCTCCGTCTGCTGGTCCGTCCTCTGCGCCGCCTCTGTCTCCGTGACCCGGTCCACGGTGTCCACCCTGTCTGTCTCCGTCCCTCTGTCCACGCTGCTGGCTCTGGGTCTCTGCGGATGGTCTGTCACCGTCTCTCCCTCCGTCTCCGTGACTTGGTTCACCCTGGCGGCCGTCGGCGTCTCCGTCATTTGATCCTGAGTGGGAATCCTCTCGGTGACCGTCCCCCGCTCCATGCTGTTGGCTCTGCGTCTTGGTGGGCTCGCTACGGTTACCTCCACCTCCACCTCCACCTCCACCTCCACCTCCATCACCTGCTTCTTTGTATCGACTTCGGTTTCTGTTACTTGATCTACACTCGTGCTTGCTACTGCTGCTGTGGGAACACAAACTTCAATACAGATCCTATCGGTGTCCGTACCCTGATCTACCGTCCCCGGTGACTCTGTCGCCGTCTCCCGGCTGGCGAAGTTTACTCTCTCTGTCTCCGTCCCCGCGTCGATACTCATTCTTCGTGGCCTGCTGTGTGCTTCTGGACTACAAACCTCCACTCTCACTCCCTCGCTCAGCTGGAGTATCCTCTCCTCTTTTTCTTTGTTCTCCTCTATTTGCTCTTTCAAAAGACTGTTGGTTCTCTCCAGCTCTGTGCTAGCCTGAGTAAGTTTACCCTCCAGTGCCATCAGCTTCTCCTGCAGCGTCTGCAGACTCTCCGGCTCCTCGAGACCCTTTCTTGCCTTTTCTGCGTTGCCATTTTGGATATTGCTACTCTCAGCGTTTTTTATGGCCGCCCTAAGTGGTGTTAAATCTTGCCCCGCTATGTCCTGGGATAGCTTTCGCGCAGCATGCTCCAGTGGACTCTCGGTTATTTGTTTGTCTGGTTTTTCTGATGGCTGCGTTTGTTTCGCCGATTCTCGCGCTGACAGCTCAGCCATTTTCCCATGTGCTGAGGAACTCTCTCTTTCTTTTTGTAACACTTTGCTTTTCTCTGTCACGGCAGTGTGCTGAGTCGTCAGAGCTAAGTTGAGCCCCTCCGAGGGCCTGTGTCCTGGCGGCGGAGCATGTGTAGCAGCATCAGAACTCGGGGCTGCTGCTGCTGCTGCTGCTGCTGCTGCGGAGGCTGCGGAGGCTGATGCGGAAATCTGTTTCTGGGCCTGGGCTTGGAGCTGCAGCAGCAAACGCTCCCTCTCCTCCCTCAGTGAGGAAATCTGAGCTTTGAGTTCGGGGATGGTTTTGACCTGCTCCTCCAGCTCTCTGACCCGCTTCAACGCCACCGTGATCTGCTGGTGAAGCCCCCCTCGGTCCTGGGGAACGCAGCGTCTCTCCGTTACGTCCGGCGAAGCGCGGAACATGTTCTCCGTCGAGCCGTTTTCCGGCGTTCCCACGGTACGGTCCGGACTGCTGGAATCAGAGCCTTTGCGTTGCTGGAGCGTGATCGGCATGCTCGACGCTCGCAGCAGGTTGGGCCGACTTTGAATCCCCACGGTTTTATCCTCAACGCCTCGAACCACCACCGTGCTCAGGTCTTCTCTGGTTTTAGCTGAAACATAACCGCTCCCCTGACTGGTTGACCCCCTGCTGCTCTGGCTGGAAGTCCCACCTTCATTTGCCCTGAAGTCATAGATCTGCTGGACCTCTGTCAACCGCGATTTAGGCTTGGGCCCCAAGGTTGAAGTCCCGGACCATGTGCTGTCATGTTCCCTAGAGGCCGGCCTGGCTCCGGTCCCCGGGAGGCTGAAGTTTCTGGGTAGTGTGCTGAACTTGGGAGGGCCCTTGACCCTGCGCTGGATGTGGACCCTTTTGATGGTGTTGCCTTTTTCAATGTCGTCCACATACTTGAGGAAGTCCAGGTCCAAGTGGAAGCCATAGGGAGTCTCCACCGAGTAGGGCAGCTGCTTCCTCTGAACACCGCCCTCACTGGCCTTGGTCTGAAAGCCGTTGGCTGCAAGGCATCAACATACACAACATTAAATCAATCAATCAATGCTCATTCTCCTACAGTACCAAATAACAACAGCAATGATATTAATAGCCGAAATTATACAGATAAAATTGATTCACATTTGTAATTACTTGACAAATGAACATGAAGCACATTGCACATTATCACCCTGCATTATTATTCCTTTTTATCCACTTGTACTGACAGGCTGCACTGTGCTGCACACATGGTGCTTCATTATGTAAAACTATATCACTTACTGGGAAGTAATTATCATGCAGTGATTGCGCCAAAACAAACTGATCAGCATGCAGAAGCTTGCTCCTGCTGTGTCAACTTATGAATGCAGCATGAGACAGGGTGGCAGTTAGTTATCACCTGAAGGAAATAAACCTGTAGCTGTTTTTGGCTACACGCAGGAACAGGAAGTTAAATATGTAACCCTTCACGTCAGATGCAGTATGGAGAAAAAAAAAAAAAGGATTCTACTTGATTTGTTTCTGCGGTAGAGAAATTGTTTATGACACTCACCACTTTTCTTGTCCATCATGGGAGGCGGAGTTCTCAGTCATGGACTTGTGTTTGCTACAGTTGGAGCTGGCAGCCTGGATAAAACAGAAATGTGAGAAAATGAAATGTTGTCCATCATCTGAACAGAGCTGAATTACACCTTCTGCTGTGCGTATAATCTTTTACAGGAGAATAACAGAGACCTTTCTTTAAAAGAAGGAAGGAATTGATTCGAAACATCAACTGAGAGAAGAGAAAACGGACCACCAGTCCATATAACAGAACAAATATTTACCTCCCTGAGATAAGATATTCAATATATATTTGACAACTTGTGCGGGCCTGTAACTTAGCCACGGCTTGGCTGTCAGGAAGGAAAATCTCACCTCAGACGTTTACAACAGTGTTCGGGTAAACAGTTTAGACAGTCGTTTAGAGTTGAAGCTGTAATGTGCATGCAGTAAATGTTAATGGGACAGAGAACAGCACATTTAAAGCACATAACAGTCGCTCTAGTATCAGTCCAGTGTACAACACGGGAGCAATGATGAGGTGGGTGCAGTTTTTGAATTGCTCGGCTCAAGCCTGAAATGTAATAACTGCAGTAATTAAACAGTTAATTATTTTGCAGTGTCAGCTACTCTACTGGAGATAAAATTGCTTCATGAAGTTATAGCACTAACAAAAAATATTATCCAAAACAATGAGGGGAAGGGCAGTGCCAGTTTGTCCATTAACTTGATTTCATTTGCCTTGCGAAGCCAGACCTTTAGAAGCCATTTGAAGCCAACACGACTCTGGACGGAGCCACGGAAGGGAACACGTTCAATTTGGTGCCACTTTGAATCATTTGTTCCAGATGAAGAAGCCAAGAAACCAGAGCTGTTTGCCTTTTTTTTTTTAAGTGCAGAGTAGAGGTAGGTGAGATGGAAAACAATTCAACAATGGGAGTCAAAACTTTTAAGGGCTCATGTAAAGCTTCCTAATAAAATATCCCACACTCATAATAAAATTCAGGCAATTCTCCGAGTTCTACGTGAGCTCCACAGTTCAAATCCATACTAAATAAACACATACGCTCTTACAGCCACATGGCAGCTAAGGCTATTTAACAAATAGGCACATATTATTTGTGCAATTTTCATGCAAATTTGTGTCGCTGGAGAAAATAATCTTCTACATAAGTGACAATGCCTGAAGCTCTGGTTTAATAAGTGCTAGAGTTCAAACTTCAACATGTGAGGCAGTTGCAGAAGGTGTAAATTAGCATTTTCATTATTTTTAATAGGTTTTCCACCACAGCTTTTTTCCCAACAGCTTTCATGCATTTATGCCCCCGGCACAAGTGACTGCAGATATATCTGATGCTATATTATAATGGAAAGAGTAAAAAGAAAAAAACCAACAGCAACTGTGCTTTAATGGTGTTTCCTCTATTTGATTTCCTGTTTTCATACAAGTTTTTACACTGAAAGAAGATAAAGGCTTTGAAGGAACACAGTAACACTGTCTCTCACTGAGTCACTTTCCTGTTTGAAATGGCTGCTTTGATATCTGGAGAAAGAATGGGAACATCTCCATGTTGCATTTATCTACAATAAGTCAGATACTGAAAAACAAAAACACTGTAATCCATAAACCAGTCGTCATTTTCTCTGTAGCAATTCAGACATTTTTATAGATTGTAATAGTCAAATTGCATTAAGACATTGGGGAAAGCATATTCACATATGTTTGTTTGTGCTGTGCAGGAGTCGGACTGATGTACAGCTGTTTGGAGCGCTCCTGGCCACAGGGTAGGCTGCGTGCTGAGTGGGGATATATTGCAAGGCAAGCAGTACATGAGCTGGCAATGTAATCAATCAAAATGACAGCCAGTCCACCCAGGGACCTAAACAGGAACTGTGACAAGCTCGATTTGGCTCCTGTCCTGTCTTCATAGATTGAGCCTTAATAATGAAAAGAATAGGCGACCTGGAGCAGAATTGTTGTCTATGTCACAGATGAACAGTTACACACACACACACACACACACACACACACACACACACACACACACACACACACACACACACACACACACACACACACACACACACACACACACACACACACACACACAAATGTGCACAACGCTCTGAGAAACATGCAGATCAACAGACTGACAGCCGCTGCAAAGAATCTGACACTGTGTGATTGCTACCATGGCAACCATCCTTCAATCCTCCACCGCTGCATGTCCCACGACGAGTGAGAGGAGCGAGCAGCAGAGGCATTCCTAACTCCTCCTGATGCTTAATGCGACTACGACTCGGGCTGCTCGTTGTCCTTAAGGCTTAATTAGCTGATTTGGGAGCAAAAGAATGCCGCTCGTAATTGCTGAGTGAAGTTCAGGCAGACCCCGCTGGCAATTATACACAGTGGGCAGGCAACAAAACCCTCCTTAATTAGATCATTACCGCAAATGGAGAGACAGAGGTATACAACGGAAGAAGGACAGAGAAAAGGGAGGGGTATAAAGGGAGAGAGGATATAAGAAGGAGACGGAAGGAATAAATGAATAACAGTTTAAATGTGGCAGATGGATGTGACAGAAAAAAGGGATGGGTTGCAGAAAAGACGATAATAAAAGACAATAAAAAATAAATAAATGCCACAGTACCAAACAGTGACTTGACAGAAGAACAGTACAAGGGATTTGCTTAATGAGAGAGAGTCTACATGACCTTCCCTGCAGTGCACTTGCAGGATTTTTTAGAGTCTCCTCTTTTAATTAAAGTCGCTCCTAATGCCTGTGTGGCGAGTGACGGCTTCAGAAGCAACAGAGGAATCCTGTTGTATTTCATGGGCTCTGGTGGGGTATAATAATAAGAATGATTACCATAACTGATGGTGATGAGCCATAATATTGGTCTATAATAAACATCCACTGAGAAGGTGTGTGGTTGTATATGCATGTGGTGTTAGTGCGACAGCATAATAACTGATAGATTACCCAGGTCAGGTTAGTGATTAATTATTGGAAGCTCCTGGTACCACAGATGATGCATGATCCACACTGGATTATACTCATAAAGACAACGTGTTAAAAGCTCACGAAGGCTATGCTAATGCAAATTGATTGTATTTGCTACAGGCTATACATGGCTCAAACAAAGCCATGGGCATGTGTGTGTCCAGACCTGTTTGTTAGCACGGCAGCACCAATTTAATCCCCTTTTTCTCACTGTTTGTTTATGTGCATGTCCATTGCTTATGTATACGCGTGTCTAGTTGAGTCACATATGTTCAAAAGGCACAGACACACACACTCATAACCCCTGAAGGACATGCAGCAATCTGTCAACACCAATCCAATAAGTGTGACAGCTGGTTGAGAGGAAACGACACAGGTAATGTGAAGCCTAAGTAAAGAGAGTACAGTAAATAATAAGCTCATATGACAGCCAGGTGTTTCTATATGTGACCAGTGTGGAAACCACAACCACAACTAATATTGTTTATGTGAGAGAAAGGAATCAACTTAGTTGCACAGACACTGTGCTGGTTGGGGAAAACCCAGATCTTAACCGCCAGAGCCAAATATATTATTTTACAAATACAGCATCTGATGATATCAAACAAGGTTATACTGACTGCCATCCTTTTCAAATTAGACACGCACACACGCACACACTCACACACAGACACCAGACAAATGCACACATAGACATTAAATTACTGCTGACCCAACCTATCGAGAAGAGGGGAACAGCATTAATTGAATGTCATGGGTCATTACATTGGAGTGCCTGTGTGCTGCAGATTGAATTAGTCTAATACACTGACACTGAGCAGGCTTAGATAGAAGACAGGCCAACAGGAAATAAGATTGGAGAGTGCGAGCAGGGGACAGGAGGTGGGCGGATGGGAGCGAGACAGTGGGTGAGAAAGTGAAAAGGAGGCAGAGATGGGAGTGGCAGCTGCACAACCTCGTATCTGCTACACACAGAGCGCGGGCTTACAGTCAATGTTGCCCTCTCTTCCAGCTCTCAGCCTGTAATCTTCTGTCTCAGACTCTATCTCATTAAGAAAAAAAATTGTGCATGAATGCATAATGATCTCTCACAAACACTGAAGTACTGTGCACCAGCTGCAGCTGCAGCCTCTAAATACGAGTGTTCATCAGCGTTGTGAAAGTGGCAGTGAGGAACTGCAAGCAGCAGCAGAGTCGGGGGAGGAAAAGGCCGAGCAGTGACAATAAGGCAGGTCCTTATCACAGGCCTGACATGGGACCAGCTATCTCTGTTTACTCTTGTACTACCCTGAGAATATAAGCAGGACTGTCCAGCTTAACGCGTCCACTCCAAGACTGAGATAGACACAAACACATTCAAGAAAGAGCACATGTGCAGACCAGACCAACGCAGGGATACAGATAAATATGCAAAGTACCAGACGCTTTGGTTATGTGCCTACAGAAGCACAATCTTGCAAGAGTGCAATTTCAGCACAGATTATTTTTTTGCAACCTAATTTGGGGTGTTAAATGTTCCTCTTTCTAACATGTGAGGCTGAACGCTACCCACTGCACCAACCACAGCCACTCATGGTCTGTTTTTCTTTCCTCACCACAAAAATATATTGAATCAGAGAAGTTAGCTATAAGCAGTTTTGACTCATTATTGCTGTCAGCCAATCACAACCACAACTGTGACTGTTGTGACTATGAAAAGTTGGACTTCTGCCTTCACAGCGCTGAGCTTCTGGTGATGTGGATTTATTTTTTTTTAGTCTGAAGTATTTTGGTATTTATTTTTATGCTCAGAGAGAATCAGCAGTCTAATTTTGAGAATCAGACTGCGTGAAAATGGGAGGAAAACTAATTTTGCTAAGACCGTCTTACTGTGGATAGAGGATATCAGCCCTCTCCTCTTCATGTAAATGAAAAGTTGAATTAATCAACAATAAGATCTACCGGTGCACATCTCAATATATTTGGGGGTTTGGTATTTTAAGGTAGCTAATGTAAGCAAAGTTCAATAGTTCAGGATTAACACTGGCTAGAAATGTGATGTTTGTTATGGATTTTCTACACATCTGTGTCCCTTTCACAGAGAGAGTGTGAGTGAGGAACGCAGCTGATGTCGCTACTGTATGAGTTCTTCTATCTGGGGAGTTGCAGGTGTAGATGACAATTTTGCATAATGACTTCCGACGACATGGAGATGCTCTAGAGCAGTGAACTGAGAAAATTGAGAAAATTCACTGACAAGACAACTGGGAACTGGAAAAGCTTGTGATTGCTGAACCAGATCAAATGAAGGAGGCTGTAAGCAGCCAGTACTAGCAGACGTTTATCTGATATCTCGGCGCTTATAGTCTGTGTGTGCTCTGCAGGAACAGATCAATCCCTCTGCTCTATAAGAGCTATTTGAGCACAGTCTAGTTCATCTCGCTCCAGTCTTAGATTATCTGTGTCTATGTATAGTACATTACAGCAACACTGTGCAATCAGAATGATCTTTTCGGCCAATTTGCCTTAATCATCTATTTTTCAGTTTTGGCGAGTCTACTCCAGTTCATCATCCCAGACTTGTTTTTCTTTTAAATCCTAATCCATTATTATCTAGTCCAGTCCAGTGCCACTGTGTCTCTTTTCAGCAGGGGCCAGATTGTTCCCTTTGTGCTAAACAACATCTGGCTCTCAAGCCCAGGGAGAAAAATGGAAGAGGGACCTCCTGTCTAGGGGCTTCATTATACAGTGGTACAATTATTCCATGGAGGCTGCAGAGTGAGTACAGGCCACTGTTTCATTGCAGGTCAGTTCAGACTGCTTTTTCAGTGAGGAGCTGTAAAGTAAGGTAATGGGCTGTGCTGGATAGAGAACTCATCTTGCAACTTAAAATCTAATGCAATTATAATGAGCAGTTGTTGTTTTCGAAGTACAATAGTAAAAGATGTGGAGAAAAATAATCAAAAAACCTGGTTATTGGGTATCCGCAGAAGCAAAAAGAGACAAAAATGAGTTTTTGTTATTACTGTTTGATTTTAGTGCACATTAAATTGTATGCCTCTTTTTTTCATTGCGCATTGCATGGAAATTGTTTTTTTTTGTACGCTCAGGGGGACAATAGAGACCTGTATGCTTATACAGAAAAAAAAGAAAAAGAAAATAGTCACACACTGGTGGCTGTTGAGCCTGTCTTTCTATTGTTGAGTTGCAGTTGCCAGTTTTCTTTGCTCCTCCAAGTTTCAGCTTACACTCAGAAAGGCGATGGAGAAAGTACAGGATGCATATGGAGGTTGACCTCCCACGTATTTTTCTAAGCAACACGGAAAAACCTAAAGATGCTGCTGCAAGATATTAGAGTTGTGTTGGTTGAACTGCCAGTAGGTTTCATTGTTTTCCTTTTAGATTAAATGAATATGCTGTGGCTGAGTGAATAGACTGTTACATGGTTACAGCTATTTTCTGTCACCTCCTGCCGGCCTTTCATGTAATCATTAATTCGATATTTCAACACACTGTGGTTGAACACACGCTGTATGTGTCCCCATCGCTCTCATGCTGGATGGGTTATAAATGGTACCTGCAGTCTGAGGTGGCAATTAAGACTCTCAATCAAATCAGCATTTTATACTCTGTCGTGTCTGGCTATTTTTAAACACAAAAATGAAATGTGAAACATGAGCTGGAGGAAACATCATCATTGCATTGGAGAAGAAATTGATCGTGAGTCACTATGGGTTGATAGAGACACTTTCAATTCTACACTGCACAACAAGGTGTTTTCCCAAAGGAAAAAGAAAAATCCATAGACGACATTGTGATCTCTGTCAAACTGTCATTGTGGAGAGTATCTCAGTGTTATCTGCCAAAGTTGTGGACATGACCTTAGCGTTACCACCCTTGTCCTGCTTCGACCAGCTCTGTCAAAGGACAGATAACCATTACATCCATGCCCTGCCTGCAACAGTTCCTCTTATCAGTCTCTCACTCGATCTCTTTAACCCTCCACAGAGAATAACAGCATCTTTCTTTCATTCTTTCTTTCTTTTTCTAAAAAAGATGGCTCTCCTCATGCCCTATAGTGGAATTTCAGCATGAGGAGCAGCTGCCTGCTTTCACTAGTGATAAAGGAAGTGACACACCATCTATTATTCATTGGCACACACAGCCAACCCCTTCTAGCTGCAGCTATACGCTACGCTAGCATTACGGCTACTTCCGCCCATGGAAGTTAATGAGCATGGTAAAGCAACTGCTACCGCTAATTAGCATGTGGCATATCTGCCTATTCCTGTCAACATGAGGTTGAAAAGAGATGAAAGCAAGCAAAGAGAGAGTGGAAAAAAGGGGAATAAATCTGTTTAATAAGTGGAAGGTTGGTAAAAAGATAAAAAGACGAGCAGGGCAGAGGAGGGAGAAGGTGTGCTGTACGTTGCCATAGAAGACTAGATCACTTACAGTGCTGCCATGTCACATTACATCCACGTTCACTCGCTGTGACAGGTAAAAACAACTCGTGCTCACACGCGCACAACGCCAAACATGTATAAAATATTCAAATATACAGTGTAAGCAAGACTGAGATGATGTGTTAACACATTCTCACAGAAACATTGGTTATAAATAAATCTGGGTCCCCTTGCTCATTAATTACCACTTTCTACTTACACAGCCAAAATAGCAGAGAGAAACACACACACACACACACACACACACACACACACACACACTTACATGCAATGAGGAGGAAATTGTAACACAGTTGGGTGAACATGAAATAAGACATACATGGATGCAAGTACGCAATTTATTTGCCCACACAGTCACACACCTCCTGCCTGACACCAAGTGAGCGTAAAGCCGATGGTGCTGCAGAGCAGGCAGGACAGATCTGGGAAGGAATCAACACTTATAAATTCACACTCTATTGATCTTAGCATGATGACAGCCTTCCAGCTCAGCTTGGCAGAAAAACACACACAAACACACACTTCAGAGAACACACACTGCACATGCGGTACAGTACATACAATTCAAATACCGCCAAAGGAAAAAAAGGAGTTTGCTGATTGTCCATTGACAAGCTCAATGCTCATTTCCCCCGTATTGCATGTGTGTGCGTTTGTTTGTTTGTGTGTGTGAGTGTGAGCAGCTGAGCGCATGCATGTGTGTTTTGTGCTTGATTGTCGACCTGCCCACTTAGTCCTTCCACGTCGTGTCAGCTGCCAAAGCGGTGTGAGCGGTGCTAACGTTCTGCGAACACAGATACAAACACGTCCACACTCTTTTTTTTTCACACTCCTTCTCACACATCCCACGCAAACACATGTGACCTATGTTCTACCGGGCAAAAATAGACCAGGAAAGAAGGAGTGAGGAAAGAGGGGAAAGAGAGAGAGAGAGAGCAATGGAGGTGGAGGGATAGCAGATCAAAAGGAGAGAGGATGAGCAATGTGAAGTAAACAAAATTGAATTATTATGGCAGATGAAAAGGGGGAAATCTAGAGATCAAACTGCTCCTGAGAGAGGAAAATTGTTTGAGAAGAAATAATGAAAGAAATAATACAAAAAAAAAAATGGGAGGAAGTGTCAGGAAAAAAAAAGGGGATAAATCCCCATGGGGGGTTTGTCTCTCACCTGCCATGCAGCTCCAGTCACCTCCTGTCCTTCCTGATTCTGCGAGTGCAACTGACCCTGTCTCTGTTTTAACCTCAGCAAAGAAAGAAAGAGACAGAAAAAAAACTGAAAAAAAGGAGGGAGGAAGGGTGGGGAAGGGGTGGAGGTGTTGGCAGGCGGTGTTGCTGAGGAGGGGTGGAGAAGAGAAGAGGAGAGAGGAGAGGAGAGCAGAGGAGAGTGTCTAGCTGGTCAGACTATCTGCTCCTTTAGTATGATAGATTTTGGAGCCGGCCCACTGCAACCAACTGGCCCAGAAAAAATATAACACCCGAAAAGATAAATGGGCTCAGCAGACACGCACGTATACACACAAATCCATAAACAGACACACACTAACACGGTAATCAACCACCACTGCTTCTCTGTAACGCACTTTAAAGTGTGTGCAGATATTATAGTGTGTGTGTGCGACTGTGCGTGCATGTAAAGTTTGGGATTTCCTAAAGTGCAAATGACCACAAGGGAGACATGCAGCAGTGTAGCGCTTTGTGTACTTGTGTGTCTGGGTCTGTGCTTGTTCATGCATCCACTTTATGTGCACCCATGTGTGTTTCCAGGGTGTGTGTGTGTGTATGTGTTTAATGTCTGTGTGTCCAGCCTGCGGACACGCTGCCTTGCCCTACAGTGAACTCCCACCATGCATCACTCTAATTATTACTGGAGGACTTTTAAGTCAAACCCCTGCTGTGCTGCCACAGGGACACATGAGGCCTGGACTGTCCAGCGTCAGAACCGGATCAGCTGCACCTTTCACAGGCATCAGACTCTGTGAAATTTAAAGAGTAAACACCCAAGTTATAGCCACGTCCAGTTCAATATCAGACAGCAGACTAATGAGTAAACCCTAGCTATACCCCGGCTGGCTCTGAAGTGTAAATGAGGTAAATAATTAACTGCTTTTAAATAGGCTAACTGCCCACTCTAATGGTTCCTATCTCTTATCTCACTCCTGCACCAATCCCTCAGACCACCAGTGCTAATTCTTCCTCTTAGCCGGTGTGCGTGGAGCACATTTTAAAAGCAAACTTCCACCCTAAAAAAACAGCTAGGCCCCGCACAGCATGATGTGGCACGTGTAAAATATAGCCTGCACACTTTGGCTTGACGTGCCATCTAAGTGCAGAGATGTACGGAGCACATGAAATATTTACAGAGATATATGGCGTAGCTGGAGCCTCTAAATCAACCCAGTGTGTGTGTGTGTGTGTGTGTGGATGTTCTCTGAGGCCGAAGGCTCCGTTTTAATTAAGACTGGAGGGAGAACGGTAAGGTTTTGGGTTCATGACACCGACAACAACTGATGCTCACACCGCTGATAGTTTAACTGCTAATTTGCACTTAAACTGTGTCAGAAATCATTTTGCTCACTTAGATGATGCTGTTTGTAATGACTAAGTAAGTTTAGGGGAAACACAACATGTGAGTCACGTTTTGATGCTGAGCTATGAACTAGAAACTGAACGTAAAGGGCCGTACATACAGGCAACTTGGCACACTACAGCAAACAGATGAATGAAATCTCTTTTTACACATTATTAAATATGATAAATATAATTTACCAGGCATGAAAGGGAGTTTAATACTGTTTTGGGGGATATTTAGAAGCTTCCAGTACACTGAATACCCGTGTTTTGGTCCTACACAAGATTTACATTTCTGTATTTTCACATTTCACAAAGAGGAGAATTTTCCTTTCTTGAGAGCGTTGCACAATGAACCTCTGTCAGACATAAACTCAGACAATGTTCACAGCTTCAGTGGCTAAATCCTCCCCTCTCTCTCTATATGTCTTACACGCTGCTTAAAATCAGCTCACATCCTTTCATCTAAAGCAACAGACTGAAAGAGGGTGTGATGCGGCCTAGAGGGTTAAGCTTCCCTCTTGCTGATCACATGAACCATCTCCTGTCAGGAGGGATCAGATCCTACCTCAGACCCCTAGGACTTCTGGGAGTCTCATTCCTCTCTTGTATTTCTCTGTGTTGAAGTTAGACATTGTCTTCCCATCTTGCTTGTTGCTTTATGCTCAATGGATTGAGGATGAAGTGTCAACATGATGTGCACTGAGACAAACAACGGTAGGGAGTGGTGGGATCCTGTTCATGCAGTGAGTAAGATGAAGTATGAAATGGACAGGTGGATCGGTGCAGCAGCCCTATTACTGACCCTGACCCTAGTTTTTCAGATTTGAAGGGGCCTCTGAAGAGCAGTTCTGATGCCGAGAGCGGGCTGCTCCACTGCTGCCATCTTGGCAGTGAATAATTCTGCCGAAACCCTGGCCAATGGGCAAAGATTTGAGGCAATGTCTGGAGCCGAGACGAGAACTTTGATAAAACTTACATGGATGAGTAATATGAAAATTCATCTGCTGTGCTGCTGCCATGGAAGGGAAATGGGCTGTAGAGACCAGAACTGGTTTTTCAGTACCAGGCTGTCAACATGTTTATATTGGCAAGAAAGTTGAACATTTTAATCAGGGACCACATGGTCTTATCAAAGGGATACGTCACCCAAAATGGATAATTCACCAATTTTCTATTCACCGTCATGCCAATGGAGGGTTTGGAGAACTTTTGGAGTTATCAAAACGCTTTTGGAGATCCAGGGGGAGTCCGGCTTGCAACAGATTTTCATATAATGGCGGCGGATAGAGCTCACTTTTGAATCGTCCAAAACACACACTATGAAACATCCAAATACTGACCCAAGTGTCCTGAAGCCGCAACATGAAAAAGTTGTTCGGAAAAAATGACTTTGATCTCTGTTTTTAGCCTTGTTGTAGCAGTAGCTCATGCGCAAGATTGCTGCGAGATGTTCTTTCGTGTTTACATCCAATGGTTTTCATGTCGCCGCCATTATATGAAAATCTGTTGCCAGCCGGACCCCCCCTGGAACTCCAAAAGCTCTCCAAACCCTTCCTTGGCATGACAGTGAATGGAAATTGGTGAATTATCGATTTTGGGTGAAGTATCCCTTTAACTTTAGTAGGCGGTCTCATGTGGACATTCAAGGAACTGCAGTTTGTTGACTTCATTCGCTACTCATTTAAAATCTTTCAAAGCATTCACACTGTCGCACTTTTTTTTGTAGATGTGGCAGAAAGTAAACGTAAGCTGCTGTTTCAGAGTGGTCGAAGACTCCTGGGAAAAAGTGCCCAGTGTCCATGTTGTTGCTAATGATGTTGTGCCTGTCAACTCATCTGGAAGAAACCACATGGTACCACCACCACCTTGTGGGCTCTAATCAGGTACTGTAGGAGTAGGTGTAGTGGTCGGGGTTGGGTTGGGGACATCTCCCCTCCCGTCAGAAACTTTCACTCCGAAACAGAGCTTTAATTTAGCCATCCAGCATTCCTGCGTGGGTCGTAGTGACACAGTGTATTGTTGTTTATCAGTCTTCTCCCTGCCCCAGCGTGGGCAAAAACACACAGTGAAAATGTTAAAATAACAACAGGCAGCATTATGCAAAGTCTGGCACCTCGGGATTCTGCAGAAGTGTGTGTTTGCATGTGTGCAAGTGAGAAAAACCTAAAAAAAAACAAAAAAAAAACTGTTTTAACTGTTTTGCGCTCCACAGCTCATAAACAGATACTTCAGTGTAACAGCTTGGAGTCATATGCAGAGTGTTTTCACAACTGTGGGAGTTACAAAGAAACACTCAGCATAAGAAAAAATTTGTGATATGCAGGATTCAATTATAACTAATGGTTAGGGGCCACTGCCAGGCTCGGCGGTCATCACTCACCATCATGCAGCATAACTTAGTTTTTCTCCTGCTAATTTTCAACTAACCTCAAATCAGATTACGCTCTCAAATATGTTGACTTTGCATGCATGATTTTAAATGTTCTGGGAAAAGCAATTAACCCAAATATTTCATTTACTCCTGCTAATCATTTTAAAAATGCCTGCTGTGTCTCGCAGCATCATTTTGTGTGCTGTTGTTGCAGATTTAAGGACTCCTCTCCTTTTTAGATTTATGCCAAGTTTGGTAGCAAATAATTACCAGTGAGAGTGTAGTCTGCAGCATGTATGTGTGTGTACGTCTCTGTGTGTGCTTGTGCACGTCTGAGTGGGTGGAAGTGCGAAAAGCCAAACTGTTTTTACTGGCAAAGCTCACAGCTCTGAAAATGCATTACATCCAACAGCTTGAAGGCTTCTGGAAATAAAAGTTTTCCTCTTACAATGAACTAAACAAGCACAAAACATGGCAGAAAATGTAATTAACGCACAAATTATTATGTTTTAGGATGTATACTGTTTTGTTTTGTCCGTGTAATGATACTAGGGCCAAGAAGTTTGCTTCAGTTTCAGACGTTGAAGGTGAAGATGTATATGTGTAGTTGTGATTTGACTGAGCTTTATAATACGAAAGAGGCGTGAGTAGGATATTCAGGATGATGAAGAAAAACATACACTATGATAAACAGAAAAAAACAAAAAACATCTAGAATTTGTCAAATTCAGAGATTTTTCTCTTGGGAGTCGTCTCCATCCAGCAACAGTAATATGTGATCATTCACAATGGAGAACAACGTTTTGCTTGGGGGATAAATACATTCATTTAAATCCTATTTGGCACAACATCTGTACATCAGTAATATACTGTATATATTTTTTATATTTAGCAAATGCATCATGATTCTGACTCACTGTTTTAAACATATGCTGTGTGCATATATTATTGAACACACACACATGCACGCACGCACACACACACACACACACACACACACACACACACACACACACACACACACACAGTGTCAAGTGTCTATTCCTAGTAGAGATATTGCAGTCCCAGACCATATATAGTTCAGACTAACCGTGCATCACCCACTGATGATGTCATTGGCTATCACCTCCTGAATCTTTTTTTTTCTTTTTTTTTCAATTGTTCTGTTTTCTCATTCCTTCAAGTAATATCACATGCACAGGCACAGAGCTAAGAATAACACACAACATGCACTCTTTGACTGAGTCTTGCAGGAGGCAGATACTGTTTTTTTTTTTAAGCCTGCATAAGTTCTGCAAAACTTCTTCTTCTCGGGCGAAATATTTTTCTGTTCTTTTTGTGTGTATGTGTGCGACTGTGTGTACTGTGTAGGTGATTGTATTGCTTTGTGTATCACAACATGGGGGCGGGAGAGGCAGCTCTAACACATGGCATTCACTCTGCAGACTTTTCGAATGTTAAAATCATCTTAAAAAATCAAGTCAGGCATGAAAGAAGCACAGCTCTTGTTATTTTGTGGGTTGTTGCTGATGAGCAGCGTAAGAAAAGTTTACGCAGCCACCAAGAGACCGCACGAAGAAAATGACAAACTATTCACAGAGGATTCTTGAGGTTTTTTTTTTTATTTCTACAAGCTGGGGGTGCAAAATGAGTCATGGCAAATGACGCAGTTACGATTACATTATCGCCATTAAGATGGTTTTAAGATGGATCAAGTTATGAGCGTGACTTTCCACTGTGTGTGTGTGTGTGTGTATGTATGTGTGTGTGTGTGTGTGTGTGCCAGGGCTGGCAGACATCCTGAGGAAGGCCAGTTGCTGATAAGGCCTTCAGGCAGGGAAAGGACTGTTTATACACTGAAACAGACGTCCACTGAACTGACCACAGGACACACCTCACCGCTCAAGTGGAAATGACCTGAACTGTGGTGAGCACAGTGTGTGTGTGTGTGTGTGTGTGTGTGTGTGTGTGTGTGTGTTCATGTGGGAAAAAACTAGGACAAGACAAACAAAATAAAACAAAGTAGTGTTACAGATAGGAAACTACTGACTGAAATCCATAACTATACAAGAAAAAAAGGCTTTTCTTATACAGCTGCCTGAAAATTGAAATGCATTATAAGACTGTGCAAAAGCCAATGTCCTCTACTTTCCCCCCTGTGATATCATAGGAACACTGTGCACCTTGCTTCAGTCACTGCTCATTCTTCATCCTCTTCTCTGCTCTATATGCATGTAGGTGTAATCACTGTGTAAAAAGTGTGCAGGCTGACAAGGAGGTGAAACTAATGCAGAGAGAAAAGGCCTCCCTGACGGTGTGCGAGAAAAGAGGCTCGGAGGAGACACAAAAGGAAAACAGAAGGAGTGGACACAGAAAAGACACACAGAGACACAATTCTGGTCTCAGCTCCATTCTTCCTCTGCATGTTCATCTTACTGCTTATACAGTCTGACGAGCCCAGATGCTTTGGTTTGTGTTTCGGCGAAGCGCTATTTCCCTGGTGCGTCCTGTCATTTCAGACTCTCATCAGAGACATGGAGTATAGTCGCCATAACCCACAAATACTACTGAAGCTAACACTGTGTCATTCTAACTGCCACAGGCGGCCTTGTTTTGAAAGGGAAGTAGAGAGAGGAAGCAGCTATACCATAGTCAACCGTGTGCATAACAACAGCTCTGGTGCCCTCAAAATGTAAACAAAAGCTAGAAGCTAGAAATACTGTGACACAGTGACAGGCTGCAGCACTTCTACATTCTTTTCTATACGTAGTGTTTGCAGCCCGTCTTTAAGTGAGCATGATAACTTATGTGGATCTTACGACTATTTTTATCTGAGTCAATAAACCGTAAAAAAAAAAAAAATCAATGATATTCCTTGTCGGTTCAATACACCAAATGGAGATGAAGATGTGCACTACCAGCTATCATGGATTTAATCCAGGCAATTTCTGAGCTTGCACATTTCCATCAGGTGTGAAACAATGCATCCGAAGCTCGATCGCAATGTGATCAGCTTTTATTGATTTTTTTGAGGAGAAGCACTTTCCAGTGGGCTGATGACAGAGCTGGAACTTGGGCATTAGTTTCTCACTGTATCTATCTCTCTCTCTCTAACCCTAAATGAGATCTGTTTTTATTTCCCACCCATTGTCGCTCAATCTTACTGCCTTTCTTTGTCCATGTCTCTTGTTTTTCCAAACCAGATTACCACTAAAGAAATAAACAAGGTTTAGAAAACAGGAAACCCAAATCCCTAAATCAAAATAAATTTAAGGAAAGACAGAGACAGAAGAAATAAAACAAGAAGGTTTTATCATGAAGTGCGGGTGAAGCATGGCTGGGCAATAACCTGACTGTGGCTTCGGGCTGCTCTCTCCCACAGACAGCCTCTTCCTGCAGGGCTGAACTGCTGACCTGTGGGGGCGAGGGACTACACAGACAACAGGCTGGACTCTAATATCACTAATAATCACTACAGCCAAGAAAACCACAGTCAGAAAACACAGAGGGAGCGAGGTAGAGAGAGAGTGCGTTCCTCCTGTGCATCTTTTTTGCATCTCTGTCTGGGTTATGGTGTACTTTACGGTGTTTATTCCTGACCATGAATCGGCCCTGCAGCGACTGAAGCCTAAACAATGACTAGACCTGACAGCTAATGTGTCTCCCCTCCTTCAATGTGCACGGGGACAGAGTTGTAAGTTACCCGTGTAAACAAATGCAATGATATACATGCAGCAATGGGAGGCAGTGGCCTTGCAGTGGAGATCAAAACAGTTACTGTTTTAGTCGGCTACATGACCACATGATGATGGTATCATTCGCAAAACAAACCCCAAAGCTGACTGTGATTGATTAACTAACGGAAGAGGATTTCAGCTCTTTGCAATTTTATTTTCATCATGTTATGAGATGGACAGGGACCAACGGCCGCAGGACAACCCAGTCTCCTGGAAGTTTAAACTGCAAACAGCAAATATGTTTTGCAGGAAACATAATCTGGATCGCATTCAGAGGGATCTCAGCGGTATAGGGTTGAATGGTGGTCTTACAAAGCATTCGGCTGTCAAACCAGAGACTGGAGTCCTGCACACAGAGTCTGATGTGGTATTCGAAGCACTGAAAAAGCACATAAAAAGTTGAACAATGCTGTAGTCATAAGTGGATATTGTGCTGCAAGATCAGATATTTTGGTGGGAAACTAATCCGCTTTCTGATATATTCAGTTCACACATACGCACCATTTACAGAAAGAAATTACAGATGACTGAAACCTGCATCCTCTCACAAACCTGTCAAAGATCAAACCTTAAAGGGATAGTTCAACATTTTGGCAAATTGGCCCATTGCCATAATCCCTATAGTCATAGCAGTAGGTTTGTTACCTTTAATAGTCGGTGTAAGCTATTGTTAGAACGGCCGAGCCGAGCGGCGAGCTGCTCAGAGCTACGCTACGGAGGCTAATACAGTAGGATTTCTTGGTTTCCCTCATCAAACTCATCAAAAATACACAATCCAACAACTCCAAAACGCTCTCATGGACAAGTTGTTTACCACACCATGAGATAATAACGGAACGTTATGAGACAGAGTTGTTTTCTAGGTAAATACAGAGACTGCTTGCTGAAAACGCGCATCAGCGGTTTTGCATGAATTTACCAAAACAACTCTGTCTCGTAACGTTACGTTATTATCTCATAACGTGGTGAATGTGCAGCTCACAACTTGTCCACAAAAGCGTTTTTGAGTTTTTGGATTGTGGATTTGATTTCATTGACCAAGAACTCCCATGAGCCTCTGAGCAGCTCGCGGCTCTGCTCCGCCGTTCTAAAAATAGCTTGCACCGACAAATAAAGGTAACAAACCTACTGCTGTGACTATAGCGATTATGGCAATGGGCCAATTTGCCAAAATGTTGAACTATCCCTTTAACCAGAGCATTATTCCATTCTAAACTGTACACATGTAACATATATCAGCCTGCCTTAGCCTTGTGGGAAGGGAAGTTACAAATTGTGTTGTTTTAACTTGAAATAGTTGTAGAGAATGTATGAACAAAGTCCTGGGCAAAAATATAAGAATAACACTCAATAAATCCCCTAAGGAATCATGAAAAAGAAAATAAAAGCTGCTGAATTGAGCCTAAATGGAGGGGTAAGGAACTTTAACAAATTAAATTACACCCAGTAATACTAGTGTTTGCCATTTGTTCACCCACCTCCAGGCACATCCAAGCATACTGTGTACCACACTATACAAGTGGAAAACAGCAGCGTTGGCCAGGAGGCTGCCTCGGCTCTCTCAGCACAGGCAATTTGTTGAGTCTGAAGGGAAGCTACATGGGGTCGCGACCTTGTCTCAACAATTCCCAGGAATCTCTCCTTACATAAGTGAAAATAAGAGGAGGAGGGGGGGGGGGGGTGGAGGGGGGTGGGCGGTTGATGCGTTGTGGGTCGGAGGTGTGTTGATGCCAAAGGGGTTAAATCTATTCTGTTTGGTGTTGCTGCTGTAGGAGTAATGTGTCACATGTGACAAGATTTGACAGCTTTGACAACAAAACGTTAGGATGAGCGAGAAAAGGCCTCACAGGAATCCTACGAGCCTTAATCGCGCTGTAGAGACGTTTAAACGTTATAAAGACAAACATGATTTCATACAACATATACACGTCTCGCAGCCCAAAATACTCCTATTCTAGACCGCTGAGTATTGCTCACACACAAAGCAGCTCCATCCTTATCTGCCCTAAGGGAGTCCTTTTGTGTGAATGTAATATTTTCCTTTGAGTTAATAGGGAAAACTGCACGATAGCATGTACATAAATCTTTATAATTCAAACAAAATGCTTTGAATTTTTAAAAAGTGGGGCCACATGATGGCTTTGGGATTTGCATAATAGCTGATAACAATGGAAATAATTTATTTTGAGTAAATAAACTGTCTTTTTGCAGGAATTTGTTCCTGGTCTCGTTCCAGCAACATTGCAAACAAACAGAATATGGACTCAGGCTTTTTTTTTACTCCCACTCAATGTTTTTTGATCGGTTTGAGGAGATGAGCTGAGGGAACTTCAAAACATGACGGGGAGAAGCTAGACAGAAGAAGAAGGAGATGTAGAAGGAGGCATCGCTGGTGACTCAGCCGGCTGAGCCTCCTACCATTAGGTGAAATCAAGGGTTCAAGTTTGGCTCGCGGCCATTTTCGCGTGTCACGCTCACTCTCTTATCTTTCTTGACGCTCTCCATGGCTCCATATCTTTTAAAAAGCCAGAATGTCAAACCAATCTGGAAGATGAAGAACAACCAAAGGGAAAAGGGTTGTTTATTGGCATTGTAGAGCAACAGCTGCCTGCGGCTACGAAGAGAAGAGTCAAGACCGAAGCACCGAAGCCTTTCATTTCTCCAACCCCCCTTTCCCCCTCGCCACCTGTATTTATCTGTCTGCTTTTCTCATTCTTCTTCCTTCATTAGCGTTGGAAAGCACAATAAAAACAGCAGAGCGCCGCAGGCAGAGAGACTAACAGACAGGGATATTGGGCATCACGACAGGTGTGAGATGTTGACATGCCATTCTGTACATACTGGGTTATTGTAATGGTTCAATGGCAAACAAAAGAGTGGCTGAGGCCGAATGAGATAGAGAGGGAAGAGAGTGACAGATAAAGAAAGTCTCAGAGTGATTATGGGGGAATAAGAGCAATTCAGAATAGTCAAAGAGCTTAAACACATGGGGCTGACCTTTGAGAGACCAGAGAGCCACAAATCCTAAAATAGAAGGAGCTTTAATCCTTCTCTGTCTCAGTATAAAGCTTGATTTATAGTTTTACATTACGGGGTCTCTCTGTAGCTACGGAGCCTGCGCACAACAGCTCCCATGGCTGACGAGTGCCAAATCAAAAAGTGTGTATGTGTGTGTGTGTGTGTGTGTGTGTGTGTGTGTGTGTGTGTGTGTGTGTGTGTGTGTGTGTGTGTGTGTGTGTGTGTCGGGGGCCAGTAAATCTACAGGGATGGATACGCCACATGAGGATCAAAACAACTGTGATTGGTTGCTTGTGTTTATACTCTTACAGGTCTCAGAGACAAGAGGCGAGAGAGCATGACTCGGTATTCTTCTTCTCTTCATTAACACACATCTAACAAAGACGTCTCCCTCTGGAAACCTCACTCACTGCAAAAATATGACACTATACGTATCAAATTAATAGTTATATCCTCATTAACCTAACAGAAAAACATAATGAGGCCACAATTACATTTCTTTTCCCCTTTTGCAAATCAGTTGCATGTCATCTCTAGGCAACAGGGTTGTCATGTCAAGTCAGACAGTTACTATGCAAGACATGACTCCATGACTACACTGTATCTATAAATTACAATCTGCTCTATAGATATCTTCATTGGGAATGTTAATGAAAAATAAATGAATTAACTTAACTTTCAACTTCTCAAAGCACAAAACAAGTGGTTTTAAGACAGTAATGAGGGGTCAGTTATTCAGTACTAGTAAATCTTCTAGTCACAGTGCATCTGTAGCCACACTAATGAGCTCAGTGACTCAAATACATCACTATAAGCTTCTAAGCCCCTGGATGGATGCACACATGAATTTAAGATCATCAGTGGTGACTTGGCAGTCATGACTTTTTAAATCAGGGGGTTTCGATGGAAAATAAGAAGTTAGCAGCGGTTGAGAAAAGAGGGAATTTAAGGGATATCAGAGACGCAGAATGCAGAGAGACAGGGGGAACACAAAGAGCTCGGGGACAGAATGAATTAGAGTGATGAGAGGCGATGCAATCAAATACTAAAGAGGGACAGGAAGGAGATATGACAGGCAGACAAGATGGAGATGAGGGGGGTGTTCATTATTGGACATGCCTGTAGTGCACAGATTGGACTCATTTTGACAACAGCACATTTAATTTTCCTCCTCTCTCTCGCTGCCAGCCACGATATCCTCAGCCAGGGTGTCAGTGTGGTATATTTTGTATTTTCTGGAGGATTTCATGGGAGCTTTTCACCACGAGACTCGCATTAATTTCCATGGAAAATGATGCTGCTTCCCTGCACTCGTCTTTCCGAGCACTTCCGTGCAATCGTTTTAATTAACCGAAGTTTTCCTTAAGTGCTTTTGATCTCGTGCTGTAAGCATTTTTCGGGCGACTCCACTGACAAACACTCGCTCACCCTCTGCTGCAAAACGTAGCCACTTGATTTTCATATTGACAACGGTGTAGTTTGTTTGCCCCAAAGGCACCGGGGAGAGGAGATGCTGCGACTGCTGCGACTGCTGCAGCATCAGCATACAACACATTCACACACACAGCATTGCACTGCATTCACAGCAGCTTGAGAGCTTTCAGTATGTGCACACATTAGAGGACTACACACATACACACACAGATGTCGAAGATCTGGGACATGTTAAGTTGAACAGGGACATCATTTCAACCTCCCCACCCCCTCCACATAGCAGCCGAATCCTTAAAATCTCATCAACCCCCAGATCTATCAAAACACTACATCCTATGGGGGCTACCTGCTTCTGTGGAACTAAACCCCCACTCAACTCACCTCATTCTGTCTCTCACTGTCTAATAGAAGTCATCCATCTCTGCAATAACCAGTGTGGGCTGAGCTGACTGAGAATAATAAAGTAACTTAAAATTCCTGCTCGGAGAAAAAAAGACCAAAGGGCTTTATCTTTTCTTATAGACCCAGAGAGCGAGAGAAGGAGGTCGAGAGGGAGGGAAGGAGGGAGAGAGGGAGAGAGAGAGACGGCGTTAAAGCGAAGACCTCAGCATGTTTATGTGGAAACCTCCCAGCACTCCCAGGCCTCTGATGCCAAAGCAAACATTTCACAGCGGAGACAAGGGCCTGAGACAATGGCTTTCTATTTCTGTGTGCTTGAACACAGTAGATTATCTCTGACAACCATGTTGGATATGCATGAATATCCTGTGAGATAAAGGTTGAGGGTTTGAAGTTTTACTGACCAAACGTGTCCAAGGAAGTGTAATACTGCTCATCTGCCATCTTGTTGAACTCTTATCATGTGATATGATATGATGACACTCATCAGGAGTCCGTAACTTTTAATTCAAAGTTTTTATTTTGCAGAGAAAGGAGCTGGTAATCTAAAAAAAAAAAAAGTGTAGGTTTATGTTGTATCACTTTAATTATTTCTGCCTTGCTTCTGAGATGAAGCCAGATGGAAATAGCAAAACAGAATTTATGTGAAACTGATCACAAGTCTCAAAGTGAACTGAACTGAACTGCCAAATCTTTTATCTGTATTCTACAGAGCAGAGTCTTTAGCTTGACGTTAGCAGCGCACATGAAACAGAATTTTATGCTTTGTTATTGTGAGTTTCTTACTGAAATGATGCAGACTTCTCTCCTTGAAGTGTTTACACTGACCTAAAATGTTTTTGATATGTTGTGTAGTAGCTCAGATTTCGCTCTAATTCAATTCCCATTCAAGTCAAGGACGTGCTCAGACGCTGAGAGTTGCCCAACACTTGTTTTCATTGCTCTATTGGCCACATTTTAATTCAGACATTATGTTGCTATAATTAAGAACATCTTTGTTACCAGATTTACAGTACAGTTAAAAGGCCTCTGTGTTCATGGAAATGTTACAATCAGCAACAATACAGGTCCCATTGTCACACTCTGAGTTGTTTTTCATTAAAACGACACAGAAAATCATTAATAACAAGTGTTTCCAATCCAACAACACTGCATTGACATTTAACCACAAACATGGTTGGTGCAGGAAAAAATTATAATCATTATTATTCACAGCAATGGATCATCATGACAGTTATAGTCCCTCCCGAGGGACGATTTATTGTCTTAATTTAATCTTAAAACATTACACATGCAGTTTTGTATCGTCTTTTTTTTTTAAACAGAAGTAAACTTATTCTTATCACCACCGTTAACACATCATATCATCTGATAAGCTTGTTTTTCTACAGCTGCAGGACTCGGGCATGTATCCACTTGGAGACACTTCGCTGATCTGCGTTCTCAGTTTTGAAGCAATTTTATTTTTTGTTGCTGAGGTTTTTTTTCTAAAATTGTGTCTAATGTTTTGTTTGTAAGCGGTGCTCATTGCTAATTGCTTGATTTCAGAATCTCCATACAGCAAAGATGCTTATTTTTTACTGAGTTCAATCAGAGGTGTTCTATTGGTTCAATTAATTTAGGAGACTGCTGTGTCCACTGAGAGATGATCATTTTACACCTACATTTGTGATTGAACTTCCAGGTAGGAGCTAGACTCCATGTGTGAAGTTGTACCCCTCTCCCCCCTCCTCATCCTCCTCTAATGAGCAGAAAAGACTGTTTGGGTACAAACTCTTTCCCAACTCGGTGCCACCCCAGCTCCAGCTTTGAAGTTCTAAATTTTCCTCACCTCGTTAACCAACTCCCCTGTTTTTAATCACCAGTCCGCTTCTGCTTTTGCCACGAGCGGAATCGAAAAACTGAAAATAAAACATCTCAGTCTGTGCCATGTAGCGTGAAATATGATAATGTATGTAAGAGAAACGTTTTCTCTGGGGAAAATTGATTTTCCACTCGGTTGCGGCTGTGGCATAATCCATCACTTTTTGCATCTCGGGTGAACTGAGATGAAGAAAGTGTTGGTCAGATGGTTGTAGCTACATTCGCTGCACCTCGTATTTTATCATGTGGTTTATTTCTTTTTAATCAGGGGAACTAAAGACACTTATTTATCCTGTACTTTATAAAAAAAACAGAAAACAAAACAAGGGAGGGGCATTCAGTCATTTGTTGTAGCAAAACCGTTGTACGTGGGTTTCAGACAAAAGGCGATGATGGATGGATGGCAGATGTAACTAAACTCCTCTATGCAGAGGCGGGGCAGGTGTTAGTTAGAGACTGGAAAAACAACTATTAAACATTGGGTCAGGGCCAGACAGATTTACATATCACAGGAACGGAAACGGGATTAGACTGCGGATGATTGATGAGGTTATCAAGAGGCAGCGAGATTGAAACCATCAAACAAGGATTTAAAAAATGTGACTCTGGTAGTTGAGTGAGTGTGTGTACGTTTATTTGTGACCCATTTAATACGAAGGCGCCGCCACTTTCACTTCAATAAAAACACACGATGTGAGTGAAACTTTTTTTTTAAAGCTTTACTTGGCATTAACTGGGTTGTTAACAGTTTAATCACTGTCACCAGGAGCTGTGCAGTGATGCTGCACTCATTTTTCATCTGCCTCATCAAGATAGCAAACTGTATAATACTCACTTTTAATGAGGAATATGTAAACTCTGACAACTGTAACCTGAATTGAAGTCATTTCAATTTACTGCCTTTCCTCAGCTGCAGAAGTTACGTCTGACTTTCTAATGGAATCTAATTTGAAACACAGTTATGTTGAGGTCCAACATCAATTACCCCACAATATATCTTATACACAATCCTGCTGCTTGTCACTCATTCAAGTGCTTCACAAAAATAAAAAGTCCAAACAACCAGGCGTTCTACATCTGTATTAAAAGGTGACTACTTGAGAGTTTTCCGTGGGAGCAGATGGATGTGATTGTCGCCTGGTGATAAAAGCTTTGGCCTTCATTGTGTTTACAAGAAAACAGGTTATAATAGGGGCTCTATAAGCAGTGGTTTCAGGGCAGATTGGAGAGGAGTTGTTATGGAAACATGATGAGACATTTCAAGAGTCAGGACTATCTGGTTATCATGCCAACCCTCAGTAGGAGAAAAGATGTGATACAGATGAGAGTAAACACTGGCCTTGCTCTCCACCACATGGAGACAACTTGGTGCGTAAAGGAACGAAGATTGTTGCTGAATCTGTAACATTTTTATCAAGACTAGTAACTACTGCTGGTAACATGGGGAATATTGTGATCCTTCTCTCTCTGGGGCATTACAATGACTGGGGTGATATACAGCAGCTACTGTCTTGTAGAAATAAGAAGATACAATAAACAATGTGTGTCAAAATGGCTGGGGAGTGAGGAGTCTCCTGGGGTCAATTCACACCTGGAAGCAATTGTATCTCGCCTCAGTCTTCACAGACATGAAATCTGGACTGCACCATCCGTTTGTGATAATTGGCAGATGAGTTATTTGAGGTTATTAATATAAAAAACTATCAACTGGCTTTTGAGTTCCCTGGATTCACAATCTTAACTCAATAATGATTTAAAACTACTGCATAATGAGTTCAACTTTTTCCAAAGCGTTACACCACTGACAAAGACTTGCAGGACTTTTTCCTCATTAAATATAGAACTGAAATAAAACCTGTAAACTTTAGCCCTACGAAGGTCACCTGACAGACTTCTTTGTTCTCTGTTTCATTTTCCCTTTACTGTTTGATGATCCCGTTCTTTCACTTCATATTAATTTTATTAAGCGCTGGAGTTTGGTATAGAGCCTTGAACAGCATCAGATGATGTTGTCGAAAGTCAGAAATTTCTAAGTTGGAGTTCCGACTCCTCTGTTACTTCCCAGTTGTCTTGAACGCAGCATTAATCGCAGCCTGAGCAGAGGTCTAATCAGCCAGAATAAATGAAAACACCTGTGTAGGTCTGCAGGGCCTTTAAATGGGTCACACGCTGCCGTGCACAGGTGCTGCTCGTTCAGCTAATTGCTGTTTCAGACTAAAAATGCATGAGTGAAGAGAAGGAAACAACAGCAAGATACTGTTTGTTTTCTACTGTTTTTTTTTTTTACTCTGCCATTCTGTCAACAGAAACTTAAAATACAAAACCAGAAATGTTTCATCTGACCCACAGCTTACAGACCCTGTCAACTCACTTACAATACTATTGTTTTCTCTGTGCCTGACAGTCGCTGCCTCCTGCTCTCTCCTCTCTCCCTCTGCTTTTACTTTATTTTTTTATTTTTTACCAAGACTCTTCATCCCCTTTCAAACAGTCAAACCACTCACTTAATCTTATAATTATTGTTTAGGTATTTCTGACTTGTTGGATAGTATAGGGGTGCACAGTGTTACAAGTACACAGTGCTGATATTACCACAGAGGAGCCCAATTTAATTGTGTTCAGGTTGGCTTAGCTTCGAGCCAATTTATCTCCTGGTCACAGCAACAAGAGAAGGGAAAATATTGATCAGTGCTTTCTTCACGCAGCCAGCGTGTGAGACAGCTGGTGGAGGTACGGTCGACAGTAGTAGCATCAAGAAGTTTGGAGGATGTTCAAAGTCTCCTTGAAACCTTTTTTTTCTTTTTTTCTTACTGTTTATTTTGTGTTTAACAAGAAGACTTCACAAGTGGAGAGGAAGTGATTAACAGGCTGGACCAGTCATTAGGGTTTGTATGCTATTATATCATAATTTGGCGCACTAATCTCAGCGTCTTATTTAAGATTTTATAGAGGTCAAAGACGGCGTAGGAGTCAGGCCCATTAAATCCATCCATGATCCCTGCACAGATCATGGGTGAATTCCATGTAAATGGAGACAAAGCTCCAAGCCATTAATTCCAAGGGCAGCTTTTATTCTTCTGTAAACCAGAGAGAGACGCACAGATAGCCAGACTGAGAGAGGAAGGAGGGAGTATTCCCTGAGCAGGGGAGAGATATCAAATGAAAATCCGTCTCCCACTCCTTTCCTTACCACCTCCTACTCCTCTCTCCTTCAAGGAGAAAGAAGACACAGGGAAAGAAAGGGTTGCCAAGGTCACTTTCGTTCTCTCTTTCCTTCGTGCTCTGTCTCACACACATACACAATCAAGTACACACAGCCATAAATGTATATTCTCAGGGGTCAGAGAATAGACATCATTTCCGCTGATGATGGGAGCCCTGCTCAATTATTCACTGCAGTGGACCATGTGACTCGCGCCATATACATGCACATATACAAGGACCATAAAGATACCCATGAGGATACTGTTGCTTCATGCACAGCAACATGAAGCATTTCAAACATCGGTCATATCTCTTAAATTAATAGCGTAATATAACATCATCAGGATTTATACTGGGAGATTCTCAGCCATCCAGTTTACAGTCAAAGCAGTTGGATGTAGGCTGTTTTTTTTTCTACAGACATTGATGTTTCCCCAGAGGACGAACCCTTTTTGCACCACCATGAATTTTACATTTTGTGTTAAGAGAAATTATATGTTGCCATAGAATTTGATTTTTGTTGATGCCCTGACTTTCTAACAGATGGTCATGCTTTAAAAAATGATATCTTATCTAAAATAGTAATAAATAGTGTGAATCCACTGACTGCTCATTACTGACATTTTTATCCTGATGGCTAATGTGTAGATGGGGGTTGTCATTTTTTTTTTTTAGCAATACTCTGATTTCCAACCAAATATCTAGTAATAGTAAGGGAGGAAACAGAAGAATTAAGCCCACATGGACAGATAGAGATAAGATAAAGACCTAAAAAGGATAGAAAGAGCAACAAAAGTTGAAAGGGAGGGGTAGAAAGGTCCGCAGTGTCTCATTATCTATCTTACTGTCAAGATAAATATAGCTCAATACTGTTGGAATATAAACACATGAGAACATATGCACAAACCACGGACATTAATCACCTGCACAACACACACAGCAGACAGTACAATCACAGTGCACAGGAAGTTCAAGTACAAAGCACGAGGACAGAGGTTAAAGGTCGAAGCAGAGATTATTGCAGGTGACGGACGCAGAATTTATGACTACGCACGCAATCTCGGCTCATGCACATATTTTGAAGGTCAGGGTAACATTTTTATGTTGCATTTTTTGTCGTGTCCTTTTTTTTGGGAACATATTAAATGTTAAAAATAAATGGCGCTTTCCACTATTCCTGTGGAGCTTAGCAAGTATATAATAAATCTCTGAGAGCTCCTTGTAGCCTAATTCCTTCTCTTTCTGAGGAAAAACGACAGCCTCCAGTCCCTCCTCCTTCACCTCAGTCACTCAGATATCCATATCAGCCAGTCTGAGCCGTATCGAGAGCAGACAGACAAGAGCGAACACACTCCTGCTTCTCCAGCATCATTTTGTTTACAAAGCTGCCTAAATTACTGGCTTCTTGAAATAGGTTTCAACTGCTCTCTGGTGAGATGAAATGGGTGTATTTAGGTTCACCACGGGACAAAGGGGGAAGATGCAGCGACACAGACTCACTCTTACACACATTGTTTTACTTGGCAAGACAAAGGCACCCATGTACGTACATGGACACTCAGGCTACAAGCTACTGCATTGTCCCTCTGTGTTTTGTGAGATATTGCGAACAAAATCACTGGTTTTGCTTTTAATTGCAGCTAAAAATTATATATAAGAAAAAAAAACAATAAACAAGAGATTGTAAATGAGAGATTTCTTTTTCTTTCTCAGTAAATTTAACTGCAGAGGAAGCACAACCAACTTGAGACTCTCAGTTGGACTCATATAACTCTCAATCGAGAGCATGGATGGGCGTCTTCAAAGTTAATTTACTCTGGTCCAAATTAGTGCACGATGTTGGTTCGTTTTCTTTTCATTCAAGTGAAACAAAATGTCCTAGTATCTGCCCACGCGTTATCATGAAGGCACCCTACTTTGTTGCTAGTCTTGATCAGACTTTAAAGGTATAGTTCAACATTTTGGCAAATTGGCCCATTGCCATAATCCCTATAGTTTTAGGAGTAGGTTTGTTACCTTTAATTGTCGGTTCAAGCTATTTTTAGAACGGCAGAGCAGAGTTTCTTGGTTTCCTTCATCAAGCTTATCAAATACACAATTCAACAACTCCAAAACGACAAGTTGTGACCTGCACATTCACCACGCTATGAGATAATAATGGAACATTACAAGACAGAGTTGTTTTCGAGGCAAATGTAGAGACTGCTTGCTGAAAAACTGCCCCTGAAGGGAACGTGCATCAGCTGTTTTGCATGAATTTGCCTCTAAAACAACTCAGTCTCGTAATGTTCTGTTATTATCTCATAGCGTGGTGAATGTGCAGGTCACAACTTGTCCACCAGAGCGTTTTGGAGTTGTTGGATTGTGTATTTGATGAGTTTGATGAAGGAAACCAAGAAATTCCATGAGCCTATGTAGCGTAGCTCTGAGCAGCTCGCGGCTCTGCTCCGCCGTTCTAAAAATAGCTTGCACCGACAATTAAAGGTAATGAACCTACTGCTAAAACTATAGGGATTATGGCAATGGGCCAATTTGCCAACATGTTGAACTATCCCTTTAATGTGACTGAGAAATAACTGTTGGCTTCACTTATTTGCACCCCAGTGTGCAAAGAGCACCTACGTAGCTATGGTGGCCATTTAGCTCAAGCTTTTGCAGTGTCTATGTACAGTATGTGCCTTTGATCTGCTGGGTCAGATCGAGGTCGCATCACAATGTTTGGGACTGGACCAAGGCCACTTCCTCTTCAGCGTCTCGATTTTGATCAGGAAAAAATAGCTGTGCACATATCTGTCCAGTGTCCACAGTTATCGTAGCGATGGGGAGCGAAAAACCAGAGCCTGATTCAACCAGATTAAACGTGGCAGGTTTGAAAAATGCTTTAGGATTCACCCACTTTACACATGGTTGCCACATCGCTTGTGGCCACAGATGGTGAATCCCAAGAAGGAATCCTGCAAAAAAAAAATTACTATATAAAACATTGAGGTAGCCTCTTTGATGTCTTTTGAAGTGATGTTTTGAAGCCCGGGGTTGGATTTGTCACCAACTGTCATCTTGTCGACTGTCCACAGCCCAAAAAAAAGAAAAAAAATCAACCTGAGCAAATGGGCTGGAGTGTAATAGACTGAGACATCTGTGACTTCAGCAAATAAGCTCCACTTCTCAAAGAAAACATTTGGTGACTTGGTATTTCAAGAGCGGAGATGGAAGTTTCCCCTTCACGTCAGCATATAGTGCCTATTATAGGGGAACTACAGCTTGGGGCACTTCTGTTTAATACCTCACTTAAATAGCGTTTTTTATTTTATTTTTAAGACTGTCAGACAAGGACATGGGCATGGACGCCAGGTCACTGAACTGCACATCCACATAATAATAACAGCAGGACAGTCCAAATGGAGGAAGCACAATATGGACCAGCCTGAAGGGTGCCAATCTAAAAAAAAACGTACTTTGTTCAGGCAGCAGAGAGGAGCCTGAAACAAACAGCTGGATGGTCGACTCCAGGCACAGAGAGAGCTTGGAGGCAGCTCAGATGCCGATAAAACATGTACATGGAAGAAATGGGGTGTGAGACGCGTCAAAATTTAATACTGAATTGCACTGAAGTAAATATGGAGCTAATAAAAATATGTTTCAAATTAAGGTTGCGTTTTGGTGCATAACACATTTCACTGATCCCTGATGTACTTGCCAATGCCAGCATGGAGAGGGAAGCAGACAGGGACACATTGTACCTGCTGCTTCAACTATGATAATCCAAACTGAAATATACTTTTTTAAATTTGTAAAGGAAAGGGCTTTTTTTTCTTCTTTTTTTTACAATTTAAATTATAGAGTCCTGGCAGCCAAGGAGAAAACTGAAGAAGTGGTATTGCTTTCCAAAAGCAGGCGGCAGCAGAAGGCGCTGAAATGGGAAAAGAATAGGCCATGGTCTGTGAAAACTTGGCTGTGTTCAGGCAACCCTCTGTGCTGGCTTGGAGCACAGTTTTGCTCATGCATGTGCTTCCTGCTTTGAATGACATTTGTTCTACTATTTTTTTTTACACCACCAAAAATACTTTTAATCTTCTGAGATGGATCCACTCATCCTGGCACAGGTTTAATGTGATTTGGATTATCAATAAGAGCAGGTGAAAAATGAGCAAATCATACAGAAAGTTGAGGTTTCTTGAACATGTGTTTTGTTTTCTTCTCTGGAAAGTGTCATTTTCACTGTTTCTGCCCAGTAACAACCACAACATTTTACTGTTTGCAGGAGACACAGCTCTACTGTTGCTTGTTAGGATTGAAGTGCTTCACTGAAGGACGTCAGATTTCTACTTATTTCCTCAACCAGTAGGTCTAACACCCCCTCGCTCCTGCTGACGTACAGTAGAACCACAGAAGTGTATTCTGGGTGATTTTCTGTTGAAGCACACTGATTGATAAGCAGGAAAATCCACAAACAGGACAGAGGGAGAACAAGGGATTCTGGGAGCTGGTCAGCTCAGTGGGATTCCCATGCTTTTGAAGGGACCAGAACTGCATGCGCAAGCTTACACACTTACACACACACACTTACACACACACCCCTTCTTTATCTCTGTCTTCAGTCGATGGAATAAAGCCATGTTTGTTTCCTGCCTCTTATTTTAGCTCCTGAGCTGAGTGCACACTTGGCCTTGATTTCTCTAACCTGTCTCTGCTCTCTGCCTCAGCCTCTTTCTCTCTCTCCTCCTGCTCCTCTCTCTCACACACTCACACACACACAGACACAAACACACACACACACCGCTGTGGACACAACCCCTTGACAACCTTGAAATTACAGCAGTGCAACCTGTAGTAAAATTGACAGCGCTTGCTCCAGCTGAGAGGGCTGGACACAGCACGGACCGCTTTATTCTGGACCTTCGTACTTGTAATGATGAAGAGATGCAGTGAAGAACATAGAGAAGATTTGATGTTAAAACAATGTAGACAACAATAAACAAGGGTAAAGATGAAAGGGGAAAAAAAGATGACACTTTAAATAACTCCCTTTCAATTAAAGCTAAAAATAACATACCAGCTCAACGTGAGACTACATCAACCGAATTTTAATCAAGCTGCGCAGCAAGAAATTAATTGATTAATCATTTAGCTTATAAACCGTCATGATAAGTGCCCATCACATCCCGTCATAGCTCAGGGTAATGTCTATTAAAAAACCTAGGTATTTAATTTACAATAAAATGACACAAAGACAATCAAGTGTTTAAAAGTTTGAGAGCAAATGTTGAACTTTAAACAAGGTGAAAGAAACAGTTCAACTTTTGGGAGGGATGAGAAGATTTATGACACTCATGGACCAGAGCCAGAAGGTGATTAGCTCATCTTAGCAGAGAAAGACTGAAAGTATAGAGGAGAACAGCGAACCTGGCTCCGTGTATGAGGTTCAAAAATAAGACAAAACTTACTAATTACCTCTGTGTCTTGTTGCTTTAATTTGCAGATAAAGAGAACGTGTAAAAAGTTAAGTCTGAGGGTTTAGAGGGAGTTAAACCATTTAAGCATCCATGAGCTTTTGCACAGCATCTCCAGCTTCAGTGCTCTTGGAGTATGAGTTTAAAGGACAATTCCGGGCAAATGGGGCTATCGTTTTCTAATGTTTTGGGTCTAAAAGAAAGATTTTAGTAAGATTTTAGTTTTTATTGCTCCTGTTTTGCATTAATTCTGAGGGGCTTGTTTACTTCAAGCAAGTGGACATGTTTGTAAACGGAGCTTAATACAAAGTCTCGCAAAGTCCCGCATGAACTCGCGAAGTCTCGTGTGAGAGTCAAGTTGATGGCTAACTTTGTCTACAGGTCGTCTGAAGCTCTCCTGTTTGTTTAATCAACAAAGGAATATCAACTCGGAGGGATGTAAACAGCCTAAACAGCGTAAGATCAATCTGCTCTCATTATATGCTGCTGTGGCAATGCGGGGACAGACAGAACTACTGCATAACCGGAGCAATTAAAACAAAAATCTTCAGAATCATTCTTTTAGACCTAAAATATTAGGAAACTACAGCCCCAGGTTGAATTTGCCCGGAATTGTCCTTTAAGTATTGGCCTCTGTAGATGTGTTATTGTGCCAAATCTGGCAACTTCACTAAGAAGTCACAGACCAAATATGCTTATTTCACAACTATCCAAGTGCCACTGACCACAACATGCTGAATCGTGACGAGATAACAGATGATTGATAAGAGAAAGCTATTAATGTCCATCTGTGACTCATGATGATGTGAAAAAAACTGGTGTCACATTGATAGTATCATGGCACAGAGATGTGACACATACATCCATCATTTATCCCTCATGATGTTTAAGGTCACGGGTGCTAAAACCTCCCCCAGCGAGAGAGGCGGGGGAGACGGGCGACATGGACGAGTCGTCCGTCCATCACAGCCCTGACAAGGTTTCCTAATCAAAATCACGTCAGCAGTTTCCAGCATGCTGGATGTAGCACAGGAGGATGTAACGGATTAGCATACCATTAAAAAAAAACCTGCACTGTATGTTTATTTGAGAATCACCTTGGGGAAAGTGCCCTTCAAATCCAACCACCACCCCCACTGTCTATTCTCTTCACAATGTTGATATGAGGAAACCATCTGTTACTTTACAGCCTGTTACTACACACACACTGTGAGTGATGTTGAGGGGGAGAAAAAAAAAACAAAGTCAAAAAGTTTAATCTGCTGGCCGCTCCATCTAAAGCACTGAGTGACATTTAGACCACTGTCATGAGGTTGGAGGGAGCAGATGGCCAGAGACGTACAGTACAGATGGCTTCAGATCAACTGTCTGCCGATGTGTGTGAGGCCAGAGTGTCGGAGAGAGGGACAGGGATTCAACAAACATGAAAGAGGCGAAGAGAAGATGGAAAACCTAAAAAGCAAATGATGAAGAAAGTGTCAAATTGTCCAGAAGGGAAGAACAGTCCAAAGGAAGCTATACACTGCCTCACCAGCCGATTTAATATTCCTGTAATCATCTAGATTATCAAATGTGGGTTCAGAATGTCACATGCGGACATGCCTCCATATGTTAACATGCAGAATATGGCCTAAGAGGGTTTTTTCTCCCTCTTTGATGACCAGAGAAATGCTGTAGAATCGAGGTCAATCGCATCTCTTGCCGATTCCTCTCACCACACACATATAAACCAGAGCATGCACGGTCTGCATTGCCTCTCTTAGTATTATTGTCACAAAATTGATTTCCTCTCCCGTCGCCTGCTTTGTCTACCAGGAGGAGAGATGCTGTCACTTGAGTCGCTGCTACGATATCATGAAATCCTTGAGCAGAACAAGCCGGTGCAGGTGGGATAAAAAGATGGAGACGCAGCAGAGATATTTAGAGGAAGAACTCGTAGTATACATAACATAATTGCCCAGTGTGTTTGTGTGATTGTTGTGCGTGGAGCTGGAGTAAATAGCCTGTGTGTTGTATTACGGCTGCCTGCGAGCCGCCATTAGTTTCCTCTCCTAATTGCCAGTGTGTGTTACCACTCTTTGTTCTTTGTTGTTCTCTCACTATCCACTTTGTTGGAGTTTCTTCTGTTTGCCGTTTCCTCACACAACCCACAGAATAATATCCCAGAATGAACAGCGCAGAGAATAAAAGGCTCCATTTTTTTGTTATAGACTGCTAACTGTGTTCCCATACCCAAAGCTAAACCACCAAGTCACCACAAAACCCCACCGTAATGACATTTTTAAACTCCCTCAGAACATGACAAATACATTACAGCTGGATTTATCCGGGGCCGTGGATGTGTTGTACAAACCTAAAATAAATAGCCCTCTTCCTCTGTTGAGCTGCGGGCGAGTTCCCATACTCCAGGCTATCGCACGGAGACTCTGCAGAGCTCAGACTGTTTTTTTTTCCCATCATGATAATACCCCTGTAAGTACTGATAGTTGCCTTCAATTCCACACAGTCGGTGCCCCTCGTGCACAACGTTCCCATGAATCACACATCTGGGAATGAAGCTTGGAAAAAACCTGGACACTGTCTGTGCATGTGGATGCTATATATATATATATGACCATATTAGCATGATGGCACTGCTGATTTGAGGCAAACTATACAATAAGATGTTCATCAGATGATGACATTGTATATATTTATCAAGGGTGGTGACTTCTTAATATTTTATCATGATGATTCATGTTTTTAAAATCAATTTTTTTAGTCCACCTGTCAAGAAAGAATAGAACATTTCCAAGAGACTAAAACAATATATTTCAAGGCGCTTGTTTTATGTGACCATCAGTCCAACGCTACCCCAATATAATCACTTTACAATCATATAAAAAGAGAAAAGCAGCAAATTCTCACATTTGAGAAACTCCATGTTGGCACCATGGAGACAACACTCAGGGACATCTTCTATAAATATCCAGTTTGAGCCAAATAACCAAAAACATGGAAACAAATGACATTTTTCCATCCTTTCCATTAGGTCCAGCTGTGTAAAATAAACCACAGATGGAAAAAAAAAAAAAAAAAAAAGCAACAGTGGTGATGAACTCAGACTTGAACCTGTTGCACATGGTCAGAGTCAGAGTTCACGGTAAGATGAGGCTGTAAACATTAAAAGACTCTTTGCTACTAAGTGCACTGTTGTGTATTTACTTCACTGTGCCCTCAAACATTCACAGTATGTACTCCGACCTTCACTAACAATCTCTCAATGTACAAATACAATATTCCATTTGATAAATATGTAACTTTCAGTGATGCAGTGCTGTGTCTGTCAGTGATGGTGTGGAATAAAACAAGTGTCCATAATTTAAATACATATCTTACAGTATACTGCTCAGTTCTTGCTGAGTAATAAATAATTGACCAAAGCGAAGATTTCAGACAGTGTTGTTCTGTCAGTCAGACTCAGCCGAAGCTTTACATGCAGCAACACAACACTAAAATGGACTGAGGGATATTTTTCCATTACATGATGTGTAAGCTCAACACATCCCCTCCTAATACATCTTAGATGAGTGACAGATGACATGACAGCTCGCGCTCATTTTCCCCTCTTCCCTTCCCTGCCGTCTCGTCCGTCTCTCTTGACCTTTTCTAAGAACCGGAGTTGAAAAAAAAACAAGGCATCGTAAGAAAAACTAAGACAGAGAGCATGAATGTGAATGGAGGCGGTGTTTGTTTGTGTTTACATGTAGAAGGACCGAGAATAGTGAGGGGGGGGTCGCTGCATAAGAGTGCTGGCCACACATGTCACATCAGGAGGCATGATTATCCACAAGGATTACACTTTAATCAATCTAAACCACTAGTCCCTGTCTGCCACTGTGCTAATCCCATCAAAGGAGGGCTCTTTCTGCCTGTCAGCTTATCCTCTCCCCATTCACCACCATGTTAAACACCTCACAAAGCTGTATGTCAGGAGTCAACCGGGCTTCGGTGCGGAGACGTCGGTTCCCCTCCTGAGCGCCGCTGCGTCCCAATCACCACGACTCATTCGGTTTCAAGATGCTTTTTTTTTCTTCCATTGATGAGGCAAATCAATTGTGGAAATGCATTGTAATGGAAACTGTTGCAAACACGGGAGAAAATAGCATTTATGATTCACTATTTACCATCATTAGCAGTGGCTGTTGCAGTGGTTAGCCATGTACAGTACTTTAATTTGATACTTCATGGCATTTCACTAAAATGTGTTTCATTCCTCAAACCAGCAGATGACTTATCAATTAGTTGATTAACATTAATTTACAACTACTAATCAAGTGATAAGTAGTAGTCAACATGCAAACATATCATTTATAGACCGAATAGCTTTTCATTTTGAGCATCTATGAAGTTTTTGGGTTATGGGAAGATGTGATGAGACATTTTCCACAATTTTCTGACAGGTGGTTAGATACGGCAAATGATGAAACTAAGCAACTAATCATTCAAATTACACAGATGTGCACTTAAACTGTAAACTGCATATAGACACACACACATAACACATAATGACAGATCTGTTCCGTTAATAAATTCTTCTAATTCGAGCAGCTCCAAAGTACATTAATCCTAATTTTCTGAATTAGTAAGTGGAACGTGTCAATTCCTTAAAGCAACATTATGCAACAGTTTCACCTCTGAAATAAAACGGCTTCAACTGCACACTGACTTGAAATAGGGAGACTAGTGCCTCTTGCTTTCACTTGCAGTCTGTTCCCCAAACACCTGCTCTTGCCTGGAGCAGGTACAATCAGCACGGGGGATTGCGTAACACTTTTACGGCACACAATCAACTATAGGGTCTTATTATGTTCGCTATAACGAGAAGCTATAGCTGTGTATTCTTTCTCTGTGCAGACGTTGTAGCAGACGCAGTGAGTGACTAGCTCCTATAGCATCTACAATTCTGCACACACAGCTGTGGGTTCAGGGGTGGACAGCGTGATTGCTGGTTTGTACTGAGATGATGATGATGATTGTGCGTTTGTTGCCAGAGCCATTAATAGGCTTTGTTTTCTGTGCTTGAGCTGTTAGGTACACTACTTACCACTACTCTTAACTATTTGGACTCACCACCTCCGTTGCCACTGTGCAGCAGAAGTTACAAAGTCTT
This sequence comes from Trachurus trachurus, assembly GCF_905171665.1. Taxonomy (NCBI): domain Eukaryota; kingdom Metazoa; phylum Chordata; class Actinopteri; order Carangiformes; family Carangidae; genus Trachurus; species Trachurus trachurus. Next base: position 25,734,445 of record NC_139898.1, on the reverse strand, counting down.
GCTTTAGAGAAAAAAAAAAAGCCTCAATCCCTCCCTGAAAGGAGAAAAACAAACAAACAAAAAAAACAGAAACGCATATATTCAGTTCGGTACACACGGAAACTACATTAGGAGAACAGTGTGCACATGTGTGTCTATGATGAAAGCCCCACTCTGACATCTTTCATCTCCTCTCTCCCAGCTTCGCTCTCACACAGCTCTGATGAATGGATGGTTGGAAAGAGGGAGGGGGTGGATAAGGGAGAGAAAAAAAAGAGAGAGATGTGAAAGGAAGAGAGAAGTCACTGAGGGACAGAGGTGCGTAAAAAGGAAGACACACAGCTTACAAGCATTCAGGATAAAAATAACCTGAGAGCCAGGAAGAGATGGCGAATCTTGTTTTTCTCTGCAGACCTTTCTCCATCTATCCATGCAGGCTGGTTTCTGTCTTTACGTATGTATATGTGTGTGTCTGTGTGTGTGTGTTGAAGCTTGATGGGAGGATGATAGCTGAGCACAAACACACACCCACTGTACATACACTGACTCCCTTATTCAGAGGACACAAACTAACCATAAATCTACTGGAGGATAAAAGACACATACACACGGGTTGTCAGTCTGCATATTTTCACAGTGCACAAACAGATGGCCTCGTACGATGACAAGCCAGATAAGGAGAGGAATACAACAAGAAGCTCAGATAAAGACGTGACAGCACCGGACCGAACAGACACACTAAACACAACCCATCTGCTTGATTTCCGGTGACAAATTGGGTTTTGTTACTCAGGCTAGTTATTTCTCACCACATTAAACCACAGTTGGCATAACTGCTCTAACTGAAATGGCTTAGGACAAATCTGGGGTTCTGGGTTGTGGCCAAATTGCCGCATTGCATAGAGAGATTTGAAGCGGCTTAGTCAACTGCAGACAATGCACAGCAGTGGCATCATGACACAGAAAAACAAAACGTCAGTGGGTCACTATTGGTTTGTGTTTGTGCGACGATGCAGGCTGGCAGGCCATGTGCTGGCTTTTGCTACCTACTGGGAGATGCCATGACCACACAGCAGGAACACACTGTGGTGTACTGAGGCCTGATGGTACAAGCAGCCGTTTTATTAATGATTTTTTTTCTTGGTTTCCTGTTGACAGGTGCATAAATACAATGCAGTCTGTAGTGTCATATTTCAGCTTTGTCAGATTATTCATATAGTCCCATCCAGTTTTTGGATAGTCTAATTTCACAAATGTAAACACACTCAAATTAAAATGAAAACTGGCTCAGATGTATTATTTTAAAGGGGACATATTATGGAAATATCACTTTTTGAAGGCTCTTTAACATATATTTGGGTGTTTGTCTTGCCTTCCGGCCCCCAAAATGTGAGAATTGACAAAAAAAAACCTGTGATGTACAGGCGCCCTAGGTTGAAATCCACATGGTTTTACAAGCTGTTCCCTCAATTGTCTTCCAGTGATGTAACTATAGGATTCAAATTTGCATAATCCCACCCCTACCTGGGACCGGTAGAAGGGGCGGGGCAAGCGGTGGTTCATTTGCATTTAAAGGGACAGGCACTGGGTATTTTGACCTAAGCATGTCACAGATATGTCTTTAAGACACCTGGGAACTATTTTAATTTGTGGAATGGGGGCATAATATGTCTCCTTTAATCGAAATGTGCAGAATGCAGCGTAAACACGCTAAGAATATATCTCTGTCCAAATATTTACAGGCTGCACAATATCAGTGCCTCTGCTAATGACAACAATGTTAATTTTTCCTCACATTTATCAACAAGTAACTTGATAAACCACCTGCTAATTGCCCCTGGGCAGATAGTGCCGCTTTGCAGATAGTGCCACTATCTGCTAAGGGTGGTGGCGTGTGAAGTACATGGGGAAGTTATTAGTCTAGCAAGGATTTAGTCAAACTTTTTTAGGAAAAAAAGAATTTCAACCTGATGGTAGCACTGGATAAGAAGTCGATACTGCAGTCTATTCAGCCGATGTTGAGATATTTCAGGCTGGACCACAGTGAACCAACAGCCTTTGCCATCCCCTGGGTAAATTAAAATGTTGATGCAGGAAATAAAAAGGAATAGAAAGGGATACAACAAAACAAAAACAAATGTAAAGGTGCACATACATAAACATACATCTAAATCCAGCCCCAAGTCGCAAAGCTTATGAGTAATAACTCTGAAATGACATTATCCTGAAATGTTGACTAGGAAATGAGATTCAATACAATTACATGTTTTGAAATATGCATAACTTATTTCACAGTCCTCTGATGCTGCTGATGCTGTATATTGATTATTTATGTGTGCCTGTGGTAGCCTACTATGACTGCTCCTCTCCTATGAGCTTCTGTTGTATGCACCTGTTTGTGTCATGAAACTGCAAGTTGTCAGCGTGTCGGCATCTTCGTCACCGAAGTCTGAAGCATTTATTGCACTTGATGGATGAAATAATTCGCAGTGACAGCTGACCAAGCAGGCTAATTTGAGCAGGAAACCCCTCTCTGTCCACGGCGAATCTGCGGTCCAACCAGAGATTGCAGTGGAGAGGAAAGTAATTTACTCTGAGGCTTGGTCTGGGCTCAGACGAGACTTTCATTAGGACACTAATGTTGCGGAAGAAATATGACTGGTGCAGTGAAATATATTCCACAGTCTGTGTTCTGGTGCAGCCGAAACCCTCATTTAAGATGCCAAATATATCAGATGCAAATTCTGCTCGCTCCCCCTCTCACCCGTCACTGCTGCCTTCTCACATCTCCTTCCCCTCTTGCTTTTTTTTCCTCCCCTCCTTTCCCCCTTCTCAGTCTTTCCCTCCTTCTCTTCCTCTGTCTCCCTGCATCTTGATTTGCTGGATGCAAAAAGAGATGCTTCAGTGTTTCATGGACCCAGTGATGACTGATGAAATATCTGAGAGACATGCAGGCTGAAAGACAGATAGCAGGGAAAACATGGGCCCAGGAATGCTGCACCAACGACCCCCCTCTCTCTTTTTCTTACTTGTTCAGTCCTTTAATGTCTCTCTACCAGGCCTCCTTATAGCTGACATGGGAGAGGTGAGCTGAAAGAGGGTTTCTGTCTCCCTCCTTCGGTCCGATTCAACCCTTGCTTTCTATTTGTGTCCAGCCTCCCTGCCTTCATATACCCCCTTCCCTATACCCTACTCCTTTCCTCGCTCCCTCCATTCATTCATTCATCTCTCCGTCTTTAAGACCAAGCACAAGATCATCCCTTTGCCTCATTTTGCCCCCTTTTCTGTCTTTCTCATTGTGTCCATTTCTCAGATGCTGCATAAAGTCAACACTCTGCAGGATCCTATCTCTCGAGCAAAATGCTTTCTAGCAGCAGGATGAAAGGCATGCTACGCTGACTCGAAATCAGGGGCTATCTGTTATCTGATTGGCCGACATGGAGAGCTGTCTGTGGATTTTAGTTACCAGGGAGAACGGAGAGATAATGGCACCGTGTCAGCAACTTCTGGAGCTGCGGGGGCCTGAAGACGATAGCAGACAGGATGGCCAGTGGTGCAAGTATATGAAAGGGCTTTGTCACAGTTTCTGTATCTTTGGTCAAGAGAGTCTTGAAATTCTTCTTTTTTTTAATCCCTCACAAGCAAATGTGTGAATAGTGTATCCAGACACTGCACACATACACAGAATTGTATACATACACTTTCTTTTAAATAATACTTTGAGGATAATTTAGGAAATTTCAGAAACAACTGCAAAACTATCGACCACCACATGTTTTATAGGCAGCCCTTAACACACCACAGTTCCCAAGTTTTAATTCATTCCTTTCTATGAACTTGTTGTGCTGACAAAACGTTGAATGTATTTTTTACTCTATAAAAGAACTGCTTCTTAAAATTGGGAATGACTTCAAACACTTGGCCCTGACTGGCAGTCAGAAGAGGCCTCGCTGATGATACAATCCTGCTGATTGGAGTCATTCATGGTGGGTGTGCCGGTTCAAGTGCTGCAATCTAGTCTGATTGTGTCACAGTGACACCTGCTCCTTCCCTCTCTCTCCCTCCTCCGACTCTCTCTTCAGAGTCTCTGTAATAGAGTCCTGAGTCAGGGTCCGCCTTGCCTTCAAAGGATGCATCGAGGGCCACATTTGCAATGACGGGGAAGACCTTTTGCAACCCTTTTGAATGTTTATTTCTTGAAGTGCTGCACTTCAGAGGAGAATTTGAATTAGGATGCCGTTAGATACAGTTCTTTTTTTTTGTTTTTATTGCCAGATTGTCTAATTCTCTATGTTCTTATAGCAGCATGGTCTGTGTCGATTTCAAGTACACTTGTGTTGCCTCTTACCTGTGGCCTGCCAGCTGTGTATGGTTTGCCTGCCAAGTCTGCTGTTTGTTTGGCTGATGGTGCCTGCCTGTCACTGAATAAAGCGTTAGCCTCCACAGACTGCCTTTTTACTAACACTTAGATCCTGTTACCTGTTGCCAGCAAAAAAAAAAAAAAAAAACCCTGCTGTGATGCACTGAGCCTCTATACATGAAAGCAAACATCCTCATTATTATTTTTTTGGAGGTATCCACAGAGAGACATTTCAGCTACAAAATGAATTTAACACACTTTTTCGTCACTGCACCTGCTGTATGGAAATACATTTTGCACATTTTGGCACTAGCCTACCTGTTTTTGTTGCAGGATTACATTTTTTTAAGATGCAGGACTGAAATAGAAGAAGTGTCCAGTTGGTCCCTGATGTGAAGTGAGTGTTTTAGCAGCTCCAGTGAGAAGTTGTGAGAAACTGAAATGCGCACACTCGCAGGTGGAGGAACAGACAGAGCTCAGGACTCATTAAATCCCAGTCAGGCAGCAGCTCCTCAGAGGCCAAACACCCCGCAACTCCCCCGAGAACCGCTCTGACGGAGACAAACACACACTCTGAAAGCTCATAACCTGGTCACTTACAAGCAACTGTGTGTGTGTGTGTGTGTGTGTGTCAATGCTGCATAAATGTGCAGTGTTATTTCAAACTCTCACACACAGACAGTTATATGCAGCAGGGAAGCATTCATCTGTTGATCTACATTCCTGAGCTTCACGCGAGCCATTAGCACAAGCTATCTCAACCACAGTTCATTCGAAAGATGGGAAAGAAGTAAGAACATCAAACAACCTTTGTGCATGCACGTGCACACGCCCACGCACACACAAAAATGCCCTCTCTCACGCTGAAAAAACAAAATCTCTAAAATCTACTCACTTTCGGTCATCTCATCCCTATTTTTCCTGCTCTTCATGTTTGTTTTTAGCTCTGCCTTTCTTTACATCTCTCGACTCAAACGTGGTATATGTGCTTTAACCTCTGGGAAAGTAATAACTGCCTTTGAAAAAACGTATACGTGTGTGTGTATGTATGAAAGAGACAGAGAGAGGGAGAGACAGAGAAAGAAGGAGAGAGAGTTTGCCAATTTTCTCTTTGGCTTGTAGATGGGAGACATGAAACTTTTATTAGAAAAGAGGAGTCGTCAGACAGCGGCAGCATGTGTTGAGGTCGTCAGGAGAATGAGGTTGGGGGGTTCTGAGTAAAAGACAGACATACAAATCATCACTCAGTCCTCACAGGTGCACAGAGTCACACACCAACACACACACACACACAAGAACAGAGCCAGGGCAAAACAATACTCAAATACAATTTCAATACATATTGACTTCTGCCATTCGTTACTGTCGCCTTCTCCTGCAGCGAAAACAACACACAAGAGGAGTAAATGCAGCAACAGAAACGGCACCAGCAGCTCACACGGTCGCAGATGACCTTTACATGAATGGCGTCAGCAGCGCCTCGATAGATTCTTTCAGGATGAATAAGGAATTATATCTGTGAACTTCCTGCCTGACTCACAAGTTCACAGGGTAAAAAGCAAAATATGAAATTTCAGACACACACAATAACAAATCGACACACACATCGACATGTCCACATCCGCCACCGCTGCTTTTTTTTTTTTTCCTCTTGCCAATAGGCCTCACAGCTCTGCTGGCACTGCGGCTCTGCAGCTGGGTGATATTGGCTCTGCCTGGTTTGGGGCACTTGCACAGATGAATCAGTGTGTCTGGGTTCAGTGTGTGTGTGAGTATATTTTTTATTTTTGCCCACTTTTTTTTAGATACACATGAGAAGTATTTCTTTAGACATGTTTGATTTGCTCTAACAACCTCCTAAAGGATGTCACTGCCTCCTCTCATCCATCCTTTGCGGTTTGCATGCAACATTTAAGATGCAGAATACAGAAATGGGTCACACAGGTGCCTACCACCTTCATACAGTACACTTCAGGGATGGTACAAATAAAAAATACTGGTAATCTTTATTATCACAAACTGATAACTTCAGAGTGAAAAGGACCTATCACAATTTCTTCACAAAGAGAGCAGAACGGCATCTATAAATGTGCATAAAAGGTAGAAAACCACATATTAAGTGCAGCAGAGTGGAGACGGGGGAGTGACAGTAGTAAACTTCCACACAGGGAGATATATAATCAGAGCTCGCAGGAGGAGGATGATGGGCTGGAAGTGGGGCTGATGAAATGCTGTGAAGTCCAGCGTATGTTGATATTTAGTAGTTTGTGAGACGTGTTGCCAAGTTACATATAAAAGCAAAGCAAAGCAAAGCGCTACTTGCTCTGCAACACTTGGAGATACTGTCAAAAGTCTGCAGTTATAGGGTCGGGGGTGATACTGTATGAATAATTGTATCAGGGATAATGGCACACACTCACCCTTTGCACACTTGACTGTGTAAAGTGGTCTGAATAAAAAAAAGAAGCAGAAGCATCAATGATGGAGCACTGAAGCAGAGCACAGCTTAGTATTGCAAACTGTGCAATGCAATAAGAGCGAATCGGAGTATGCGTCAGCGAGTAAAGTGTGTTGTGTGAGTGGAACCAGATTGTGTCCATCGCTCCATTTCCATACAAGCATCTTAAATATTCAAAAATGTACTGTACACATACACACACCCACCAACAAACACACGCACAAAGACACGTGCATGCATACACTCGGTAAGCCTTTGACTTCTCGCAGGGAGTGGTCACTCAAAACAACACTCCAACAGGAAGTTCCTGCCTCCCGTAGCCATCCAATTACAACGCAGTATTTAACGAGGAAGGTTCCATTAAGGAAGTCCCACGTTACCCTCGGCACTCTCGACTCCTCTCACGACAGACTCTGTTTTTTCCTGCCTGTCAATGCCAGGAACCCATTAAGGAGCAGTGGTGGGGATACAGAGCAGGGAAACAATGTAAGGATGGACCCAGCCATTGTTCCTGAGTGTTGCTGCTTGACAAATGTCCGGTCGAGTTGCTTTATTTCTGGCTGAGCTGCAGCGCGGCGACTTGCTTTAAATTTTACCTGGAAACCTGGCTGTATGAGTGATTACTGCTTCTTACTGGAAACTACATCCCTGCCTCAAACCCATGGTGCATATGAGAAAAATCTGACTTTCTTTAAGATTTGAAACCCTTCGACTGCAAAGACAAAACTGCAAACTTTTACCATGTAATTCTAATGAAATGTAAAAAATTGAGTAATTAAAATCATCGTAGGAGAGAATACACAATTAAGCAGTTATAAAATAAACAAATCTGCTGGTTTGTGTTTTGAAATGCGAGCACCAGGCTGGTGCCCACCCATCCAGAGGCCAAAGAACAACGGAAAGCCTCACAGCCTGTATTGTTCTTCTGATCTCCATAGCTTCCCTCAGTGATGAACTGCAGCCCACCTCAGTGACCCTTTTCCAGCCAAACTCACCCACTCACGCAGCCATGGAAACACACACACACACACACTGTTATTGAGCTCAGTAACAATGCTAACAATGCTAATCTATGCACAGCAAAAACCCACCGGTTTTCAAAGAATAGACTCATTTCCATAGCCGCACGTCACAGAAAGATACCCAATGCCGCCAGTAGCGCTGAGTGGCACCTGGACATTGTTGTTGTGACCCAGACCTGGCAACTGAAAAACTAAAAGCAGGGACTTCTAAAAAGGCTGATGTCATCCCATAGTTTCTTTTGACGCCCAATGTTTGATATGATTGGCAGCACATAGAAAGAAAATTAATGAGGTTGGCTGATAGAGTGAAACCTCCTTCAGTAGTGGGCCTTTGTTTTTCCTCCTCATTAATGTCAGCCCATCAAACGTGACATTATGTGCAATTAAACTGAAAAATGGGTGAATACAATATCACCTATACTGCTTCACTTTGGTTTTTGAAGAGATATGAACAAGTACAGCCTATTCTGATTAAGAAGAGGAAACTCTTTTCTAACAGTTAACCAGTCTAGACTTAGCAAAGACTCAACCTCAACCTGGACAGAAGTAAACAAACAGATAAAGGTGGAGTCTTGAAGTGTCGTGTCATTTGAACAACGCTGACCTGCCAACGGAACCAAACTGATAGGTTAAATGGGTTCACGGTCTGTAGTCAGAGTGTGCAGCGTGCAGATCTAAGCCAGCTGACATTCCTTTAAACACAAAATGTGCTTTCAGGGCAAAGGAAGAAATCTGCCTACCTTGGCAATGACTTCAATGCTGGCTGGCTCCTCTCCACACAAACGGCCACAACAAGTGCTGATATCATAAAATTCTCATTTCACCGGAAAGTAAATAACGATTCATGTTTTTTTTCCTCAGGCTGCAAACATTTGTGTTGTTATATTTCAACACAGGATTGTTCTCTATGTCTTTAATTTGTCTTTACAGGTCTGTCCACTCACATGAAATAAGGAAACGTTGTAACAATTTTGTCCCGTCCCATGAATTAGGTTATTCAGAGAATTTCTCTCCTCTCATATCTCATAGATCAACTTCATCTGAACTTCTGCTTCCCTGTTTTTTTTTACAGTCCTGAGGTGTGTGAGAAGCTGTGCTTTGCAGAGCAGATGTGCTCCTGGACAACTTATCCACACACCTTTGGCCTGGTGTGAACTCGCCCTTCTGCTGACACTGATATGAAGGAATACACCTCCAGCCTTCGGATACCAACATGGTGAGAGAGAGAGAGCTGTGAAAGCATGGCACAGCTGAGGAATAGTGTGTCAACAGAGAATGAGATTAGTAGTGCTATCCCTAGGCGTTCGCTCAGCTGGTGTGTGCGTACTGTGTGTGTGTGAGAGAGACAGTGAGTGTGTGTGTGCCGACTCCTGGCTCTCATGTATCTGTGTGTGTTCTCAGCGAGGGGTTTTTGGCGTCTTTGACTGACACAGACAGAGAGTTTAGGGAGTCCCTCTTCCTCCCACAGAACAGCTAAGAAGCCCTAAAGCTCCTTAACCCAGAATCTGCCACTTGTTCGATGAAAGAACATCTCTTTTTTTTTTTTTTTTTCTTAACCAGTAATACGCTGGAGATAACAATAAAAAAAAATCCACCCTAGCACCACCCGGCTCGGCTTATATTTCAAGCACATACACACACACACACCTCACGTTGGTGTCTTTCCGCTTATCTTTGTTTTGTCTCTGTGACGGATTATTTGATTGGAACACCTTATATGCTTTTAAGGAAGCAACTACACACATTAGTCCACAACACACTCCCGCTGTGTGGGCTCACCAAGGTATTTACAGGTTCACAAAAAGCCTTAAGAGGAGTCAGTGGACGTGAAAGTCTGGAGAATATGAACCACATGGGAGCACTGGGCGCTCGGCCAGTCCAGACGGAGCGCAGACTGGCATCGACTGGCACCAGTCAACTTCACACACACACACACACACACACACACACACACATCTCAACTTTCACTGAGTGAGAAAACAACCTGCAGCACATCGTCCAAACAGAACAAAACACACTCGCACACATCACTGCCATGTTTGCGTGAAATAATTGTGTCATGCACCATATGGTTTGTGCTGAGTTGTTTCTTTGCTGACAGCTATAATAATACATTTGGATAATTATCATCATGACCATCACCCACACTCAAGATGTGATGTGACCAGAGCAGTGTGTGTTTGTTCACTATGTGCATGTGTGTATGTGTGTGTGTCTATGTGGTGATGATGGAAGAAAAACATAGCATGTTAAGTAGTTCAGTGTGAAGAAAGTGTTCTGTGTTATTTTCTCTGTATAAGATCAACCAACCCAGGAGTGGCTACATACTGTATTCTGGGTGGGCCCTGTGTGTGTGTGTGTGTGTGTGTGTGTGTGTGTGTGTGTGTGTGTGTGTGTGTGTGTGTGTGTGTGTGTGTGTGTGTGTGTGTGTGTGTGTGTGTGTGTGTGTCTGTTTCTGTGCTTGAATACACTTTCCATCAGATTAAGCTGCTAAACCTTTCCTACACAGTTCTTACCTAAGGCTGCGTCCCTAATGGTCTCGTCTCCACTGCAGGACCAAACTGGACTACTTTACTATTCATGCCACTTAGTTTAGCCCAGAAAAAAATGTTTGTTGTCCGTTTCTCCTCCTTCTCTGTGCTATGTACAGTATTTAGTTTAGAGTCATCATGCTAATATTTGCTAATTAGCACTGAACACAAATTACAAATTGAAGTGTTGGACCAACTCACTAAACTATCAGCTGTCTGTCTTGCTATAAACAAATGTATCATCCAGAGATAAAAGTCCAAAGTACATTTAAACAAATACAAATGTGTTTTGTGCAATGACATCTTCTTTGTTCCTCTTAACTATTTGTCCTTTGAGTGTTTTGTTGTGTTTGCTGCTTTGATTTAGCGAGATCACAGCTGCAGACCACAGGCACATAAACACAACTGTCTCCTCATCACAGATTTCTTTGTTTCCTCCTTTGAAGTGGTCTGTTGGTGACGAGAATTAATCATATTGCTGCAGATGCAATGCATTCTGTGTAACTCTTTTTTCCCCTGTATTAATATTTCAACTTGACTTTTAAAGAATTACAAGCTCCTCTGAGTGTCGAGCAATCTCGGTGAGATTTGGGATTACAAAACGTTCTGAAATCATACTGGATAAAGTTAAAAATTCATGTGTATCAGGGATAAAAAAAGAAAAGGCAGAGATTTGCTTGTTTACATTCCCTGAAAACTTGTCATTTCACAGGCAGATGATTTCATCAGACAGTGTCAATTTGCAAATCACACATCGTGACATTGTTACAGTGAATGGCTCCAACAGCCACCAGCATGTGAGCTGGTGTGACTCACCTCTCTGCACCTCGGAGGAAATTACACTGACACACACACACATACGCACACAAACACAAACACAACAGCATGGGACGGTACGCTAATGCAGGTCAGCCATATCTGCGAGGACAGTGTGTGTGTGTGTGTGTGTTTGTTTGAATAACAATGTGCCCTTTAACCTGAGCATGGATGGAGAGTTTCTTAATGTCAGTGAATGCATCCTACAACACACACACACTCACACACACACACACACACACACACACACACACACACACACACACACACACACACACACACACACACACACACACACACACACACACACACACACACACACACACACACACACACACACACACACACACACACAAAAACAATGTGGCACCCTGTAAACATGCTCCATGTAACAGGAACGCTTTGCCTTTTTAATGTTGTGTAGGTGCGGTTAGCCAGCCAACCATGGCCGATGCTCTGTGGCAGGCAGAGCAGTGACCAACACTAACTGAGAAAACACGCAGAGCATAAGAGAGCAGAGACAGAGAGAGACGGGGAGCTTTTGCATCTGAGAACATAGAGAGAGAGAGAGAGAAACATAGAGATGCGCGGTGAATGTTGAGAAGCCATCGTTGCCAAAGTTGCATATCTGATCACTCAAAACAACAAATATCCCTAGTCGCTTCTCCTTCCTCTCCACTCCATCCCCTTGCCTGGTTAGCGCAGCACTTTCTACAGTATTTGCTAATTGTAACCATATGCATATGTGCACGTCAGGCTCCAGCTGAAAAACATTAGTCAGCCCAGCAGGGAATTTGACTGAAACCTGGTCTGGCTAATGAAATGCTTTCGAGAAGGGATCAGCCGGTGTAGAGAGACTTAAAAGACAAATAGAGCGAGGGGAATAAAGATAAAGACAGAGATTGTCTGTACACACATGCACAAATATGTACATGCATGTCTGGCTGCGGCATGATCAACACAAAGATGCTGAAGATCCTGAAGCTCGGTGCAACAAAAAATAAACATCAGCACACAGTGAGAAAGATGATAAAAGCCAGAGTCTTCACAGTATGGCTGGAATGTATATAAATTCATCTGTGTTGATTTGAAAAAGTAGATTCAGTATTTTACTGGTAGAAAATACAAAGAAAATGCAATTAAAATGGAATGTAGCAAGATAAGAGGGATGGCAATTAAAGAAAGGCAGCATATAGCTGTAAGGAGGATGTGAAAGAATTAAAAAAAGAGAAAGAAAATAGGATGAAATAATATGTTCAATCTCTATAGAAAAGAGAGAGAGTGTTGCAAAGGAGGTAGACAAGAAAGAACTAAATAAACAGCTGAGAAAGCTTAGACTAAAGTGAAAAAGTGCAGACCATATCGATCCTTCTCTTACCTCTGCAGCTGTGTGTGGTATCCTTTGGGACAAAAAACGTAGAGTGGAAGCAACTTCAGCCTCAACAGCACTGCTATAGATCCCCACTTTCTATTTCTCTGCAACGTATCACACATACATCTCCTCCTCCTCCTACCTATCTGCCAAACTCTTCACAGGCCACTAGGACGGTGCTCTGTCTACCTGCGTGGGTTTGCGTGAATGTATCCTAGATGGTGATGAATAGTGGTGAGTGAAAGGAGAGTACTACGCTAGAGGGCAGACAGACCGGCTGAAACAGGAGAGCGGGGAGAGCACAGAGCAGACTGAGTAGGATGGAAGAGTTACTGTTTCCTAACATCAGAGCGGCCGGGCTGGATACACCCACCTCCTCAGCATGCATCAAATGGAAGTCGCTCTGATGCTTTAAAGTATGCAGAGGGAGAGAGAGAGAGAGAGAGGGAGAGAGGGAGATCATGTGTGCTCCCTGAGATATGATCTGATCTGATATATGCACATATGCATGCGGGGGTTATGCTCACATGCATACACTAATAAAGGATCTCATTAACTCACACATACAACTACCCTCCACTGAACAGTGCCTGTGAGAAAAGGCCGCCAAGGTTTTAGTGAAAATAAATAAACCAGCTGATAGGAGAGTAAAGCAGAGCAAAGCAAAGACGGTCTTTGTGGCATAAAAACAGCCTCTAATGAGTTGAATTTAGTGCTAGCAGCCGATTTATTGTGGAGTTGTAGAGCTGGAGAGCCAGTGCTCCCAACAGGTGCCGAGAAAAATCTGGGGATAGCATCAAATGATTAAAGCACGACTGTGAAATATTTCATCTTTTCAGGCCTTTAAATATCCATCACAGCTTCACTCTGGGAGGAGAAGGAGGGGAAAAAAACACCGCACACATGAGGAGGTTTGTTGTCGAGAGGTAAACTGTAGTAGACTTCAGGACATGCTTCTCATTCTTGGAGTGCATCATTGCCTGTCGCTCAACATGCTTTCATTTTCCACTCCTGGTTGAGCAGTTGTGTGTGTGTGTGTGAGGGGGGGGGGGCTGTTTTCATGTCATGGGCCAGGACTTTGAGCCGCCACACCACCCACCTCTGCTGCTCCGGGCCGTGAGAGCTTCGTGCCTCCTGGGACAAAGCCCGCCTTGATACAGGCCAATTCCAGCGCTCAGTGCATGGAGAATGATCCTCATTACTACTTTAGGTTAGGGGGGTTAAATTCCTGCAGGACGTGCCAGTAGGTGGCAACATCTCAAACATGTTTGCATTCACAGTCGGGGCAGTTTGTCCTAATCCCACAATTTGGATGTTTTGTTTTGTTTTCTTCCTTTTTTAGTGGCACGTTTGTTTCTTCTAAACAGTGGACACAGTCTCCTGCAGGTGTAGCAATACATTTCCAGGGAAAGTATAGTTTCATTGCTCTGATGTGACCTTGTTCAGTGTCTGACAACCCCTGGAGCATCCAGTGAGTAATGTAATAGCCAATCAAAAACAAGGCCGTGTTTTGATTTCGGTGGTGTACTATATCCTCAGACATCGGTGGCCGGCTCTGCCACGTTCAGATTGCTTGACTTCCCTTGAGAAAATGATGTTATCAGGAGGTGATGAGGGAAGTAATCCCCCCTCTGTATATTGCATCTCCCGGTTTGATTTGAAACGGGATGTGTGAGAGAGAGAGAGATGCATAACAGCCCCCCCTCCCCTTCATAAAATCTGGATAAATCACCTGCTGGTGCTAGTATGACATCTGTAATGAAATCTTCCTCATTAACAAATGATTCAAAATTAATCCTACATGCAGTGGAAAGGGTCATGATGTTCTGGTACACTCATTTAGTGAAGAAATGTACAGCTGGAGCCTCCACAGTGCAGGAGATAGAAGAGATAACATATCCAGAGGCTTTACACTGAAGACTGTAATGGTGCCTGGCAGTTGCAGGTCCTGCACATCCAAACTACTACCATCGACTAACTGTATCATCAGCATCCTCCTCACTGCAACATCACTCCATCACCAAACCAGACACAGCCTGAGTGGATTGTGGAGGCTGAACCTCTGGAGCTCATGCCCATCGATAGTGGGCTACATCTTTGCTGCTGACCAAGCAGGCGCTCCGCAGCAGCAGCAGCCCCAACAGCAGCAGCGGACCGTCCTGCATACCATCGTATTGACAAATGCTTCCACTACTGGCCCTATATAGGCTACAAGGAGGAAACGACACACCTGACATTTCTTCTCTGTGTGCTGCATTCAGGTGCAGCAAATCCTCAACGTATCGTAAAATAAAAACGCACGCCAGCCAGCATCAACACTCTGTAGCCTCATTAAAAACCCACACAGTGCAACTGATACACATAAGCCGAAAAAAACAGATTAAATAGGCTCCTATCGCCGCGAGCCATCAAAACAGATTTGGGTTTATCTACTTAGGTAGAAAGCCGGGAAATTGTGAATAGTATCTTACCGTTAAATCCTGGAAGAAACCTCTGCTGACTGTCAGATGAAGGGATGCTCCGGTGAAGGTAGGAATGATGCTGCTGCCGGACAGTCCAACCTCCATTTCAATGGGTAATGTCGCCCCCTGTCGGTTACATATGGACAATGCCTCTTACAACCGTTTTAAACGATGACGAAATGTTTTGTTTTTAAAGTATTCGTATATTGGGAATGTTTTTCGTATAAATATTGATGATTAAATGGCGCAAAACGGCTCTCGTTACTGTAAAATATCGTTAAAAAAAATATATAGATTTTGTTGGTGGTCGGGAAATGAAAATGTTCAGGTTAGACGTAATATCGCGATACTTCCGTTCAAAAAAATAAAAGCCCTGTCAAGAACGACCCGAGAGAGGAATTCACTTACAGACTAAATAGACTACATTATTGGTATAGGAAACAATGACTATTCAGATCTATCACTTAAGTAACAAATAATACTACGTCAGAATTTTAAATGTCCATTAGCAAGACCAGTAGATGCAAAATGTGGGTACTAAATGGCCCATAGAATATTATATTACTGAAATATGAATATGTTATTGCATTGTCTACATCTGGTAATTGCACGGAGGGTTTAAAAATAAAGTAAAGCTAGATAGTTTGTAAATGTTTCCATAAGTAAAATCTTTGCATAATATTATGTCATACTTCTGGCAATGATGGAAAGTAACAAGGAACTAATGATATTTATTACTTCGTTTGTAGGCTACAACATTTCCCCTGAAATGTGGTGGAGTAGGCTTCAAGTGGAGAAAAATTAAATGATTTGTTTAAAAAAATGTACAGTAGCCTAGTTGAGTTAATCTACTCAAAATAAACATAGGCTACATGAAACTACAGAATCATGAGCCAGGTCATTAAATCAATGGAGCATTACGGGAATATCAATCAAGGGAGGTATGTAGCCTATCTTTTTTCCAGTTATCACTTTCAAACTACAAGTCCACTTTTAATTTGAAAGAATGCATCAATGTATCGAAGCTAACTTGACGAAGGGACTACAAACATGGCGTCGGAAGGTAGGCAGAGGGGCCCTGAATTAGATAGGCGTCTTAAAGTTCGCCTGGAATCGTGATATGTGAGTATTTCTGGGGTTTATCATTTTTTACACGAGTCTACTTACCTTTACAACTTTTACGATTACGCTTGAAAAAACGTTTGGTGTCGCCGGTGGCCGTTAATCGGCCGCTTTTACCGGATGTTTTGACGTCGTGCCCGGTGTCTAACCGGCGGATGAGCAGCACAGTGGGTCTTCCAGCAGGAAAAAGCGCCAACTTCTGCTGCACCGTCCTAATTGTCAAACAGTCTGCAAGTGGTTCAAAAAAACTGGATAAATCCCGTGATATATACTAAACTTCAATCTGGGATGACTCATTCAGGTAAGATTAAGAGACGGTGTGGACGCTGTGGGCGTTTTGAGATTATTTTTTTCTCTCGAAGTGAACTGTTAGAAACGGCGTGGTGCCTGTTTTCTCCTCACCGCACCGTTTTGACCCAGTTTTTTTTAATGTCGCTGTGTTGCGTTCAAGGCGCTCTACGACATTCGTTTAGAACGGTGCATTTGTCGCTTGGTAACCGCTTC
Organism: Trachurus trachurus; assembly: GCF_905171665.1. Taxonomy (NCBI): domain Eukaryota; kingdom Metazoa; phylum Chordata; class Actinopteri; order Carangiformes; family Carangidae; genus Trachurus; species Trachurus trachurus. The sequence goes on along the minus strand of NC_139898.1, from coordinate 25,717,819 downwards.
CTGCCGGTAATATGACAACCGTTGCCAGGGTAAAAGCGGTTCTGGTTGTAAGTGTTAAAAGCGGGGACAATGAAAACAAACGAGGCTCCTATAAGTTAGCGCTAGCCGGTGGAGCTAACATGTTATGTAATGCGTCGTTCAGTCGGCAACTGGATCAGACTTTGTTTATCGGAAGTGTGTGTGTTGAGTTAATGCAGCTTGTTTTGGTTGTTGTGACATTACAGGGTACTGTTCACTTAACTGCGCAGTTAACTTTCGTTCTCGTTTAACTCTGATGGCGCCCTCTGAAATAAAGCTGTTTCCTTTTCTTGCCAGTGAGGGGCGCTGTTGCATCTCTGTAGGAAAAAAAAAATAAATACCCGCCCTCAAGCTACCGGAATAAAAAAAGAAAAAGATGCCAGGGCTGCAGGGTGAAAGCGTCGTGGCGGCGCTGGGGAGCCCCATCAAGAGCAAGAGCAAACTGTCTCTGAAGTTCTTCCAGAAGAAAGACACGAAGCGGGCTCTGGATTTCTCTGAACCCCAGGCAGATGAAGCCAAAGCGGCTGAACCAGTGGAGCCTGAGGCAAGGTGGGTCAGTGAGTCGCTGTCAATGTGTGATGCATTTGGGGGGTGGGTCACACAGAGTTCACAACACTGCTTTATTACCCACCCCCCCTACCTTATGGAAGAAACATGTGCCTGGTTGGCATGTTTGTGCAACAGAGTAACTGACAACACAACACAATCACTCTCACCCACCCAGTGATATTGTTGTGTTAACTTCACTGCCTTTTGTGAGTTGCACAATGGATGTGAATGCCTTTCATTTTTTTTAATACACATATATTTGTTTTGAAATGTAATGAAGCTGAAATGATGAGTTGATCAGAGGACTTAATTCATTGTTTTTGAGTAATTTCCAAAGAATATCACACATTTCAGTCGGGCCATGTTTGGGTTTCATCATGAGGGAATTTGTAAGGTTAGCTTCCTACTATTCCCACTCCCAAGGGACTTACCAAATATCTGAGTGAGAAATCAAATCAACAAAAATAAATGCCAGATTAAACAATTGTTAAGTGCATCTGTGACAATCATTCTTACTACACCTTTATCTACAAGCACTTGAAAACAAATGTCCTTCTGATTTATGTGAGAAGAACAACTTAACTGGGGAACTGAAAATGGGGTCATAAACCAGACATGGTTGAGAAACCCACCCAGACTAACCCTTCAACAGTATGCCTGGAATGTCTGAAACCCCTTCAGGGATCCCTGGAATTTCTACAACCCTGTTTTTGACCAAATAGGCCTACTGAGAACAAATGTCTTAATACTTTTTAGAGCTTAACAAGTTTGAGATACATTACTACATTGTTTGTCAGTAAAGCTAGGAGTTAACATGGGAGTACCAAGGCAGATTTTTTATAATCAGAAACAAGATAAAGTGATACTTGATCTGCTCCAGGCCAATAATCACAACTGTCCTGCGCAGTCACTAATGAAATTACAAGAATCAAGCAAGTGGCCATTAGCAGATGATGTGTGATTCAAACTGTGTTTTCTTCTCCACTGTGCAGCAGCTGCGATCAGGTTGTCCCCGGTCCTTCTCCATGTCCAGCCTCACCGGGTCTTCTCCTGTCAGGCGAGAGGAGGGAGAACCTGGTGCCTTTCGTGGGGCTCAACAACCTGGGTAACACCTGCTATCTGAACAGTATCCTGCAGGTGGGTCACGCACTACCAGAGACAAGATATTTAATAGCAGTTTATTTACATACACTGAAGTGTTTTGCTGAGTGGACAGCTCCGTGTTTTGCATGTTTGATGAAGAACAGCCAGAACCCGGAGATAAGTGGCAGCTCCACAGCACTCTCTGTACTCACGACTGTGACACTGTGTTCACATTTGTACTCGTACCTTATCTGTTGTAGCAGCGTTTGAATGTGAAGACGAATACGAGACAGACACTGCCGGTTTTTAAATCACGCTTTCAAGAACTGCTGCTCCTGTTTAAATGAGGTCTCTGTAGCCATAGGGTCATATTTCCTCTGTTGTTTGCAACAAAAAAGATGTTTCCTGTGTAGAGGCGGGAACATACAATATGCATAAGAACAACTCTTCCTTGAGGCCACTGGTGAGACAATGTGCAGTGTAAAAGCAGGAGAGTAGTTAGAGCTCACAAGGATGACGTGTTCTCACCTGTGTGTTTGTTGGATTACACAAACAGCACTGAACTATTGTAGGCAGCAATGTTATTGTAACATGTTTTTGTGATTTGAGCCAAAAATAGCTTTGGGGAAATCCCCAGCATTCGTGTTCAAAACCGCATCGATTGCATCTTGTATGACAGAAGCAGTGACACCTGACCAGAGGGTTTGATTTAGAAAGTCTTTTGAGTTGTCAAGTGTAAGAATGTGATGACTAACTCTGTTTGAATGTGGTTTGTCCTGCAGGTTTTATACTACTGTCCAGGACTCAGAGGAGGGATCAAGAAACTGTACAACCTGTCTAAAAGAAAAGACAAACCAAAGGAGGAAACTGATAAGAGTGAAGAGGTTGGTGTGCTACACTAGTATTTTTTTTTTTTTCTTTTTCAAAAACTACACTGTGTCTTCAGGAAGGACCACAACCATTGAACACAACTTTGCACATGTAACTCTAGAGCTGTTCTACAAAGTAGTGTAATCAAAATCTCACTGCCACTGTGTCCAGACATTTAAAGGTGATTTTAATGTAACAGATAAAAAGCCATTTTATTTAACAGTTTGTGTCTCTGTAACCACTTCCTCAGCCGTCAGAGGCCGCAGCAGAGTCGGTGCCCGCTCACCTCGAGCTCCTTGGAAGCTTCAACAGTCTGATAACATCAGTGGAGCAGCTGCAGTCCAGCTTCCTGCTCAGCCCTGACAGCTTCAGCGAAGGAGAGCTCGCCACACCGCCCCGTAAAATACTTCACACGCTCAGGTAACAGTACAATCAGTTTGTCTAATGAACTGAATCATACATGGGAGTTTATTTCTACCTGGATTTAGTGATTTAGGACTGAACTTTAAACTTTAAAAAAGAAGAAATATTTATTTTCATTATTCAAGTTCAAGATTTAAATTTATTATCGGTATTGCAACCCTAAATATTATCCCACACGTGTAAATGTTTATTATCAAAAATAACTTTTGAAGGAGCAGAGGTATTTAAATGTGTACAAGGATTATGATGATTAAGATAATTGAAAAATTCAAGTGTTGCATTTATACTGATACAGAAGAGACACTTCATATTTCATTATCTGACTAGTTATCTTAATGTTTTCACTGTTATTTTTATTGTTATGATTATTATTTATCATTAAGTAAAAATATCAACTAATTGTTATACATCATGTGTGTTGCAGGCAGCTGAACCCCATGTATGAAGGCTATCTTCAGCATGATGCCCAGGAGGTGCTGCAGTGCATGCTGGGATATATCCAGGAGGCCTGTGACACCATCAGGAAGGAGCAGGAGCCGGAGAAGAAGGATGACGCGCCAGAGGTCAAGGTGGAGAATGGCGTCCAATCAGGATCCAGTAACTCTGAAACAGAATCCAAAGCTCCCGCGGAAGAAGACGACGGCCAAGTCGCCGGCAAGAGGAAGAGCGACACCGAGGTGGGAAACGCCAAGAAGAAGCCCAAGTCCGTCAAGGCGAAGAAATCTGATGTGGAGGAAGACGACGCCAGCAGAAACAAACCCCTCACCCGTTCCAAAAGGAAGTCCTCCAGTGACATCACGGTGGAGAGCGCCCAGGGTAAACAACAGGAGGAGGAGGAGGAGGAGGAGAAGAAGAAAGTGAACGCCGGGGAAGAGGAGGGAGGGAGCGACGGCGAGGGGAAAGGTGAGAAGACGTCTAAAGAGGCGGACGGGAAAAAGAAGAAAAGAGCCAGGCTGAGCTGGTTGAGGCCGTCCGGGAAACAGCCGAGCATTTTCTCCAAGTTCCGCAGCGTGGGGAAGCTGAGCTCCATCACCGGGAAGAACCAGAACAAACCGGAGCAGGAGAACGGACAGAGCGACGAACCAGCTCAGACCGAGAAGAGCGGTGACGAGAGATCGCAGCAGAATCCGGCCGAAGACAAGAAAGAAATTAAACACGAAGGTATGAGGTTATATCTGTTATTACAGGAACAGTTCTTCTTTTAGCACAGGATGAAATTACCTCCTTTTTAATATAAATGAATACAAATGATCTGTTTTTTCAGCTGCAGGAAATTGAGGTTTCATAGTTAAACCGATAAAACTCAGGATCGTAAAGTGACAAGTTAATAATTGATTTAAAAATTAGGTTGTACTTGATCATTTTAGAGCTTTGCCATCTCATTTTCACCCATGAATACATTTCTTTTCATAGTCTGTAAATGAAGCCCTAAAGAGCACAGTGTGTAAAGGTCAGTAGCAAAATAAAGCTGCTCTGAGATGATATTATCTCTTAGCTTGCACATTGATCTTTTAAATTATTTTGGTGAGTCTCTTTTTTTAGTAGCTTATTCAGCTTTAAAACATTACTTTCAACTGAAATGGACGAGATTTAACCTCATGACTGCAGCCATAGTATGACACATCACTAAGCCGCGTCCCCGTGTTTCTGCTGCACTCAGACGGCCTGGACCTGATGGAGCGCATGTTCCAGGGTCGGCTGGTTCTCAGGACTCGTTGTCTGGAGTGTGAGAGCTTCACAGAGAGGAGGGAGGACTTCCAGGACATCAGCGTCCCCGTGCTCGACGACCAACCCAGCAGTCCTGACGATCTCTCAGAGGGTGAGGAGTCCACCGCCACCATAGAATGGATTAAATTGAAAACATTAAAGCAGACATTGCAGCAGCGCATGCTTTGGGTTGGGAAGATGATCGTAAAAGACCAGGGTTCTTACGGATCCTTAAAAAGTCTTAAAAGGCATTGAATTCATTAATCTAAAAACAAGGCCTTAATTGGCATTAAAATGTCTTAAATAAATTTTTCAAACGTCTTAAAAATGTTAACATTTGGTAAGTGGGATTTTATGATTATAATTAGTCTCAAATCTCAAAATAATTGGTAACATTCTGACATAGAGAAGTTAGTGGCGGCCGTCAAGGCTAAATTTCTCACCGCCACCAGCTCCCAAATCTGTTTTTTCCCCCCTCCAATCATTCATGTAGCAGTCACTTTACCTTGGACCACATAGGAAGGAAAGTGGGTAAAATTGTCCCTAACCCTATGAAATAGATGTGGTGACATTTTTGTTTTGTTTTTGCATTTGTGTTTATTGTGAATCGGTCTTAAATTTCATTTCAAGTGGCATTAAAAACGTCTTAAAAAGTCTTAAATTTAAGTTGGCTTAAGCTGTAGGAATCCTGAAGACAGATAAACTTACAAAGCCAGCTCGGTGATCTTGTCCAGAACATCTAGGGAGGGAAATGGGCTTGCCAAAAAAAAAAAGAGTCAAACATAAATGTTCACACTTGGTCTTGATTTGCTGTTTTTTTTTCTCTCTGTTCAGTGTCACCAGACCCCAAACCAGAGCTGAAGACTCTGAAATGGGCCATCGGCCAGTTTGCTTCAGTGGAGCGCATCGTTGGAGAGGACAAGTACTTCTGTGAGACCTGTCATCATTACACAGAGGCCGAGAGAAGCCTGCTGTTTGACAAAACTCCTGAAGTGATCACCATTCATCTGAAGCGCTTCTCCGCCAACAGTTTGGAGTGAGTGGATTAACTTTAAACACATGTAGCGTTCATTTCTGTTTCTCAGTATTGTTTTCCTCCAAAATATTGCAAAGTTATTGAAGTTGAAGGTAAAAAAAAAGGTTAATCAAGCTTGGTATCGCACAGTAATAGATTCAAGTGCCCAGTTGTTCTCTTAAATACATATACAGGTGCATTTCAATAAATTAGAGTATCATGGAAAAGTTTATTTATGTCAGTAATTCAGTCCAAAAAGTGAAACTACCGTAATACATTATATAGATCCATTACACACAGAATGAATGTGTAATGGATGTGTGTTTCACATGTCCTTTTTCAAATTTACTTTCATTGTAATGAAAAGAAATTTAATTTTAATGAAGACCTAAAATTCAGTATCTCAAAAAATTGAACATTACAAAATATATATATTTTTTTTTATAAAGCATTTTTGATACAGAAATGTTGGCCTTCTGAGAAGTATGTCCATCTATATGCACTCAATATGTTGGGGCTATTTGACTTTTTTCATGATGTTTTAATTGATTGAGATGCACCTGTACATGTGGTTTTATAATGTTATTAACTCATCTCCCTGTTTGTTTTCCCTGCAGACTGGACCCCTACGCAGGCCTCTCCAAAGTGAACACTCCTCTGCAGACTCCTCTGACCTTGTCTCTGGAGGAGTGGTGCACCCGTCCCTCGTCCGCTGAAGGCCAACACTATCAGCTGTTCGCTGTGGTCATGCACAGCGGGGTCACCATCAGCAGCGGCCACTACACCGCCTACGTCCGCATGTCTGATCTGAAAGACGTGAAGCTGTGGCTGCAGGACACTAAGGAAACAGAAAAGGAGGACGAGGAGGAGGAGCAGAAGGAAAGCAAAGAGGGAGCGCAGGTGAAAGACGAAGTGCTGGACTACGATGACGGAGAAGTGTCTTTCAGCCTGAATCCAAGAGGACAGAGAGGAGCGGGTTTGGCCGCCGGCAAAACCGGAGGCAAGAAGAAGCTGTCCGAGGGCGGGGTGGGACTCCTGGGGGGCCAGAGGAGTCTCTCGAGTTACGAGCTGGGGAACGGCAGCAGCAAACACACAGATAAAGGAGCAACAGAGGGATCTAAACGGAAAAAAAATATCAACACTCTGAGCCAAAGCACCGAGGCCAGACTCAAAAAGGAGCCTGAGGCGGGAGGTGAGGAGGAATCGGCGACTCCCCGCGGCGGGGTGGGGGCCACGGAGCAGCAGCAGGCCCTGAGCAACCTCCAGGAGTATGAGGGAAAGTGGATGCTGTTTGATGACTCTGAGGTGCGTCTGTTTGAGGAGGAGGACTTCCTGCGAGCCTGCTCCCCTGACACGTGCTCCTCCTCCACACCGTACCTGCTCTTCTACAGAAGGATCCCCGGCCCTGGATGCTAACACGACGAGCCACGAGGACTCAGGGGGTGGGGGGGGTTTGTGTGCCAGTTCAAAAAGGCTTTTTTTTTTTTTTTTGGCAAGTGAGCATTCAGAAAAAGAAAAAAGAAAAAAGAAAAAAACCCAGATGTACTTTGCAATACTACAAACTGTGCCAAAAATACTGTGGCTGCCATATTTAGAACATGAACTGAAGTTACTTTTCAGCCCAGAAAGCATCTGGGGCGGAGACTGTTTCCTCATGTTTGGGTTCAGAGTCATATTTTGGAAACACCTAGACAAATGGGGATGAAATTTTCTACGTGCCAGGGATGACTAAGCTTTTTTAGACTCGTTTTTTTTTTTTTGTACAGGTCTTTTTGCTGTCTACTATGATTTTCTTGACACTGGCTTTGATACTGTCATTGTCTCTGTACCATGTCCTCTTTTTTTGTTGTCTCAATCAATGAGTTTTTTTATGGTTTCTTTTTACAAAAATTGAAAAGCACTTTTAAACAAACATTTCCAAATATAAAACGCTGGAAAAATGTCTATTTCTAGCTGAAAGTTTTTTCTATTTTCTATTCAATTGGATTCATAGAAGATTGTGTCAGTGCTGTGTATTTGGACTGTAGACTCAACCTTAAAAGCCAAATAAAACACAGAAATCCTCTCAGTTGACACATTGAGGCATTGCAGAACATGCTGCAGAATTATTCCTCTCAATATTTTCTCAGAAGCCTTTAACCCCTTCTTACATCAACTTATTTGAAACTGTTTCTCTGCACTGATCTATTGTTAAGAACACAAATACATTTTAGAGTTTATGCTGGTGAGACCCGCAGCGTTTGCCTTTTACAAGTGACTATAACAGCAGATATTTACACAAAACACTAGATTGTTAAGTACACAATAAATATATATATATATACAAATCTTTTATATATTTTAGTAGTACTGCTACTATTTAAGTAGTTTGTGCAGGGTGAAGTTTTACTGAGCTTTTTCAAGGTGCCAGTTCAGTGTGAATAAACCTTAGAAAATTGCCATTTCTTCAGTAAGCTATCAGGTTTTTATAAGAACCATTTAGCGAGGTTATGAAATACTGTTCCTCTTTCGTGTCTAATTTAGTAATTTACTAATACTCCACATATTTTAACATGAAAACCAGGTGTGAAATCTGGATGTTATCTAAAGGGTCAGTTCCTTCAAATTTAATGCTGTGAGGTGGAAGGGTCAGGGAGAGGGGGGTGTACAAGTAAAGCTATAACAATTTAGACAAACTAGAATCAGAAAAGTTTCTTTTAAATTACTTACAAGAATATTTGATCTTTTGATCAGCTAAATGCTATACCTCTCATTTGTACCCAGAGTAAATCTGCTCAGTGACACTTAGTTTTTTACTATTTCCAAGAGAAGCATCTGTTTGCAAAACAAGTTCAAAACAGCTGAGTGGTAATCAAACGGGAGCACAAGCAAATCAATGTGCATTTCACACAAAATCTATAAAACCCAGCTGATCAGTATTGTTTCTAATCTGCATACGTGCAGTGTTGACAGAATTTAAATATATCATAAAAAATGTCTCCTTTTTTACACATGACAGCCAAAAACACGAGGATCTCACACAATGAAATCAGCAGGAGAAAACTCTGAAAATTAAATAAATACAAAATCCATGGTTTTGCTCTCAGAGCTCAGTGTGCTTCAGACTCTGTCCCCATGATCACAATGCAATGGTTTGTTGTTAATAGTGTATAATGTATAGCTTTGCCTGTGGGAGAATGTTATGGTCTTATAGTGTCCTGTCTATATAGTTTGAAATATTCAGTAAAGGTGACGTTGTTGATCTCAGGTTCAGCAAAGTGTCCAGCCTGTTTCAGGGATTGACGAGGTTCTCATTGCTCATCAGTTTAAGCCATATTCACTTTTATCACTATTCATCCTTTAGAAGTAGGGGAGAGGTTTCTGAGGCCAGTGTGGGTATTTAACTGAATGCTTGCAGACGTGGTTTAATTTTACATGAAGCCAGCCCTGATAAGTGTGTCCTTCAAACTGTACCTCATTCCAGCTGTAATTCTGTTCATGTTAGCAGGTTGGTACTGTAAGCAATAAAGTTTTTACCTTCAAACATCCTCTCTGGAGATCGTCTCATTCCTGCCAACCACTGCTCTCTTTTATTGACCTACTTTCTGTTGTCGCAACATAACTTAATTCCTACATAGACAAAAAAAAAGTGTCATATTAAAACGTTAGAAAAAATGATCCACATACAAAATGAACATTAAAATATTTATTTAGTAAAATATTTAAAATAAACAAAACAAAACTACATAAAATTATACAAGGATGTTTAAAGTACCTAACTTTAAAACATTGTCGCTTCAACTAAAAATGATAAAGCATCATGATAAATAATGGTACAATTTTTTGCATGTTTTCATTTTTTTACCCCGTCCCTCCCTCCCCGCTCCCCTGGTTTGAATTACATAAACTTTCAAGTTGTAAAATGCATTGCTACACCGTAATAAAAAAAGTGCACACATGAAATTGAATACAGATTTTTTTTTGACACATCGTACATAATTAAAGAGACACCTTGACTTTTAAAATCGTACCTCTTCTGCAGTCACTGGTCAACTTTTGGCGGAAAAAACGTTTTTTTTTTTGGCACTTGTTCACCAATAAAGGGATCTCAGAGCATTCTTCATATTCTGTGGTGCGTTAGCATAGAGTCTTAGTTTTAAGAGTGAAGGCTCACATTATTAGGTTTTTTTTTTCTATAAGGTAGCATAGGGACAAATATATACACTTGTTCCCTTACTGTGACAAACGGCTGGCAGAGAAAATTCTAAATGCCAAGGTATCCCTTCAATCTTTAAGATCCACTTGTTCGTCTCTCTGATTGTGTAACAGTTTGTCTGTAAACAAATTAAGACACTGGAATGACGTACCAAGCTGCAACACTTTTAGCCTTCTTTCTTTTAGCTCAGTCCTTCAAACACTGACCAACTTCGAAGAGACACTCCTATTTACACTTGAGAATAAATTAATATTGCAATTTCTGTTGTTCGTGTGTGAGAGTAAATGCATTGTGTGTGTGTGTGTGTGTGTGTGTGTATTCTCTTCATCTTCAAATGTCAAGCTTGCGAAGACTCATTCTGCTGAAGGAATCTCTGAAGATAGAAAAATAAGACATGACAGGCGTTTTATTTACACAGGCAAAAAGATCTGATTATTGACTGCAGCAAAATGTGATCTTCTGAAAACTGAAAGAAATCTGGAGCATTGACTGGACCCGCATCTTTATGGTTCAGCATTTTTAAGGCCGGTTTATCTACTAATATTTACACAAAATATAACTCGGAAGGATGATACGGTTTGGAGACTTTAGACGTCTCCAACTGAAATGTCAAGAAGGAAAATCAGACATGAGTATCTGTATCATTTTGTGTGTAATAACATTGATGGGATTTACAAATGCTTTTTTTTTTTCTTCTTGATTTGTTTGGGTACGTGGCTTCCTCTCTTGTACCGTGGGGCTTGAAGTTATTAATGGATTAAATGGACTGTATTTCTGTAGAGTAAACATTCACTGATTAAGTTTTTCTTTCCGAGAACAAAGCTCCAACAGGCCCGATGTTGGAGAAATTCAACAAAATGTGGAAACTGCACAAACAAAACAAACACACAACACAGGACAGACTGAAAACACGTAGCCTCAGAGACCCAAACTACCTTGTCAAGCTGTCCGTTTGCTGCATGATTTTCCAGGAGCAAAAAAAGAGGCCGGTTTAATTTAACATCCAAAACATTTTTTATAGTCATATACACTCTTTCTCTCTCTCTCATACACACCCACACACAGACACACCCTGTTCGGTCCTACCTGTGAGAGTTGACCTGCAGCACAGGTTTGTAAAGCTGAGGGATCTTTCTGTTGATGAGCGGCTGCAGCGCCTCCTTCAGTCGGTGGTAGTTCCTCTCCAGCTCTCTCTGGTACTCTTTCTGGTCCGGACCAATCAGGCTCTTGTTCTTACGCAGGGCGTCTTCACACCTTTGGCAGAGAAATCCATCAAATATTGCCACGCAGAGTGTGTGCGACACTTTATCGAGGCAGCAGCAATTTAATTTAATTGCCAAAAACACTTGCTGCTAAATGCTAAAATCTTGTAGTTTTGTGGCAAAGTTTACTGGGTTAACTCATGTTAAGTGTGTCAGCAAGACACAAAGTTCAAAGTAAATTTTTTCAGCCAGCTGTCGGATAACTGTGAGAACAGGCAACCTACAAGTCAACATAAACCTAAAGAACATCCCAATATCAACAGCAGATTTTCAACTCAACATAAGAGTGAAAATCTAAAAGATCTTTTTCTATTTATTACAGGGTAATTTTCTCATTGTTTTGCAATATTTCCATCACATCTTTTACTCTTAAAAGATGTCTTTCAGATAAAGGAGCAGTGTGTTGGTTTTAGTGGCATCTAGTGGTGAGCTTCCAGATTACAACCGACTGAGTGTCTGGAGGACTGTGGAAACACGGTCCCTCAGTAGACGTAAAAGAAATACATTGTTTCTTAGTTTCAATTGATTATAAACTGATCATAATATCATATTGTTTTTGATTTCTGTCGACTGATCCCCCTGAATCCAACTCACTGCTCCTTTAAATGTTGCTTGTCCCTGAGACAAATGTCCAAGGTGCTGCTGCCAGGTATGTAATAAATACCTCTTGGTGAAGTCTTTGAAGCAGAGCCGTAGCTTATTGTGGTGTCTGTACAGTTTTGGGTCACTGGGGATTTCTGAGAGAAACACCTGAGCCACCTCCAAAGGACCCTGAGGAAAACAACACAGAAGTTCATGATCCATCTACAGCTTCTGACACCGACTACCCAACTACAAACACAACTCGTGTCTTGAAGCTTTACCTGGTTGACTGTTGTGCCAACCGATCCCTGTAGGACCATCTGCAGCATCTTGGCATCGGCAGGGTCCTGGTGGGTGGCAAAGGCCAGCTCCTGAGTCTTCTTTTGCATGTCCTCTATTGCCACCTCGATGGGCGTGGAAATGATCTGCAAAGAGACAAACACACAGGTGGTGTTAGTGATAAGACACAAGGGACGCGTCGAGCTCCGGCCTCACTTCCAGAAACATTCACTCACCTCCTCTTTGTGGATGATGTTGATCCGTGTCTTGATGTAAGGGAAAGCGTGGGACGTGGTGAGGATGGTCTTGCGTTTGAACTGTTCGTGCAGGTCCCCGTGCGCCCGCCCGTCCAGGGTGAAAGGGGTGCAGTACACGAAACGTCGCAAGTTGTAGTTCTTGTCAAAGTAGGTGATGCGGTCCTTCATCTCGTACGTGTCAAAGTACGGCTCCACGTACGTGATCTGGATGAAAGCCTGGAGGAAGAGATGTGCTTTAGTTTTTGTTTATTTTCCCCAAATATTTTTATTTTCAAATGTTTTAACAATTGAAGTTAACAGACAATACACACACACATATATAATGAAAAAAAAGAAAAAAGAAAAACTTGACACAAACCATCACGTGTAAAAACAAAGTTCACACAAAGAGGCTTAACATAATATCAGAGTTTAATGTCCACTTGAATGTCCACTAAAAATAGATACTCTTTAGGGGGGTTAATTACAGTTTCAAGTACTCCAGGATAGGTCTCCATACACCACAACATTTCTGGAAGTTACCAGATATCTTCGAGCTTAGATGGAGATGTGCTTTAGTTTCTGCTGCTCTGCTGGATATTCAGACCCGCAGCTCCACTAAAATCACCATCATCACCATCAGCAGTTGTTTATCCAACGATATGAAACGATGCCTCACACCGACCTTATTTGGGTCCAACTTGCACTTGTCCACTGGGTTGGAGTCTTTGATGACTTCCACCTGGTCCTCTCCAAATCGCTCCCCATAGAAACCCTGAGAAGAATGTAGCACAGAGCCTCATTAAGTGGTGTGACTGAGTCAAGATAGTTCCTTTGAAAGCCAGTGGGTTTTATATGTTATTATTATTTGAGTTACAAAAATATTAAAACATTTACTTGGGTCTTGGGAAACATTATACATAACTCACAACTGTTAACCACATAATACATGAATTATAATATCAATTTGCGCTATTTACCTCAAGCCTGTGAGAGATTTCTGCCAGCTTGGTGATGGCCGGCTCTTTGTACACAAACTCTTGCTCGTCTAAGTCGCCAAACTTTGAACCATAAATTCCGACTCTGAAGTACGTACCAAACATCCTCTTCCCATCCTGCGTATAGAGAAAAACAAATGTTAGTGCTGGAATGGGAAAGGGATTACATCAATAAACACAGGTTTACTTTGAGCAAAAACTTAAAGGAAGTACCAAGAGACATCGTCCAAATTAGATTCCTGCCAGTGAAAACCACTTTGCAACTAAATGATGGTGTTATTTGTTTTATACCCATCCAAAAATAACCCTTCAGCTCACTGTAAAGCACACGGGGGTGAAGAAAGAGAGAGAAGGCTGTGACAGAACAGACTGAGAGCTAAAGGAGCATCAGTTTCAGAATCGCAAAACAAACTGTAAACATAGCTACCACAGATAGATAAGACCTTCGTAATAGCACTTTCATTTGATACTAGCGTGTAGAGGCCTATCTATGGAAGCCAGTGTGAGATGGAGAGCAGCCAAGAGGAGCTCATCCAGACTGCAGTCAATAGTCTCACAGCAAGAACCAGACATGACACAATTTGCACCAACTGTAAAAGCTCCATTTTTTTTTCACAAGCTTGTACTACAGCTGTTCCACCTGTTAACCCGTGGAGAACAGAGGCAGGTGCAGGGTTTCACCTCAGATCATCAGGCAAAGACAACCAGCAACGAATGACACAGAACAACAGCCTGATTAAAATCACTCTTTCACCGGCCTGCAGCATATTTGCATGACACTGATAAAAAGTTATAAATACTCCTGAACGGGCGTATTGTTCAATAACCTGAACTCTGACATCATGGTTTTGCCCAGTTTGTGTTTACATATATTTGCAAAAACATGGCCAAGAGCACAGTTGAATGTCAGAGAGAAGGTTTCTAAAGGCTGTAGGATGGCATCCATAAGCCAAAGAAAGATGAAAAAGAAAACACTGAGAGAAGAGTCTCTGCAGAACAAAAATGTCCATAACTTCAAACTGATGCCTTGTCAACCATCCTGTGAGTTTTGTTCTGCACAGACATCGGTTTAGAGAGAAAATCCAGAGAGAGGCGCCACAATACAGTAAATACTTATCGTCATGAGGTACAGCAGGTATGACACAGGTGTGTGTGTGTGTGTGTAATCAAGTATGTAGGTGTGTGTGTATGGCATGAGAAATTGGGAAGCTGTGGACATTTTAAGTGACTGGCATCTGACTTATAAAAAATAATTTGATAAACCTTCATTGTTCAGGAAAATATATTAAAAAGAGAAAATCACTCATAGTGCTGATTAAAATGAAATTTAAATAGTAAATTAAGAAGCCCTGAAAACTAAGGAACTTACCACAAGACACAATTAAGTAAAGTGGGAAGGAAGGGTCGGCAACCAGGGAAATCAAAAAGGAGAAAACAGAACAAATTTTAATCAGGATTGGGTTCCTCCAGAGAATCTCAAACACAACACTAACACACAACAGCAAAAATATCTCCATTGATTTTGAGAAAGAACATAAACTCATTGTGGAGGATCCGGACCATGCAAAGGCAGACAGTTACCAAGAAACACAAAGACAAAGTGAGAAAGTAAAGACCCACAACCTTCAGAAACACACCATGCACTCGATGCATTTCCAAGAGGAACAACAGAGTGCTCTGTCCAACTCATGCAACAAAACATGAAACTAAGGGGTTAATAAAGAACAGAATGGATGAAAAAAGAAAAAAAAATCAGGGGTCGATTTAGTTTGAACCATTAAAAGAAAGGGCAAGAGTACGAACTAATCAAAATCAAAAGGGATAAATCAAGTAATCCTGCGATTACTGTGAGATCAACCCTCTTGGGGAAAAAAACACGACTGCCTTCGGGAATTTGGTTCTAGCTTTCGACCCAATGAAAGTTTACAGCACCTTGTGTTTTCAAAGGCTTGTTTTAATTGTGTGTGGAAAGAATGACCCATGGCTAGATACCCTTCACGTAGCAACAGTGCACTGAAATCGAGCCCTGTGGTGGAGGATGAGATGAGATGGAGATGTGACAGCAGGCGGTGCCGGTGTGTGTCCTGACTGACACACCAGCGGACAGGAAACAGAAGATGAGGATGGCGAAAAAGTTGCGGATTGTGCAGGTGATGCATTCACTGAGACTGTTGTCATTAGTGTCACACACTGTGGCTCCCATGCACAGCCTGCCAACAACTGTCGCATTAAAAAACACAAGCTCCTCTTGCTCAGGAAGAGGAAGGACAGAGGAAAACAGTGAGGGTGTTGCTGTACAAACAGCAAGTGTCCCCAGCAGGGGGGGGAGGGGCAGACAGTTGACATTGTCCGCAGGTGTTAATGGATTGAATGTATGTAACAAAGCAAAGAGAGGATGCCCACGGCTAGCAAATAAAAAGATGAGAGTAAATAAAAGTAAAAATACAGAAAAAAAAAGATAAAACAACGTGAGCAGGGCCAAGCAGGAACCGTTAAGCCACCTACCTCCCAGCCAGTACTCTGTGTGACAAAGAGAATACAGGACATGTGAACGACAACACACACTCTCCCTCACTCACACACACACACACAATGTGGCACTGCACGCGCACACACGATGTTACAGCAAGGAGAGTGGACTGTTTAATAAAATACATCCAGGTTACTGTGTCGAGCTGGAGAACAGAGCAACTGACGTCAAAACTAAATCTGATGGATGTCATTTTCACTGGATGAATCAATAACATCTGTTTGTTTGCTGTTGACAGCTGTTGGTCTGCACACCAGACGACTGTAACCTTGCCCACGCTGTGACTTGACTTTATTCTTTATTTAGTCACACAACTGGCCTTTAAGATCAAATAAATCCAACTGGAGTCTCTTCCCACGTCTCATGCATCCTTAGTTTCGTACTTCAAAACTATAGTAAAGCATGCAAGGTATCAAAAATATAAATCAATATATAAATACACAGGAGTTAAATTGACAAATAATAAAACCATGCAAAGCTGTGTCTGTGTAAACACTGGTGTGAAGGGGACATTGATAGATATCCAGGATATTTCCTGTGTGGTGATGTTAGCATGTTACTTCTGTCAAGTATTGTGAGGCTCTGCAGATGTGCAGCTTTTCTTCTTGAACTCCTTTGTGTAACTTGACCTTGCTCTGGTCTCATTTGACTCATGTAAATCCCTACTGGAAGGAATTTAACACACTGCGTCATAAATGTGAAGTGGAAGGAGTGATGTGCCTGATAAAAGTGAAGCTGTGCAGAGTACTGTGTGAGTGGGGTTTTGATACTGACTGAAATTCAGTTATCCTTGTGTCTTTTTCACTACACTGCTCTAACTGGATTTACACAAGAACAAAGGGGAAATAATAATTTGTGACCTTATGTAACCGAGTGTGATCTTTTTATAGCAGGAGACTGGGAGTGGAAATAAAACATCCAATTTGGGTCACGCTGAGATAAAAATACTTCTCTCCTTTGCTTCTTATTTAACATCCAGCAGCAACTTTGCATCTCAACCTACTATGTGTTTGTGTGTGTGTGTGTTTTTACCTGGTGAACTATTTTCCCAAAGGCTTCCTGTAGTTTACCATGAATGGTGGCCAGCTTCTTCGCATCCCTGTTGGCTTCATGGATGGGGATCAGTACCTTGTATACTTCATTTACTGCCTCATACATGCCGGCCTGGAGGAGAGGAGGAGACATGTCGGTACAGTGCAGTAAGTGAGCCGAAATACAGTACCTGCCAATTATATTGACCTACATAAATACATTTGAACAGCTGAATATGTAAAATTGAAATCTTACTTCAGCTTTTGTATTGTTTATTCTCATTTCTGTATTAAACTCTGGATAAGAGGATTTGGGATGAATAAATATTTGTTAAATTATAGTACCTATCTGAATGTTTATTCTCATTTTATAAAACGAAAAAGGTTCCACAAGCTCCAAAATCCCTGACTTTGATTAAGACATCCAATCATCTATCATCTAATGAATCATTATATTCCTTCTCTACTTCTTACCATAGAGAAAGAGGCAGCAGCCTGCTCCAAGAGTCCCACGAGACCGACCTCTGTAAAGTATTTGCCGGAGCAAATGCCCTCTTCATCTGGTGACACCACGTCATCAGAGACTGCAGATTCCTCCAGAACATTGGAGGAAATGTTCTGTGTGCAAACAAACACGCACAAATACAAAAATCTATAAGCACAGACCTGAGCAGACAGGATATCTTTGACCAAGATGTAGATTATTTCAGAGGACAGGCACACTTGTAGGTACAAACACTGACACTGGCACTGTTCTTACCTGGAACGTGACACAGCCCACAGGAAGATACTTGCGATCCTCCAACATGCTCAAGTATTCTGCAACCAGAGCAGCGCTGTGCACCAGACACTGAGCAGCCTCGGCGTGGTTATTCCTCTCCGAGTGTTTTCCGGCCATGTTCTGAAGCCACGTCAGTCGCAGGTCTGGAGACGTCTGGTAACCTTTTGCAATCCTGGATGCAGAGACACAGACAGAGCACACAAGTTAGAGAAAATATTATATAACAAGATTCGGATGACTGCAGGAACATGTCAGCAATCAAAGGGGTTTATTTAAGTTCAAGTGAATTCTGTACTGTACCTGTACATGAGATCTATCAACATCTCAGGATCTTCCTGGTGCTCCTTCATCTTCACTGTGTCCGAGAGAATCATGTGCAGATTGAACACAAGATCCTGGACCTGGAAGAAAAAAAGATCAGAAACCTTGTTACATGGCTGATCACCCAAATATTCCATCTGTTAAAGGTGTAGACGGGTACAGAAATAAAAATGACTTATTCAGAGATAAGCTAAAGTCTTCTAACAGTGTGTGGATGTTCATCAAACTCAATGGATAAAGCCGTACCTGGTCTGGGAATGTGGTCTCCCTCAGCTCCAAGTCCTCCTCTGCATACGTCAGGATGGTCTTCAGGGAGCGACGCAGGAACTCCTCGTTGAAATTCTGAGACGTTCCCACCAGCGAGGACAGAGACATGGTCACCTGCATCTTCACTCTTGCAAAGTTCTGAAAGAGTGACCAGAAAGAGAAGAGGGGGCTGAGTAAAGTATATTCTGTCAGGGCTGCTGACGTGTCTTCCCTGTAGCCAGCTAACGAAGCACTGTGCACGGCAGCACATATTCCTTCTCTCTTATAACCTATTTTCAAAAGGTCTGTGTGTGAAAAATCTGACGGTAATGGAACAAAGGAAATGATGCATGCACAAGTAATTGTGTCTAAATTGGATGGCTGATTACAGTGTTTGGTCTTGCGCTAAACTGGATGGAGTAAAGTGAAAGAAAAATAGTAATAAACCAATACAAGACAATAGCTGGGAACAGGCCGACCAACAGTAGGTGTTTTTGGACAATCTGTTCTCTGAGTAAGAAGTGGCTGCAAAGCACATGGCTCAACAAGGCTTCTTAATATGTGCCGTTGAATTAGAGCTCTAGACTTTTAATGCTCACCAATGATGCACCGTAATAGCACTTTCAAAGCTACTCCATATTTTAGATTGCAAACATTCAGTTTTGCAGTACTCACGTTGCCAATCTCAAAGTTTTGCCTCATGAGGAGGTAGAGGGAAGCGCTGGCGTGAGCCCTGATGGTACTTATGCTGCTGCTGCAGCTCCTCAGTAGCCGCAAACACAGGTCGGCACACTGCTCCGTCTCCTCCTCGAACAGCAGCTCGGGAAACTAGAAGAAGCACAGACAAGTTATTATGAAGTCCTGTAAAAAAAAATACAAATAAAAAACTGTGAAAACTGTGAAATGAAGCCCAGTGTTCTGACCTTAGACACCAGTGCCCTCTGTGTGGCAAAACAGTGCTGGAGGTAGAGGGCGCTCTGGTTGCAGGCCATGCTGTGGAGCAGCACCTTCAGCACACCACCCAAGATAC
This sequence comes from Trachurus trachurus, assembly GCF_905171665.1. Classification (NCBI taxonomy): domain Eukaryota; kingdom Metazoa; phylum Chordata; class Actinopteri; order Carangiformes; family Carangidae; genus Trachurus; species Trachurus trachurus. Next base: position 25,698,663 of record NC_139898.1, on the reverse strand, counting down.
TCTCCTTGGATTCTGTCACTGATACAGTCTGGAGGAGGAGGGACACATAAACAGCTGTTACAAGCACAAGTCTTGGTTTATGTATGCTGAAGTGTGATATTACACAACTACAACAAAGATATCAATATTTATGACTCTGCTATTGCATGATTGTATTTGTATGGGTGAAATGTAGAAAGTCTTGTTGGCTTACGTACCTGTACAATGATCTCCAGAGTATCAAGAATAATTAAGTTGGCCTCTGTGGCAAGGTTACCATCAATAAGTGCTTCATGCTCCAACTCCGCTCTGGTCCTACAATAAAAAAGCAGAAGACACCGTCACAAATTGATTAACACTTCCCAAATTGCGATGTCGATGATTTATCCTTGAATGATGGATGAGCTTCCAGACAGTCACCAAATTCAAGCCATTGCTCCAAATCACCAACAATGCAATAGTTTTTGTGTTTGGTGAGAACCTGAGGAGAACCTCAACCAGTCCTCTAATTTCCTTACAGGTTAATGAATGATATTACACAACAGCACACAATTATTCCAGATGTTTGGCAATGCAAAAATCCACTGTTATCCCGCAACCTTTATGGCACTGACCACAATGTTTTAAAATGATCCACAGCAAAAAATCATGCTGATCCAGATGGACAAAGTCGGCCTAATATAACTAACTTCTCTGACCAGCAGGTTGAGAAATAAAGATTTCAGGTCAAATAGCTAAACTAAGGTCTATAAATAGAAAGAGAGGGTTAGGTGCTGTTTATCTGTTCAGGGGTTCAAAAGTCTGACAGCAAGTGTACATGTTATGAAATATCCATGTTTGACATATGAAACTATGTCAGGACTGGGTTTTAGTTGTAATGTTTCTCATTTGATATTATTCAAAATGACAAACAAAGTCTATGACAAACAACAGCTATGGCTAAAAACACTTCTTTGCTCAGCAGAAAACCCAGAGGGACACACGCGTCAAGAACCCAAAACAAGAAGCACACTGGTTAAAAAGCCAAAAGAGACCCACTGCAACCACTACCAACCCTGACACAGACATTGTTACCAGGACAGAGGAACTGACTGGGTGAGGAGGGGGGGGGGGGGTTTAAGGGTCAGAACCGGGGTCAGAGGCTCTCTGTTGGAGCATTTATATGCATGTATGAACTTAGACAGTTAAAATGGAGAAAAATGTATTTATAATATAGCTGCATCAGTGGCGAGAGAGCATTATTGCGGTTGATCCAAATACAAAATTAAGTATAAAGTAAAGCTGAGATCATCAGAAGAAAATTCAATACACTAATACATTTTTTTTTTTTTTCCACTTCAACTGTCTAATTTCCTACATGAATAAGAATACTCCATAGATGAGGAACTACAGCAGGGGAGGGGTTGGAAGGAGCACACAGCAAATGTGGACCATACAATACCTGACAGATCTGTGACTCCTACATAAACACACAGCAACACGAGAGAACAAATGGAAGTTAACAGAAAACAAAGGCTGGAGCTGAATTTACAAAAGAACAGAAAAGAAAAGAAAAGAAAAGAAAAGAAAACACACTAGTAACAGGTTTGATTCTGTCCCTATGTAAATCCAGCAAAACATAAAGAATACCGTAATAATGAACAACGAATGGGGTTTAGCACAGTTTGTGATGGCATGCTATGTGTTAAATGATGGACTTACATGGAGATACATTCAGGGACTTAAAGGAGGGTCATTTTTCACACATGAACATAAAACATAATGTCGGGGGAGCCTACAAAGGAGCAGTGTCAGTGCCTGACCCACAAGCCTGATGAAGCCCACAGGGCGAAACGCGTTGCTGCGGTTTTAACAAATAAATTAATTGAATGTACCCCATTGAGTGCGGTGGAACCTTCTTTTCTTTTTTCATAAAACATAATGTGTTTCTGTATCTTCGAAGTGACTTTTTTCAGGTAAAGAATAGAAAATAATGTGACATGTGAATCTGGAGAGTCCACTTATGAACTGATGAATCGTGGACTACACCACCTATTACATGCACACTCAAAAACATCTGTGTTTTAAACAAAAACCCAGAAAACACCATCAGGTGAATAATCAGCTCAGGTCTCATTGAGAATCTTTCTCAGTTACATAAAATAAGAATTAGGAAAGTGAATATCTGTGTTTTAAAAAAGAGCGTACTTGTCCATCTTTTCACTGTTTTGTCTCCAGTGGGTCATGTCCTTCCTCCACCGAAGGTTCTCCTGACTGCCGAAAGCGCTGCCAGATGGACTCCGCTCTGAATGTTGGAGGAACAATTATTTACTTTTTTAATGGTGGTGAAAGAGGTTACACGTACACATGTGACAGACTTTATGCACGTGAGTTGTGTGTGTGCGGAGAGTGAAACGCAGGATAAAGTGAATCATTGTGTGATAAGCCTGTGCATATTCTCATTTGTCCAGGTCATAGTATCTCAAAGGAGGTTAAATCGAAAGCAACTGGACTTAGTTATTTGTCTGGGAAGACGTTTCACTTCTCATCCAAGAGGCTTCATCAGTTCATGTACGCATCTGACCAGTCCCAGCCTGGTCAGATGCGTACATGAACTGATAACTAAGTCCAGTTGCTTTCGATTTAACCTCCTTTGTGAATCATTGTGTCTACTTCTGCGCATGTCTGAGTGTGAGTCCTCACCTAGCTGTCCGCGGCTGCGTCGCACCATCTCCTGCCTGGCGCCGATGCTGCCCAGTATGGCCTCCTCCAGCTTGGCCTTCATGTCTTTGGACTTCTTAAAGGTCAGGCTGTTCATGCGTTCGAACGCCTTCTTCCCCTGCATGGTGAAGACAACATGGGCCTTGTATGCAATGAGGCAGAGGATGAGTGGACAAACAGAGAAGACACACACACAAACACAAACACAGCAGGGAAGTTATTTGCAGCACAGCACCAGCAAGCAAAAGCAAGTTAGTAGCATAAGAGCAATTGTGCAAGCATGAGAAAGCAAAGAGCAAAAACACACAGCATAGCAGAAAGAGCTAAGACTACCAATTACGTAACGGATTAACAATGATTATAGCAGAGAGAGCAGTGTGCTTACTTTATTATTTTATCACACACTCAGTAGCCAAAGCACATTACGCTCAGAACAGGTTACATTCTATATGCAGGAGGACAGTACACAACAAACCAAAACAACATCACAAAATGTGTTGTATAGATTTTGGTTGATAAGTAGTGGAGCTGATATACACATATGAAAGTCCACTGCAAGTCATTTGGATATGTCTGAAATAAGCCACCTTTTGGTTCATTACATATTAACTTTTGCTTCCCCCTGTGTTGAAATATACTGTATATTGATCTATATGTATTGGGAAAAAAAAGATGAATGTGTCAGTATGTAGAAATCCACTATGTTTCTTTCATATGTTATTTTATCAGGCCAAGGGATCCCCTATTCCAGTGGTTCTCAACCTTTTTTGGCTCGTGACCTCATTTTGACATCACAAATTTCTAGCGACCCCGTGATCATGTGCAGTCACGTGATCACGGGGTCGCTAGAAATTTGGGATGCCATCAATCAAGATGCGCCAGCTCAGATATTTTTATATGCTGCATTTTATTTGAACTCGATTTATATTCGAGAAAGTGAAAATAGAGAATACAGTTGTTTAAGATTGTGTGTGGTGTATTTAATCATAATTTTAAAAAGAATAATTAAAAAATATATTTTTATCAGTAATTTTTTTTGTCAAATGCTAGACATTTCAGGCAACCCCATTTGAATTCCCGACCCAAAGGTTGAAAAACACTGCCCTATTCCTTAGAATACTAAACAATGAAGTACACTCAAGAAGTGGGCAAACTCTGCACTGGAGATCCCATGTTGTTAGTTACTGAATGTATTCACTGTTGATATTACCTTGTACTCAAAGCAGGAGACACAGAGGTAGAGAAGATCCAGCAGGCGGTTCAGCTGGGACACCGACAGGTCTGTGAACCACTTCTGTAGCACCAGCTCGTCTGCGTTTTTCAGCACCCACAGAAGACAGATGAGCAGACTACGACTCGACTCCGCCGAGAAGCTTCCGTGCTGACGACTCGCCTGAACAGATGGACCGGGAGGAGTCAGGAGGGAGGAGATGGAGTTTAGATTTGATAAACAACACCTGACTTGGATAAAAAAAAAAAAGGTGATATGAGGAATGTTGTGATGGACGGAGATTTTACCTGCGAGTTGAGCAAGAAGCTGCTTGGTCGGGACATTGGGGAGGCAGTGGAGGTGCCTGCTATTGCCATGGCAACAGTCTGACTGATCAAGCTATTGCCCTCTCCCTCTGCCTCTTCTCCACTGTTGCCCACCGCTGCCCCCTGTGGACAGCCAGGCCGACCCCACTGGTTATGCGACTCTACAGTGACATAAAGGAGCGAAAAAGAAAATGAATCTTCCTAAATCGATCCAACATATTTACATATGTTCTCCACATGAACTCTCCGTACCCTATGGAGAATGAGAGGGTACTATATTCAAGCAAGTTGAGCAGGAACTTTCCTTTAAAAGCTGATTTTATTGAGAGCATACTTGATAAAATGGCATTGACTAACAGGATCTAACTGCTAATATCAATTCATGGATTCAAATCAAGGTTAGGAGAGAAAAAGACAAGGATGAACTTATGTTACTGATCAGCTTGTACATTGTGGTAGGGTGCAACATCCTTTGCAGGTCAAATGATAACCTTTCAGTTGAAAAATGATATAATATTCAAGGACACAATGTTCCTTCACGGCAGCAGTTGTTTGAATAGCTCAGAGCTTTACGCATCGGCATCAGGCCACATCTCACCACAGTAGAGAAACCTCAGTCAAGCTGCTGATCGGTTCACAGTGCTACATGCGCCTCAGTCTCAATGAATGGATAGTAGGAAGGAAATAGTTCAATGTCAAGACTATTTTTCACAGCAATGTTCAAATTATTGCTGCTAATCTTTTACCTGTGAAGTCATGGAGCTGTGGTAGCGTTTCCATGACGATGCCAATTAGAGGCAGGTACAGCATGGCGACCCGGGCCTTGACTTCAGGATCTGCGTAGCGCGGGTCAGAGTCGTGGCTGGACAGGAGGTTATGAACAACACTCACCACCTTCTTATGGAGGCCGAACATCCTGTGGTGAAACATAGAAAAATAAATAATGTAAGAAAGAAAAATAAAGGTCAAAATAGATCGGGGTGTTTAATTACAAGTATGAAAAGAAAAGCGTAGAGGTGAAAGAGACCATAATTCACTCCCTTGCTTGTTCTGCATGTATGCACTTGTTTACAAGTAACTATGCATACAGGCTTATCTCTCACCAACAGATACAGAGGCTCTAAAGTGAAAATATCACTTTCCTTTCTCTAAAGACAGTTTATACAGAAACAATTAAACCCATTTATTACCATGTGTTCCATTACTGTTCCTTTATCACTGATAGTCAGGAAAGCCATAACTCTGAACATATAACTCAACTTCAACTTCTCCTCCTCAGATGTTTGTATAGTGTGCATCCACAGCTACTCACCCCTCATTGTCTGGGTCCAGTATTACAGACAGTTCAGACAGTACCAGTCCAGCCAGAAAGTGCTGCTCTCTGAAGGGCACGGACAGCTCAAACATGTTGGCGATCTTTTGATCCTGGACATGTGTGGAGAACCCAGAGCTCTGTGGTGAGGAAGAGAGAAACATCCAGACAGGACACCATTCATATTTTAATATCAAATTTACATCTCATGTTAAAGACCTTATGACAAGACAATGAACAATCTCCCTCCGCTTCTTTTCGTCTAACCTGTGAAGTCGCTGAAGACACAGACGGGGAGGGCGAGGCGGGCGGTGTGAGCAGACTGCAGGGCAGGTTGAGGGTGACGTAGTGTTCATGGCTACAAACGATTCTCAAGAAATCAAGCCTCAAAGACTCCAGGGTTGAGTTCTGCAGAGCGTAAAGTTTTGTGGACACCTGGAGAGAGAAACCGAGAATGCATCATGAGTAAAAAAATTGTACATGCTGTGAAAATAACCAAAAGTTTTGAAATGATACAAATCAGTCCTTCATTTATTTTTGGAAGGAAACCTTAAATTAAAAAGCCACGTTCACAGCACCAGAACAAAGACAGACAGGCAGCTGCTTTGAATAAACTAAACTTAAGCAACTACATCTACTTTCTCTTCTCTTACAATTATCCTAGAACAGTGTATCATTAAAAACAATGTTTCATATTGTACCTGTTTCCAGTAAGCCCTGATCAGGGTAAAGACAAAGCCTCGGTCCATGACTGACAGCAAGTCATTGAGAAAGAAGGCCAGACTTGTGTTCAGTCTCTCCACAAGTTCCAGGTCCTGATTTGATGAGAAGAGTGTGTTAGGAAAAAAAAACTTCCGCAGTTAGTGAACATGATTTCTGCCTTTTTTACGTTAAAGAAAGTCAAAGAAACTAAATTGACAAATGATCCCCCGTGGTGTTATAAAAGCCAGGCAAGTGCAATCAGATTTATTTCATTGTAGAAAAGACTTCAGGGGCATCATTTAGCTCAGTTGGTAGAGGTTGAGGCTATAGTCCTCGCTGCCGCCGGCCCTGTATCGAATCCCAACTCAGGCGGCCCTTTGCTGCTTGTCATTTCCCCGCTTTCTCTGCCTCCCCATTTCCTGTCTCTCTTGACTACACTATCAATTAAAGGCAAAAAGCCCAAAATATACTTTAAAAAAAGAAAAGAATTTCCCAGATTCCCAGAATTTCCTGCGTTTTCACTTAGTGTCTAAAATGTAATGATATTAAACAAAGCGTAGGCCCATTAGGAACCCTCTGATACCTGGAATATTTGATTAGACCATCTCTTACCTTCTGGAAGCGAGAGACAATGTCACCAGCGATGGTGCTGACCAGGGCTGTAATGTCATCCATGAAGCGTTCTGGGAATCTGTTCTTTCTGGGCGACTCCAAGCGTTCAGCAAAGTACAGGTGGTGGATGATGCTTTTCACCTGTAGTCAAGGTGGGAAACAAGACAAAATATTGTATTTAACAGAAAACAGGCCTTCCTGTGATGAATGATGATGGACAAAGCTATTTTTTCTGTGTCAAGATCGTTCCCTACCATGAGTTCAAAGAAGAACCAGGCCTGCTGTAGGGCGCCTTCCCTCACGCTCCCACTGCTCACCACCCACTGGAGGGCCAGCTCCTCGTGGAAAAGCTGAGTAGGAAAGTTTAAAAGAGACAAAGAGGTGGAGGAGGGGGTGGGAGGGGGGCAGAGAGGGAGAGGGAAACAGAAAGCCAAAGAGCCAGAAAGAAAGAATGTGAGGGAACAGAAAAATGACCACTGTCTATGTTCACTTCATTACAGCTGTGTATATATGTTGTACAAACTGAAGCGGGGTTCAAATATGTATTTACTAATGGGGGGATAAGGCACAAAATAAAACCTCACCACTATGTACTGATAAGTGACATATAAAGAGCTCTTGTGTCCCCAACTCAAGTTAACCTGGTGGAGTGTATCTGTTTTGAAACCAAAACTGTAACAATGATTAGCAAGACTAACAATACAGTTCAGTAAAAGCTCCTGCACCCCCAACACTGAAAATTAATAATTAAAGACAAAAAAGGTTTGGTTAGGTGTTACAATTCATGTTATAAATATATAAATAAAAACACTTAAAAATATGTATGTAATTCTCAATTTTGTGTGATAATTTTTACTTTTCAGAAATGAAGAAAACAAATGCACTCCTACTACCATGCAAACATTACTGTGAATATTTTTGTCTGTATTTTACATGGAGATAAGAAATTATTTTTATTGCATGGAGAGAAGAATTTCTTCTTCTTCATTTCTTCAGATTATTGTGCATCAGTAACTTGCATTTATTTTGGTGTGCATTTTTAATGCAAAACCAGCATCCAATACAGTCTGGCCAACACACTGACTATATTCCAGTCTGGCAAGTCTTCCTTTAATCCCATCTAAATAATAAAGGCCTACATTTTAAATCTGCATGTTTGTGCTGCCTCTTCACATTTGTTAATCTTCTGCATATTTGTGGGTATTTAAAGATAAAGTAGAAGTATTAACAGCTGAGTTTTGCACAGTACAAACAACTGAGCAAACTGCATCCATTAAGGAAGATCTTAAGAAACATTTGAAAGCTGTGGGGTTAAAAGTTCAATTAATAATTTGATATTAGGGAAACTTCCTAGCAAATTGCATCTTGGTAGCTAACAATCTAACATTAGCCAGCAGTATGAACTGCTAGTACAATACCTTCTGCCAGGGGAACCGGTCACAATTCAATGAATACTAGCTTTACCAGATGAAAACCCCGACCCTCTGTGACTGAGTGAAGGACGCACATTGAACGAAGACTTCCCAGACTTTGTGAATACGACTTTCTGTAACACACAGTCAGTGTTAGCCAGACTACAAGTAACATTCACATCAAAAACTCCTCGACACATTCAGAACAAGAGGCAGATCGGTGACATTCAGCATTCGACAACAAGACTCCACAACCACCAAATACGACATCAATGAATCCAGAGGCACACATCCACAGACAAGACAGGTGAGGAGGCGAGTAAAGAGGTGGGCGGGGTTGGCTCCTCCCCCAGTGCAAGTGGCTCTACCTTTTTAGTGGGCAACCGTCCTGTTAAAGTTTGCAAGAAACTGGCGCTCTCAGTGTGCGAAGACATGCGATTGCCACAGCGCTCCATGGCCTATGGGTGGGATGAATGGAACGGTGACAACAAGGTTAGTGGAGGTGCAACGAGAGCATGGGGTTGCACCTTTTTTTTTTTTTTTTTTTTTTACTCAGCACACAGAGTAATGTGTCTGCTGGGTCACACACAAGCACACTACAATCTACTGTGATTTCTAGCACATATACTTGTCACACATGAAGACACAAAACAATTAGACACAGGACAGGGCCACAACACTTGAAAAGCGTTGTACCCATAATCTAGAACAGTCAGATAACATCAGAAGAGTTTGGGTTCCTTGAAGAGGGATGCAAAATGGCTTGAGATCAAGTGATGACACAAAACTTATTTGTTTTCCTTGATGTTACAGCCAGTGCTTAATGGTGTACCATTCTGCATCCCTCAAGGTGAACACATTACTTCAGGAACAAAAAATGGCATAAGAAAAAAAACAAAAAAACATCCTACAGTATCACAGGAATTGTTATTGGTTGGTAAACTAACATAATGTCCCATAATTGCAGGTTAAATGCAAATGTATGTGCTCTGTCAATGTACGGTAAGCATATTTACTTTAATATGGTAATCTAGCTGTGGGTTTATGATTGCAATATGCTGGGCTAATTGGATCTTGGTTTCCTGGCTGATACATAATAATATGTGTAAATTAATAAGTAACAAAAGCTTATGAGTAACTCATGACAACTTAAAGTGACAGAGGACATGACATCACATGGAGGTGGAGAGTGTGAAGCTGACACAGGCCTCACACATGTAGACAGACACACATTCACGCTCACAGATACACCATGCTCCAGTGACAAAGTGAATGCTATGTATGGTTAGTAGAGAGTCATGCAGGGATACTAGCTGAGAGTGAGGAGTCAGGACTATGGGATGGAGGCAGTGGAAGTGATTCAATCTTAAAAGCAGAAATGGGAAAAGAAAATGAAATAAAAAATGAATGTGAGAAAAAAGTTACTCTGTTGATGAGGATGATTTCTAACACTACCCTTTTTCTCTACCTCTCCAACATCCTCTGTGTCGTTCTCACAGACGGATTTGTGTAGTTTTAGGTTTTAGCAATAACTGCCCGGTGTAAACCCAAAACAGCAGGTAAACTTGACGTGAAAAGAAAAGGAGGCCGACAATGTCCAAGAAATTGCAACCAAGAATAAGTGGTATTAATTCAAATCTGACATTGTAATATCTGGAGTAGGAATATGCATCTTTTCCGATAAGTACTGAGAAAAAGAGAGGTGTTAGGTCTAAGTGGCAAAGAGGGATGACACCTGAGACTCTAGCGTGACGGATAGAGGGTCATGGAGGCGGCTGTGACTCCCATGTGTGGGATCATGGGAGGTTTGTGATTGTAAGTTTACCAGAATACTGCAATATTCTGAAGTTTTGGTCTTTGAACTACACTATTTGTTTTGTAAATGGTGTCGTAGTTAAAGTGATGGTAATCACAGTCTTGTGACTGAAAAAGCATTGGAAGCCTCTACAAAATAGGTTGATGGCTGAGTAACAGATAAAAAAGAAACAACAAGACAACAAAAAGTAAAAATCTGAATTGCATCCGTGCCCCAACAATCTCCTTCCAGTCAATAACTCTGAGGAAATACACAAGTAAACCAAAACTCCAAATATCCCAGTATCCCTTCAAGGTGAACAGGGTGAGTTCTTTTTGTAGTGAGGCAATGTGGAGGACGGGGCATTCATAAAACCACCTGCATGGTTTCTGGAGCAGACCCGGGGCTGGATCCCCAGGGGGCACTCTTACAGCCCATGGTGTGCACCCACGAGTTGGAGCGGTCTAAGCCCTAGGTGTGCCGAGGTCAAAGGACACAAGGCAGGCAGGAGGCAAGGGAATAAGCGAGCAGCACGGGGGAAGGAGGAGGAGGGAAGGAATAATGACAGGTTACAGAGGTTTCAGAGGTCAGGACTGCTGGAAGATGCCAAGGGCCACAAAAGGTTAGCTGTCAGTAAATTAAACGTCCAAATCATCACCACAGAGGAGCAAAGCACATAGGTTCTCTCTGTCCCTTTCTCTCTCTGTGTCAGAAATAACTGCCCCTCCCTCAAAGGCAAGAGAAGAGAGGTTTAGTCAAGTATTAGCAGCAGAGGGAACATTCATCAAACAGGGGGGCTGCATCCATCATATCATTGTTAACAGTACAGCAAGGCCATTAGAAAGACACATTACATGGTTCACTCATCATCGCTAAGTTACATTTCAGGTTAAATTAAAACAAAACGTTTGAAGTGGCAAATTACAAATCATACCAGACGAAATGCATGACAACAGATAAATAACATCAAATCAAACAGAACAAAGAAATCCGGTTGAAACTGAGAAGACTTCGCTGCTGTTAATGTCTTTAAAAACGATTTATGACCAGTGTAACAACTGTGTTGTTGTATCTTTATACAGCATCTGCTTCACTGATGAGCCCATAAACTAAATGTCTCCTGTGCCTTTATCAACCTGCACAGACTGACCATCGTGTATGCATGCATGTGTGTGGGTGTGTGTGCAAGCTTGTGTGTCAGGTTGCTGTTACAGCGGTTAGACAGATAAGATGTTCAGTCTTATGTTTACACATTGGCTATACAGTTTACATGTCGATAAAATAGTCTCCTGGGCCACTGTGCACATGGAAGGGCTCCACCTTGATGTGTGGGGTAAGAGCTACAGTATAGATTTGGTCCAGCCACCCAACAGGAACATGACTACAACACATCACAAATCAATAAGAGCGGCAGGAACAATGTTACAGTATTTAACATCCACGTGCAGTGTGGACGAGTCAACGAGGGCAACTGGGACAAGTTCCCAAAATACTAAAAGCTATCAGTGTTGTCTCTGTCCACATGTGACGTGTTGAGTCTGAGTGTCTCTTCTATGCTTTAACAGAAAATCTACTGAGCCCTAAAAGTACTGAGATAAAAAAAAAAGACACTGTGTGATGACCTTACCTTGCTGCCGATGATGGAGCGGACCTCATCATCAGGAGAGGTGGGCGTACCAGAAATGTCAGGGTTACTGTTGCTAAGGCTACGGGAGCGGTTGAGGTTGAGGCTGGCTGGTCGAACGGCCGAGCGAGCCATGGTGGCATAGTGAACCGAACCTCCCAACCCCCCCGGGCCTGGGGCGACAGATAGATAGTGGAAGGAAAAATGGGATGAGATGGAAATTACTACCACTGACAAGCGATTGTTAGTCCACTCACATGATGGTTGCATTTCAACACTGCTGCCAACGCCTGTACTCAAACTATTACAACCCCACAGCTCCATATGTAGAGTTACATTTTTCAATCATAGAAGTATTCATAATGAAAGTCGACAGTTACACGGAGGAACAGATGTCTTGGTAGTAGATGGTTTATGAGTTAATACAAAGGGTCTGCAGGAAACTGTTTCCTCTACCACACACATCAAAAACCGGAAAAAGGGAAAACACTTGCACATTAGGATGTACAGCAGTGGACAATATCTACCTGTTAAGGATGAGTTGGTATCTGTGTTGGGCAGGCAGAAGACAAAATGGATGTGGGTGGAAAAAAACAAGCAAAAGAAAAAAAAGAAATGGAAAAAGAAAAATTATGATGGCAAGTAGGTTTGATCACAGACACCCAGTGAGGTGAGGTGAGGGTTTGATGAGATTAACTTAAAAGGAGAAAACAGAAGTATAGATGCAGAACAAAAAAAAGGAAAAATGTGAGGATCCGTATAGCTTACCTGGCGATGGAGCGTTGGGGTCGGTGCTGGGCAGACGGAAGACGTAGTGGATGTACGAGGACAGCAGGCTGTTGCGACCGTGCATATCTTGGCTGGTGTCCAGGTACTTGTGAAGCCGGTTCACTATAGACGCCATGACCTCAAAGGATGCCTGGCCCAGATTCACTAAAGCACACACACAGACACACAAATTTGCAGATAGAAGCAAATTGACACGTGCAACAATGCAAACATGATAAATAGCGCTGCAGATACACATCAAGTCTCAATTTCTATAAATATTCTGGAATGGTAATGATTCAGATTACTGTATTAGAGACTGTGTGAGTGATCATAACCTTGTTTTTTTACAATGTTAAGTTACATGTTTTCATCTTCTGTATGCAAAATATTATCATTTTAAAACGTAAAAGTCTGTGCCAGTAGATACAGTAAAAAAAAAAAAAAAATTGTATGTATTATGTATACTTTGAATTTAATATGGCCTATGTGTCATGTGCAATACACTGCATAAAAAAAATGTATTCTTTCCATTTCATTTTTGCTAATATATTATAAGATATTTTAATATTTTTGGCTTTAGTGTAAAATAGTGCAGGTGTGACAAAGGTGCAGGTAACAGACATGGTAGCATGGCCTTCTCCAAGGAAACTAACACATTTGATACCTCACTGTATTTCCCATGTTTAAAATCCCCTCTGAGCTCATTGCTTTTTACTGAAATATAACACAGTGACGTACCTATCTGCCCGGCAATGACCGGCGGCCGCACAACAAGCAACACCAACTTGTCGAGCAGGAGGTGAAGGAATCGAACCACTGGCTCCAGTTGGGAAGAGTTGAGAGCTGCAATGCTGGACTTGAGCTCGGCCTCTAGGTTGTTCTCCATGATTCGCATGTCTCCTATCCTGACTGGGAACATGTGCTCATCCAGGGCATGCACCAAGGCAAAGAACTTATCCAGGTACTGGTCCTAGGGGGGGAGAAAGAGAGGAATGGGGACAAGAAAGTCAGAATTTGTTTACAAAACAAATGCAATGCAGGAAATAGGACATAGAAAGAGAGGAATGGTAAAAGAAGAATTGTGATGACAGAGACAGATAGCAAGAAAAGACAACACAAAGAGAAGTGGAAAAAAAAACATACCAATGTTCAACTTAAAGAAAGGTGAGGAAAAAAGGGGGAAGGGAGCCGACAAACAAAAGTAAGCTTGGATCCACTGGTCTGTAACTCTGAGGCACGTTGGCTCGCCGCAAAGAAACCGCAAAACGAACATTACTACAAGAACACAGTGGAGTCCAGCGAGTCTAATCTGCGCCAGGAGCTGTGATTTATGAGCACATTAGCTCCAGTTAGGCTCCTGGGGACCACAGTCAGGCTCTCTGCACCATAGCTGACACAGAGATGGAGTAGACCCCAGTAAATAACTGGTGAGGTGAGCCTCACCCACTAATGAACTGGTGTTGGGAAGGAATTTCTGTCAAAGTGTGAAAACTCTGTGTGGTTATTTCTCTTAACATTAATTGGGATTTAAAACGGCTATGTGTGTGGGATGCTTGTGAAATGGATTTTTTGGCAGCTTTTGCTACAATGAAACTGTTCTACATTATTCTTGAAAAGCAGGTTGTTTTGGAAATCTTAGATTTGAATTTCCCCCCAGTTCACATAAAGTTTACTGCTCCCTACCACTCCCCAAAACAGTATTCAGAAAGTAAGTAAAGCTACTGAACACAACACTGTTACCTGCGTGTGGATGGTTGAAACGGTCACCACTTCCACGTTGAATACACCTCGATGGTTATCCACCCACTTCATCCCCGGGAGAGGAACCTGAGGAACAATAACACCTGTTTATATCTGTGGAAAAACTTGATCTTATATGATGCAATAGTTTTCAATGTCCATTGATTCTGTGTTAATTTAAGGATTAAGAATATAATGAGTATTGATTATGTTGCTTTTCACCTGGAATATTACAGAAAGCACTTAAGGAATGCCTGATATCATGCTTCACCATATATTCTTCATGCTCACTCTCATACACCAGTTCTTTATCATGCATAGAACATGAATGAAGAAAGCAAAAAACTTGCAGACATCGCATTTTATGCTAAAATCTTATCTATACTAACTTCAGGCTTTAAATCATTATTTGTTCATAAATTAAAAACACTTCCATTCTTAATAAATTGTATCTTACATCTGGGGAGAGAACAGAGTAGGACTGTGGTGGTTTCTCCAGTGACACGGGAAGACAGAAGTGTCCTGTCCGTAGACGCCCATTCTGCAACATGGGGATCCACTAAAGAGAGAGAAAATACAGAGGACAGAGGAGTTATTTTTTTCTTTATTCAACAGCTGCTGCTGGCTACAACCCTGTTAAGAGCTTACATGGTTGCAGTAGCTGCGCTGGTGACTGCTACCTACCGTGTATCCCACAGGGGTCTCCAGAGGCGTGTTCTGCTTCTGCTGGCAGCTGACGTGATAGAAGGTGAAGAGGATGTGGTGGTGGTCCGACAGGGAGGCAGGCAACTTGATCTTGATCTCATCATGAAAGTCAGGTGATCTGATGAAAACAATTGGTAGCAATAATGCAAGATTGTACAGTGTTATATTCAATACATTGATAGATGAGGAAATTATAATAGATTATTCAACAAACTACATAGACAAGACAGGTTATATTCATCAGGCTGCCATATCAATGTCATTCCACTAAAGCGAGGCGGCTCTAATTACATCCACCTTCACTGTGGATCTGAAAACATTACATAAGCAAGAATATCAGTAATTCAGTTAAGTCAATTTTTCACGAAGGCTGCAAAGGGGGCAACATTATTTTCCTCTGGTCAACACCTTCTCAATACTGGAGTCTATAACACAGTATGTGTTGGAGAAGAAGTTGGTCATGAATATGTATAGGGTCCTCCCAGTGCTTTCAGAGAAAACATTCATACAACTCATGCTGGAAAAGACTAAAAATGGACCCAGCTGGAAAGACTTTCTATTTCCAGCTGGGTCCATTCATTATTTGGGAAACTTTGTCTCACAAGGCAGAACAGGGGTTCACAGTGGACGTCAAGTGATCTAAAAAGAAATAAATTATATAACACTTCATAATTCACTTCAGCTGAATGCTTTATATTCCCACAGGAGGAAACTTTGTCTGAAAGCCAGTGCCCCGAAACAAACAACCTACAGCAAATCCGTCAACAAACCCACTAAGATTGCCTGGAGAGTGGAAATAACCATAACTGTTTAAAAAGGGGTCAGAGAAAAACTCTAATTTCTCATGGGAACATGGGTTTTGGTTCTCGACCAGCAGTCATTCTCAAGAATGAACAGCGTTAGGAGCAACTTAATGACTGAATAAAGATGATGGGTTATTGGCATCAAAGCCAAGAGCAGATACAAGCACAAAGGTGGAAGCTTTAAAAACACATTTTATAAAAGAAAGGACTGTCCTTCATTTATCTCTGCCTTTAATGGTCTGAGAAGAGCAATATTGTGCCATTTCTGAGTGAAACGCAGACTGTAATTGACAATTAACTACAAGCACTTACACAGGCTAGGTATAAGGTCCTGATGCATGATTGCCCTTGTCACTATGGTACATTATTCACAGGTTGATTAATTTTGGCCTTGAATGTTTGACCCCTTGGTGACAAATGACAAACCACTGGGTGTCGTAAAAAACACCTAATAGTGGTGATAAAATATTAGAGACCCCTCAACTCTTATATACAGATGAAAGAAACTTGCCAAGGACACCACATGACAATATCCAGGAGGTTGACGAAATTCTTTCTTTTAATGAATGCCATCAAAGGTAGGATAGTGGGGGTGTAAGAACACATTATAGGGGAACATCTGTGAGTTTAATTATTAATTTGAACATCACCATACGAGTTCAAGGCTGAGCATTTTAGATTCTCATGACTGTGAGTTAACACAGCACTGCCAAGATAGGTTGTTAAATAAATCATTCTGTGATAACTATATAATGATACATATTAATAAGAGTCAGAAAAGCTAATAGGTTTTGGATGATATGGATCATTTTTTGAATTGGACTAAGTTTTAGTTAACCAACTTCTTGAATATTCCATTTTTTTAAATCCAATTTGGGCTCCCTACAGCACACCGTGGAGACTATTAAAATCAAAGATGCTACCAGACAAGTCACCTACCTGTTATGGTACACCACAGCAGTATAGGCCTCTTTTGCGAAATCTGCACAGCTGGACTTCCCAAATATCACCTGGGGAATAATAACAACAGCATTGACATTCAGTGACATTGAATCCACTGCATGTTACATTACGACTCTCTCTTCACATGCATATTGGCTTGCGTGCACACAGCTGCCGAAGAATGTGGTGCAGTTTCATTGCACAGCTTTTGTCACTACATAAATCAACATAACACATGAAGTGGTAGAAATCCATAGTTGCATGCATAGTACAGACAGAGCCCTAGGGGTATGGCTAACAACACTGAGACCAATTCAAGTGAGAGTGATTTTGTCTCATGGCATCTCATCATGGCGTACCGGCATTGCGTTGTTTGGATCTTCTCCGTTCATGAATTGCACTTTCACGGTGATGTTGCGAGCCGAGCCCTGGCGGTTGGCGAAGTTAAGACTCTGAGGGTTCACATACAGCAGGTTCCTGAAAAAATACATACATGCACAAACACAAAGAAAACATGGCGCATTAGAAATTATGTTAGACCAGGAACAGCGCAAAGGAACAAAACAATTTATAAAATGTCAGTATATGTACTATATTCTCAAATTACACCTTAATAACACTGGCCATTTCACTGTCACTGTCTGTAACTTAAACCTTGACCTTTTACTCCAACAACTAAACTAAAGTGACTGACCTAGATACCTTTCGCAGTTACATCAGATTCCATGAGCTGATATTTCTGAAGGGCAATGCCACGATGGTAGGTAAACCGTGCTCTGATTGGATATACAGGGGGCTTGGCCCGTCAATAACCATGGAAGGCGCAACCTTTCATGCGTGGGAGGACAGGGGTTGGATGCCTATAAAGATTTTAAGTTGTTCCCTCTTAAATCACAAAGTAAAATGCCAGTAATATAATATGCAATCGCATCAGTAGACCTTCTCCTGTATTAATTACATGATGAATCCTGGTCATTGTTGTTGTTGTTGCTGCTGACAGATGTACGGATGGTACACTACCATCTAAAACTCACTGTTACTACACTGTTGGGAAGGAGGAGGCGGCCCCAGAATAGGAAGTGCAAAGTAACCTGGGATCAGCTGACAAAACCACAATGACGTAGTGGAGCCTGTGGGGGATGGCCCCAGAGAGACCACAGCTGGAACCACAACTGACAAGGAAGCGTGGGAATCGCTCTCGTCTGATGATTAGAATTTCTTGTTCTGTTACACTTGGCCAAGCCTGTCCTAACAACTTTTATTGCAGCTTCAAAGTGAGCTGTTGAACTTGAACTGAAAAAGACCCTGATCTGACTTTACTGTGGCAACGCTGGAATACCTCATAGAAGTACAAATGGAAGTATTGATTGATTGGGCAGTTTATCTCGTTAGACTTAACTTGATCAGTGCAAACACTGCATTACAACTCTGCAGCTCTGCCAATACACTCCCAGATGGCAGCTACCCTCTCTTCCCAATTTGGGCTGGGAAGAGGCTGCGTAATGGAACAAAGACACTGTTCAGTGACTCTCAGCACAGATTGGAGGAAGTGTTTTACCTAATGACAAAGTTGTAAATCAAAACATGGAGAGAAGGAACCATTTATAAAAACCGAATCTGCCTTGTTAATTGGACAACACTATATTGGAGTATTTAAATCTAGGTATAACCACTTAAAAAGACACTTTTAACACCGTCATTTACTACATCCCATTGAGAACAAGTCAGATAACATCAAGTATTTCTGTCATATATCATACACTCCTACGAACACTGCTGTGCACAGTGGACATCCCGTTAATTAAAGACTGCTGAGTTCATTCAATAAAATGTTTGCAATTTGTAAAACTGCAGATTTGGACTTCAAACAGGGGGCCGGTTGCACAGAGAACGGGCCCCAGCAGGGCCAGGTTAGACTCAAACCCTCAACCCTCTGTGACTGTTAAGCCACAGCGTTAACCACTGTTCTGGAACGAAAGACACTGAATAACATTACCAGCTTTATGCTGATCAAGCATTCCTGACACATTCACTCGGTCCATGGCCAAATATTTCTTTTCCACAGGGCCTTTTCTTTCTGCTCTGTTCAAATGAAAAAAAAGCATAGCGGTCGTTCATTACTGAGAACTGATGTAATCTTTCCCTACAACCACAAATGACTAGAAAGAGCTCATTAAGATGACTGTGTGGTATTTCAAGGTGCATGGTAACAGCCAGAGTGCAAAAACGATTCAGTTTGAAACCAACACCAGCTGGATGCAATGGGGCAAATACTCTAGAGTTTTCTACTACTTTATTCTACTCGAAGTAAATGTGATAATATTATAGTCTTTTCCTTTGCAATGCAAAGTGACTGATCAGCTTAGCAATAAAACAAATGGGGCATTTTCAATGTGCACATGCATGTTTCAGCTCGGTCTTATTTTTCGTGTTTGGGAACCATACAGTACAGATACTGCCAAAGGAATAAATATTTATATTCCAATTAAACATTACACCAACTCATTTCACTGATTGGTTCCTCCCCCTCGCAGGGTGAAGGTGGGGAGATTTCACCAACACTGCAAGTCTGCTTCAAACGACTTACTAAGAATTTCCCATAAAGACAGTTTTTTTGTTGTTGTTTTACGACAGGACGTACACAGGACTGAACCATTAAAAGCTGCAAGCTAATCACCGAACACTTCATCAAGAACACCAGCACACACACTTATTCATGTACGTAGTTATCCAATCAGCCAATCATGTAGCAGCAGCACAATCCATAAAATTCTGCAGATTACAGGTCAGGAGCTTCAGTTAATGTTCACATCAAATATAATAATGGGGGAAAATGTGATCTCGGTGAGTCTGACCAAGGAATGAGTTTAGATGGTGCCAGATGGGCTGGTTTGAATGTTTCTAAAACTGTGGTAGAGCAGGAGAGACTCGGCGTGACGTGTGCATGTGGTAAATCTGTAGAAATGATCTATCGGCGTCAAAATCGACCTGAATCTTAAAGAAATGTTTCTAACATTCTGTGTCACAAAGAACTGAGGCTGTTAGTGCAAAAGTCCCAAAATACAGAGGTTGGTGAGTGTAGATTCACTATTTTATGTGTAGTGGCATTAAAAATATAACACGTGGGCCTGACATCCCTGGAAAAAAAAAAAAAAGCGATGAGGCTGAGCAATAAAACCAAGATGATGAGTACACACTGTACAACCTCTCTAACATCATTCATGCCCAGAAGCTCAACCCTGGCAGCAATGACAGGCCCACTCCCCCCCACACACACACACAAAGAGAGAAGAAGGGGCCAGAGAAAGAGAGCTCGGTGCTAGGCTGATTCAGCAGGATGCTAAATCAAACCCAAGAGCATTAATTACACACAGCATTATCAATCAGAGCAAAGTGTGCGCAGGGTTATAAGGTTTGAGATTGATCAGGCTGACGATCCATCAAAAAACCTGCGATGGCCATTGTTGGGTTTCTGCTGATCTGCTAAAGCTCTGCACCACAGATGGAGAACAACATAGAGTAGGGTGTGGTATGGAGAGGGGATTGGGCTTAAATGGGTGGTAGAGGAGGGGGGGATGTATATGTCATTAGCTTGCTGCTGTGATTTGTTTGTTCAGGAGAGGGAGGGCTCGAGGGGGATTTGGGAGGAGGTGGGGTAAAGAGCTAAAACATAGTAGGGTTTAATGATCAACTAACCCCCCCCCCTCCTCTACTGAGAGTGCAGTATATAACACAGAGCAGTCTGCTGCTCTCAAATCATTTTAACAGCAAGAAAGTCCAGGTTGGAGGCAGAGCAGCAGAAGGTGGAGGAACTCAGTGGAACAGTGCATTAGAAGAAAACTGCTACTCCACAATCCAGGACTGGAGGAGGAAATCATGATGAAGCTGTTTTGTCTGTTGCTGCTGCTTGCTTACTCCACTGCTGCTGTCCCTTTGGAAACTTCAGGTAGAGATGTGCCACCCACCCTGCCTTCCCTGGCCTTAACCACGGCACCACACCCTACCGAGGCGAAGTCTCGCTTCGCCATGCTGGATGATGTTCGCCTACTTGCCAACGGCCTCCTGCAGCTGGGCCAGAGTTTACGGGAGTTCGTCCACAAGACCAAGTCCCAGATCAACGACATCTTTCAAAAGCTGAACATTTTCGACCGCTCTTTCTACCAGCTCTCGGTGGTCACGTCCGAGATCAAGGAGGAAGAGGAGGAACTGAAGAAGACCACCAGCTTCTTGAAGGTCAACAATGAAGAGATCAGGAACTTGTCGCTGGAAATCAACTCGAAGATCAACAACATCCTGCAGGAGCGGACGCAGCTTCAGAGCAAGGTGGGAAGCCTGGAGGAAAGGCTGAAGGGACTGTCACAGAGCATGCTCCCCGCTGAGCAGCTCAGTGAAATCACAACACTCAAGGTAAGCACCCACTAACTGCAAAGGCAATCCCTTCAGGTTCCTTATTCAAGTTTGTATCAGTTAGTAATGGTTGTGCACAAATAGAAAACGAGTCATCAACAGTTTCCCTCAGAGTTAACATTGGAAATGTGTTGAATGAACTCTGCTAACTTGGATAAGAAGCCAAATCTGTCTTCATATGTCCATCTATTCTTGAATTATAGTGATGATTACTGATCCTGTATCGTCAACTATCTGTTGTGTTATTGTTTCCACCTGCACTTTGTTAAGCAGAGCTGATTCAAACAATTTAAAATACCAATGTGTACGGGCAGAATGGATAAATGTTTTCACTTTGACATTTTCAGGAAGTGATTGAAGCTCAAGAGAGAACAATCACCAATCTGCTGAAAGCTGTAAAAGAGCAGCATGATCAACTTGACAACCAGAAAACCAAGATTAAAAACCTGGAGGAGAAGGTAAAAACAAAACAACATCTGTTGCAATGGAAAGTAAACTCTGACTCAGACTAGATAAACTCTGATTTTTTGGGGGCTGGCAACATAATTGTGGATTCATTTGCTTTCCATTGCAGTTCAGCTATGACAATTTCCAAGATACAATCGATAAGCCAGTGGAGTCAGACTCAGCAGCTTCCAATACGTTTGAATATCTGACAGGAAACTCAACTGGCCTGGACACAAATGGTAAAACAACCTCATTATTTGTGCATTATTCCAATGCTCAAAAATGTTGGCATAAAAAATGAGTTAAAATAAAAAATAGTTGGCTGCATATATTTTGGTTTTGTGTTGCAGACCTCCCAACGGACTGCAGCGAGGTGTTTGACAAAGGAGAGGCAAACAGTGGAGTCTATGTTATCAAGCCAAACCGATCGGAGCCATTCAACGTTTACTGTGAAATGGGTTCAGGTGGGTGAGAGCACAGCCAATCTAAGTTCTGAGTGAGCACATCAAAATACTGTTTTTGTGGTTAAATGTGTTGACATTTATAAAATGAGGGAGGCACTGACATTTATGCAAGTCTCCAATCCACGGGTAAGGAACAAAAAAACAAAAGGTTATCAAGCTAGATAGCCACAGAAATAGGTTTTCTGAAAGGCCAGAGAAAATATCACTTTTACATTGTATGATAAGCATGATTCCTGATCCTTGTGCAGACTTGTGTGTAACTTGTACATGAGTAACTTGAAATATATCTCTTATCCACTCTGTAGATGGGGGTTCAACTGTCATCCAACACAGGATCGATGGGTCAGTGGATTTTGACCTGACATGGGAGAAATATGAGAAGGGTTTTGGAGATCTGGAAAGTGAGTACTTTTTTTTTTTTTTTTTTTTTTTTACTTTTTTAGACCAGTTTTACCAATTGCTAAATAATATACAACTCCATTTATATTTTTTTCTTATTTGCAATAGGTACAAATCTGATAATAGCTTTATATTTAAGTATTAAAAACATGATCAAAGGGTACCTAACAAATCTGAGTCCACTTTGTCATATAACCACGGTAACTAAGTACAATAAAATAATTTAAAAGTGGCACTGGTACACGGACCGTTTACCAGCAGACTTTCTCCAGTGGGTGAGGACATTTGCAAGTACTTCCTGTCGGCCTGCTCATAGGAAACAGTGATTGTTTCATATCAACGCTGGACTGACTAAGCGACTTCCTTTATTGTCCGAGCACACAGCAGACTTGGCAGCTTTCCCTGACTCTAACAGCTCGTAGGTGCAGTCCTGCTGCAACCCAAAGGAATGACTCCTGAAGCAATGACTTTTAGTTTTTCTGCTCTTTCACAACTTCCGGCCCAATATAATAATGAGACCATACCACTACAGCATGCTTCTATAAGGCAAAGAGAAACAAGTGCACAAAAACACCATGTCTATTTTCATCTCATTCATATCGTATTTATCTGTAATGCAGAGGACTTCTGGCTGGGCTTAAAGAAGATCTACAGCCTTGCACAGCAGCGAGTTTACATCCTACGCATTGACTTGGAGGACTGGAAGGAGGAGAAGCACTGGGCCGAGTACCGTTTCTCAGTGGAAGGTCCTTCCAAAGATTACACTCTTCACGTCAGCCATTTCTCTGGTGACCTGCCCGACATGATGGCCAACAACACCGGCATGAGATTCTCAACAAAAGACAGAAATAATGATAACCACCGAAACACCAACTGTGCTCGCACATATTCAGGTAAAGACTTTTACAATCTGATTGACCAGTAACAGTCTAAATCATGAGATGCACCATAGATATCACTGCCATTTTTATTCCCTCAAGCAATGGTTTGAAGGATTTGCAAGATGATTTTGTTAGGATCAGGTGATGTGTAACTTATATCTCTTGTCCTGACCCTTTGGCAGGTGGTTGGTGGTTCAATGGCTGTGGGGACATCAACCTTAACGGAAGGTATTTGTGGCTGAGGGCAAAGGGGCGCTCAGTAAGGAGGAGGGGCATTTACTTGAGGCCTGGCACAGGTCCCTCATATTCCCTCAAGACGACCAAGATCACCATGCGGCCAGCCTCGACTGCTGAAAGCTTCAACTGAACCCCACAACTCAAACCTTCTCATACATCACTACTGGCATCTTTCATGAGCATTGCAAATATCTAATGCCTGACAAAAACATTTCACAGAAGGGGATAGTGAAGTAAAAGCATTATATACGTCTTTGGCACAACCATTCTTAGTTTGTCTGCAACATTAAGCCGACTGCTTCCTAACACAGTTTTGACGGACATGACCGTCTGAGGTCAGAAAATGCTGAACTGTCACAGTGATGCAACAAATGCCACGCAGGTCGTTAACCCATTGGGTCCGATCCAGCAGGGACAGTAGAACTGTCGTTATGCAACCTCTGCTATCACTTGCAAAATGGACATATTGATCCATAACCAGCAGCCTGATTCAGTGCTGGTTGCAAAACGTCACAGTGCTGCAGAAGCAGAGAGATCTATGAAGGGACATTATGGCTCAATTCTAAAACTTAGATTGCTTGGGTTATCTTTTCAGTGAAAATATATGAAGAACGTACATGATGGCTTCTAAACTATTTAAAAGTGCATTTTATCTGTAAAGAGAAACTGTCTTGTATGTTCCCAGCAGCTACACACACACACACACACACACATGTAAAACAGTTGTTACATAAAGCATGTAAATGATTCAAGTCAGAGCAGAACAACGTGTCTCCTACAATTCAAAATGTGTTCATATAGATCATTTTTGGGGGGCTTTTTTTCTTTTTCTTTTTTTACACTGCTTTGCCCTCTGTCTAATGGAATTCATCATAAAGAGAATATATAGAGCTATTTCCACAGTCAAAGTCAGAGATACAAAGCTTTGCCAGCCCGCTGAGGAGCTCTTCCCTTTGTTTGTTCTATGTTTTTTTTTACTCTGTAAAGTATTTAAACCACATTCATGCTATTATATGATTTATGCTGGTATTGTCAGAAAACATCATTTCCATGTATTTCCTATGTTATTGAGTCATATTGACTCTTGTCAATTCTTTCACCACAACTAACCGTACTGTAAATGCACCTCATACTAACACATCACCCTGACAAGTAGCTACGGTATGTGCTCTAATAGATCATATTTATAACGAAAAAAATAAAAATCAACATGATAGATGATGACAATCTAATGACTGCATTTCTTTATATTGTGTTGATCTGACCTGGGGTAAATTTTATGACTTCAAAGTGAGCGGGGAAAAAAAATCTTATTGTGAATATTTTAATTCACAATCTCAGGGCCCATAGCTGCCTACTTACAGCCTATACAACAGGCTGTTAGAAGTATTCAGGTTCAGTGTCCTCTTAATGTGTCATTGACAATTACATTATAGAAAATAAGTATTGGATAATAGAAGAAAATAGAAAATTTGTAATGATTTTAAAGTGCTCAGAATAAAAGGGAGCACTGATTTCCTTTCACCCAGCCCCTCTTGCTTTCTACGGTGGATCAGGTAGGTCAGATATTAGTTAATCTACAATAGGAAGGCACCTGTTATCTCCAGACAAACAAAACCTGCAACTGCAAAGCCGTGTCAGCAGCAACGTCTGGTAATATGTACTTCTCTACCAGTGACCTCGACAAAAATAGCACTGAAGCGACCCACAGTGTCAGTCGGCACCCTGACTTTGAGGTTGCTGTCCTTCACCGACTAACGGATCACAAATGTGTGGCAATGTCCACCTGCAGTCCACAGATAACGATATAGCCTACTTTAAAAAAGCAGTTACGAAAATTATGATTGAAATGTAATATTTGTACAGATGTAAATTTCCCAATGCAACTTTACATCAGTGAAAGGCAGCATCAAAGGAAAAGTTTGATAAATAAATATAGTCACTGTCTAGACTAAATTGAGCAACCTGAAAGCTAAGAGGAATGCTTTTCAGTGGAGACAGATAATGATTTTGCATACCTGTATGTGGTGTTTGGCACATAGACATCCCTGGCAGGGAACTCCAGGATGTCCCTGGTGGGACGGACCCTGCTGTCTGGGTATGGTTTAACCTGCAGGAGGTCAGGAGTCAAGCAGTAGTGGGGGTTCTCTGGAGCTGGGGAGATGTCCAACTTCAACTGGGCTGTTGTGACAACCATGGCAGAGAGAGGGGAGAAAGAGAGAGGGGAATCATTAATGTTAAACACTTAAAACTTAAAGCAGAAGTAAGCGATACGGTCGTTTGGGCTGACTTCTTGTCAGCCGATGGAGTTAGCAGTCCCCGCCCTCGTCATGGATCTATTGGTCCTGGTCCCTACGTCACCACATTCACGCGCATCCCTTGGCTGCACACACAGCCCTTCATGCCGTTCTCTCTCCTCATTGGATAAAGGTTGTAGGATACAAGAAGTTTTCTCCTTGGCTTACAGCAGAGCAGAGTGACTGACAGACCCGTGTTTCGGACCAAACACTCTATGTAAGTGATTGCTGTCGGAAGATATAACTATTTAAGACTTTAGTTTTCAAAAATTATAGAATACTCAATTGTGTGTTGTTATACCTGTGATGGGTCTGAGTCTCCTCAGAACTGAAGAAGGTCTTCTCATATCAGCTAAGAACTTGTACAAGTCCTCATCACTCAACCTGTCCCCCTCCTAAAACAAACAAGCAGAGTATAAGAAAAGAGTGAGACCTTACAGTGAGGTAGAGGACATCTCCTTTTGTCAGTGTGCATGCATCACAACAAGGACATACAAGACATATCATTCAGACTTGTTTAAGCTTGTGTGTGCTATAAGTGGTTGTGGAGACCTGTTTGAAGAAGTTGGTGATGGTAAGTGTTGCAGGTCTGAAGCCTGTCAGACTACACGCTTCGTCTCCGCTGGTGGTCCTCTCCAGTGAACGCCTTCCCATGATGCTCGAGTTCCTCCGTTCTGACCAGGAGCCTTTTCTCTCTGCAGACAGACCAAAAAAAAAGGTTTTAAAAAATCAATTCTGTTCTCTGACAGAATACACACAGATCAGATCAGCCACACCATGAAACAACATTATTTTCAATGCTGTGTCTGATCAGTGTACATGTATATTTTTGTGAGCTGCCTAGCAACACAGAGGTCATCACAGTCAGCATCGGAGAGACCTTGGGAAGCCAAAGGTTAGACAAACACCGAGAGGTCAAACCCAAAATAACACCAAGGATCAATATGGCTACATACTTTGTTTGGATGTTTTGCTCTCTGTTTGAATTTGCGGTATGTACTATTTGAAGTTGGAAGTTGTCTTTAGATAAAGGTTTTAAAGTGTGGTCATGTATTGACATGTCCATGAGCCACATGCGTGACAGCCAGCCCTCTGTCGCTGTCTCTACCTCCTGATAACTATGTGACATTCGGACTGTGAGCGGGTCAAAGCATAAATAATACTGATTAAACTTCTTAGTGCCTTTACACTGCGACTGGTAAAGGCCTGATACTGAAATGCAAATGTTTATAGTTACAATCAAAAGACTTGTGTTGAAAGGGAACATCAGACCTGAGAGGCTCATCTCCAGCTCTGTGTCCCTCTCCAGACTACCGGCACTGTTGACAATGTTCATTAGATGGATAGCGGTCCAAGCGAAGGGCATTCGGTAGCGGCCAAGACGCTGGCAGAACTGCTCCGACTGGCCGCGAAGCTTCTCCAGCTTCTCTTTATTCTATAGAAGAGATATGTCAAATTTGTTATTTCTGTGATTTCTGAAAAAAGACACACAACTTACAAATTAAACTGTACGTATTCATTCAATCCCTACAACAATATTATATCAAGGGGTAATATTTGAATATAGGATTATCAGATAACTAAACATGAGGCTGATGCATGAATATTGAATAATGAAATGATACAATTTGTGAAATGCACTTGAGACAAGCCTCAAAACTTTTTTTATTATCAGCAATTCAACATGTAAATCACTATGACTATACCTTGGCAGCATCTGACTCCTTGAAGACCATGTAGGGCTCAGCACACTCTCCAATATCACCCTGCTGCAGTACCTTCTCCAGCTGAGGACAGAGCACACAGTTCATAGTGACCACACTCACACACAGCTACGCAGTGATGGTACAGGACAGAGTGGATGTCAATGGTTTTTCCCTACTGTTAGCCCACATATAAGACAATAAAGGTGGTACCATGGTGGTTTTGTATTTGTGCACAATTCACTATTCAATTTTTATGAGAGAAAATGAATCAAACATGAGGACTCTTTTTCCTTTTACTGTCAAAAGCAAATGTATTTTATTTGTTTGTAAAAGAAGATTTGACAGGATAGGGAAAACCATACCAAATCTGCCTCACCTTGATGACCAGGAAGACGTCCTGGGAGGGGTATGTAATGGAAAATATAGCAGATCGTGCCAGTGTAGAGATGGCTGCTGTCTGAATGTGTGGACGCAGCATGCCCTTCGTCTGCTCGGAGTTCAGGTCAAAGAAAAAGTTTTCGGATATCTGAGGGACAACACACAGCCAGGTGAGCATGACATGTTCATGACATTAATGTAATACTGTAAACACAACATGACAGCCATTAGTATCCAATAGCATTTTTTTTTTTTGAATGAATGGCTGTATTACTGCAGCCTGATTTCTTGCTCATAGTGGCTGACAAACATGATAACATTTCAGTGACAAATGACCCACTTGTGAAATAATGGAGCCCCTGTGCAGAGCAAAATATATGAGAGATCCACTTATCAAGGCAACTAC
Source organism: Trachurus trachurus (assembly GCF_905171665.1). Taxonomy (NCBI): domain Eukaryota; kingdom Metazoa; phylum Chordata; class Actinopteri; order Carangiformes; family Carangidae; genus Trachurus; species Trachurus trachurus. The sequence continues at coordinate 25,670,408 of NC_139898.1, read as the reverse complement.
TACCCTCTAGTGTCTGTCAGCTAAACGGGAGCAGAAGGAGGAAGATGAACTTCTTCAGATAGATACATAGTTCCAGTGTATGATTTAACTGCATCCCCACAAGCATAACAGGGCTACAACATAAAATTTTATAGTCCACTCATCAAATTCGTTTTGGCCTCCCAACAATTTTAATGGTTTGCAGAAGTGACCCAACAACTCAGGGCTGGGGAGGCACTGAGGAAAGCATAACAGCTTACCTTTTTCTTTTCCTTGACATCGTATAAGGCCAAACTAGCAAATATGGGTTCAATTTCGATCTCGAACCTTCAAGGGGAGAGAAAAAGGGGTGGGTCAGCAGAAAGCGGCAGTTAAATAAAAGAGCTAAAAGGCTTTTTTTTTTTCTTGAAAAAGGCCGTCCACCACTTACTTCAAGGACAAGCACTTGACGAGTAGCCTCTGGCCGAAGTGTTCTTTAGGTACTTCAGGCACACAGTGGCGCTCAATTGGCTCCTCCTACACATCCACATAGAAGGTCACACACAAAAAAACATTATAATATAAAATATAAAAACATAATTCATACAAATCCATTCAGCACAAAGAAACTTATTGACATCCTAACTCTTCGAATGATATTAAAGATTGCACAATTTACATTGTAAATTTAAAATTGACAATCAGAAAAAGGCTCCTGCATAGGTAAAGGATGACACATCACCTCATCGAGGGCAGGGTGCAGAGCGAAGAGTTCGCGGTGGCGGTTGGCCTTGCGCTGGTCTTCATTGTGTCTGTCAATCTCCTCGTTGGGAGCGCGATCGAGCAGGTGAGGGAGGAGGGCGTCAGGGAGGGAGTTCTTCAAGTCAAAGATGCTGCAGGCCCAGCTGCCCCGTGGGGTGTCGTCTATCGACATCGACCGCCGCTTCAGGTCATCCTACACAACAACAAACACATAAATATGTGTGTCAGGCACACTAGCTCATTCAAACAATGATTATGGGAGGTCTTTTATTGAAATAATTTCCAACACTGAATAATTGATGACCTGATCGTCCTGGTAGCTGCTGCTGTCTGGCATCTCATCAGCCTCAAACACTTGTTTGGGCAGGCCTCTCTGACGCTCCTTCTGCTTGTCTAGGGTGTTGGGGTTGAAGCCTGTACCAAGCTTGTGATATCTGAGAGAGCAAATATGGGGATTAGTTGTTATCACTGATCCACATGGTCTTATTTCACACATAAAAACCAGTTCTAAAGTGAAAAGAGTGGACATGTATATGATGACACAGTGAAGCCTTACTTTCTGTTGACGATGGCCCAGTCTTCTGTGTAGGATCTGACACAGTCTCTGACGTGATGATCAGTGTCCCTGCAGCCAAACAGACTCAATCAATCAAAGTGTTACTTAAAAGGCAAAGAGACCGACTTCAAAGGCTTGGGTCTAAGAGAATACAGAAACAGGCTGATGTCATAACATCTTTCTGGTGCGTCACACAGTCAAGTTCACATTCAGTGGTTTTGCCATCTCTTTTGAAACACCGCCAACCAGCCGGCAGGTTTTTCATCTCCACGCATTTGGTGCAGCTTTTACAATAATTAAAAGTAACAATAATAAAGGCTCACAGAACACACAGAATGACAGATTTACACATAGCAGCCAAAGCCAAATATTACTTCAAATGGAACTAAATGTGTCTCTGCTTTTCTCTCCTAAAACAGTATCAACACCACTGCGCAAAGTGCAAAAATGTCCATCATTCCTAAAACTGACTGCAAAAAATCTACAAAGAATAACAGAGTACTAAAACACAGTCAGGACCCAAAAAAGGGTGAGGAGGGTATTAAAGTCCAAGTATATTGAAATTATTATTATTTCTACATTTCCTCTAAAAGCTACATTTTCCTGATTACTACCGTATGTGTTTAAAAACGAAAACCAACTTTCCTGTTGGTTTTGTGTCAATGCAGCAATTTCATACCCCTAATCCTGAGTAGACTGTATAGGGCTGTATTTCATGGTGTCAAAAGTTCACATTAAAAGGTGTCAAAAAACTATTTGCAGATTGAATACATTAGTCTAATATCTATTAATTGCCAAGTAAATATCAATCTTTTAATTTAGAAATACTTGATAGGTTGTCTAATTTCTATACAATAATCCTAATGCTCCTGCATGACACAGTAAGTATGGTGTGTGAGTCCATACCTCAACAACACCACACCTGCTACTACAACTTCCCTCAACCATTCAGTAACTCTTACCCTTCCTCTGGGACAGCTTGTACCACTGTGCGACATTCTCTGGGTGTGTAGATGACCTCAATGTCATCTGGGGGAAACTCAATCAGATCCCTCAGGGGACCTGACTCAACGATGGGAGGGTGAGTGATGAGGTACTCCTCAAAATCCACTGGCTCCACGGCCTCTGTGAGGGGAACCTGACAGAGAGAGACAGAGAGAGAGAGAGGAGGAATTCAGAGGAATGGGGAAAGTTAATTAGCTGTGAAGATGTGGTCAAGTGTTCAATTCTCCCATCTGCGCCTCTTCTACTTTTTTTTTTACTGTACATAAATGTCTTGATAAGGTATTAAAGTCTAAGGGATTGATTCTCCAATACAACCTCGGGAGAAAGTAGTGCAGTTGTGAGTTATTCGTCATTCTATGAATCTATACCAAGGGCAGCACCAACAGGTCCAAAATATGAGGTCATTTCAGTTATTTCTGTTGAGAGAGCAGTTCTAGCTTCTGGATAATCTTTAATTCTGAATAGGAAAATCAATTCTTTGTAAGACACATCTGCGATTTGGGGCTAATGCTTTTAAATGCCCTCATGCTGATACAAGTAACCAGATTAGCTAGTGTGCTACTTCAAGCACAGACTAATGGTTTCATGGGTCTTAGTGTGCGTCTGAAACGATGAACCCAGCGGGAATCTTTGGTTCAGCAGGTTCAGTCTGTGTGAGTATGTGTGTCTGTGAGTGTGTGTTTGCCTCCCTCTGCCTCTCTCCCTCCCCCTCTTGAGGAATTTGAACACAAATACCTTTCACAATTTAATTAAAAGCCTACTGTAGCCTAATTAAGGATCAGAGCGGGGGTATTTGCTGGTGTTTAGGCTCAGGGCTGCTGAGGGTCAATTGGCACTACCCCTTTGATAAACACACACTGCCTGAGCTCAAACACTGAGAATCCTAGAAACACTGCAGCAGAGACTGGATGTTGTGGACCAATCAACGGTTACACCCTGTGGTATTTAACAACACGCTGATGTCAAGCATGACTACAGTTAATACACATGACCCGACTGAACTGTTACAGTTACAGGTGACACAGAACCAAGTAAATCATGAATTTATATTGATGCTACTCGTCTAAAATGTATCATGATGTCAAACCTTGAAGGAAAATACTGATGTTATAAAACTAAATTCCACATTCAGCTAAAACAATCAGAGGTGAATGACTGATAAAACCCCCAAATCTTATCTCTGAACTGAGCACAGCATAGCCTTGTTTTCCAAATAGCTTGTAGTTTCTCCATCCCCAAAGACACAACAGCATGTGAGAAGACAATTTTAAACAGCTCATGTGCTCCTGTTTGTTTTTCAAACATAGCACCCTTTTATTGCAGTGAGTGGGCAACAATTAACAATATCACAACTGTTAAGAACAGAGAAGCCAGAGTTGTCTTGTTTTTTATGCTGTTTCACCTGTGACCGGCTACTCACTGTGTTGCTTGTTGTGGTCCCCACGTTGAGGTTTTTGAAGAGTTGTGGGGAGCCTCCATACTGGCCAGCTATCTGCTTCCTGACCTCTGCTGCCACAGTCCTGGAAACAGCAGAAATAAAAAGGGTAGAGAGAGGAAGAGAGAGGTTAATACAGGCAATATCAGAAGTCTGCATGAGCAATCCACCGAGGAGATACACACACTGGCTTATTTGTTATTAAGAGTGGGGATCTCAGAGGAGAATGAGCAACACAACAATGACACAATATTTCACCCACGTAGTAACAGGATCAGACTACTGGTGATTGTGCAATGAAATACTGAAAGACATCTGTTTAGGACCATGAGTAACAGTGCAAGGCAGACAAGTATGACACAACCAGAGTGCAGATCGGTTCACTTCCCGAATGTTAACGGTGAAAGTTGGAGAAAGCATCCATATAAATATTTTAAAAAAGAAATATTTGAGATATGGGTGCAAGTTTATACATACATTCCATTATGTATTATTTATCTGACCCCATATTGTAATCTGGCAGGGTACAGACAGGAATCAAAACTAAATGAAAAGGCTCTAAACTAATTTCACCTAATATTTTTATTAAAGCCTTTAACCCTGGAGCCCAGGTTTGATTTCTGCATTTAGCAGCAAGAATGAAAGAAAAAGAGCAACATAATGCAAAATCAATGTCAGTATGAATCTGTTATTGCAGTAATATTTTAGGATTCAAATCCGAAGTTACACAAGTGCTGCTGAATTAAAAGAAATTAGGCTACAAAGACTCCTTTATGCCAGTGGATTTTGCACATTTCCACTCAAATACCTAAGGCTATAAAAACAGACAAGCCTGTTTAACATTGAGAGTTATCTTTCTGTCCTTTTCTGCTTCTCTCTTTGTGTTTCTGGTCATAATCTTCAAGTCGCCTCGCACAAGATCGTATATAACACCCAGACAGAGAGGAGGGAAACAAATAAAAAAGCTCTGTACCCGAGTGGTCAGCACAAAGCTCCCGGTGTTCAGCCTCTGCTGTAGCCACACACATACACGGGTCCTCTAAATCACAGCAACCACCAAAAAACCACTCAGAGACTTTCGCCTTGAACAAAACAACAACGCAGCAAGTAGCCCAAAGAGTCACAAACAAATAACAAATTAGAGCCAAGGAAAAAGGCTAGACACTAAAGACTCAAGGTTACGTTGCACAAGTAACACAGAGTCTCTGAGGATCGATGGGTATCTCCGTTTTTTCTTTTTTTTGTTTGTTACACTTTTCTTCATAACCATCAAGGTGTCTGAACTTCCTGCTTCTCTCGGGGCTCTATCCTCGACGCAACATCACATTAACTACTTTGAGGGTTACTTTAATCTGCTGGCCATGATTACAGCAAGGATTAGGTGCGATCGAGTCAGTGAGAAGCCGTCAAACCAACCTGGGGTCTGGTTTCTCTCCACTGCCACCGCCACCACCACAGTGCTGTGCTGAGTTCATCTCTCTGCTCAATCGTAAATACACTGAAGATCCGGTGGCCTCTGCAGTGCGGTGCTGTCACCACTGGAGAAAGGCAGAGGCGCCGAACTGACAAACACATTCCTCAGTCCTCCCCAATGCCTCTAACCAGACCTTTACTTAGCACTGGTCACTGACTACACAGAGGAATAACTTGATTAAATAAACAGCTCTTGTGGCTCAGCATTTCAAGATGGTGAGACCTCCAAGTCCTCCGAGGAACAGCGTGGTGGCAACTGGCAACTGAAGATCATATCATAAGCAAACCATTCAACTGAAAACATGTGATTTAAAACCTCGGGATGAAGCCGTTTGTAATTATTGTCACTAAATTAGCCAGATCATGTGACATTAACCTCTTCCATTATAAGGGGCATGTCAAAACAGGTAGAATTGAGATGTTTTTTAACCACTCAATGAATAACATCTGCAAAGTAAACTGTTCCCATGACCTAATGATAGTGTGTGGGGAAACAATGCAATCTGTGTGGCCTACATGAAGGTTAAAATGGGTTATTTATTTATTGAGCCTGTGTTGTAAAAGTTACTGCCTTTATCTCTATGTTAACTTCTGAGGCCATAGTTTGTAAAATTGTAATAAAAGGTGGCATTATATCATAAAGTCTGTGTGTATCACTGTGTCATCTGCAGGTTTGTTAGACAGCTTCAATTAAGCAATTGAGAAATCATCGGTTCTGAAAGTGATGTGCATAAATCAATATGAAATTCCCAATAATTGCACGTGGTTGTGATTAATGGGAGCTGGGTTTAGAGCGTGATAGTAATGCATGTTCCTCCAGTCTTAAGGTCAACAAAGAAATCAAAGTGTGCAGGACGACAGCAGCAACAACATCAAAATCCAATCTGTAACTCCACATCACCAGGTTGAATTTTTTATATCTATATTCAAAGAAACTGGACTCAACTAGATAAAAAATATCTTGCAATGGGAGAGGGAAATCAATGAATTAGATGTGATAATCTGCATTTTTTTTCGATAATGGATAATGGAAATAGATGACAGCAGCCATTTTCCTTAATTAAAAACCTCAAATAGTCACAATAATGATGACTTTCATCCAAGGACCAAAACAAAAAAAACTACATGATATAACAAATACAGCCTAATTGTTTTAAGTAGTAGCCTACAAGAAAGACTGAGTTGACAGTTAAGTTAATGAAGACATCAACAGAGACAATAACCAAAACATGTTTCTGTTGAGCTGTGAGAGACAGCAGTTCATCTCTACCTCAGCTATCCATCTATCCATCTATCTATCTATCTATCTATCTATCTATCTATCTATCTATCTATCTATCTATCTATCCATCTATCCATCTATCTATCTATCTATCTATCCATCCACTAACTTGGATGATGGCATTTGACAGCTAGCACAAAGCCCTTTGTTAAAGAGATTACTTTAATCTGTCTAAAGGGGCGGGGAAGATTATTATATCGCTGTTTGATAGCTGCTGTGGGAGGCTTTTGTTTCCAGGTCTGTTGTCTTGCAGATAGATGTCTGCTCACTCCTGCAGATCTGTATGATCTCTTTCTTAAAACATAGGCTATATAATATACCTCAACAAAGTTCAGTCACATCACCAGCAGCACCAGTAGCAGCAGCAGCAGCGGGACGTAGCTGCCCCATCGTTAGCCTCTGTAGACTAGAGAGCTAACTAACTAGCTGTTCTAAATTAACGTAACGGTTTTCAGAACGGAGGTAACGGCTTTGCGTTCTGGTGGAATTATTTGAAACCTAACTCCGTTCTGAGCGTTACAAATTCATTACGACGGATTTACACCTCGCCCCTTTGTTGGGCATTCACACAGTCGCTTTGCCTGTCTGTCTCTCTCTCTCTCTCTGTCTGTCTGTCTGTCTGGGTGGGTCTGGTCTGAGCATCTTCGCCGTTATGGCTAACGAGAGGCTAGCTCGGAGCAGCCAGGCTGTTCTTTACTGTGCTGAGCTGAGCTGTGCTGTGCTGGCGGCTGGGCCTTGCTCCTTCACAGGGCTCCCTCAGCGGTCGGTCGGTGGTCTGAGGGCGACCTATATATATATATATATATATATACAGCGGCGGAGTGCTCGGTGTGTCTTTAATAAGCTCGTTTCGAGTCTTTACCTGCTGATTTTTTGGGCGAAGGCGCGGCGTTCAGCCATGGCACTGGCCGCTGATGTGCTTTAACGAAATTCCCAGGCAGGCAGGCAGGAAGCAGGCAGGCTCCGGTTTCCACTCACTCACTACGGCCACAGGGAAAACGGGCAAACGGGAGAATGGAACCAGTACCGTAATGACGGTAATGGTGCGCAACAAAGGAACACACCCAGTGAAAAGCTCCTGCGCACTGTACTGTGAAGAATAAAAGCTACATCCATAGACCGTAATGTAAAAAAAAGGCTACACCCCAACAGCTGGACAACTTCATGTGAAGATTGTTACACAAGACTCAACAATAATGTAATTTACATTCACTTTAGTAGGTAAATGAAAATTAATCCTAAAAGAGGAATTCAATTAAATTTTGTCTGTGTTTGTGATAGGCACTTACATCATTTTACACAAAATTTCCAATTGATTTTGTGTTACTCAACTAATCAATTAATCATAAATAGCATTTTTATTTGTTACAAGTAGGCCTACAAGAAAGTAGTTTTTGTTTGTTTGTTGTTTTACTTTTCAATGTTTTTTTCTCAGGTGTAACTCATCCTTATGCTAAGTCTTTTGTGTTCTGTAATATAGACTGTATACTTGAACGAAATTCTCAGGAAGGAAGGCAGACCACTCACGGCCGCTGGGAAAACTGGCAAACGGGAGAATGGCATCAGTACCGTAATGACCGTGTTGATGCGCAACAACGGAACACACCCAGTGAAAAAATGCTGCGCACTACAGCTACACCCCAACAGCTGGGCAACTTCATGTGACGATTTTACACTAGATTCAACAACAGTGTAATTAACATCCCCTTTCTAGGTACATGCAAATTCATTCTGAAACAGCAATTCAATAGTTTGATGCCACTTTTATTTCAGTTTTTTCTTTGTGCTAGTCATAGACAATAGAGCATTAAATAATTTTGCACAATGCAAAATAAATGTACAAATTTAAATATGTTTATACGATTCTATTATTTTTTCCCCAATTCTCAAACAATAATAGAAATTTTCTAAAATCTCTAAACAGTTCAGTTTTCTACATAATTTCCAAATACTTTTGTGTTAATCAACTAACAGATTAATTAGCAAGTAGTTAGGGTTAGGGATTATTTATTTAATTTATCTTTTTTTCTCTCAGGTGTGACTAACCTATATGCCCAGTCTTATTTTGTAATATAGACTGTATACAAATGTATCTAAGTGAATACCAAACAAACCTGACAAGAGAATACAAAATCTGTGATGCACAAATATGCACTTTATACTGTTTTTCTCAAACAAACAAAGCTTTATCTTGTAAATAAAACTGGTAGCTTAGGGAAATATCCTTATTGCAGTAACATATAAAAACACATATAATTGGTAAAATTCCTACACTGGTAAATGCAGTTTATGATCTTTGCTGTAGCCATGGTAGGTACTTTAAAAAAGCAGAGTTAGTTATTTTTAATAGACTATTAATATATATCTGTAATAGCAATGCATTTGGGATAAATAATAGGCTCGTTCGAGATGAGCCAGGCGTGCGCAGAATCGATCGCCGGTGACCAGCGCACAATGCATGCCGGTTAGATTTGTGTCCGACTTGATCCCGACTTGCTCTGACGTCATGCACGCGCCTGCAACGATAACCTCACGAGATCAAGGCGGCCGCAGTTTTTAGAGCCAGGCGCCGCAGTTGCTCTCCACCGACTGCAACCGCACCGGATCATGATCTGATTGGCTCTTAGTTAGGACTGCAAACACTACGTGTTGTTGTATAATGCTAGATTATATGAATCTCATGTTGTAGGCCTACTGCTTAAAAAAATATTCACACTGAATCAAACTTAACGTTATATCCTGAGAAATATATTGGTTATTTATTAGACAATTGCAGTACAGCATAAGAAATATATACTTTGGTGACTTCCTGTTTGTATTGACGGCGGCTGGAAACTGTCCGACTTGACTGCAGCTTTCTGTCACCGCCCCCTGCTGCTGCCGCCTGCTCTCGCCGACCGTCCAGGCGAGGCGCAGTTCATCTCGAACGAGCCTAATTAAAGGAGATGTAACGGGGAGGGAAGGCGGGGGGCGGAGCTGTGTATTTTGCTGTGGCCCTGCCTTTGTACAACAGAGAGCGCTTGTTTTATTATAAGGTATAACCCAGGTAAAGGGGAACATTCATCTAAGACAGCGTTGATACATGGACTGTGTAAACACCGCCCGCTCGGGCTACTTCGATGAACAAATCGAGCCATCGTAGACCTGCCTCCACCCTTCCTCCTCCTCCTCCTCTCGGCGGAAACACCGCGAGATCAGCTGACTTGCCTCTTCCACTTCCTCAAAGTGTAAACATTAGGCAAACGCAGGGCAGGCCAGCGGTGGAGAGCGGCTCATGGGCGGTAGACGGTGTGTTGTTGTTGTTAGGTTGCGTTTAAAACACAGTGTGATGTCGGGAGTTTCACACGGAGCTACGAAGTCCCGACTGTGAGCGGAGGACAGTTTTTTTTGGGTCGGGGGAGCTCCGAGGTAACGACGAGCCCACACTGCGAGCTGTTATGTGACTTCATGTACCGCTACACTCTGTTAATGCGTGTGTATGTGTGTGTCTAAAGGTTTGTATGCTGAGTGGGCATGGGTTTCATCTTTCGCCGGGTGAAATGGAGAATAAAGGGAGCGACGAGGTGGAAAAATTGAGGACAAAGTTCTTGTCAGCGTGGCACAATGTGAAGTACAGTAAGTAATTTGCTGGAGGCTAAGTACACACTTACTCACACGCATACACACACAGCACTCCCATCCATGCTTAGTCCTCTATGAGCACTTTGTTTCTAATGTTTATATCTGTCACTGCAGTGCCTGTCAATACAATGCACCATCTTATATTATATATAGGCTATTACAGGATTATAATTTGTGGGATGTTCAGATAGGAGTTTGTACATCTGAAGTGTAGTTGTATCAATAATAACACATACTGTTGATGCAGTAGACAACACAAATATAAAAACATGCATCACAATTTAGTGAGAGAACCTACTGCTGCTGAGTCAGACCTTAAAATAGTTCCTTGTCATGTTGTTCACACTAAGTTTGTGTGTGTGTGTGTGTGTGTGTGACGTGTTTCAGTTCACTAAAAGTTTCTGTTGTCTCTGTCTGTTTACATAATCAACATTAGGACTACACTTTACGTAACAGAGTACTGATTGTCTTGTGTTGTTCAATATTGTGTGTCTTAGGTTGGGCTCTGAAATCAAAGACCTCTTTCAGTAGAAATTCCCCAGTGCTTCTTCTGGGAAAATGTTACCATTTCAAGGCTGAAGGTACAGTACACACACACACACACACACACACACACACACACACACACACACACACACACACACACACACACACTATAACTGCTGGCAACTGTGGTTAAAACACACTTACATAGCCTAATTATAGAGTGTACGACCCTGTAATGATCTTCACATGCTTAAATATGTAACAGTTTCACCCTGCAAGTTGTCACAAAGAAGCTGTTTCAAGCTTCATAGGAAAAAAAGATAATATCTATACCTCTACCATTTGGTTTTTGTTCTTTATGAGTCTGGTTGAACATACTTCTCCACATGTATGCTCCTCTTAATCACGTAATAATAACAGCCATCTGATTGAGGAAGTACATAGATAAAGTGAAACATTTACCAGCACTGTTGAATGGGAGGGTTTTTGTCTGACAAGCACTTTGCACACTGTTTGGAGAATCTTTCACAAGTATTTAAGGTTAAACAGAGGGATATGTGAATCTTAAGTTAAAACTCATAATGTATATTTAACTTGAGCCAGTACATTTATAATCACTGAGTTGACCCTGTGGTCATTTGTTTGGCATCAGATGACGACAGTATTACAGAAGACTGCTACGAAGCCTCGGATGAGGACTTCGTCATGGGGAACGTGGAGGCTTTCCGGAAGGATTTTGCGTCTCGGGTGTGGATGACCTACAGGGAAGAGTTCCCTCCCCTACCTGGCTCCACTCTGACCTCGGACTGTGGCTGGGGATGCATGCTGCGGGCTGGACAGATGATGCTGGCTCAGGCACTTACTCTGCACTTTCTGGGCAGAGGTGAGTGAAATGATGGTACTACAACTTGAGTTACACTGAAACTTGTCACAGTTTTTCTGTCAATATCTTGAGATAATGAAAGTAAAGTGTGGAAAAAACAACACAGTTAAGGTTTGATTTTGACTGTTGAAGTGCCTTTGACTAAGAGCAAAAGCTATTAGGACACTTCCTGTACCCTGTGGCTTTCAGGTGGTCATCCTTAGAACCAGTACATATGAATGTGGAGACAGACGATGATAATCATCAGCAAAGGGCTTCATTCTGTTTTGCAGGACTAAATGGATTAAGTTAATTAAGTCAAATACTATAAGTCATTATGAAATCCTCCATGAATGGATCTTATAATAAGTCTCCTTTCCATTACAGTTCAGTTCAGTTTCTTTTTTTCAAAGTAGGAGGAAAGACTTACAGGCAGTTTGAGAGTTTCCTCATTCTCAACCTCAAACAGAAAGTTTAATTTAGTAGATGCGAGCCATTCAAGATGAGTTAAATTCCTCACATCTCTGTGAGATCTTTTGTCTCTGAAGTGTCCTAGACTTTATGGTTCCTCGTAATGAGATGACAGTGCCGGTTTAATGCAGTCATTTAGAAAACAATATTTAAAACTTGTTCTTCTGTCAAATCTAAAATATGTCACTGATGAAATATTTCTCTATAAAGTGACTAATTGCCACTTAAGGATATTTATTGATCAATTTCACTTTGATTCACTTTGGATCAAGGTCATTTTGTTAATGACTTAGACTCTACTCTGGCCCATTTTATAGTCTGGGCCACTCCCATTCTCTCCTCCCTTTGGCTCCCACCCTGTTTGTAAGGCTAAGGCACCGTTAAAGTGAAATACTGGGATACTCAAACCAGTAATTGGACAGAAACACATATCCTGTCATAGAAGCACACAAGCTTCTGTCTGTTTAAGGCAAAAACCATTCGATTTCCCAAGTTGTGAATGACCTTTTGTTCTTAGTGGATATGAACTTTATTGTGTTGAATGATCTGTATACAGCAGGAGAGTTAGTGTCTCATGTTATTTTCCTTCGCTGTCGGGTTTTGGATAACTATAGGTTGTTCTTGTACAACAACACTTTGATTCAATGTTTAATTTGTTTATCAAGCTTTGATGTTGTCATGTTACAGTAGAAATAATTGCACTGTTATCCAAAGGCATTTTTTAACGACTATTTTTGGTCTCCAATGTTGCTTGCAAATGATGTTTCATAAATGATTTTATCTCCTTTACAGACTGGACCTGGTCAGAAGCACTGAGACTCCAGCCTTTAGACGCGGAGACGTGGACGGCCACTGCAGCCAAACGTCTGGTTGCGTCCCTGGAGTCGTCTCTTCAAGGCTCCCACAGACCTTCTGATCCTGAATTACCACCCACGCCTCAGGCCCAGGCCCCCCCAGGATCTGCAGAGGAGGCAGATGCACATTTGAAAGAGATGTACCACCGCACACTGGTGTCCTGGTTTGGGGACAGTCCCTCTGCCCAGTTGGGTCTGCACAGGCTGGTCCGCTTAGGCCTAGAGATGGGTAGGCAGGCAGGGGACTGGTATGGACCTGCTGTGGTGGCACACATCCTCAAGTAGGTCTAAAAAGTTTGACCTGATAACTTCACTTGTTTTAATCTAGCATGTGATCCCCATTCATATGTTGCTAAAAGGACAACCATTAATTCAGTTTGGTTATTGATTAGTATACAGACCAGGCTTTGTTTGGTGACTCATTCAACCAATCTGTTCTTTTGTATGTAAAGAACAAAATGTAAAATGTAGTATCTTTACATAAACAGTTACTTAAATTATCAATCAGTTCCAATATTTAATCTGAAGTTCTGGGCTATGAAGAGGAAGACTGGACTGTGGCAAAGACTGGATTAAAATATACTAGAGATATATATTGCTGCAGGACTACAAGGTTTTTATGGTTCCTTGTTGAACTGCGCCTATGTGATGTAGCCGTTGTGGAATTATTACAGCCTCTAAAAAGCCTGGATGGCTTCTGTAGCAGACAAAAGTCCATCCATCCATCATCTTCTACTTATCTGGGGTCGGGTCGCAGAGGCAGCAGGGTTAAGCAGAATTCCAGACATCCCTCTCTCCTACAACGCTTTCTACCTCCTCCTGGGGGATCCAGAAACATTCCCAGGCCAGAAGGGATACGTAATCTCTCCAGTGAGTCCTCCAGGGCCACATCCCTGTAGGACAGGCCTGGAAGACCTCAAAATGGAGACTTATCAAATGCCTGAACCACCTCAGTTCACTTGTTTGAACATGAAGGAGCAGAAGCTCAACCCTGAGCTCCCTCCAGATGTCCAGGCTAAGCTCTCTCTTCACCACGACAGTCCAGTAGAACATTTACATTAGTGCTGCTGCTTCCCTGATCCATCTGTTGATCTCCTGCTCCATTTCACCTCAGTCAGGATCAAGACCCTTTAGATACTTGAAGTCTTCCACTTGGGGGCAACTACCTGCAGGAAGCAGTCCACCACTTCCCATCTGACACAAGTCATTTGTGTTAATTCACACATATTACACTATACAGTGTTTGCAGGATAATGTACAGGATAAAGTAAATATAAATGAATTAACAGCATGTAGATGAATGAATGCAATGCAGTTGAGTGAGAGACCACAACAGCTGCCGCTCAGTCACATGTGCATCTGTGACTTGGTGATTATTTGCAAAGATGCTCATAAATTTCAAGCCTCTCACATATTCAGGTATTGGTGGTAAAAAAAATAGCTTTAAATAGATGCACTAATCTGACAGCAGTTAACTCATTTTGACATCCGTAATATCAGTGTTTATAAGTTCACGATGACATATGAAGCCTTGATCTTTAAGTCGCTTCAGCTCCACGTATAAACTTCCTTCCCTCACCCATTTTCTCTCTCTTTACTCTGTCCTCCTCGCTTCCCTCTCCCTCTCCTCTCTCTTAGGAAAGCTGTCGAGGAGTCGATGGACCCTGGCTTGGCGGGTATAACTGCCTATGTCTCCCAGGACTGCACAGGTATGAAAGATGAGCCTGTTGATGATAAAACAGGATGCTGGCCACAACACAACTGACCCGTCTTTTCCCACTCACTCTCTCTGACTGTAGAGCTGCTAAGAGTAGTGGCATGAGTTTAACTGTGTCTGCTCCAAATCTATGACCACCCGCTCAGACCTCAGTGACCTGTGTTTTGATTCATGTTCGTCTTCTCAACAGCAGGAGCAGAGGGGAGCTGGATTGTGTAGCTACGTAGTCTTGGTGTATTATTATCAGTTTGCTATTTCACTATAACTTGTGCACAATATATAAAATACATCATGAAATTTAGTAGTGAAATGATTACCTCATTAATTTAATTAAATAAATTGTCAGAAATTTTGACACTCAATTATGAATCATTAAATCTGTGCATTATTAGTCATTTATTTTTGTGTTTTCTCCTATTTTATATGAATATGAATTGAATTTTAAACAAGCATAGAAATATTGGTAACACTTTGTATAGTACACACTATTACTGTAAGCATTAGCTAAGCTGTAAATACTGAATTAATCATTTATAACACATAAATACTCATTAGTATGTAGTTGATAAACACAGTTAAAAATGTTTTACTCATCATTGATTAGCACTAACTGAAGAATTCAGTATTTATTAATGCTTAATAGTGTGTACTTATAAAGTGTTACCGAAATATTTCCTTAGCCTCTACCCAATTAGACCTTGTACATACCCTGGTTATGGAAAAGGAACATACATAAAGACACATGCCAAATATAAGACTGATGTATATTATGTTATGTAAAGGAAGAAATAAGATGTTTGGTGTTAATTTTAAAATATGAAATAAAATGGACATCATTTGCATATATAAATGATTTGCAGACAATTATGAGGAAGAAGAACTTTGTATTTTATAGATAAAAACCTACTTGTGACAACATTGCACTCATATAAAAAAAGTAAATTGGGAATGCTTCAAAAAAATCTGTACTGATGGACTGACTGACGAGCAGACAGAGCGGATGATGGGTTGACAGGGCAGACACAGATGCAGACAAAATGACCTCCATCTGACCTTATGTGTTATTGATCCTCCATAGTGTACAGTGCTGATGTCATTGAAAGCCACGGGGCACCGACAGCAGGGCAGACCTCTGCTGAGACATCAGACGCTCCTCCCTCGCCGCAGAACAACCAACCAGCGTCGTCCTCCACCCCGCCAGACAGCCGAGCCGTCATCATCCTCATCCCCGTGAGGCTGGGGAAGGAGAAGACCAACCCTGACTATTTTGACTTTGCAAAGGTGAGACATACATATTGGTTAATGGGTAATTTTTTGAACTGCTTTAGTAAAATAGGTTAAAATATCATTTTTGCTGACAAAGTTCTACACGCACACTGTAATAATTAAGAACAAAGCTTGTTCGTGGCATCACAGGAATAAAGGGTTAATATATTCTTAAATAGTAAATGTTTTTGGTTGGTACTGTTGAATTTAAATTTAATGTTTTACAGTTACTGACATACAGAATAAAACTTTCAGTCAGCATTTCTGTGTCTCTGTCCTTCCCTGTTCATTTTAGAGCGTACTGAGTCTGGAGTACTGCATAGGCATCATCGGAGGGAGGTCCAAACAGGCCTGCTACTTTGTAGGATTTCAAGGTTAGTGTTAGCTTAATGGAAAAAAGAGAAAGACACACAGAGAGGGGTTGGTGTGAATAACAGATTATTTTGCATAATATACCCTTCTTATCTGAAGAGACAAAGTAAGTTAATGTATTCCTGTTTGCATGAGGAAAACGGAGAGGAGTGGAGATGGAAGCGAGTGAAGCAGGGCTTACTTTATTCTCTCTGACCCATCAAAGCCTCACCCATTTATCACAAGTAAACCTCCCAAGTTGTAAGCTGTAATTGATTTCCATAGGAGGCATGCATTAAATTTCATCTGGTTCCAAAGTGAGCCACTCTTCATCACCTTCAGGAGCCAGGAGGAACCTTCAGTTGTACATCTTGGCAGTCAATATTTACGCATTTACATTTTACCAATTTGAAATACAGTGGTGGATGATGTCTAAATGACAAGCAATACATTCTCCCTGCCAAGGCTCAGCCCAGCGCTGCATTTATCATATGCAAATGTTCGAATATAATTGCGTGTTTGTAAAAGTAATTCCCCCACACAAAAATTAAATGACAACCTCTTTTTTGCGGGTGTAAAGAATGTGCTTGTACAAACGCATTTGATTATGCAGAATTTAATCCACCCTGGTGGATATTAAAAAGCAACAACCTTCTGGGAGGCATATTTGACGCACACAAGCCTAACAGTAGACCGAGCGGGTGACTTTGAGCTACTCTGCATAGAAATTGGAGAGAAGCGCGTTTTTGTAATAATCCGATGTTTTTGAATAACTTGTCTTTTGTTTTGTCCTTGCAGATGACAGCTTGATTTACATGGACCCTCATTACTGTCAGTCTTTTGTGGATGTCAGCACCAGCGATTTCCCTCTCCAGGTAATGTGAAATTACACAGACGAGCTGACTGGAGTCCCAGTAATGTGAATTTAATAGTTTCTGTTAGTACTTAAGGGTATGAATCTTAAAGCAGCCCTCGGCCCAATTACAGAGTCTCTATCTGCTGATTTATTTGCTGCTCAGATGTGTGAAGCTGCCACTTAAGAGAAATACGGCAAATACATGATCAGGTACTAGCGAGCCTGAATATTTCAGGACCCATACATAAAAATCAGCACACAGCACCGTATGGCAACTTTGTTTTATGCTTTTGCATGCCGTGGTATACAATGTGACACACACCAGAGCTGTAAATTTATGGATGCCGTGACAGCAGATAAATAAGATTTCATTCATCAAATGATGCAGAATACAGCTTATTTTGTGTTGACGCTGCCATGGAGTGTATGTATGCCCGGCAGTTACCCGCCCCTTCAGCTTGATGAATACTTTCAGATGTATCTTGTCTCTTTTTGTCTAGTCATATCATTGCCCCTCACCAAAGAAGATGCCTTTCAGCAAGATGGACCCAAGCTGCACCATAGGTTTCTACTCCAGAAGCATCCAAGACTATGAGAGAATCAGCCAAGAGCTGACCAAGGTGAGGAACGCTGTCCAATGAGAGGATGCCTTAAATATCACTCCAATACACCATTATTGTATTAACCATTTAAAAAAAAAAAATAGTATTATCACCATTTTAATACTCATGTATATTAATTCGGTTTAGTGTAGTGGAAAATGCCTGTGTCAGTCTAATAGGCGTTCACCAGTAGATGGCACCATTTAGCCATGAATCTGACTCACTTGCTTACGTCCCAGTCAGCAGATTGGTTAGATGTTATAAACCAGCACTGCCTTCCTTAACTTATCATGCTTCTATTCAGAGGACTCTATTTCTACAGCAGCTGCCTGAGAGGTTTTGCATCTTGTTGTGTTAAGTATTTAAACACGAACAACATAAACCGCAGTAAAAATGTAGAGCATGATGTAACCGCAGTGCTTCTCTGAAACACAGGTCTGTTGTCGTTCCAGGTGCTGCAGCCGTCAGCGAAGGAGAAATACCCAGCGTTCACTTTTGTGCAAGGTCACGGCAGAGATTATGACCTGTCGGGAGGCCTGACCCCGGAGAAGAGAGAATGGCCTTTCATCCGTGACCCGAGGAGGACGGTGACCACCGCTGGGGACTTTGTGCTGCTTTGACAGCACTGTTTAAAAGACTACTGACAGGAAACTTCCTCTTTTTTTTTAAAGACTCAAACTGCTCAGTGTCCGGAGCTTCGTGTCTGACACTGAAGGTTGTTCAACTCTTTTAAACTACATTAATTCAGTCTGTACGTCTTGGGAACTTTGTTGCTGAGCAATTTTACAACATAACTGCTGTTAACTGGTTGGACTTTGTATTTGTTGCCCAGCAATGTTAGCGTACTGAATAATTTGTCAGGAAGCCTTGGGACAGATTTTGGTGCTCTGCTGAATTTAATAACAGAATAACAGCATTTTTATACACACATCTACAACATTTAGGGCATCACTGCTCATCTCCAGGATTATTTTCTATTTCTATGGACTTTAGATGTCTATAGAAACTTTATTAACACGCCGGATTTTGTGCGTTAGTGAAGGATTACTTTGCACATCACACATTATGTTGAAGTCTCAAAGGGATTTGATAACTAGGTCCAGTTCAGCACCTACACACTGATGTGCTTTGTGCATTCAAGGCTAACAGTGTCATAGAGCAGAAGTTAACTATGACTAACTGACCTTAACACGTTTTAAAGGACTACCTTCAGTATTTAAACAGGGTTTCTGTGTGGTTAGCAATGGCCAAACAGAAATGTGGTAAACGCCTTAATTAATACAACAAACAAGATGAATCCTTCTCTGAAACACCTCAACACAAGCACAAGTTCTGAGGGAAATTTCCCCACATCATTTCTTTTTTCATTCACATAGAACTCATTTCTTTCTCTTAGTAATAATAATATATGATGGTGTATGATGGTGTGACGATATGATTGTTTGCTTTGTGATATTCGGTTGGACCAGAGTGACCATGTATCAGGAGTTTGTCAAAGACATTATGGTGTTTTGTCACACGCCTCACTAAAGATCATCTATTATTAATTACCCTTTACAATAGGATGCTTTGGATGTAATACCATGTACTGTACATACACCACTGGTCAGAAATTTTAGAACACCTCATTTTTGTACTGTAGTGAAATCCAGTAGGTGGAAGTAAATGAAGCCTCAAAAGTTGATGCAAACAATTCCTAAACATGTCTCTCCTTTTGCTGGTTTCTAAAAAAAAAAAAAGAAAAGCATCTATCTGTACAAAGGCAGTGTTGGAACAAACTGTTACAACACTTAGAGCAATGCTGCACTGCAGGAAGTAGGATTGTGTACGTCCATCATGATGTTCAGAAAGAGGCAGGTAACAAAGGAGGACAGGTCGGTCAGGGGTTCATCCTATAGCCAGATAATTGTGCCAAACAGATTGAGTTCAACTCAAACCATGAAGCTGGTTTTGGATGAACCCATATGAACAGTGAAACCAAGGCAACCTGCAGGTGCAACACATTATAGCAGGATAGACAAAGTTTCTAGATAGATTTTGATTTCTATTGTAAAAAAGAACAAAGTGTCTTCAGCAGCCAGAATTTTAGATTAAATTTAGTTGAAAATTCAATGATTTCTAAAATCTGTAAAATCACAATTGACAATTTGTTCAGTGCTTTAATTTCTCTGTCACTGAATTATGGAAATTTGGAAATGGAAACGGCTTGTAAAATGGAGGTGTTCTTAAACATTTGAAAAGTGGTGTTTATCTAACACACACACACACACTTTAAACAGCACCAAAGGTGAAACTATATTTTAAAAAAACACTCCGATTCAGGGAACTGATATTGAATTGCAATATAGAAAAACTACATCTACTGTCTAATTATTATTATTTGTATGTTGTGTACAAATAACTATTCTGGCCAATTATTTCAAAGGGTGGTTTTTCATAGAGATTTTCTAACATTTCATTTCATTGTGTGTTTTTTCATAACATTAATTTTTCCACATTCTGTTCTCTAGCAGTGACTTAATGATCTGATGCTGTTCATAAACCTTTTAGATAACTATACGTTACTAAACTAGAAGTTAAGAAGTATAAAAATACAACTTGGGCTACAAACCTCAAGCACTTTGACTTAACACTTCAAAACCACTGAAGTATTCCAAGTACTGTTGAATATTATTTTTTCACTTTCCTGCATACAAATATCTGCATGTCTGTTTTTAAGTTAATTAATCTCCTGTTTTTGTACACTGCTGGGAAGGAAACAATGAATAAAGTTCAAATGTTTGACTTTCTGAGTTGGCATTCTTCTTTTGGGTCCCACTCGGATAATCTGGACTGATTCTAGTGGAATAAAAAAAAAAAAAATAGTTTGCTTCATTTTCTGTGCTGGATTCAACCCTCGGTGGCGCGCTGAAATGTATTCAGTTCCTTTCTCTCCCAGTCAAATGTAGTAGATTAAAACTAATCGTACGTGCTAACCATCTCTACAGCCCATTAACCAGGGACCGGAAAAAATGTGACCCAGTGACACTGGCAGCAATTGTGTTGCTCTGTGAGGAAAAGAAAATATCCTTGTGTGCAAAGATCTGTTACCATGGATAATCTGTCTGTTGCCCCCTTAGTTTGAGCTATGCTGGACTGTTTTCCTGTACAATACAAATTCTTGTATTATGATGAGCCATGCTTTTTAAAGGAGGGAACTGTCCCTTCTGTGGGGAGCTGGGGCAAAGGTGAGGATGGATGGATAGAGAGGAAGAAGAATCCCTCATCTGTTCTCTTCTCTACCATGGAAAAGCAATGGCAAAGCGCATAAAGGCATCATTTAGATCCCCCGTCTGATCTGTGTGCTCGTCCGTGTTTTTTTTTTTAGTGGACGGCCGACCGGCTGTGTGGACAAAGTGGGAACATCAAGTATGCAGGAGCAAAGGACCAGTGACATTCTTCGGCTTTGGAAGATGGAAAGGAAGAGAAGGGGTTGAATGGACGGGAGGGAGGGAGGTGTAGGGAGGAAGGGAGGGAGGGGATGGGACATTTGGGGATTTTTGTCAGAAACATGAAAGAGCATTTGTGCTGGGGGGCACAGAGCACTCTGAGGGTCGACTTTGTTCTCCATGTATTTACAGGGCATGTATGAATATTTGATTAATGAGTCACAGGCTCAGGGGAAATGTAATAAGCGAGTGGCGGCTTTACAAAGCAAGCCGATCACACACACACACACACACATAGACACAGACACATAAACCGTGCCCTGCCGTTTAACACAAATGCCTAAAGCTTCATTGACATTGCAGATTCCTGAAAATCTAATCTGCACCCGAGCAAATTCCTCACAAAGACGGAGTCCATGAGAGTCATTCCTCTGCTGCACAGATGGATGGATGGGAGGGTGAGAGTGTGTGAGAGAAGGGGAGAGGGGGGTGGGGGGGGTTGACATGAAGACACCAAGACGCCCAATAAAGATTTTATTTTGGTGTCATCCTAAGGAGGAAATGGCCTGTGGGATGCAGTCTTCAGAAGGACCAACAGTAAAAGGCCTTCTTTTCATACCTGTGTTTGGAATAAAGCCCGAGGTCGAAGTCGGACTCTCCCCTCTACTATGGCAACAAGATCTTTGGGATGTTATTTACAAGCTAAAGTTGTGATCCATGTGTAATTTAAGTTGAGTTGTTTCTCAAAAGTGAAATCTTCACATCTACTGTAGATTATAATCAGATATTTTCAGTTATTTAATCCCCACTGAAACTGTAAAAACACAAACTACTTCAAAACAAAAATGCTGAATATAGTTGGAAAACAATTCATAACAATACAATAAACTCAGATTAATCCATATAATCATATAGTTTTACTATGACATTAAAAGAAATGACAGATACAAAGGAAGACGGGGCTTTGTTGTGCCTCCTTCCAGGTCTGTGGGAGCTTACACTTACTCTCGGTACTGAGTGAAGTGTCATAAGCTTTCTGAGTCTCATGCGCACAATGTCAACACACAAAACAATTCTCTTTTCCGTGACAATATTATCAAATTTGTGTCATTTTAGCCGTGCTGAAGAAGATGACTGTGATGCACCACAAAGTGTCGTTTCTATTCCCTCTCACCCCGTGGTTCTCAGGATCTCCTCCAGCCATTATCAGACCATGATGGATGACACTGAGAACATCCAAGGGAATTAGATTTAACAAAAAGGAAAAGACGCAGGGGAAAATGCAATATGCAGAGTCTCTATGTGTGTGTGTGTAAGTGTGTGTGCAAGTGTAAATGTGTGTTTGTGTGTGAGGATCTTAAACAGTTAAAAAGTGATGTGTCTGGCCTTCTCCATTCATAAGTAGTGTGTAAATTTATATGGATGAGTGTGTGGTTTACACATGTACGACTGGTGTGTAAGTCATTCTAAATCTTAGGTGTCACTCTGCCTCCCTGTCTTCACACCAGGTGCAGGGGTGCTAGATTTATACCGAGTAGCCCTTGCCCACCCTTGTGGAATGCCATGCATCTTCAAACAGGTACTTCACTTTGAAATCTCATCTCGCCGTGATATCTCTAGGCGGCTAAATATATCCGGCTCCCGGATCCCGCAGCCGTCGGAGCGTAAATAGCGCCTGCGCTGCATCAGACTGCATTCAGAGTCTCAAGTCTGTCCATGCAACTGTCCACTTGTCTCCACCCATCTCCTTCTAACCCCACCACCACCACCGCCCCCCCCTCCTCCTCCTCCTCACTGGAGCTCCTGGAGAAGTGCTGAGACACTGCATGCCTCACACATCTCTTCTGGGCGGAAGCCAGACAGATGTCATAATGCTGTGATTAATCAGCACCACACGGGACAGGAGCTTTAAGGGTGCTCCACCATGTGAACATGACCTACAGTGCATTCTGGGTCAAAGGTTCTTCAACTTTTTTCTCCTGGGTACTAACTGCAGACATATT
The DNA here is from genome assembly GCF_905171665.1 of Trachurus trachurus. Taxonomy (NCBI): domain Eukaryota; kingdom Metazoa; phylum Chordata; class Actinopteri; order Carangiformes; family Carangidae; genus Trachurus; species Trachurus trachurus. The sequence goes on along the minus strand of NC_139898.1, from coordinate 25,647,420 downwards.
TTTTGCCATAATGTAACTTGCACTGGATGTTTCAGGAGTAGGCACCAGTGCAGGAATGCTGATGATGGCTGCATGTTTACAAATACATAATGAGTAAGCTGTGATCCATAGGGCGAAGATATTTAAAAGGCACTACGAGGAGTTTTGGAAAGCGAAGTGTTTTCACACTACATTTCCCATGAGCCTCCTCGCGCACGGTGAAATACTTGGACCAGTGCAAGACGCACGAAAGCGAAAACTTGAAGACAAGAATGTTTTCATTAATCAAGAATGAAAGTCGGAGGTTCGAAGACGATCCGATACCGTCGTAGTTCCGACCATAAACGGCGATTCGGTGGCGTTATTCCCATGACCCACCCGAAAGTAGGAAATGCTGGGCAAGTTGACCACCAAATAATAATAATATCAAAATAACGATAAAGACAAAACGATATATTTATCGAAAATGGACCCATTAAGAAGTGTGGGTAACGTAGATTCATCCACATTAATATGAGACTCTCTTATAACCAAAAGCAAACTCCTCGGGGTCTCTTTAATAACTTCTTGATTCATACTGAAAGTAAAAAACTACCAAACTATTTATTTTGGCTTGAACCACATGTAAAGTTTTGACCACTGTGATGCAAATCAATGAAAACAAGTCATGGTAATGAACTTTAAACTAATGATTAATTTGATTTTGCATGCAGTTGCCATTTGAACGTTGGAAAAATATTGTAATTGCATTGTAATATGGATTTCAACCATATTGTCCAAATGTGACAAGATTGTCAGTCACCAATAGCAAAAAGCAGGATAATAACAAAACAAATGTGTGAACGTGACATGATCTTGGTCCTAAAAGCAGTTTATCTACTAAAAGATGAGCAGCTCTAGTCAAAGAGCAACTTCCCAGCTTGCTGTAAGTAAGCAGGAGGGTTTAGAGCTGTGTTAGAGCATCTCCTGACTCGACCCGATCTATCATAATTTATTTTGACATAATTCCTTGAAGTGACTGAACGTTAGTGTCAAGCACCACTACTGGTACTGACATGACTTTTCTTTAGGACAAGGTCAGTGGAGATGTTTTACTACCTTCCATAAAATCTTATTCATCTCATTTGAATCCAGATATTTAGATTTATGGACTGTTTGCATCAAACTATTAACAAATCAAATAGTCATAAACAAAAACATTTAAATGGGCCTTGACTTTGTGGCACGATAAATCAGACGGTTCACTCGCCTTATTTTGCTTTCGCAATGTCATCTAAAAAAAAGAAAAGATTATCACCTCCATATTCTGATGCGACCGGTTTGCATTGTTCTCTTCCTCTCGCCCTCCTGAGAGGCGTGTAACGTGGCAGAGGCCCAAAGCAAAGCGCCTCACCTAGTGTTGGCTAACCTCGCCCGGCTGTGACAACAAGAAGGGCACTGGAGTTAACATTTAGATAACGGATGTGTGTGCCGCTTTCGATTTCCATTCCTGGTGACAGGGAATCTTGGGAGCACATCACGGCTTGTGTTTGTGTATATGTGTGTGTGTGTATGTGTGTGTGTGTTGGGGGGGGTAGGGGCACTCCTGTGTGTGTTTCCTGCATCTCAGGGGTGATGTGGAGGAACGCCGAAATTCCTCATTCTGCTGTCCTCTGAGGCATGGCCAGCCCTCTGTCAGCTTTTACTAACCAGATGCATCCGAAACAGGCACCGAGGCTGAAGGCAGGGGATATTGCCTGCTGTGTAGCTGTCGACTTGTTTCTTATTGCATGCCTGTGTTGAGCAGGGTGGCAAGAGTGTTGCGCGTGTGTGTGTGTGTGGGAGGTGGAGGTTAGCAGAGTGTCAGCCTGTCTATGTGTGCAAATGTGTGTGGCAAGAAGACATGCTATGAATTTAGGAGTGTGTATCATCCACCACCACCACCACATACAAACTCCGGTCTTAGCTTTTCCTTGACTCTTGGGTTGTAACTAACATCAGTCTCTGCCATGCTGTGGCCTGTAAGTTTTTGTCAAGTTAGTATTCCCCAACATTTCTGCTTAATGACATTGAGTATGTGTGTGTGTGTGTGTGATCGCGAATGAGTGTGCGTGTGTGTGTGACATAGTGAGATAAATTGAGAGAAAAAGTGACGGAAAGCTAGAATTTTTCTTTTGTAGCTTTCCTCTTACACTGTGTGCATATTTCAGTGTGTATGTCTCTGTGTGTGTTTGTGTGCCCGTGTGTGTGCGCGCGCGTGTGTGAAAGATCTCCTCCATCCTGCAGATTTGTGTCTGTGTGTGATACTTTGCAATCTCATCTCCATCTAAAACTCCTGCAGGCCCTGTGCGCCATTATCACGCAGTTGCAATAAAACCCACAGTAATTAAAGGGGATCTGGCTGTAATTGCCTCAGTGAATCAACTTAATCAGCACCTGTGCTCACAGTCAACCTAATGGTGCAATCTAACCTTTTAATACCCCAGAAATTAGAATTGTAAAAAATTATACACCTGATAATCATTCTGTATTTTGAAACTCTTGAGTGGACAATGAGTGGACCATTGTCCAAGGCAAATATTAAAGCTGTAGTCTGCTGAGTGTGCATATGAGAAAGGGTGAGTGAGAATTAAACAGAGAGAGAGAGAGGGAGAAGGAGGGAGGGAGGGAGAGACAGGCAGGAAACATGCCACAACTAAGCATTTACGTGCTGAGAGTTGATGCAAAAAAGATTATAATAAGAAGTAGATGTGGAAGGTTTTGTAAACACTTTGTATATTAGTTTAGCTACTTAGGATTGTGTCAAGCAGATCAATGACAGCAAAAAAACAGATCAATAACAGCAAAATGTCAAAAAGATATGAATCCATTTAAACAGAACTACTTGCCAACAATGTATCTTTGTGATTGCAAAAATAAATCTGCGCTGCGCATTGATTGACTTGTAGGTGAACATCCATACACAAATTTGCACTATTGACCAATTGCAAACCATGGAAAGAGCTGGAGGAAACTACAGTATGAGAACAGCTGTGTCACTCACAACATCGAATTTTGAATCATCTTCTTGTCTTTTCATCAAACAAGCAACTTTCTCACAGGACAGGATTTGACGTTTCTTATCGCATAAGAAAGCACAGGTGGGGCTGATAACATTGATCATAGCTGTTTTTCCATTTAAGTGCATTAGTAAACCATGACAACTCCTAGCATGCATAATTGCAAGGCTAAGGAAGTGGAACAGCTACAATAACTGTAATGCAGCCACAAATAATGTTATTAATTACACCTGTGCTTTTGTCAGCAATTTTATGGTGAAATTATTTGCTATGAAAACAGACGACTTTCTGAAGTTGTTGATTGTAATAAATGGTGAGACTGCATTTACACCAGCCACAGCAAGGTAGTTTAGCAGATTACTTCCATAAAAGTCCTTAAAAGTTCAAACTTTGGACTCTGCAGGTATCGGGTTAAAATACGTCTATGGACTTACAGTCTGTGGCCCAACTTATAAAGATCTTGACCTAAATATAGTCTGTAGGGGACGGTCATGACGATGGACTGCAAAGTAGGTTAGGTGTGTGCATATGTGTGTGTAGTCTGCAAGTGCCAGTACTGTAGTTTAGAGGAGCATGCATGCAGAATATTTCTCCCTGTATTCAAACTCGGACAGAGAAGTGTATGAGAGTGTGCTTAACGACAAAGCAGATTTCACAGCACATAGTATACACTATTAAACAATACAATAACAACCACAAGAAAAAACAGAGATAACGACACAGCTAAAATCATGAATAAATTAGCACGCCCATTACTCTCGCACTGCTGGGCCCACAGCCTCATTGAAATATAGGTCTTCTCAACACATATACCTAATATACTAAAAAAGAACATTTAAAATGATTCAGTGGCTTCTGTGAACACATTAATTTTCAGTACTAAAAATATATTTTTAAGCAGGTCTTGGTCCCTACTTTTTCCTTGTGTGGAATGCATAATGGATTCCTATGTAATCCATTATGGCTGCTGGGGGAGCGAGAGATAAAGAGTCTTCAGCAGCAGCCACCCGGGGTTGTTCTTCTTTAAATGAAGTTTTAATAAAGAACGACGGAAAGGCTGTACAAGGTCAATTATCAGACTTTGCCCATCCTCTGATACTGCTCTCCGATCCCTGTGCTTAGTTAACCATAATAGCTGTCAGTCATAGCCCGCTGATCTACACGTAAAAACGTCAGACGCCCAGACGAAGGCTGAACCTATCTATCCAACACCTCTGTCAGTGTACGTTTACTGTTGACTATTTTTCGTCCTGACTGGCACATAAGGTCGCCACTGTCACAGACAGGCAAATCAGGAGAGCTGACTGGGGGTTGACGTTCATTTGTCAGTGCCCTCGTTGAGGAGGATATCTCTTTATGCATCAAGAATACGTTAAAAGTCACTGGGGGGAGCGGTGGAGATATTAATTTCATCTGTCCAGGTGCTCGCTCAGCGTTGTAAGTTGAAAGGCCCCCCCGACCCATCTCAAAGAGTGAGGTGGATTTAATGTACAGGGTGCTTATGAATACACTTATGTATTCATTTGAGCAATAAACGCCGGGCTGGGTCCCACACAGAAAAACAAACTGCCTAGCTTCCGGCAGCCATTTTAATTAAATGCCATGGATTGTCAAATTTATCGATCCCCCCCTCCCCTGACACCAGCCTGAAGGATGTCCTGTGCCATTTCCATATCTTTAGCGGGCTCTCCTGCTAATGCGAGGTGAGGGATGGAAGGAGATGGAGGTCTGCTTGGTTAAATTGGGCCTGGCTCTCACAGCTTGGAGCTTGGAGCGGAGGGAGGGAGCGGGGTGTAAATGGATGTAGATAGGCTAAAGGGGGGGTTGCACATGTCCTGAAGCGATAGCCTCAGAGCCTCACTCTCACTCTGCCTCTCGGAGCAGATCTGTGTACAGATGGGTGCCTGACAGGCCTACAGCTGTTCTCCTAATTGTTCATTAAGTGTTCTATTGATTCTCTTATTTCGAGTACATGTGTCTTTCAGCCGCTGCTCTCCATGTGAAGTGGCAGACACACATGCCGCACACACACACACACACACACACGTCGTACACATACAATCACACACGCTTACACCTACACACATCCAGGCTGGGCAGAGATGACAGGACCGGCTGATGCTGAAAATGCGAGCTGCCACTTCTAATCCAAGGCTTCTCTCTCTCCACAGAGTCCGGCAGGGCCGGGAAAGCAACGCCCGCGCTCGACGCACCAGGCTTTTATTTTCCAAACTTTTAGCATCAATCAATTAAAGTGCTGGCAGCAGCATGGAAAAATGTTTAATTCCTTGTTAAGCAGCAGCAGCTTCAGATTGCACCTGGCTGATAAGGGAGCTTGTGTGAGTCTATTAGATCCTGATACTCCTGCCTGATTACTTGGAGAGAATGCAAGCTTTATTTAGGCAGAAAATGATCAAGAAAGATAGTCGAGAGGAGAGGAGAGGAGAGGAGAGGAGAGGAGAGGAGAGGAGAGGGGGTGAAACTCAACAGCACTATCATTTTGAAGCAGTTTTTTATCAGTCATGATCATCTGCTGTTGTGGATTATGGCATTCAGTGGGACCTGCTCTCATCCTGATCCACATTTAATCTGCAAGCAGAACAGATAAAAACCAATGCCAAGGCCTGTCCTCTGACAGAAATTCGCTTTATAAAAAATTGACTAAAATAAAAAGTTGTTTCAATTTCCATAAGGAATAGATTTATCTATTGACTGTTAAAAGTGTAGCCTATGAGGCCCTACCTTTGACAGAGTCACCCAGAGCTACAGCATCCTGCAATATCCACTTGATGCAATAAAAGAATCAAATACAAGGTGGAAAAATAAGACAAAACCTCATGTTATAGTGACGGACTTTCCCTCGGTGTGCGAGAGCATGCAGAGCACGCACACAAGAAGGCAATTTGTTTCAGTGCGTTTATGAATTTATAGAAAATGCAGCAAATAGAAAGGGTAGTATTATATGGACTGGTCAACGCTAAAGGGAGAAAAATCACCAGACAAACTGTAACCATTTCTCTTTTTTCCCCTTTGTTCTAAGCCTCACAATTTGGCTTTCAAATTGGACTTAGCGCTTCAGTGAGTCAAGTCATATACTCCCAGCCCGGGTGGTCGTCTCCATTTCTTGGGCGAGGAAATTCTGTCGACCCTCCTGCGTCGAGTGGAGTGATAATGTTCTCTGTAAAACACAATCAGTCACCTCCCTCCTTGCCTTTGTATAAGCCTCGAGGACCCCCAATCAATACTGGCTGGCTGGGTGACTTATCATCGCCGGCTGGCCGCAGAGCTGAGCTGAGCCGAGTGGGGCAGGGGACAGTGGGCTGCATCCTGATGCAGACGTGAGGTGAGGCCTGTTGGTGACTCACCTGCCAGCCACTGACCAATTTGTTATGAGCCAACAGGGCTAAGGATTGGGGAGGGCGTCTCTAGAGACAAAACACATACTTTACACAATTTTACCTCCAAGAGAATGTGAAAACAGTCGGTCCGATGCCGTGTTCAACTAAAAATGTATTTTCTTTACGAATCATAACACAAAAAAACCTTCTCCTCCACAAGTTTTTACAGGATGATATTGCTGCAAATGGTTTAAAGCAATTGTGCAAAAATTAATTTGGCAATTTCATTGGATTCTATTAAGGTTGTGTAATAATTCTATTATAGCAAAGAGTATGAAAATATTCTACAGTCCAAAAATTACAGTGTAATTGTATTTATATAGCAATTTAAGAGGGACATCTAAATTGGTAGATGTTTTACATTTATTGTATAAAATAATTAAACAGTAGGCCTACTGTACATTATACTATTAACAAATATATATATATTTCTCCACCTTGGTGACAGTGTTCAATCCAATCCAAAGTAATTTGTTAGCATAAACACTTAACATTGCATTTATCTCTGTATATAGGTCCATCAAATTGAATACATATAAAGTACACAGAGCTAACACTAGAAGACCAGTTCAGCTGTAGACGTCGAGTTACAGATAGAAGCACTTCTGTTTCATCCAAACAACTGTTCACATTTTGCACATTACCCTGTACAGATTCACGCCTGTCTATTGACTTGCTCATTTCTTCATTTTAGGAGTCTGAAGTTGTTTGATCTGTGGCAGCGAGACTCCAAATGAAGAGCTCAGCAAAGACAGATAATATAAACAGGGTCTGGCAAACTCCTGTAGCTGCAAACAAACAGAATGTGTTCAATAACAAGGCTACAGTGGATCTGGGAGGATTAAAGTTTGTTTTGTAGTTGCTTCTATGAGATACTGTTTGACCAATGAACACCTATGAGTCATAGCGTAACTACAAGTGCAGCTCATTAGACAGCCACTGTGGGGTTTGTATAATGTTGATGAACTCACATCTAGAGAGCTTTTCACACACAGAGGAACTTTAATGTGGACAGTGCACAGCTAACCCAACTGTTCTTGAAGGCCATGCAGGATGATGTGTGGTGTTGAAGAGTTGTCTCTTGGCCTTGCTTGCCTCTGCAGTTTTGAGACAATACTTTCAAGGCCTTTACTTAACACTCGCACTATTGTCTCTCAGTTTTTACACGGCGGCCATGGACTAAATGCTGGAAACACAATGAAAGCAAAAGCACAATGTTCAAATTCAGGTGTACAAATCCAAACTCTGCTCTGTGTTTTGAAGTTGCAAATCATCTAATTTCTCTCTATGAAATATTTCATGAATCATTTTCAGACTGACTTTTGGCATTTGTCTGCAATATTTTGGGAGGTTTTTTTTTTAAATTGGATGAAAATTATTTGTATAAACTGTGTTTATCTTAAAACAGGTCTTATTATCTCACTGCTAATTTTCCGGCATATGCAGGATTACCAGCTATCTTAATGACTCACTCAAGGAAATCATGTGAACCAGTTAATTAAAAAAAGTTAATAGGCCACCACAAAATTTTCATTTAAATTCATTAAATTTTGTTACGTATGCTAAGCATGTGACGGAACCAATGATCCGCAAATGCCTGCCTACCTTTTTTGTCTTTTACACAACGCGTATCACAGGTTTAATAGGCAAAAAATATGTTTCAATCTATAATCTGTAAAGTGATGTTTTTACTTCTTGTCAATAGATTTAAATGAATGAATAAATATCAATTAGTCCACTGATCATAAGCAGTTGTAAGCTGGATATTGAGAGCCATCACTACAGGACAATGGCATCCACACATATAGGCTGAGGTAGAGTAAGGACAGCCACAGTAATGCACCTTTAATGCTGAATACACTGGAGGACTGAAGATGAACCAGCTGGAGGCGACTGTTTACCAACATTTCAGTTTGTATGGGCCGTCTATTACAGCGGTGAAAAAGGGGGTTGGAGGGATACTGTTTGCAATTGTCTTTAACTTTGATGATGTTTGCAGCCAAGCAGCCTTGTTAATGGCCTCTAATTGGCTTATAGTGAAGAGAACATGTTGACATTTGCTATGTGTTCACAGTCCAGGGCCTTGCTTTAGCCATTATGCTAATTCAACCATTATATATCTGGGGGTATTAATGGGACTGACACAAGTGATGTTACAGGTAAAGGGCTGTGAAATGGTCTGTAAACAGAGGGAATTGATTCCAAGGCTGAGGCGATTGTCACCAGCCAGCACTGAGCTGTACAGATGCCCTCCTCCTCCTCCTCCTCCTCCCACCATCTCCCCCTCCTCCTCCTCCCCCCTCCTTGTCCAGCCTGTCAAATAGTCTCCGACAGCATTCAGCAGAGGCTGTCAGGGGCCATCAAAAAGGTACCCAAACACAGCGTGAAATGCCGTCTGCTTACAAAAATGAGACTAGATCAGGATCAATACAGTTTACCCCTCTTGCCCAACACCAGAGCACATCCATCCAGCAGCAACGCCGCCGCCGCCGCCGCTGCTGCAGCCCCAGAATCAGCTGCACCGCCAGCCCCCCGGTTCTAGGGCTAGCCAGCTCGTTGTCATATACAGAACCTGAATTTATTTTACAGAAGCATTGCTTTTGAAAGACTGGGATCGGACTCAAAAGCTGATCCACAGATTTATTCTTGTGCCTGTGTTTGACTCTAGAAAGGGCTGGTTTCTGTGGACAGACAGCTTTGACTAAGAAATTCATATTATGTTTTCACTGAGAAGACAGCCTTTAGCCATAGAGAGTGGTGGTCACAACTGTTTCTATATAGTGCAGGTGCATTAATAGTGATGCATTATGGGATTATAGCACTGATTGATTTGATTATGGTAATTCATCTGGTAAGAAAATCATGTTTTTTCATAGCCAGGTGTTGAGTAACATGAAACAACAGGCACAGTGGGACTTCTAATTCAAATTTAAATATATTCCCACAGACTGCTATATGTTGTTATTAGGGCTGTGACATTATCATCTCATTATCATTATTATAGTTATTATTATCATATCACTATCGATAAATCATTTTCCCCCCCTGATTATTAGATCAATCCACTGATCTTTAAAATACTGAAAAGTAAAATAATAAAGTCTAAAGTGGTGTCATTAAGTAGCTTGATTTGAGTTGGAATTTAAAAATATTTTGTTTTTGTATTGAATACTTAATTAAATGATTCTGATTAATGCTGAAAAATCATTGCAGCTGTTGTATTTAAATATATGTAGTACTGTATGATTGAGAAAACTTTGGATAATTACATTTTTATAGCTTGTTGAAAGTTCAACATTGAATTTCTTCTTGACTTGGACTTGTGGGGAGAAAAAATAATAAAAAATGTGGACAATAGCTCCAAATTTTAAGAGGTGTCTAGCAAATCCGAGGATAATGAAACATCCACTACTGGTGCCAGAGTTTTCACGAGGTGATATGTGCTCATACATAATAAAAAAATTAAATCCTTTGACCAAATTAAAATATTGTTTTATGCCTCATAAATACTGTAGGAACCTCGGGCCTGGTTCATATCATTACCGAGGCAGCCTAACAGCTATCTTGTAACAACAGGGGGAGATGACCATCGCCTGTCATGTTCATTTAGCTGTGGATGTGCTCACGGAGCAGAGAGCAGGCTATAAAACTGGGCCTGCACTTCCACACAGTAATTGAATTACTCTACCATCCACCCTTGTATTCATTTACTGTTCTGAAATCTGCTGGTAATAGGGAAACGGGATGTTTTTGATCCAGTCCTTTCGGTCAGGAGGGAGCGAGCACGGTGAAAAAAGGCCCCATAGAGAATATGTCTTTTAAAATAATCGTTTGCAAAGCCATATGGCTGTGTGTGGTTACATCTGTCAGTCTAGGTGCCTCGGTTAACATGGATATCAAATAACAGCGTGCTAACCAGATCTGTCAAAAACATGAGGCTAATAATTACCTGCCTCTGTATGGGGGGTCGGGAGGAGGCGCTGCATAATAAATCTGCTGTATTCATCCAGAGAAAATTCAGCTTCTTCACTTTTTTTTTCGTGATAGGGTTTGAATACGAAGCCCAGGCTAATAAAAGATTGGCCTGTCATAATGAATCAAGAGGGCCAGTGTCAGGTAGGTAGTGTGAGTCTATCCTCTCACATATCCATCTCTGGAACAGGCCCCGGTGTGTCTACATGGCTGGAGAAAAGAGACCGGTCGACACCCTATTTGGCTCTCTCCACTGAAATTAACTTTAGGCCCAGGAGAGAAAGAGAGACAGTGTTTGGAGCAGCATGGCTTCATTTTCTCCCGCAGTGAGCATCGGAGCCCCAGAGGGACACCGAGACAGATTTGCATGCCACTCGCTATTCTCTGCTACCTGCCTCAAATTTATTATTGTGGCAAGTCAGCTTCCCCAACAGCAACTTGGGAGGACTTTTCAAACCTAAATGGTATCTGCGGGCGGTCAGGAGACACATAGAAATCACACACACACACTCACACATATATACATACACACTCACACACTCTCTGCTTCCGTCTCTCTCTCTCTATATCTCTCACACACACATATTGAGGAGGGTAAAAGCTGCATCAAAAAGTAATCATGGAGATCAGAGTGCAGCTGTCAACGGTGCCAAACACCAAGTGATGCCTCTGATGAAGTGTTTGACGATTTCAGAGACAATGAAACAGTTATCAACTTTTCACCCAAAGTTTGCCGCCTCTGAAAAAGCTGCGCTGTGTGGGTCATCATTGTGGCTCAGTGGGCTGAGACATGTTACATACAGTATTTCTAAAGTTGTGCCTCAACTCAAACTATGTCATACCTCATCCTCCCCCGTCGACCACTTTTTCCTGTCCCTGCATACTGTTTAAAAACAGCCGGTGAAATCAATTAATATGTAGAAAATGTACTGTTGCTGGCTACCATTGGGTCAATATTAAGTAATATGAGTACTATATGTAATTTATGGCTATAACAGTTATTTACATCATCAATTAACCATTCTTCAGAATAAATAATCCCAAAAAATCCCATTATTTCTTTAAAATTGACATTCAGTCAAAAAAATTTCAAGTTAGTTTTTAGTTTGCTGTTCCATAAGGAGCAAATCCTGTAGCAGCGTATAGAGTATTTTAGAGTATTTTGCCTCAAAACTGATTCAACAATTGATCACACATCAAAATCAGTGGTTAAACATAGTATGATAGAAAGCTATAAACAGGATTGAATAATTGGGTGTTGATTGCAACTGTAATGCTGTTAAATTATTTATTTATTTTTGGCTACACTTGTTAATTATTGGATAATTATTTCTTTCTATGACTCTGAAATCATGAAGAGCTCTAATGGATATAATGGAAAAATGAATTAAAGGGTAGGCATCTATAAGCTAGATAGCTTCAGTCTACACCTTTTCGATCTATTTATGAACTAGTTGAACGAATGATGGTATTATGGAAGGTTGACTGACTGTGTTGCTCAACTGTAAATAATTTTGTGTTAAAGATCGAATAAACTACTACTACTAAACTTTTCATCAGTCAATGGGCTTTATGCACAGCTCCACTACTTTCTGAAATAAGCCAGCTCGTTTATTTCCTGTCTTACATTATTGGACCAATTGATTAATCCAGGTGTGTCTGACCTCACAACAATGGCCAGGCACACCTGGATGAATCAATTGGTCCAATAATGTAAGACAGGAAATAAATAAGCTGGCTTATTTCAGGAAGTAGTGGAGCTGTGCATAAAGCCCTAAACACCAATATTAAAATAATAACAATATTTCACAGAATAGAAATGGTTTCACAGTTAACTCTCAGTAGGACTTTGGCTAGTTCAAGTTTGATACGAGCCTTTGTTAAAGCTATGACCTGAGACAAAAGTCCCTGGGTGGACATAATATATATATATTGGTATATGACATGTGTCTGTCAGTCACTGCAGACCTGTGCTGAGAAGTGTTCAAGGTCAAATACCTGTTACGAGGTCATGAAGGAGTGAAATAGAGGGATGTGGGGGAGAGTGGGTCACTGATGCCCATTACCTTTCCTTTGTCCCCTACAGATGAGTATCATTCACCTGATTATCTATTATCATGTTATTGGACATAAATTTAACAAGCTGTTGAGAGTGCTGGAAAATCAATACCTTTTAAATGCTGTTTATGTGTGATTAACGGTTAATATCCTCACAAATTATTTAATATAATAAGGTCATTTGTCTTTCACATGAGCCCGGTACCCTGCAAAGAATAATAGAATAATAAATGAGGACACTAGTGAAGAGGAGATTTCTGATGCTTTCCCCGGCTCCATTTTATTACCCATATCCTCTTTACAACTACAAAGCTGCACTATGGTTATTTTATGCAAGTCATAAAATTAGGCTGAGATGGAATTAGCAGACTCGGGGCTCTTTATAGGTCAAGCCGGTAGTTTATGAGCCCACGGCTCCCTGGCACTATTGTCAGGAGGCTAGTTAGAGGGGTCTTTAAGCATGATTTAATATGTCCATGCCTTGGAAAATAGTTAAATAGCTAATTAAATGGAGGAGTTAATTTACATATTAATTGACCTTCCAGTAATATTTATATTGATACCTACATGAGGAGCCCTTGTCTTCATTGCCTTTCATCATAGTTAGTCTGAGCAAATATGGTGTAACTTTTTTTGTTTAAACTCAAGTTTCTTTTTATTGTCACTGGAGAGAGGCTGTGTATTCCCCGCCATGCCAGGCACACAGCTGGCCGGGCTTCTGTGTGTTGAGGACTCCTTTTGTTGTCGGATAATGGAGGAAGCACCATAAACAGCGATGGGAAGTGGCCTGGGGGGGCGTATTGGGTTGGGTGGCTGGGGCAGTTGGAGTGTGTATGTGTATGTGTGTACGTGGGAGGGGGGGGGACGGGTGGGGGGGTTGACAAAGGAGCTTGAAGAGGTGGAGGACAGTGTCTGTGTCAAAGCTGCTCTTAATTATATCTCTAATCACCAATCAGCTTGCCAACAGAACAGGACCCGGGGGCTCGACATTAGCCCAACCTGTACAGAATTAGCACAACATTTCACCTGCAAAAGCTTTCCAATACACACACATACAAATGCACTCACACATGCAAACACACACACATACACACGCACCATGCTCAGCCAAGTTGCCTCCTCGGAGAGAACACGACATAAATCTGTTTGTTTGTTACCCTCCACATCGGCTATAATGCTCCATAAGAGATTTGTGCCACATTCTCTATGATAATAATCTATCGCACTAATGTGGCCCCTGCATGTTGCATTGTCATGTTGATGTCCGCATGGCCATCGAGGGGTAATGATGACACGGATCAACGATGATAGATTGGAAGCACATTGTTTGTTTTCGACAGGGGGTGCGTCCGTTCTGCGCGCCATGTTGTTAGCATGGTAAGTGTGTCTTCCAGCCTATTATCGGCTTGATCATTTGTCACTAGCCTGTCTTCACTTTGTCTAACACATTCTTTTTGGATAATGGCCCCTCAAATGGATCTGCATATGAGGCACTGCATTCAACAATGGCCGTTCTGAATGGCTCTTTTCAGGCCGTGTAAACTAAAAATGTGGCTAGAAATAACCAACAGTAATGTTTCAGAGAGGCGCGAGTGAGATACGAGGTTTGACTCCCTCTCACTGCTGCTTGTCTATTTTATATGTTTGAATTCTTTATTTCTTCTTTTATTTTTTATTTTTCAAACCAAATTAATTAAACATGTGATCTATGTGATAGATGTGAGAAAATGTCCCCATGCGCGATATCCGTCTTCCATTATCCGTCTCCCTCTGGCCCCCTCTCCTGCTGGTTTTGACAATATGGCTGCCAGCCTGAACCCCCTGATCCAGCCACAGACCAGCAGCTGCCCAGCAGACCTGTGCAGCCACCGGCGACACCTCAGGGCCATCGGCGCTCATCACTCACTGGGGCTAAGTAGCCTGTCACTGGGTGCTGTGGCTGCAAATTGAATATTGTTAGGACCGATAGGTTTTTCTCACCCATGCATTGTGCACGCTCATGTTGTTAACATGTTGACGTAGGACAGAACAGCTTGTATGACAAACTTTTCAATCATATGTCAGTGGGTGTTTTCTGTCTTTGGTCCTTTTCTGTCATGGCCATCTGCTTAAAGAGGAACTATGCAGGATATTTACGTTAGCTATGCTACATTTTTACCTTAATTAAACAGCTTCAGAGTAATTGTGATGGTTAAATAAATGACTTGTAACTTCTTACAGGGAGAATGGAGGCCATCTACCTTCCACATATTGCTCTTGGCTGAAACCAGCCTTCAGATCAGCGCCTATGACCCAGTGTCCCAGCTCTCATCTCGGCGGCACCGCAACATAAACGCACACTGTAACCTATAACGGGTAAGACGACACAAATATACACATCGTAACGCGTTTATGATAAATAACGTTATCCACCACTCCATGGATTGCTTTCTCTCTGTCTATGTTGAAAACAAATGCACATGGCTAGGAGGAGGGTTAGCAACACAGAGGAAAAGCAACCAGACTTGCATAGTTACCCTTTAAAGTTCACTGTTAATCACTGTCAATTATCTTCTTTATTATCAGTTATTCACACTACTGATTGGATGGTTGACATAAAATTGACCAGCGATTATTTTTGGGAATTGTGTTGTGAATTTCAGGCGAAAAAACAAAAAGTCCCTGTAGTTAACACGGCTGTGTGGGCAAACAGAGAGGAACAACCTGACCAACAGCTGGTCACCTATAATTCCTCTTCTGTTCTGTGTCATTTGTGTGGCGATTAGTGGCTGAGAGGCTACGTTCCTCAGGACTGTGTCCAAGCTCTGCAGCAGTACAGCCTTGATATCACCTTAGACACTGGGCTGCTAGCTATTCAGAGGCTAACCGTTATGTAGACTCACAGGGCCAGATAGCAGCACAGAGAGGAGCCTGGGAGATGTCAGCTGTGCAGTAACAGTAATCTAGCCAGGCCTCTCCGCCCCATCCTGAGCCTCAGCCAGTGTCCAGCATTTCCAACTGAATAACTCTATAAAATGGACACCTGCCACGGGACCCCGCATGCATCACTAGTGCCAGAGTGGCGAGCACAATCGCCCAGCAGTCACGGCCAGTTGCCCGCTGATATATCAGATGCGATCCCCGGGAAGGGGTTCAGTGCCCCAGCCAAATGTTAAAGTTATTTGTTCTTGTCATTAAACTAAACTTTATTGTGACCCTCTCTCGCTGTTATTGCACTAGTAGCGATTCTCCCGGACTGGACTTTATCATTGAGACTGTCTATGAATCTCTGGGGCTTTGCCACTACACTTCACTGAGCTATAATTCCTTGTTGCCCTTACAGTCTACAGGGCCAGAGAGAGGAGAGGAAGAGGAGAACGAGGGTGAGAGAGAGGAGCAAAAAAATGGATATGACAAGAGGAAGCATACTTCAATTTGCCATGCTGATTTGCAAACACGATAACCACGATATCAACTAGATATTTTCACATGAGAAAAGGGCTGCTGAGCATTGGGGTTTTGTAAAAAGAACAACTAAAAACAAAGACTGGACAACACTAATGATGATATATAAATAGATTGGGCAGTACAGAGATTAAAATGAGACTATAATTCAGGTCAATTTTAAAAATACCTTGCTACCATATATAAATAATATCCTGCTTCTAATCAATTTATGGATCTAAACTAGATATCACTTACACTTTCATGTGACATGGACAGTTGTGCTGTTGGCTGCAGTGTATTCATTTCTGGATCAACATACTTACGCTTTGACCAGGCCTCTCCTGAAGAGACACAAGGTCACCGGCCACGTAATATAATAATGACAAATAGACCGGGCACCGGGCGGCTTACCAATTTTTAAAGGGCTAATCTGTTAGAGGTTACTACGATCAAAAACAACAGGTTCAGATGATGAACATCATGTCTATTTTTCAGTTTGATTCGAGCCGGTAAAGAGAATTTGAAAACATCTCCTCCTCTCTGTCTGCACACAGCTAGGATCCAACCCATTAATCAGTAAGCACACAGAGAGCCATTATTATTCTTTTTATTATGGAACTTTATATCAAAGTTTTGGTTTTAACGTTTAAAGCTGATGGTGAGAAATGGAAAGCATGGATCCTCTTACTGTTGTAATGAAAAGGGTTGTGATCCATGGGTGTTTGCCTTGCCTCAGTGTGCTTTATTGTCAACGATGAGGGCATCCCTCACTAGCTTTATGCCGTTTTCAGAATGTTTCATTACACTCCTATTTTTCCTAAGGTTTCCACCTTCACTGACCCCACATCTGCTCAGGAAAGAGTATTTAAGCCAATATTAGAAAGAAATATCTTGCCAAAAGTGTTTGTGGATCATTAAGAGGCTGCAACTGTTTCAAAAACATTAGCATTTGTGAGGTACACTGCAGACAAAAGGTGGCTGTTTTTACAGCCTGTGTATTTTCCAAAGGTTCTTGAAAGAGACAATGCGGTCATAGAAAATATAAACTGCAGATAAACGACGTGACATAAAACTGCAGCCCATGTCCTGTCAAGCTCGGATGGCTTCCAAGCTCAAACTGCCTTAATTTTCACCTCCTGTGAATAGCACTAACATCCTCTTTCTCCTCTGGCATGAAAAAAGGGATATTTTTGCTGTGCCTTAATGAGATGGTGTTATGCCTGGTTTATGCCATTTTACATCTTCGTGCATAAATGTGTTGAACATACGACATTATCTATGGCTGCGCAAAGGGTCTCTATTCAGGTCCACGTTGTCTTTTGTCTGAGATACTTAGAAACGATCTGATACAGCTTGGCAGCAAACAATATTGTACATGTCTTGCTCATGATACTTCTGGCCGGGCAACCTTGAAAACTACCAACTCGTCTCCAAAATTCCCCTTTTCCCAATGAGGTAAAAAGGGCAAGTTTTCGCTCTTTAAGATGGTGGTACATAACCCGTCCACGGAACATAAACGTGTCTGCCAGTTGGGCAAGATGGATGGAGGCCCACATGCCTGCCTTAATAAAAAGGTCTTTAATCCCTCGTCCAGATCTTCTTCCCAAGGAAGCATGATATTAAAGACAGGGAGGGAGCTGGGCTTGGTAAACGTAATGGATCGGCAGGAAAGTTTAAAAGCACCAAGGGGGTAGGCCATTATGCAAAACAGGACTCGCACAAGTAATCTGCGCCCTGTCTCTCAGCTGCCAAAGACAAAGAACACATGCAGAGGCCCTGATTGCTTCTTAAGAAGCTCCCCGCACCGCCATGATGGATTCTGGTATTTTGACTGTTAATATGTTTGAATGAAAATTATTTATACATTTCTGTGAGGTTGAGCGCCTCTCCCTGTGATTACTGCCTCTGAAAATGAGAGCGGAGGAGCAGGAAATTTCCATGTCACAGAGACCTGATGTATACTCAGATTATGGGCTGATTGCAGCTCAGATGAGCACCGTGTAGAATCGTTTGCCCGCGCCTGTGACAACTCCCCATCCCTGACAAGGCCTCTTAGTTTTTCTGGTTATTGATGCATTCTGCATAAATGCAATCCATTGATGGTGTCTGCTGCTGGAATATAGGTATGAAGGGGAAACGGGAGGTTGTGAGTGTGTGTGTGTGTGTGTGTGGAAACAGGCTTTTTAATACACTCCGAGGCAGGGAGGCGAGCAGCGAGGAGAGCATCCTGAATGTTTTCTATCCGCCGCTGTACAGGAGCGCTGATAAAAAGTGAGTCGTGTTGGGGGGGGAATCTGCATGTGTGATGATGATATCTGGGCAGACATTTATCAGACCTCGCGTTCAATGGGGACAAAAAGGATAGTAGGATGTGGAGGAGAAGAGCCAAAACGACCAGAGGGATTGGTGAAGGGAGGAGGTCCATTATTCACACATACAGTGGATTCAAAGTGTTCAGACCCCTTCAGTTTTTGCACATTTTGTTATGCTGCAGTCTTATGCTTATATGAAAAATGAATTCTTGCATTTTTATCCAAAAAGAAAAAAACACAATGATGAAATTATTCAGACCTTTTGCTCTGATGCTTGAAATTTGGCTCAGGTTTCCCCCGTTTCTCTTGCTCATCTATGAGATGTTTCTGCACCATAATTAGGTACTGATAATGAAAATAGTACATATCAGAACTCCTTTTTAGAAGCAACTGGACTGATTTTATAGTCTATTTTATACTAATTTATTTATATGTATTATGTATAATGTCTTCTCTGTTGTATGTGTGTGTATGTTTCACACCATTGCTGACAACAACTTTCCATTTTATGTAAGTTTAATGGACAATGAAGTAGTCCATGTCTAAGTCTAAAAACAAAAACCAAGCCATGAGGTTGTAGGGACTACATGCACAGCTCAGGGTGCAAAAAATGTCTGCTGCTAAGAACAATCATAAGAGCACAGCAGCCTCCATAGTTGTTAAATCAAAGAAGTGTGGAACGAGCACAAGTCTACCTAAAGCTCTGGCCAAACTAAACAATCAGAGGAGAGGGACCTTGGTAGGAGAGCTGTCCAAGAAACTGATGGTCACTCTGGCCGAGCTCCAAAGATCCTGTGTGGTGATGGGAGGAATTTGCTGAACTTTTACTTTTAGATAGGTAGTCTATGTTAATATTGCCTTTGATAGGGAAAAGGATTCTCCACCACTACACACTGTATACTTGACCAGATAATCACCAGTCTACCAAAACGAAATAGTGAGCGTACCATGAATAAATACAGATTACACACACACGTGCGCACTCACTCCACAAGTTGAAACCAGATAACTAGTTTTGCAGCTTCACTAATGGCTGATGCAGACATATGACCAGAAATCCCCCAGCCAGGATTAGTGTGAGCTCTAATATAACAATAATAATGATCTTGGATGACACCATGTGAATGCTAAACCACACTTCTTCTTCTTTCTTTTTTTTATTATAAACTTTCAAAATGTGGTACTGGGTCTGTTTTGATACTTTAAAACTGTTATAAACATAAAGAGTAGTTCCAAAAATATTTCACAGCAATTTTTCATTTTTCTCCATTCCTGAAAGGTTGACTTTTTGAAGATGAAAGATAATCATCTAACAGTAGCAAGGACTTAAACAGGGCCTCCAATATCCGCCTCCAAGCCCCAATACATAAAAATGATTGATAGATCCACTTACAGCACAACAATCCCCCGAGAACAATTACCACCGCTTTGGTAATTCTGCAATCATGGCACTTGATCATGGCATATCTAACTCCTCCATCCTGTTCTGGATGATATTCAAGAGAAACTTTTGGCTCTTTTGTTGAAGAAAGACTAATGAAAATATTTCAGTAGCCAACTTTTTAAGCCAATGAAAACCCAGCCAGCATGAAAGCGCTATTGCAGGGACAGTGGAACAGTGCCACTTTGCAGTAAAATGGAATAAGCATTATACAAAGAAACAAATTTCACACACCCACCCCCACACACACACACACACACACACACACACACACACACACACACACACACACACATTCAGTCAGCGCCCCCAGGCATGGCTTCAGTTGTCCCCGTCTCTGTCTCTCTTTTGCGGCCTGATTTGAATACGAGCCTTGTTTTATGGAAGAAGGTAATTGGAAGTCGGTGATTTACTGCAGTGTATACAGGGACTGCATCCAACAAAATATCTGGGAGCAGGGAATAATCGCTTTGTAGCCTGCTGCTGCATTTATCTGGACACAGGTATATTTTAACCACCGGGTGTTGACAGTGTTGACTATTAGCCGGCAAATAAATTATTCAGCACTTACAAGAGGGGGGAAAAAATGGGAAAAATCTCCTTTCCACAGCTTACGACAGGACAAAGCAGTGTGTAGTGACGGGAAAAAAGAGGCAGTCATTTTTTTCTTCAATTACAAAAGGCAAATATTTATTATTTATAAGTACTTGCCTTGTATGGGCTTAAATGTTATTTATGAACCTGTTGCATAGTGATTTCCAATGTAACTCATTATTTTTAGCTGGAGGGTGTTGTAAAGGAGCAAGGATATATTTAATGACACTCTGCTAGTCGGTGCAATTACACTGTAATCATTATGTAAAATGTCCTATTAATTAAACCAATTTCTGCTAGGGGAACATTCTTTTCTGCAGGGCCTGCGCCTCATCCTTCAGCCGCCTTGCTGCCTCCTGTTTTTCACCAGGCCCCTATTATGTTGTGACTTCACTGCATACATATTTATAAAAGAGATTTTCATTATCCACAAGATTTGGAACCACTCTCGGATTAATAAATAGAATATGCCACGGAGGTTTGAAAGGCAACTAGGTTTCTTTCTAATCATACAATGTTTGGGCTTTTTGATTATTGCTGCAGTGCTGCTGAGTGCATTTCAAAGTTGAGAGCTTGCCTTCTGTTTCCTGATGTGAGAAAAGCACTAAGTGTAATACTGACTTGTGTTTACAGGATGGGAAGTTTAATAAAAGCATTAGAGAGTGAAATACAACTGAAGAAAATACTTATTAATGCCTATTAGAGAGTATTCAGAGGAGAAACACAGGAAATATGGCAGATATGGATGGAGCAGTGGTGTTTGGATGAATTCAACATGCAGCTAAAAGGCTGAAAGTTGTGAAGATTTAAAATGCAAGAGGCTGAGCTGAATTGCAAACTTGTCTCCCTTTAAGAAAATGTTGGTGCTAGCAATCATGGCAGGACAGAGCAGTTGACCCGTCTGGCTCTTTATCTGCTGTCCTGGCAGTCCTAACGCTGTTGTCGTGACCAGGGGTCATTGGCACTTCCAATGCTCTTCAGACACAATCTGTTTTCTTTACTTCTTGGCACAAAGGAAACGATTAAGAAAACAATTCAATAGAGAGCGAGAACACACGCACATCTACATTGCAAATGCCGGCAGTGGGATGTTTGCTATTCAGACAGCATCAGTTGGGAGAGGCCACCTTTATAGGAGCACTTACACAAGAGGTCCACTTCTGAATACAATAGTCAACCATGATGCTGTTGATAAGAGGTATGTTGATTCTGTGACTGTGCTGCATTACACTGGAAGATTACTTCAGCTTGACAGATTCAATGAAGAACTCATTCTAACAAATATGATAAACAGTAATTCATTTACTAATGAGAAAATCTGCTTCATGAGATATTGAATATATAATCAGGTTTTTAAATATGTAAACTCCATCGCAAGGACAGAAATAGAGCAGTAATTTATCCCGTCCCACAAGATGTGATGATATCGTCTTCAGCAGACAAAAGGAAAACTACACAACCATCAGTGAATCATATCATTCTCTTCAAATCAAAGTTAAAACAAATATGTTGGTGTTACACATTTTGTTCACAAGCTGCCGCACACATTTGTCATGCAGAAATTATTTTTCCGTAACAATCAGAGAGTGTAAATCTCTTTAGAGGGTCATGGGTCTGTTGAAGCCTGAACAGATGGCAATAACATCTCCCCTCATAACTGCCTTGTTGATCTTTTCCCATGCAGCTTGCCACGTGTCATGTGTCCATTCATAAAGTTGTTACAGATGACTATCTCAGCATGTGAACCGTGTTGGGGCGACGGACAAAGCCGAGAGCACAATGGCCCCAGCTCTTATCGGAGGAGAGCACTAAAGCTCCTTGCGAGAGCGTGACTAAAGTGCTGACAGTCTGAGCGGCTTAGAAAGAAGAGTTGTTAAAGTCAAGACACCTGCTGCTGCAGAGGAAGGCCGGGAGATGATGATGATGATGATGATGAACATGATGATGATGATGATTAAAAAAAAGAGAGAGTGAGAGGAGGAAAATGATGAGGTGTGGATGCAATGAAAGTGCAGAGAGGGGAGGGGGGGGGTGAGAGGGGGGCGATGATCGTTTTGGAGGAGAGAGTTGTGAAGTGGGAGGAGTTATTTTGGGCACCTTTGCCTCGAGAAGTAAAAGTCAATGTTACGTGACTGACAGCTGGAGCACTTCCACGGCTCGTATGGACAGGAAACCCTCCTGGTTGAAGCATCAGTGTGAACAACTGTGTTTAAAAAAAGAAAAAACACCTTGGGAAAATTGAAGTTGCAATTCTGCATTTGTGAAGGTTTCAAGCGAGAAGTAAACTACAGGGAAAAGAAGTGCAGAGTTTTAATTAAATAGCAGAAGTCCATCCTCTCCTCTCACATACATTATGTGCAGCATAAGCATGAATTCAAACACCGCAGACATACAGATTTAACAGAGATACAGATTGTTATCGCACATGCAAGAGGTGGCACCATGATTCTTATCACAGGTATAAATTACAATATTTATACTGCACGCTTTATTTGTGTCTGACAGACGGATGGCAGCGTGGCGATTTAATCCATTACTCTGCGGCGGGGTGTCAAATTAGGCCGCTTCATTAATACACTATACCACAAGCGAGATAGAGAGAATGAAAATGGAGGAGAGAAAAAAAGGGAGCAAGGGTGGGAGGAGGGGGCAACTGTACATCAGGGAGAGATTATTATTATTCCGTCTCTCTCTCGGAGATGAGAGCAAATTATAAGAACATACACCTTCTTCATCTGTTTGGATAAGTGGGGGGCCGGCGCCTGATGGATGACTGTGTTTACAAATGAGGGTGATAATGTTAAGCAGAGGAGCAGTACATACATTTACCACCAATGAGGCTCAGGCTGGTCACACACACACACACAAACAGACACACACACACACACACACACACACAATGAAGAGGCAGACTGATGATAAGAGTCCCTTGGCTACCGGATTAGGCAATCTTCCCAACCGGCAGCAGATTGATAGAGTCACTCTTCACAGACGCAATTGTAACGGGAGGAATAAAGTTTGGCCTGCTGGTATCATCTGTGCTTACTGCCAGCTCGGTGTGAATCTCTGAGGAAGGATGACCTGGGAGAGAGAGAGACCAGGCGCAGGACATTTACCATTGTTTCCCTTTGTATCTGTGCAGCAGTGATGGGCCACCACCACACAGAACGAAGGGATGCACCGATCTGATATTAAGATCGGATATCGGCCAGTATATTGACTAAATAGGGAGATCGGGTATCAAATAATGGGGCTGATGCATGACGCCCATCTGTTCATTTAAATTCTATGTTCACATTTAGACAATAAACACAGAGCAGCAATGTTTTACAAAGTTAGGAAAGTAATGTTTTAGTAAAGCCTGTTGCCTTCACTCTCTCCCATGGTAGTGTGTAGAGTGTTTTAATTAAACAGTGGAATTAGATCGGTATCAGGTATCGGCCAATACGCTATAAGTCCAGGTATCAGCACAGAAGACTGTCATGTCTCCCAGAAAAATGATAATATATCTATTTATTGATTTAGAGCTGACATGATTAGTTGCATGATTCAGTTGACAGAAAATACAGTATATTGGTAACAACATGTGCAAAAATTCTTAACATATAAGTCAAGCTTCTTCACTGTGACTACTTTTTGTCCAGTCTTTGCTATATAAATAGTAAATGTAGTGATTATCTTTTAGTTTCTGATTGTTGGTTGGACAAACTCAGCTTTGGAAAACTGTGGCCTTTTCTAACATTTCTAAAATTTCATAGATCTGCCAGATTAATTAATGAAAATATTATTTTTCCTCTTGTATTCTCTTATTTCATGAGGTATCCCCAAAGTCGCATGAGATGCAATGAAACAAGCAGTGAAAACAGTGTACTACAGTTAAATCGTACATAGGTTAGAATATATCTATGGGTAAAATAGAAATTAAAAAAACAAAGTCCCTGATGTATTGCCTTAAATTTCCTTCATTAATTACACAGCACTGTGCAGTGTTAATGTAATATACTGTAGTATAAGTACTAAAAAGTAAAATGTTTTCGTGTTTGTCCTGCATTGTTTGTGCGATTACAATGTTATTTTAATTTAACTCTACAAAAGTTACCATCATATCATTTATCTGCCATTGCGATTAACTTTAAGAATAAATCGTTATAACTTTTTCATTATTTTCTAATATCTCAAACATTTCTTTTGATGCCTGGTGTTTTGTCACTTTTCAGGGTTTTCCACCACCACAGATTCACTCTATTGTACATTTTTTGACACACTGCTGAACAAATAGTGCGGATAGTTTAATCAACAGCCAGACTCTCTCCGGCTTGAAAATGAATGAATGGTCTGAGTCAGTCAAGAGCAATCGCTGAGCACCGAGAGGTTAAATGTCTGCATTAGAATGTGTTTGCCCCCCAAGCATGTTAAAGAGCCCTTCTTTCAGGATCCCTCATAATTTCACAGGCCCCAGCATGTCATCTTTCTCCGGGTGTCACAGGAAATAGACTGATGAATCACTTCCTGATGTCACTGCGGTGGACTGGTGACAATCAGCGAAATGATAGTGTCTGCCTGCCTACACATATCTGTAATTGATAGCCCAAACCCCCAAACACTCGCCTCTCTCCACTAGCTATGATGGAACATTGGATTGAAATCACTCCGGATGAGGTGGGGTCTGGGCCATTTGTTATTTACTTCCAGCTCGCTTCACGGCGGCAGCGACGGCGGCAACCCCCCCACCCTCTACACCCCCAACCTCTCCCTAAACCCCTTACCAACACTACCACCCCCCACTCGCCCCTGCCGCCAGAATTTTTGCCACAAGAACACATTATGGTAATCAGACAGTATGTGTGTATAGGAATCAATCAACGGAAAAGCCCATCGCAAGAGTTATGACACGGCAAAGTCTGTTTGCAACTTTTGATTAATGGGGAGATCTCGCCCTGTTTTTCTGGGTGGATGTGGGAGCGGGACGACCTGCAGGGCTGCCAGGATCAACATACAAGGATGATGGTGTCCAGTCCACTGCCCCAAACCTCTGCTTAGATGTGTTTTATGGGTCGAATAATGTTGCACCAAATTTTGCCCCCCCAAAAAAAGGTTTTAGGGCCATGTTCTTGACAATGGATGGCTGCACAGAGGTGATGGATGCCATGTCAGATACCTCTCATCAGCATTAACGCCACCTTGGCACTGCCTCTCTCTCCCTCTCCCTCTCGCTCTCCCCCTCTACCTGCCATCCCTGTGCCTGCCTGATTTATAAAGTTGTTATGGCAATTCACTCTAATGTTATTTCCTGCCACATAAATACATATATCTCAGGCAGGTATTATAAGGCCCGTAATGGAGGAGCATCAGGGCTGCTCTGGGGATCCTTTTAGGATATTTGGCAGGATGTTATTGGTTGCGCTGAGAGAAAAACTTACATTAGCATTAATCCTCGAGGTGCAAGATAAAAGACTGCGGGGACTGTTTTACTATCATCAGACAGGCTTTTGTTTTAGCCTCTGTGCATGTTCCTTGAGTTAAAATGAGGTTTCAAAGCACATTTTTATGTTTTCAGTATTATTTTTTTTACCCTTTCAGTGCTAGTTTCATGGCGAAGCAATTTGACATCTGTACAGATTTATTCTCATGCATTTTCTGGGCTTTTCTTTTTTCTTTTAAAATAAAAACACATCCATGCCTGGACTCAAAACGGCCATGTTGGGATTGCTGTACATGGTCAGTTCCTTAAACCTATCTGTGCAATTGTTTGTTATGAACGAACAAATTATTACAGTTATTCACCTTAAACTGCTCCTCAAGCCTCAAGCCCACAGAGAGCCACAGTTTTGTATTTTCTACTACCCAGTTTTATCTTTACAACATGTGCAAACACAAATAATCATCCATCACCCTTTTCTAAATTGTACAGACATTTAGGTTTTGCAAATCCAAGGGGCAAATTGTTTGTGGAATCTCCATTATGCCCTTTTCTAATGTTGTCATTAGCAATCAGCTCACTGGGAAAACAGGAGCGCGAGAGGTAGAGGAAAATCATTTGAACCTTCGGCCCCCGCCATGGATCCCCCCGCCGCTGAGGGGGGTCAGGGGTGCCGGTCAGGGTGACAGCTTGGGTCAATACTCAGGAGCCGGTGGAGGATGGCGCTGTGGGGAAAGGAGGGGTGGGGGAGTAGTGGGTGGGTGGGTGGGGGTGTCGCAGAGAGGAGGTGGAGCAGGTCGCTCCCCTACATAAGCCAGCTTTAACTTGAAGTCTGCAGAATGTCGAGGGAGACAAGCTGTGTGTGTGTCTAGAAAGGTAGAAAGAGAAAAGTATAGGGGGGAGGGGGGTATGAGTGATAGTTGCTGACGGTGCCAACTCAAGCCAGGAGTTCACACACACACACACACACACAAACACACACACAAGCTAATGAGAGGCGGAGTGGAGGTATTGAAAGGTGTGACGGCCTTGTCAGGGAGTGTCCCTCCCTGTCCTCTGCTGCCAACCTGCCCCCCCCCACACTCCCACCCCTCCGCCACTCAGAGGGCATGGCACACCACACAGGACTGACACCTGAAATATTGAGTTATCGATACAGTGTCTCTGTGTGACACCACGTGTGTGACAGAGTGTATGCGTCATCACACGAATGAGGGAGTTATTGATACGACGCCCGTGTAATGTATAAGAGCGCTCTGCGAGTGTTTATGTGTGTCTATGACTTTTCTTTTTTTTTTTTTTTCGTGCACGAGCTGTCAGTGTATGTGTGATGGAGTTATTGATACGGCGCACTTGGACTCAAACCATCCATTGATTACCACATACAACACGATGACACCTGCATGCAAGTCAGGTAAAACCGGCACGCTTCAGAAACAACGGATAGGTTTGCTGGCAGAATCCAAAGTTTTCAGCAAAGACATCCAAGGACTTTGAAGATGCATGTTCCTGAAAGTACTCCATCAGCTCATGTGTTATAACGTTATGGGGCTGCTTTTATATGTACACAATTGATGACATTTAGGTGATAACATTTGCGTGTGGGCAAAGAAAAATGGAGGAAAAGAAGAAGAAGGAGAAGAAAAGAAAAAAAAAGTTGCCGGTGGGTAATAGAAAAATCCAGAGGTATGATGTCAGGTATGGATGTGAGATATAAAGACATTTTTTTTACCAGGCCTATTTCAGCCAGACAGTAGGGGGCTATTTGGAATGGAGGAAAGTAATAACCTCCATTTGTTCCCCCTTGTCCCTCGGCTTATGAAAAACGCCTTTACAACTTGCTTTGCCTTAACTGGGTTTTCTGGGGGATTTTGAAGTTTGGCAACTTGTCACTCGGATTGGAGCTAGTGGAAGTATGATGTTCAGGTCATGGCTTTTCTCTGCTAGTTCAATATGTTGCTGTGTGATTGAGGCTGGGTTGGCGAAGGGGATTTGAGCTATTAATAAAACACAGAGGTGGTCCCGGGGCCAGTACATATTGCACTGCTGTTGTCAGAGAAAAAAAACCTGTTACCTTTTTTCTTTTTTTCCTTTTAAAGACAGCAAAAAAATATCATTTAATTTGCAGCAGAAGATTTTTGAGTTAAAAAATTGAAAAAAAAAATTGGACTTTAAGAGTAGCAGCATCTATGTTATGTGTTATTCCACATTCTGATCTGGTGCTCTCCGAGCCCCCGGGAGAGCTCGGTCAGTCGGGCTGAGCTCCCCCGCTCCCCCTGTCTCCATCACTATCAATTGTCTTTGAACAGCTCCGATCATCACCTCAATTATCCGTTGTCCTGCCCACCTGATGGGTTTTTTGCCAACTATAACTTCTCTGTGGATGGACAGGGAATAATGACAGCTGAGGCCTGAGCCTGGGTAGCAGACTGGAATACAAAGAGGGTGAGTGGATGTAGATGTGGCTGTAAAATTCGGCCTCTCTCTACCACACACACACACCTATTGACGCAAAAACACTTACAACAGCCACACACAAACACGTGAAAACATGTACAGTACTGCAGCAGCACATAGACACTCGCACTGAAGAGATATCCACAGATGTTGATGCAAGCGCGCCGCACACACACAAAAAGCCTATCCCACCTCCTCCTGTAGAAAAGCCATTTACTGACCGACCGCCAAGGTGTCAAGCTCTAAAGTGAATCTAAGAACGTGCTTGATGTGTTCTCTCTCTTTCTGTCTCTCTCGCTCTCTCCGAGGCTGAGAGAAACTCATTTACCCTGCAAATCCAAATACACGAGCAGAGTGGGAAAATGTATTCATACCACAGGTGATCTTATTATGGGCGCGGTAAACTGAGCAATGAGAACATCATCCACTGCAAATGACATCTAAACACATATCGACAAAGAAAAAAAAAAAGTAATATCATCTGCATAATCAGAGAGAGGCAGTCAGACACCATCGTCTGGGAGAGGGAATGAATGAATCGAAAAGTTCAGCGCCGGAGCATTGTGCTATTTATGTGTGATGGTGATTCGATATAAAGTCGGTGAGGATTTTCTCTGTTGTTATGGGCACTTTAGTTGTTAGCCACGAAAAAAATTATCCAGTGCTAGATACAAATGGAGTTCACGTGAAATCACGTAAGAGTCGAGGCACTGGAACTGACATATAATCACAACCCAATAAAGCATTAAATGCAATTATTGCGCTATTATTTTATACTTTATTGATACAGCCAAGTGTTGACACTCAGCTGTCCATGGAGTAGATGCACTGATAACACTTTCTGCAGCGTCATGTAAAATCCTCAACACGACTGTCAATCACCACGACATCAACACCTTAACCTCACCTTTACCTATTCATAAACATCTGATTAATAAGTGATTAGAAACATACTTACTGTATAATGAAATAAGACTCTACGTAGAATATAGGAAGTTATATAATTGTTTTAAATCAACATATCTAAAAGATAATGTTTGCTATCTTTTGATATATGAAAAATGAAAATATTCAGAAGATTTAGTGGATTCTGCTGCTGCACGTCACCAATATCTCATCCAACCACTTCAAAAACACACATCTCTAAAATATCAGTATATAAAATCTATTTAAAAAAGTTTTCTATGGTATTATATTTCCAGGTGTTTAGAGCATGCTAGTCATTGCACCTGAAAAAAAACTATAGAGTCCAAGCTCTGAGACAAATCTCAGATAATTTGACAGAACAAATCCAAACGCAAAAAGAAGAGTGAATGATATCTATGTGACCTGACCTGTGAACTGTGGTCAATACTGTAATAGCAATGTGGAATATAACATATTTGTTTTATTATAACATTGATTGTTTTGTCCTAAAATCAAAGGAAAAGACTACCATGCACCGATGAAATATGAACAGAAATTCTCTGTAAAATTCTGCAGGGGTTGTAGTTGGCTCATGATGGAAATTATTATTCTGCATTGTCTCAGGGCCATCCAGCCAGATAGCTACGCCATTAGCATTTTCCTCTTTGTTCCCATCTATAAACATTTTTGTTGTCCTGAAGGGTCATCTCTGTATTCTTCCATCTCTCCCTTCCTTCGTAATGAATGAGTGTAATTACCGGGCCTGATTGGTTGGAAGGTCATTGGGAATCCTGTAATTTTTCACTTATGTTAAGCTTGTGTTTGTGATGAATGTACCCAACCTTTCTGCATCCCTCCTTAGATTACTCTAGGCATAGAAATGCATCCACAAATTAAGCTGTTCATTGAACACTGCTTGTGGCTGGCCATGAGTACGTTTATACAGATAAACAAATGGAAAGAGGAGGTGCGGTGGTTTTTAATGCCTGGCCTACTGCGGAGGAAGTATATCGTATTTTTGTCTCACTTTCTTTCTGTATTTTTTTTTTTACAGCTTCCCTTGAACATACAGTACTTGACATTTTACATGCATTACAATACTGCAGGCTAAAGTTTAAAATGTGTTTTCGTGTTTGTATTATCTCATAAAGTTGGAGAAGTTTACAGATAAAATTAATTAATTGTGGGGCGGTTCGTGGCGCAGTGGTTAAGGTGCCCGCCCCATGTAGAGGCTACAGTCCTCAACGCAGGTGTCCCTGGTTCGAATCCCGCATCGGGTAGACATTTCCTGCATGTCATTCCCCCTCTCTCTGCCTCCCCCTTTCCTGTCTATCTCACTATACTATCAAATAAAGGCAAAAACGCAAAAAAATATACTTAAAAAAAAAAAAAAAAATTAATTAATTGTAGCTATAGTATTTCTGCTGCCATGTACAAGAAGCAATGATTCAAATTCACAATGTGGTGATCAAATTGCATGTAGTTCACTTAGTATAAATGTTTTGTATATTATGAGATGATATCCATCAATTTTTCACCTCAAGTCTCGCTCAAAGATAATTACAGCTATTTGACATGAATTTAATTGGATTTGGGATTTAATTGAATTTTCAGGGATTCTGTTGTCTCCTAAAAAAAACCTTCACTACTCCTTCCTTTCTTTTCAGGCTCCGATTAACAACTCCCTCTTTGGATCCTCACATCTTTCTTGTTTGCCCTTCAAAGTCTGGGAATATTATGGCCCAGACCTTAACCCACCACCTCCATCTCCCTTAGTTAATTTTCCCATTTTCTAAACTTTTCTTCCCCTCTTTGGACCTATAATCCAAGTGTTTGGTTGAGGTTTCTTTTCTGTCGGTTGAATTAGTGGCCTGTCAGAGATGGTTCTGCTGCAGGGCGCTGGCAGCTGCCCCACTCACTCCACAGCCTATCAGCCTCACACTCAGCTGTCCATGAAGGAGGGATGGAAGGACGGAGGGATCATTGGACAAAGAGAGAGAGAGAGAGAGAGAGAGAGAGAGATGGAGAGACAGAGAGATCAGGCTTCAGAGGGCCAAAGGATGGAGGGATGTAGTGATAGAGAAGAAAGAGGGATGGGTTCTTGATGGGAAGAGGGAGTAGAGAGGTATGGCTGAAGAATGGATGGATGGAATAGAAGAGTGCCTCCGCTCAGGGGCCCCGGTGTGGCCGAAAGCCAAGCGGTGAGTCAGTGGATGGGCGCAGAGGCTATACTCTCCTTGTCTTCCTCTCTTTCTCTTTCCTTGTTTCTTTCTCTCCTCCTCTTTCTCTTACAATTGCCTTCTTGGTGGACTCCTCCTGGGCTTCTTTCTCTCTCTCTCTTTCTTCCCTCTCTTTTCACTCTCTCTTTTCTCCCACAATCAGCCAGCTGACAGGCAGACTGGGGCCATGATGGACGATGCCCTCTCCGAGTCCGACAACATTTTCTCTCAGTCCCCGAAGCAAGATCGGGCAGCATCAGAGGTAGGCCAGCGCTGGCCTCTTTCAGTGTTTGTGAGGTCCAATTGCTGTGTTCAGTCACCCCTCTCACGACCCCCATATCAGCTGCGCCGGGCTTGTGCAAACTGGAGCTGACCACACGGCCCTGCCTTCTCAAAATCTGCACACCGGCCATGCCACGGCGAGCGGACAACATTTAACCACACTTCAACATTCTTCTCTCTTTCTCTTTGTCACAAGGAGCAAAAGAGAAAAAATTAGATTGTGAACAGAAGCAAAACTTATAGAAGCAAAAGGGCACCCAGAAAATAAGATATCATTATTATTATTATTACATGCTTGTGTTTTCTATACTCGCCTGTTAAAAATATGTTTATTTATATATCACCATGAATATAAATTATTTAATTAGGTTGAATCCTTAACTTACAAACAACTGCAAAATTAATTGTTAATTTAATTATTTCCAGATTATCAATATGGTCAATGTTTTAATAAAATCAGACAACTTTATGTTAGTAAATATGAGATGTTATCCCACTACAGGGTTTCCTGCTGCTGCATGAGACGAAAAACAGCCACAACTTAATTCAATCTCATTAATTTGATAATGCTTAATCAATGAGCCAGGCTGTGTTAAAAGGTCTAGTTCAAACATTGATTACTGTCTTTCAATTCTTCCTCAACAATAAGCTGGGGGAGGAGGCAACTTATCATTATTGGCCTTAAGATGCTTTAATCTGCGTTTCCCGTGGTGAAGAAAAAAAAAAGAAAAATTCGAGGAGGGTGCAGACTTATTATGGCTAAAATACCGAGTTTACCCCCTCCACACATACACACACACAATGTTGGTACACCTCCACCATCCCACCCGCCACCCCCTCAGACCCCCAGGCCCCCCAATCCCCAGCCTTAATCCAATTTGTTCAGTCCCCCTGTCTTCTGCTGGCACAAAATTAAAGGCCTGCTCCCACAAAAACACCTCACATTTCCAAGGTATTGGCTGCCCTGCAAGACTAGAAACTTCATTTATTCTGGCTAACTTCTCAATTATCTTCCCAGTAGTGGAGACGTGTAAAAAGTACAAAAATCAATAGGATTCCATTCCCCTCGTATTGGAAAGGGGGAAATTAATGAGATAGGACACTCTCTTAATCAGAAATAAATGTTTTAATTCAGATAATGACATAGTTTTCCCTTGCAGAAGGATGACAAATGCCGAGGTGCTGCGAGCCCCACCAAGAAGCCGTTTCAATTTTATTGTAAATATAAAAGGTATTGATCTGCGAGATGTACAAACCCTATTGCTTACAAAAGCCATTCAGGGGGACTGGGAAAACTATTAAGCGGCGGGTCAGAAATCAATAAACAACACTAAGAGGTGGCTGTGCCTGCCCTCTCTGGCAGGTCTCTGGAAAGCCAAATGGCAGAGTTAGTGACAGGCAGCTCGGTGGCGGAGCAATGTTAAGGATGATAGGGTCAGCTGGTTAATGTGGCAAGGGCCCTGACAGGTCGGCAGCCCACCTCGGAGCTGGAGGCCTGACAAGCTGCCATTTAAACAGACACTGACTCATCAGCCTGTCGCTACAGTTAGTGTTTCACTGTGGTGGGCCTCGGCTGACAGGAGCCATTCTGCTCTCTCTCTCTGACTCCATCTCTCCCTGCTTTACTCCTTTTCTCTCTATTCATATTTATCTCTTTCTCTTCTTCTGCCGTGTGCTCTTTATTTGGTTTTGGTATACGCTCATGTCCTGTTATATCCTTCTTGCTCTTTTAGCCCGCAGTTATTCATCATCAGTCTCCTCCCAGGTTGCTTTGCATCCACTTAAGACCAGACCAGACCAGACCGCGCGGGCAGCAGTAGTTACATATGCATGTCTGATGTCGGAATAAACCACTGGGAGAGAACAAGCTGTTTGGATTTGGATTGCTCTGGCTTGAATGAATAAGGTCAATACACTGACAGCTGACAGTGCGCGCCTGTTTAAACACATTCATTATATCAAAACAAGCTAAGATTTGACTCCCTTTGCTCCCCTTTTCATTTTCCCTGTTTTCTTTTTTTTTGTTGATGTTGTCGTCTTCCACTGAACGCAACCGAATTGACAAAAATAAAATAAATCTGTGTGGAGCATCCATTTTGAAGACCGTGACAGGGCACAGACAGCTACTCTCAGATGTTTTCTGTGTTGTTTAAACATTTACTGCTACACTATTGAGTATTTGATGTTTAAAACATAAAGATGTGGTTGCTGTTACTGCGATGGGAATATAGACATTTAGAGTGCATTGTATTATAAAAAAAATACATACAGGAGCCTGGTGGCAGAGAGGTTACAGTGGGCCTGGGGATGGATTGGTGTTGATTTAAGAGCAGAAAAGCCAAAAAAAAAGTTGGGCTGTCTGAGCAGTAATTATGGGGAAAAGCAGGCAACTGACCAGTGAGCCAGGTCAGATGACTTAACCTCAGATCCATGTACTCCATTGGACTTTCGGCGGGTCAAGGCCCTTCGGCACCTCTCACATCCGCAGCCTAGAGCCACAACACGCCAACAGGATACTGTATTTTAGACTGTGACTTGTTATTTTAATAATACATATATGACATCGAATGGTTTTTAGACAAATATGAGAGGGCGGGCTGATAACACACCTGAGAGAACAAGAGTACAATGAGGCCACTGGCGTTTGAATCCGAGACACGTCAGGAACATGTGCACCCGTTGAGCCACTGGGATGCCACAGCAAAGCTCACC